>NC_133299.1:1567432-2284464 GCF_005239225.2 Populus alba
GGTACCTATTTTCAACTCTTTCTTGAGCTGACCATTGCCCACATTGAGTTTCGAGTTCCTCGGTGGCAGGCTTCCAAGTCTGTTCCTGTTGTTCTACTAGCCTGGTGAATTCACTGATATTGCTTTCATCCCACTCTTCTTCTTCCATAGATATTACCATGCTCGTTCAAGTTGGCCATTATTCTTTGATGCTAGATGTATGTGATGTCTATAGGAGATCCGCTTTCAGGATTCCTGAAAGCGGGAAGTGCTTGGTGTAAATGCATATATAAATAAACAATTTTTGAAAAAGTACATGATCTCACATTTATTCCAAGGGAAAAGGTGGGGCTCCATGACAAACATGAATCTAGCTGACATCATGAGCCTCGATTGTCAACTAGAGAAAATAAAGCAAGCATAAGCAAATGACAAAAACATTCTAAGGCAAACAAAGTTGGTTTACATTTTGAAAAACCATTGGAGCTTCTTGGGTCACCCAATTCTGGAACTTTTCGCTTGAGCCAACTTGCGCACAAAGGTCTTGGCGGAGACTTCTTCTAGTGTATGGATCGTCAGTTGTGGCAGCACTTCATCTTCTTTTCTCGCTATTTCTTTCGGCATCACCTTTTTCCTTCTCCTTTCCCTCCAAGGTGTTTATGCTCAATATTTGCCAGCTCTAGAACCCAGGCTTTCAGCTCCCTTATCATGTTGCACTATGTATGCAGCTCTTGGGAATGATACGCTAAGGGGAGGATTCCAGCTGTTCTTCTTCAAGATCTCTTCCTTAATTCTAGCCATCCTTCTTGTCCTTTTCGATCAGCAGCCCAACGATAATCCTCTTGGTTAGGTTGATATCCTAGCCCAAATCTTGATCAGCCCTTTCTCTTCCTTGTCGGATTAGCCCCTTCTGGTATTCCGCAAGCGAGGTTATATCAACGTGGGACCCCACGGTTCAAGAAACATAGACTTGCCATCCTTGCCGCTTCTGAGATCCTTGGTATTCTTAACACGGTGTTCTCTGGTACCCAGTCAGTGTTCACGATCTCAAAAGCATGGATATTGTTATCCTTGCAATCCTCCGCTTCGATGAAAGGCACAGCCACATTCTTTGTCATGGCTATTGCCTCCTCAGCCCTGACGGTTACTAACATCCCATTCATGATGTACTTCAAACATTGGTGTAATGATGAAGCTACTGCCCCCGCTGCGTGGATCCAAGGTCTTCCCAACAACATACTATAGGAAGGGTGAATATCCATAACCTGAAGTGTCACTAAGAACATTTGCGGTCCCACATATAGCTCCACTTCTAAAGTCCCAAGTATTGGCCTAGGTGAGCCATCATATGCTCTGGCCATCATAGTACTTGGCTTCATATGAGATTCATCAATCGGCATTTCCTCCAGAATGTGCTTTGGTAATACATTCAGGGCCGAGCCATTATCGACGAGCACCTTCCCTACGAGGCAGTCTTTGCACCTAACCGTAATGTATAAAGGCTTGTTGTGTCCGGTACCTTCAGCATCAAGCTCATCAGCCGTGAAGTAGAGGTAATTAGTTGCATGGATCCTCCCCACTAAATGCTCCATGGTTTTATGTTCAATGTCTTGGGGTACATACGCCTCATTCAATACCTTTTGCAAGGCATTTCGATGCGGCTCAGAGCTTGAGTATCAAGGACATAAGGAGATCCGAGCTGGAGTCTTTTTAGTTGATCCACTATGCAATATTCGCTATGCTTGATCAACTTCAAAAATTCATTTGATTCCTCTTCCGTTACTGGCTTATTAACTTCTGGTGCTTTGTCCGGATCTACACACTTCTTTACCCTTTTCCTTCCTCCACTCTTCAGGCGTGAAGCAACGACCACTTCTGGTCAAACCACTTATCTCCGTCTGGAACAAAGGAAGAGGAGCCGAACGTTGAGCATACCCATAATTGTACGGCATGGCATTGTGATTCTCTTTTGTGCAGGACGGTTTAACCAAAGATCAGCCTGGGGGCCCATTAGCAGTCTGTTGAACCCTGCAAACTCCTTGCCATCTGATCTTGACCTTCCATCATACTTACTTCACACCTGCTCTCCATTGGTTCAATCCTCAATTGTCCCATCCTCAACATTTTAGCAATCTTTTCACAAAACTCGCGTGCAATCCTCAATGTGATGTCCCTCTCTTCCATGGAACTCACAGTAGTCACCTCTCCCAATTGGCTTACCACCTTCACCGCTAGAAAATCCTGATTGTACTAACATGTCGTACAACCTTTTCATCGGCACCTTCAACACCTTGCATTGATTTCCCACTTCGATCATGCCTATTCCGCCACTGTTTGGAACATGTTTAGGGCAATGGGTTTGAATTAACATTGGGCTTGTCTTCGAAAGGATACCCATCCTAACTTAATAAGCTCCAATAACCTCTTCTTGAAATGCATAGCAGGTTTCAATCCCATGCCCGGATTACCCCCGTGGTTACTCGCAAGTCAAATCGGGCTTGTACCAAATTGAGAATGGTGGTTGTAGCGGTAGTGTAGGGATAGGAGCTATTTGTCCAATGCTTAAAAGTTTGGCATACATGTCCTTCAAAGGCATGGGTAACGGCGGTAGTTGTTCTGAAGGGTATCCTGAGTGGGGTCTTTGGTAGTGATTTTGATAGTTTGGTTGGTTATTTGTTCGGTTAGGTGAAAAAGATTGGTTAAAGTTTATGCGTGAGGATTGAGAGGTAGGTGCTTGTGGGCTGTGGAAATTTACTTTTTTGCCTTTATACCCGCCTTCCAAATTGTTAACGTCCCCTTCTCTTTTCCTTCCCATAAAACCTTTCTTCTCTAAAGGCTCCGTTATGCGCCCTGCTTTAATTCCTTGCTCGATTCTTTCCGCCACACGTACAACATCATAGAAATGTTGAGATGAGCTACCCATTAAATGCTCATAGTAAGGTGCCTTGAATGTATTGGCGAACAAAGTCACCATCTCCGTTTCTATCAAAGGGGGTTGCATGTGCGTGGCCTCGTCCCTCCATCTTTGTGCATAAGCCCTCACTGACTCTTGGCTTCTCTTTTCCATTGACATGAGGCTCGTTCGATCTGGAGCAATTTCCAAATTGAACTTGTATTGCTTTAGGAAAGCCTCCACTAAGTCCTTCCATTTCTTAATCTTGACATTATCCAGCCTCATGTACCAACTTAGCGCAGATCCCGATAGACTGTCTTGGAAAAAGTAGATCATTAACTTATCGTCATGAATCACTTCAACCATCTTGTTGCAATAAGATCGAAGGTGAGTGTTTGGGCATTCCAAACCAGTATACCTTATAAACTCTGGTATCCTAAAATCTTTTGGTACCGTGAGGTTAGGTACCAAGCATATTTCCGACGTTCGCAGGGGGTCAAACCAAATCATTTCCCTCGACTGCTCTTAAACCTTTCTTCTAATGCTGATATCTTGTCATCATTCACAAAACCCGTGGACCTATTATCGGAAGGCCCCTCGGCTGTTAAATCTACAGTGATATGAGCTTGAGGGGGCTGAATGGGAATAACAGGTGTAAAGTGCTGCCCCGTTGCTGAATCTGCCCCCATATTCTGAGATACCCCCGGGACAGGGGCCGACGGTGCTCCTATAGGTGGTTGGGTAGATGTTCCCTCCCCATTCTTGGCTTTTAAAAGTTGCTCAAGCAGATTGGTCAACCGGGAAAACTTCATTTTTCACGGATTCCAAACTCGGTCTGGTAGTGTGACTCAACTGAGCTCTTTCTTCGTTTTCCATTCTTGATCTGGACCGGGTTTGGTGGAATCTGGATGTGGGACCTATGTTTCACGATCTGGAGATGCATGCATAGATGTATGAGAAAATGTATGATTGTGATGGATGCATGCATGTTTTATTGTGAACGAAAAATAACCATCCCATTATAAGCATTCTCTTGTCACATTGCTTTGATAGAAGTTCTGCCTTTCGAGTCGTTTGCTTGAATCATGTTCACCAAGAGACAGATTTTGCATAAGAAGATGGGTCAACGCCCTTTTCATTAATGCTTGGATAAAAATACATTTTAGAAATACAACATGCTAATCTCTTTCCTCCATAAACTCCTTAGCCAAAGGTAAGAAAGCAAAGCCGCGGTTCTCAATCTTCCCTAAAAAGGCATCGGTTTCGGCTAGGCTTCGGCGATAGCGCATGATGTCTCCTCCCACATTCCGTGCATTGATTCTAATAATTCGAGCATGTGCAGCAGCTTCGTCCATTTGCTCATCGGTTTTGGTCATTTTTTCTATGAGCAACATGTTTGTTTTGTTCAAAGCAATGTTGTTGGCGTCGATTCGATCCTTGTGCTTTTCCGTTGCTACTAGCTTCTCGTCCAAATACTTCGACTTTTCGCGTTCTTTGTCGAGCTTTATCCTTGTAACTTTTATCTCATTCCTCTTGGCCGCTAACTCTGCTTTAACATCCTCGAATCCTCCCCTTTTGCTTTCCAACTCTATATATTTCTTATTCAAATCCTTATACCTCCTAATCCTATCCATTAGTTCGAATTGCACTTGCACAAATTTTTCTTGGTAATATTTTGCACTTTCTTGGCAATCGCTAAAGTCCATCTCCATTGCTTCAAGTTCAGAACAACTTTGCATCCAATCCAAACTCAACCCTTTAAGCTCCTTCTCACTTCTTTCCCTAGCAATCTTCTCCTCAACCAACTTTAACTCAAGCTTGGTTATTTTCGCATCTCTAGCATCATTCCTTCCAACGTCGCCTTGTCCTTTCTGCTCTTGCTCAACTCTATTCTTAGTTTGTCCACTTGCCTTCTCAATTCACCGTTAACCCTCTCTCTTTTGAGGGGTTCCTCTATGGTTTGAGGAGATTTGACTTCTACACGAGGCATGGCTGAAGCAGCTAAATCATCTTCAATATTAACCTCTTTCCCCTTAAATAGGCTCCTCTATAGCGCAAGGCATGGCTGAAGCAGCTGAGGCTCTCCAATTTTTACATATCTTCGCTCACCACTTGGATCTCTCAAACCTTCTATTTCCACCAACACTAGATGCTTCCAATCTTGTTGATGATCTCCAAAACTTTCTTTCGTCATGGGATCTTTGAACAGACCAAAGAATTGAGCAATTCCCATAGTCCTGGGAACAAACTGTATGCCCCCAAATTGTCTTACACTAAAGTCGGAGCATAACTCACATAACCCGTAATCCCACCAATGGTACCCCAACGCCTTTGTCCACAACTCATTAGGACGCTTCGTTGTTGTTACCCATGGTGCTCTCCAATTAAAATCGCTATTAGGTAATCCTTCTATTTATCAACCCAACCCTGGTTGTCTAGATCTCCCCATTCTTCTTCTTCCACTAACTTTAGGGGTTTTTTGAGTGAACCACCAAAAATTATTGAAGACAGGTTTCTTTGTTTCGATATGGCTCACCATCCAAATATACAACAGTTGCGTGCAGCATCTCATTGCTCCTTTTTCCAGCTTTTCTACAATGGTTAAGTGTCAAAAATGTTTCGGCTAAGATAGCAACCACTGGATTGATCTGTGTGTTCTCATACTCCACATAAGCAGCGGCGGCCTCCAAGCTTACTAAACCAGTCTGACTTGGGAACAACACAAGGCCAAATATACCTAAGGCAATCAATCTCTCTTTTTCTACTTCTGACTCCTTTTCCAACTCTAGCATCCTCCATTTCAAACCGGTGCCATTCTTTTCCAGAACTTTTTCAAGTTGGAGATTCTGAGCAGTTTTGACAGCTCAGGGATGATCTTGTCGGATCTCAAAGGAGAATAAATCCGATAACAGGGTCATTCGGAAAACTCGGTCAACAATCCATATTCCTCAATCGTGGGGCACAAGTCTATGCTTCCAAAGGAGAAACATCGGTATTCTGGATCCCAAAAATGAACTAAGGCTCGCACAGCTGGGCTTAAAACTTCTACCTTTGCGATTTCCATCAAACGTCCGTATTTCCTAAAAAATGCATCTTTATCCACATTCTGAAAATGAGTCGTTAACTTGTTCACCTCATTCAATATGCAATTCAGGTTCTTGATTGGCGACATCTTCTTAGCATCGCTTCTAAGGCAGTCTCCTTCAATCAATTGTGACAGTTCAGAATTATTTCCATACTCTATGGAAGATTTGGTGATGGTCATTTCATTCATAAATCCTGCAATTCAAAATGCATGGGGGGTTAGTCTTGTTTCGATGCAAAAGATTTATATCGGAACATACACCCTAAGGATAGGTTCTAGTTCTTTTACGTGAGACAGAGGGTAGGTTTACTACTAGGTCTCTAAAAGAGGGTCTCTTGCTGTTCCAGTGATCACCCTCGTAAAGGCGATATGGAGGTCCAGCAGATAGTGGGATGGCATGTGTACCAATCACTATCAGTCTAAACACTCAGCAAAGAGTTGGGGTTTACACAAACTTAAGCCTTGACTCAAGTCATAAGGCAAGCTGCTAGTCCCCCACTTAAACTTAGAGTTACATGTGTGTGCCCTCCAAAACATAATAAAAATAATAAAGTGATGCATGACTATGCCATGTATGATAGAATGTAAAGATATATGCTAAAGCTTTTAAACAAAACATCATAAGAAAACAAAAACCAATAACACATAACATAAACAAACAAACAAATCAAGCTTAGTCCTAACATCCCCAGCGGAGTCGCCATTCTGTCACACCCCCACAAAAAAAATAATCAGCGCGCGGCAATCGGCTAGCGATTTTCGTTGTGTTCTAAGGATTTGGTTCTTTGGAGTCGCCACCTAGTATTTGGTCACTAGGAACCCTAACTGGTCTTTCAGAGATTCTAAGGCAAGGGACTGGTTGCGTAAAGGGAAGGTACTAGCACCCCTAGTACGCCCTACCTAAGGTAAGCTGCTTGGTGTTTGGCTTGCTCTATAGTCTATGGTGTTGGTGTTTTCTAATCCCGTCAATTTATTTTAGATAGAAATCTAAGGAAATTCCATGTGCATTGAAAGTTCGTTTTTTTTTCAAGAGTTGGCGACTCGTAAATCGCAAGGAAAAGAGAAAGAAAAAAAACAATTTTATACTTTTCACGACTCGTAAACCGTGGAGAAAAAAAAAATTGAAATGTTCTCGATCGCAACCAAAGCTTCTTTCAAACATGTGCGTTGATTTATTACTCCCGATAATATTTTGGATGTTCGTCCTTTTAAGGATTTCTTCATCCAAACATTAGCGGTGAACAATAACCCCCAACTTCTCCTCCCAAAATAAGATTTTTATAGTTTTTGGAATATTGGCCAATACCCTTTGGAGTTTTACAAACAGGTTGTAAAATCCACAAATGCAAGAAAATGATTTTGTGTTTAAGAAATCTATGCGAAAACACATTTTCAAAACTTCCAATATTTTTTTTATATATATAAAAAGAACATTCAAAACATGCTAGTGTATTGGCCGTATGCATGAAAACAAAACATTTTTTTTTTAACTCTCTTTTTTTTTTTTTTGACGAAAACAGGTGTTTTTAAATACTGAAATTATATCCCCATATTATAAAAAAATCAATGTATATAAAAACAACAGTATATTTTTTTTTTTTTTTTCAGAAATTTTTTTTTTTATATTTTTTTAAAAAATATATATATACATCCACATGCATAATATAATAATATAACAAATAATATAATATTAATACATTAAATGGGCTGGCCCGGCCCAACTAACTGGGCCGGACTCCAGCCCCAAAAATGTTGGGCCGGACTCGGCCCAACAGCAACCTGCTTTGGTCTGGGCCGGACCGGCCCAGACCCATATCATTGGGCCAGACACTGTCTGGCCCAACAAAAAAAGGAAATGAACGGCGGGGAATTATTTTCCCCCCATGCCTCCTGCATGCAGAAACGATTCTGCATGCAGGAGGCCAAACTACGCCGGCCTAAAAAAAAATGCAGGGGGGTCAGGATGGCGTACCTGGCGCAGCGGAGACGGTGGCTTGCTGACGGTGCTGCAGTGTCGTGGCTCACGGACGGCGGCTCCCGGGCGGCGCTACGGCTGTTTTCTAATGGTTCGTCGTCGTTCAACCGGTTCGTTCCTTCTGTTTCAGTTACTTGAGTTCCCTCTCAGTTTCAACTATCCCAAGCTTCTCGACTTTTGGGTTTTCGGTGGTTTCTCTCTCTTTCGGTCTCTCTCTCTCTCACTGTCTCGGTTCTTCTCTTTCTTTTTCGGGTCCTTCCTCTTTCGTTCCCTCCTCGTTCTCACTCTGCTTCTTCTCTATTTATAGGCATATCGGGGCATGCATGGGGGAACAAGGCGTGCTGGTCGGTCGGTCGGCAGGCGCCGCTGCCAAGGTGCTTCTCTCGGGTTCGGTGGCGCGGCGGGTGGTCGACCAGCGGCTTCGGTTTCGGGGGTCCCAAGGTGTGGGGCGTCGGGCCAGGGCACGTGAGGAGAGAGGCGGGGACAAAAACCCCGGTTTTCCTCTCCTCTGCTACGCCTGCGGGGGGGAAGAAGAAGAGAAACAGTGCCGTTCAAAACGGCACCGTTTGGTCTTTTTTTTTTTTTTTTTTTTTAAAACGCATGAAACGGCGTCGTTTTGGAGAAAACACGCCGTTTCATTTAAATGTGGCGCCAGAAATGCGCCAACGTTCACATCAGTCCCCCAATTATTTTTGTTCCTTTCAATTGCGTCCCTGCCAATTTCGGTCTTGTCCGCCAAGTTGGCCGCCTTTTCCACTTTGGTCCTTGGCCTCTAAATTTTGCAATTTAGCCCTCAATTGATCAATAAACTTCCAATTTCTTCAATTAGACCCCTCAATCAATTCCAAACAGCCCCCCTATCTTTGCGCCTTTTCCAAATTGGTCCCTGGTTTCGGATTTTCACAATTAAACCCCTAATTGGCCATTAAACTTCAATATTTATGCAATTAAGCCCCTGATTTGACTTAATAAATTCCTAAAAATCATAATTTGGCCCCAGAACTTTAATTTCTTCAATTTAAAGCCCAAATTGACTTAAAAAATCAATTTTCTTGCAATCAAATCCCCTATAAATCCAATAAAAAATCAATTAAACCCATAAACATCCAAATTTGGGCTTCTCTCCTCAAAATTCAAAATTTCCTTCTCAATAGGGTTCTCATCCTTCAAGAATATATTGTCAAAAATCCAATCTTTGTATCTTTATACTCCTTGATCAATTTTCTGACCATTTTCCGAGCGCTTCTGCCTCTTGTCATTTTTCTAACCTTCTTTGGCTATTTATTTTATTTTTTGCGGGGACCCAAAAATGGGTTACAACAATAATAATAAAATTATTTTTCTTGCTTTGAATGTTGTGAGGACAATTTAAACTTTTTCAACATCATATTGGTTATTAAAAAATTGTTAGAGGCCTGGTATGTTAGTTTTTTTTTATACAGTAAAATAACTCATTTACTCCTAGGGTCAAACAAATTTAGAATTATCAGCTCAAAACCTGCGCAGTTGCTTGCATTAAAGTATACAAGGTTCCTTACAACCCTGTAATATCATCAACAAGTTCTTAATATCCATGTATGCACCACAAGATGCACGTAAGCCAACAAGTTTCTTGCAGTCCAGGCTGATTTGCGTTATTATATTTTCCAAGTTTTTGAACTCCCAAGTATCAAATTCTCCAAATTTCTCAAGGCAGGAGACATGGAAAAAACAAATCAACTCAGAAATCACCTCCACAACTATATGCTTCGCAATATTCGAATTACAGATTTCAATACATGATTAATTGCAAGTAAACTGTGATATGAAAAGAGGAAATTTGAAGTCATGTAAAAGTTTGGAATTTCTAAAAAAAGAAATCAAAGCAATTTTTATAATTTCTTTCTTTTTTAAGGGTATCCTTCGACTAGCAACCGAGAATAAATTCTCTCCCAGACAATATCAAGAGCGCAACCCTTCACACTGCTTGCTGGATCAAAGGTTTGAACCCAGAAAAGTAAATTAAGGAAACATCCCTTTTTAACCTCTAAACCAACCCCTTTTTAACATTTTGTTTTCTAACATTAAAAGTGACTAAATATAATGTCGAGTTTAAGATTTTGAGCAGGTCAGAAAACCTACTCGTTGGCAATGTTCCTCAGAACCTCTGTATTACAGTCCCTTGGAAGACTAACAGCAGTGCAATTTCCATGGCTACGGCCAACTGTGATTTTGATAAATGCATCGGCAAAACATCGTCCAGTTTATATTTTCCCATGATTTTATCCAGCGAAGAACTCGAAGTCAACCAAATCTTCTCTCTATAAAGAAATCCCAGATTTCTAAACTCGATAGCCTCTCATTGATCCCTCATTCTCTCTCACACACTAAGGAATGTGGTACTTACAGGTAGAACTAGGAGATAGAGTTTGAGTTACTTGCTGCCATGGTGTTCTGAGATGGTTTCGCTGTTGTTTCAGTCTGCTTGATTACTTAGCTATGGTGTGCTCAACTCTCTTAATCGATCGAGCTAGTGCGTACGACCAGTTTTTACTGTACTCTCAGCTGTGGATTCAGAATACTTGCAACGATCACCTACTCTTGCATCCGATTTAGTTAAATCAAGTTAAGTTGAATTGGAAGGAGAGGGCTTCCTTCATCCGTTGGATATCCTAGTCAATTTAACCAGAGATTTTTTTTAAAAAAAATCACAACTAAAGATTACACAAAATCAAATCTTACGAAAATTAAAATACGAAAGTCAATAATTTTTCATCTACAAATCACAAACATCGATCATTGTATAAAATCATTGAATAAAATTGAAAAAATCTTAAAACAAAGTCAAATTAAGATCTAAACTATTATAGTTACGAAGAGACAAAAGTATATTTAATTGAGACAAAACAAGAGGTGGATTAAGATTATTTAATTGAGACAAAGTCAAAGATCTAAATTAAATAATGCATTAACAAAACAATAAAAGCCCAAAACGTAAATCCCTCATTTGCCTCACATGGTCTTGATCATAAATCAAGGATGATAGCAGGTATATTTGCACACTGTTTTTAGTATTCGATGGGCGTGGGATAATATATTCTCTGCACTATAGAACAAATTAAGATTATTAGCGGGGTTCGAAAACCCTAATTTTATCAATTAAATTAGTCGATAAATCAGAGATTTTCTGGTAGTCTACGAAATTTTCTAGTCGATGGATCCCATAAAAATGAGATGGCTCTCGCAGAAATGAGGCTATCAGCCCATACAGAAATTGAAGGATAAAAGCACCCCAGGAAATCAAGGATCCAATAGACTTGATCAAGCCTAATTGAAAAAAGGTAGCCCACCCACTCTAAAAAATTCATCTTGTATTAAAATATGACCGGTCATATTTCCTTAAAATATATATTTGGTGGAAGAAGCCTCATGTCCCCCCCCCCCCGGCGAATATTCCCTGTTTTCTTCATTATGTCATGTGTACAAGAGAGTGGAAATTCAATTATTATGGAAAACAAATCTCTTTGCTGCCTAATTACAGTTTGTATTTGACGACAAATAATTTTATGGAAGAAGTTTTTTTTTTTTTTTTGTAATTTACGAATGCATTCATAGAAATTTAATAAATGCAATATTAAAAAGAAAATTCGAAATTCAAGGAACCAGGTAATTCATAGCATATACATCCACAAAATAGAGGCACACAACGCAAAAAAAGCCACATGCGAAAAACTAATGTCATCCAAGCCTCAGGCACACAAGCAGCAAAAATAAAGTAAAGGTGATCATGAGCAGCGCCGGCCCCGTAACTGAACACCAACTTCAATATGAAATGTAACCATCATAAAGAAGGTCGTCAGGGTCAATTGCACAGTCATCTTCATAGTCATACAGCATTGAACCATCACACTTGAATGTCTTGATATGCGAAGCGAGCTCCAGTACCTCTTCATCATCAGAGTCAAAACCTATGCAGTCGCGTGCATCTAAATGTACAAGGTTTTTGCATCCTTGCAATATTATCACTAGATTCCCGAAATCGATCCGGGCCCTCCTGAGAATCAGGCACTTTATATTTGGAAGATTGACAATTGCCGATGCCTCTTCTTCCTGAATGGTTGCAGATGATATACTCAGGCCAGAGAATTTATTGCAGGCAAGGCTGATTTGGGTTATTATATTTTCCAAATTTATGGAACTTCCGAGCCACAAATTCTCCAAATGTTCACACTTCCCTATGAGGGATGGAACAATGGATGATTCAGAGCGTATAATATCATAGGGCAATGACAGAGTTATCAAGGCAGGACACCTGAAAAGAATCATTAAAACTTCTCATCTTCTTGTACCTTAAAACGCTCTTAAGAATATGTAAACAGGTGACAGTCTCTCAGTAGCATTTTTGTGAGTGTGTGTGTGTGTGTGTTCTAGTGTGAGTTTTTGTAAAGGGAAGAGAACTTACTCATCTGCAACGTACTTTGCAACTTCTTCTGTACAGCCATTTGGAAGAAAAAGACCAGTGCATTTCCCATGGCTACGACCAACAACAAATTTGGTAAATGCATCCACAGAACAGTTTTCAATTTTATATTTGTCCTTAAATCTATCAAGCAAGGTAGAATCCCATTCTAAGTCCAAATCTTTAGGGAAAACAAGATGCTTCCAACACGAAGGATCAAGGCTGGCTTTGTACCATGACTTGCACACGAAAGGGACATCTAATAGAAGTGATTCCATGCCCACCCTTCCAAGCACATTCACTAAGCAGTAAAACTCTAAATCCTCCCACTTTCTTTCTTCCATTTCTATACCTACAGAAAGAAAATGTTTTTCAGCAATTGTTCATACGTTGGATGAAAATTGGAAAAGATAGCCAGGCTGGAAGAGTAACATATCCAAACTACAAATCAAATATTTTGATTCCTTCATTGCCAACAATCAAGATTCATATGCCATTTCTTTCTAAGATCGTTAACCTGAACACAATATATATTTATATATACACAAACTAGCTATGCTCATGCGATTGTCCAGGCTAACTGTCAAAATACAGAAAAATAAAGGTAATTTTGCTTTCAAAACAAGTATCGGGGATAGTTTAACCATGGATCATACTCAACAAGTCAGTATCAATTTATAAACATCAGCTAAAAGTGGCAAGATCAAGATCATTACCTGAAATTCCAAGAATTGTGTGGCCAAAGTTGAAGACAGAATAAGGACGGTATACTCGATGGAGAGGAGATCATTACCTGGTGAAGTTCTCAGCGTTAAGAACGTCGATACCTTTACTCTTTAAACTATTGGCGTTCTCAGTCTCACTCTTCCTTTTTCTTTTCCTTTTTTGAGGTTTGCTTTAATGTTTTTTTAACCCCAGTGCACCTTCAGCTTCCTACTTATCACTAGACGCGTGGTAGACGTGCCCTCTTTATACTGAGTGGCGCATAAAAACATATCATGGATTGTTATCAATAATTAATTATTTATATTTTTTAATAATTAAAATATATTATTATCCTCTTTTTATTTATTATTTGCTTGAGTTTGGTATGGATTACTAGTCCCAAAACATTTGAGCCTTGTAAGGTTGCTAGACCCATGTACATGGATTTGCCAAGCTCAAGTATTGTGAGTTAGACATAATGCCGACCTAAATATCATGAGCAAGACATGTTGCCAAACCAAACTAAATTTATATCAAGTATAGTTGACAGACCCAACTAAATGACATGGTTTGCCATATTTAATGCATTTGGGTTTAGCATGATTGTTGTTGTTGTTGTTGTTATTAGTAATGTTATTATTATTGTTACTCTCCTTTTTCTTTTTTTCTTTTTTTCTTTTTTTATTGTTGTATTATTATTGTTGTTGTTGTTGTTATAATAATTAAAGTAAACTTGGGTCTCAAAAATTATTTATAAATGAAATATAAATAATTTATAAACAACAAATCATCACAAAAAATTAATTTAATGTTTTACATCTAAAAAATCAAATCATATTATTCCATTGAAATAATTCATTTTTATTTTTATTTTTATGAATTTATTATTTCTTCCATGGAAATGCTATCTTATCTCTCTCTCTTTTTTAACTATGTATTTTTTTTAAGTCAGTGCGTGGGTTTGGTATGACCCAAGCGCTTGGGCATAACAATCATGTCATACTCAAGCGTTTTGGATCTAACGACTATGTCAGAGCCATGCTAACAGGTCTGACAACAATATTAAACTCAATGTGCTAAAATGTTAGATTAGATTTTTATGATAATTTGTTGTTTATAAATAATTTCTGAACTTGAATTTTTGTTTTGGATACTTTAAAAATACTTTAAATATTTTTTTAATAAAAAATAAATTATAAAAAAATTAAATAGACATGGATGCCAAACCCAATGCGCTCCAAGTACTATTAAGGTTGCAAATCCAAGATGCTTGATTTTGACATTGCTGCCAAATCAAATTCGCTTTGGTATGACAAAATGGCTACCAAATATTTTTAATATTTTTTTACATTTTAAAAAAATTATTAACTTGTTAAAAAATGCAAATCAATATACTAGTTAGATCATAAAGCTCGTAATGAGAGGAGTCTTTTTTCTATATACTTATGTCTGATTTGTAATTTACTAGAACTAGCAATTAATTATTCTCTATAATATGAAAAATAATTAAATAATCTATTAATTGGCGTTGATTATCATCAATTTAGTAAATTTGTTTTTCACAAAAACCTTTCTTTTCGTATCCAAAACTCTCAATCTTTCCTATTTCTCTTTACTTTTGGTCTATTTTGAGTTATAGTGAAAAGTTTGCTTACTTCACAATTTTAAGGTTATTCTAATCTTCTAATCCATTTTTATGCTTTCAAAATTAGGTGTTGAATTAGATGTTTTTTTATTTGATAGGATCATGAAAAAAAAAAAAAGGAATTCAAATTAACTCAAGATTATGTGTTTCTACATTTAATGAGTCTTGGATCAAACAAAGCAATTAACGTTTAGAATTCTTTATTTTTCATTTGGAACAAAATCTTGACTCAAATCTATCCCATTAAAGTAAGAATACAAAAATTATTTTATGATAAAAAAAATTAGCCGAGATGCAAATAAACTAATTCGAATATCAACATTAATAATAAAAAAAAATATACTCTATGATCATTTGGTTTTTAGAATTATGAAACTATATAAAATAATTATTGCAACTTAAAATTTAATTTTTTTTAAAATAAAACTACACTTAATATTAACAATAACAATATCAATAACTAAAAATGTTTAGATAATTTTTTTTTTTAGGGTAATGAGCTCAATTTATCCTTGTATATTTATTCAAGTCTCCATTAATGTATCTCTATATTTCTAATTGTATATATTAATTATATCCCTTTATAATACCCAATTCTATTCTTGTGGTTTTCTATTTTTTTTTTTAGTTTAACGTGGGTGTCCGGGCCAGCTTGCGCGCACCTCGACTAATCCCACAGGCCCTGAAGTTAACGACCATGTAAGCTTCCAGTGGCCATCATATAAGCAACTCCAGGGCTTGAACCTGAGACCACAGAGGGAGCAAACCTCTTGGTCCCAAGCTCTTACCACTGGGCCACCACCAATTCTATTCTTGTGGTTTTCTATTTTATATGCACAAGATGTTATATTAGCAAGATTATTACCACCATAACACAATTCTAGCAATAATATTAACCTAATAACATAATCATTTGGTAAGAAGAAAATCTCGACTCAAGTAAGAAGACAAAAAATATTATATGATTGTTTGGTTTTAGGAATCTTGATTCTATATAAAATAATCATTCCAACTCAAAATTTAATTTTTTATATAAATAAAACTACAAAAATGACTTTATATTAACTCTAACAATACCAACTTATATTAGATAAATTATCTTAGGATATTGAGATCAATTTAACATTATATATTTAATCAAATTTCCTTTAATATATCTCTATATTTCCAATTGGATATATATTATATCCTTGCATAAAACCCGATTCTTAGATATGTTTTTCTATCTATATTTACAAAATTATAGATTTATTTTCAAAACACCCTTAAGCTATACAAGATTATAATTTTATTATTTTGAAAAAAATAAAATTATAATCTTGTTATCTTTAAAACGTTATTCCTGAGTAATTTTTAAAATTTTTATTTCTGAAGAAACTATGAGAAATTTTAATTGAGAAGGAAGCCCACCATTGAGGTAGGAGGGTAGTGGTTTCTACACTAATTAAGAGGTTTGCTAACAACAAATGTCATGACTTCCATTTCAGTAATCTTTTCTGAGAGTTTCAGAAATGATTTTGAAAAAAAATAATACCATCTTATTCTTTATGTTTGAAAACCTATAGCTTAATCTCTTCTCTGTCGAACATTATCTTATTCAGTATATGTTTAGTAAAGTTACCAAATGTATCCTAAATATTTTTGGCTTAATACCATGTTGGTTTTTGGCTAAATATTAAGATTTTCAAAGAATACATTTGAAATTATAAAAAAAAATGCAAATGTGTGGTCAACACAATCAAGGGACTAAGATGGTTTTTCAAATAACAAGGACTAAGTTATAATTTTGTTCAAAATATAAGGACTAAAGGATAATATGCTCAATTGTGAAGGGAACAAGTCTTAGTACCGTGTTTTGTATTCAATGTATGTTTTACATTCTGGTAGCTTTGGTAATTACATCTAGGCTTGTAATTTCTTCATGGACGAGAAAATCATGTTATTCACCCATTAAAGTGGCTCATCGGCTAGTTTGAAGTTATGCCATGGATTATGTGTGTATTACATGATTATAAGAGAAATTGTGTGCTTCATATTAAAGTAAATGTAAGAGAAAAGGACAGAGAAAGAAAAAAACGTAGAGAGAAAAAATGAAAATTGTATGTCACTGGGCCAGGCCTGGACAGGCGCCGGCGCTTAGTCACCCCGACTGCCTGATTACTTGTCCCGGACTAGGGAGACCAGATCAAATTCAGATAACTAGTTGATCCATAATTTGACTGTGCCCACCGAACTCAATCCAAGTGATGATAAGGAGTTTTTCTACTATTTGTTCCTCAAGCCGCCACTTGAAATAGTCATCCAACTCGTGCCACATTTGTCGAACTATTATTTGTTCATCAGTCATGATCTCCGACTTTTTCTACTTTTGTTTCTAAAACAAAAATAAACAAGATCATGATCCAGGGACTGTTTCTTACAACGTTGGTATTCCAAGTCATGACACATGAACAAAGCAAATGAAAAGTCTTTCTAAAGCAACGTGTTGTGTTGATTTCTTGTCGGAAAGAGAGACGATAACGTCAAGTCCAAAACTTATATATATATATATATATATATATATATATATATATATAGTCCATGCATTAATATATATTCATTTTGTCCAAATAATAGTTGAAGGCTTGAAGCCTCTGACCTCCACAAGCGAAGGCCTTCTTCCTCACCATTTCATATCCAGGTAACCTATTATTCTTTTCTCTCTTTCTCCTTTTTCTAATAAAGTACATGCCTTTTTTTTATTTGTCTATTATTTACTTTGACCTTTTATATCATGTATTCAACTGGGTTCATTTGATTTTTCTTTTCGTTTTTCGTGTGTTTGGTTGCTGGGAATTGATTTATAAGATTCAAACCCACCAAAAAAGATCGAATCTTTTCATTTCTACTATTTTATCAGCCTGTAAAGTTGATTTTTGATGCTGGGTTTTCTTTATTCTTTGCTCAAGTTTTGAGTTTCAAGTTTGTTCTCGGTTGGTTTGTGTGAGCTTTTGCATTTCTCTTGCTGTTGAATTGATTAGTGCGAGTTTTCTTCTTTGTTACTTGCTATGTTTGGTTGCTGAGAAAATTGAAAGGGAAACATGGAAAGATTAGGATTTGTTTAGTTTCTATTTGTAGATTGACTTAGCTAAAGTAAATAAATTGTTCCTTGATTCATGATGCATGGTTAGTTTAGCTGTTGTATTTGCTTATTTCTTTATTAAATTAGGGAATGGATGCCTATAAATCTTTAGTAGATTAAAGAAAGCTGTTTGTTCGTAGGAATGTTATATTCTAATTTTAACTTATCCAAAAAAAAAAAAGGGTATATTCGAATTTTGAAGTTTGTTATCATCTTGTATAGAAATTTGTGCATCTTAGCTTGGATTTGTTGATGTTGGCATAGTATGACTGAAAGGTATAGTAATGCAAGTGTGAGCTCGACTTCAAGTTTGAATAGCAGCTTTCCAGATACAGAGGATGACCAAACCATTGCAAGCATTTTAGCAGAAGAGGGAAATTCTCAAGTTGCAGGAAGGCTGGGGAAGAGACTCTCGCACTTGGACTCCATCCCGGTATTTTCCTTTCCACATCTGTATTTTCTAGTCCATACTACATGCTTGCATGTGTGTGACATTTCACATATTCTCAAGCTCACATGGGTGGTACATGTTTTTCTTCCATACGACAGAGAGGACCTTTTGAAGAATTATAGTAAATTTGGACCTCTACTGATCTTGTGCTCCACCAAACTGGTCTGTAGATATGTGATGCTAAACCAATCTATACTATAGTTTTGGGTGTTAGTTATGATGGGCGAAGCTGGGTTGTGATATCATTCCTTAATTTAAGCAAAACAATGGATAGTTCCGGGTACCCTTGTTGCAGCAAGGCTTTGAATTGATACAGTTCACGTGTATCTAACTTCCATCTATAGACAAGCAGCAGAAGTAGCTAACTGGAAATCTTCGGCCATCAAGTTTCTCCCCACAGTGAATCCTTCTGAAGTAAACAATAATCCGAACCTTAAAAATTAAGAAGCATGCCGAATCACCTGGTGAACCTGCATATACCTACCTAATAAGTCATCCTGAAAATATAAGATTAAAACTGTCAGTCTCTAAAATACAGAAGGAACCAGCTGTAAAACAATGAGAATTATTTGATATTTTTGGCCGCATAAGCCAAGCATACAATCGGTAGTTCCTTGCAGATAGTAAGGGTTGCATTGGTTCACTTTTTCTTCACATTAGCTCACAACAAGCATGTCTTTAGAGGAACTGAGTAGGAATTGCTCACTGGATTATGTTCGCCAAGGCTTCTTCAACAATTTCAGCAATTTTAGAACATATCCTGCACTTGCTTCTATGTTAGTGATTTGTTATATTTTTCTTTTAACCTAATATATTAACCAATGGCATGCATATTCGTCCTCTTTTCTTCTTCTTCTTCTTTTTTTTTTTTGCCTCATTTACCTCTGCTGTTGAGTAAGTTCTGTCTTTTTATTTAGTCATGTGAATGTTCATTGGTTCAATGTGTTGGCAGCACACTCCAAGGGTTAATGGTGAGATACCTGATGTGAATGATGCAACCTTAGACCATGAGCGGCTGTCTGAAAGGTTTGATGCTGTTATCCACCCTATATGCTGTTTCGTTTTCAGTCTCATATCATGCATTTCATTTTTAGCCTGTCTGTAATGTGGCATGCCAGTAAGTATTGCTATCTATTATTATGTGTTTGCCTTGTCTCACGGGTTCAATGAATTTTGTTTCAGTTGGTTGCATCCTTTCTACAGGCTTTGCATTTTTTATGGTTAAGTTAGCTTGGTGTTGCATGGCCCTATGGACATCTTTCTCCATTTATAGACTTCGCATTTTTTATGGTTAAGTTAGATCATCAAACTGGTTCAATGGCATGCTCACGCGCATGATTGTTGAAATATTGAATATATGGCATTTACCATCTGATGCCAAACGCTTGATTTCTTTTCTGTGCAAAATGGTTGGTTCATCTTTCAGTTGTCTTAGTAAGTGCTTTTTCAGGTTGGCTACATATGGTTTAGAAGAACTAAAAATCGAAGGTGATGGGAATTGCCAGGTGCGGCTACCATTACAAATTTCATTTTTCTGAACTGTTTATTCATGATTGTACATGTAAGGATGTTTGAAAGAGTCCCAAAGTCACTGTGAGAACTCTATTACAGAATATGCTTATAAATCACTGGTTTGACTTATTTGACAGTTTCGAGCATTAGCAGACCAGTTGTTTTGTAGTCCAGATTACCACAAACATGCAAGGAAACAAATAGTCAAGCAGGTAAGTTGGTAAATCTCCGCACACGATTGCACTAATTCATTATAACTTGGGAAAAATAGAGGTTGTGTTTTGGAAAAGCAGCCACTATTGGCCAACTTCAAATACATCCATGGGCCTGGTGGTATACACGAGTCTACATAGTGTTTTTTTTCTATGAAATTTCTGTCATGTTTCACTATTTTCCTTATTGTTTCATTCATCTTCCTTTTCAGCTAAAGCATCACAGAAAAATGTATGAAGGATATGTCCCAATGAAGTATAGAAGCTATGTGAAGAAGATGAAAAAGTTAGACTTCTATGGCGATGCCTACTAGTATTTTTTTCCCTGCAAAATTGGAAAGCATGCTTACAATAAATGTAGCTGCATTCTAATTCATTTTTTTGTGCGAACCTTACATGATACTAGGTCAGGGGAATGGGGGGATCATGTAACCCTACAAGCAGCTGCAGATAGAGTAAGTGGAGATTTATCTGTTTAGCTCCTTGATTGCTTTTTTCCTAATTAATTTATTGGATCTGTTTTTCTTAAGAACATAAATCATGAAACCTAATTGTTCTCATTCTTTGTAACTACTACTCACTTATGTGTGGAATGGGTATCCTCTGAACTTTTACGGGCATGCATTCAGTTTGGAGCCAAAATTTGTGTGTTAACATCTTTCCGGGACACATGCTATATCGAAATCTTTCCGAAAGACAGGAGTCCAACCAGAGGTAGATCTAAATCTGATACTATATCCCATATGTCATCGTTGCGATATTCTAATGTGTATAATGCTTATTATTAAATGGAACTCTGTGTTATGATTGATTCCCGTGGAGTAAATTGAAAGTCCAAATGCAAGTTCTTATTATCCTATCATTTGTAAGTCTTGCATGCTTTACCTATCTTGAGAAACTGAATATTTTATTTTACAATTATCACCTCCAATACCTTCTAATATCATGGGAATCTTGAAGCCAGTACCAGGATAAGGGTTGGGAGTTGAAAAGAAGAACTAACCTAACAAAGATCATTTTAACCACTTTTCTGCTTTTAGTATATTTGGATAAAATCTAACAGCTATAAGTTGAATGAAATTGCAGTAGTCTTGTTCTAATATTATGGCTGCTGTTCCTGTTTCCAGAAATTTGGCTAAGCTTTTGGAGTGAAGTTCATTACAATTCATTGTACGAAAATGGAGGTGAGGGACAAACCAATACTTGCAACATGTTTTTCCTTCAGCACTACAATTTTTTCTCTCTCTCATGTTACCTCCAAACTAATAACCTTCATGAAAACTGTCTGTTCCTACAGATGTTCCCACCAGAGTAGCAAGAAAAAAGTACTGGTTTTTCTAGATGTTTAACACGTCATCCGCAGATCGAGTTATCCACTGTTCCTTTGTTTTCTATACTTGTACGTAATACTCGAATAAGCAAGCAACCACAGAGTATATACGAAGCAAACATGTAACTTGATATTGAATGTAGATTATATTCATAGTTTTTATTTATTTATTTATTTTTTATTTTCTTAACTCATAAGCTTCTCGTCCGCAGAAAGTTCTAAGAGATTTCTGTCTAAAGGAAATAATCTTACTTCCTAGCTTTTCATTAACTTTTGCTGAGGTGCTTGTTGGAGCATCCTGAGCAACCCTGCTGCTTCACATGCGAACTTGGCAAGAATTTGGTACATATCTAGGAAGGAATCGAACAAACATGATAAATATGCAGAAGACTCATTACAACATTTCGCATCTAAATGCTATCCATTTAAGATGAATTCCAAGAAATTTGAGCCTTCTCCCCATCTATTTCTTGTATATATACAAGAAATCAGAAAATCATGTTGTTTGTGTTCAATATTCCTTCAAGGCGTTTCATTAGGTACCAGGTCGAACCCACAAAACGTCTTCTGAAGGATTTTGTATATGGCATTATTCAAGAGGTGATGGAACTATAAGCATCTTATTATTATTATTATTATTATTAATGTGAATGTTCAGGTCAGTTTGAGTATATTTTAATTAATTTTATAAGTTTTAAAATTAATAATTATATAAGTTTCTAGTGATTCTGAAATTTATGAAACTCAAATTAAATTAATAAGTTTTATGAAATAAATTTAAAATTTAACTAATATAATTATATTCAGGGAAAAAAAAAAAAAACAAGATCCTATGATACATTTTGTGTGGTCAAAAGAGCTTTAATGAGTATTCTCACTTGAAAGTTGCTGAAGATCTAGAGAACATAATGGAGCATCTGTAAAGAGATCCAGGACTGTACCATGTCCTGGTATTTCTGTCAGCCATGAAAAGAACTAGGAGATAAGCGCAAAATGAAAAGCATGAACTAATTTTTGTCCGTTCGATGCCATTAATAAAGTTGGAGTAAACTTCAAGAGATTCTAGGGCTTTTCATAGCTAATTATTGAGGTTTAAAGGCTGTAGATAAAGAGTTCTGTCGATAATCCATAAATTTCTGCGAAAACAAGTCCATGCGTAGTATATGAAATTGTTTAATGTTTAAGTTAGCGTAGAAGTAGAAGTAATGCGGTTTTAAAGGTTGTGTGTTATAAGTGATAGAAATAGTAAATGAAGATGATAAACGTGAAGGAATATAATTTTTTTTTTAGTGAATTAATAAATTTATTTTTCACATGGTAATTCAAGGAGTTTACATATATCCCATAAATCATGTTAATTTGCATGAAGACAAATTTTTATATAAAATATATATAATTTATTTTATAGATAATTATATGAAATAATAGCCTCGTGATTACATTCTTTGACTGTGAAAGAAAATAGATGTCTAATATTTCATGCAAATAAATGCCATATTTCAACCATACAAAACTTAATTGAAGAACATCAATATTTCATGGGACCTAATTAAGAAAAACAATACTTTGAGGGTCGAGATCATAATTTATGCATAGTTTGAGGTTATAACTTCTTTTCCTTTCTACTGCAACCGTCAGAACAACGCAGCTGATGTCTAAGATCTCACCACGTGTACTTTTTGCCACGTAGCCATTTCCTATTGGCTACTGTTTCAATTCATTTCCCACGTCAACACCCCTCCTCTGCCACCTGATTTAAGCCACTCCACTTTCTCTCCTCTTTTTCTCGTCAACCAAACAGAAAAAAAACATAAATCAATATCAGCTTCAAGTTCATACCACTTCTCTCTAGGAAATGCAATTCATCCTCTGGTATCTCCCTCTTTCCAGCTCTGCCTCTCTCTTTTTAAAAATATTAATTTTTTTTTTTTCAAAATATTTCAAGTTTTATACTTGTTATCCGGGAAATAAGAACCTGTCCAGACAGAGCACTGACCTTTCTTTTTCTTTCTTTCCCTTTCTTTTGCAGACGGATTGCTTCCTTCCTTCCTTACTTTCTTGATCGAGTGACAAGAATAAACTCGTGATCAAAATGAGTTTATTAAAATTAGGGTTCGGGTTAGTATTATTATTATTATCATTAAATTCAATTCCGTCAGAATCAGCTGTTTCGAGCATAGATCTAGGTTCGGAATGGATAAAAGTAGCGGTAGTAAACCTAAAACCAGGCCAAACCCCAATTTCTATAGCAATTAACGAAATGTCGAAGAGAAAAACCCCAGCTTTAGTTGCATTCCAATCTGGAACTCGGCTTTTAGGCGAAGAAGCATTGGGGATTGCTGCGCGGTATCCAGATAAAGTGTATTCACATTTGCGAGATATGTTAGGGAAATCGTATGAGAAAGTTAAGGGATTTCTGGAAGCAATGTATTTGCCGTATGATGCGGTGAAGGATTCGAGAGGGGCAGTTGCGTTTAGGGTTGAGGATGGGGATGAGGGTGGGAATGTGGGGTTGTATTCGGTGGAGGAGTTGTTGGGGATGATTTTGGGTTTTGCAGGGGATTTGGCGGAGTTTCATTCGAAGGTCGTGGTTAAGGATGCAGTGGTTGGAGTGCCGGCATATTTTGGGCAGGCGGAGAGGAGGGGTTTGGTTCAGGCGGCGCAATTGGCGGGGATTAATGTGCTTGCTTTGATTAATGAGCATTCTGGTGCTGCATTGCAATATGGGATTGATAAGGATTTTTCTAATGGGTCGCGGTATGTTGTGTTTTATGACATGGGTGCGAGTAGCACTTATGCTGCACTTGTTTACTTCTCAGCGTATAATGCTAAGGAGTTTGGAAAGACTGTGTCTGTTAATCAATTTCAGGTAAGTTTGGTTTCAGTAATTGGCATTTGGTGATCAGTGAGAATGTTTTGTTTGTTTTGTTCATTGTGTTGTGATAGATTTCTGTGTAAAAAAATGCATTATGTTTGAATATCGAAATAGGAGGCAGTGGATCCAAAAAAGAAATATCTTACTGAAAAGCTGCATTGTGGCCATTCTTCTTACATTAAGTCTGTGATTGTGGTTGCTTGTTCTGATCTGAATCGTGTCATTTGTGTTAGATGCTCCTCACCACTATCTTATGATAGCCTCAATGTTTTCACTTCCAGCCTTGTCCTATACAGCTTGTTGTTCTTCTTATGGATGATTAGTTCAGCACCGCTAGCAATGTTGTGAATGCTAATTATATTTCCAGGTTAAGGATGTCAGATGGGACCCAGAACTTGGAGGTCAGACTATGGAATCAAGGTTGGTGGAGTACTTTGCTGATGAGTTTAATAAACAAGTTGGAAATGGGGTTGATGTGAGGAAGTTTCCCAAGGCAATGGCTAAATTGAAGAAACAAGTCAAACGGACGAAAGAAATCTTGAGTGCAAACACTGTGGCCCCAATATCAGTTGAATCCCTCTATGATGATCGGGACTTCAGGTCAGTAGATTCTAAACAATTCCTTAAGTTCTTTTTGTTCATGTCTGTTTTCATGTACCTGTACTTTTTTTTCCCTACTGCACTGCCTCATTGCCTGCTGAGCAAATGTCTGGGTGCATATTTATGAGAATTTATTATTCCACTTTTTCTCACATTAGCCCCCTGTAATTTTTTTACACGATGAACATTCTTCTCTTTATGTGTGAAAAATTATCTTAACTGACTGTAATGTTGTTACAATACGCATGCATACTGGTGGTTAGACATTGAGTTGTGCTTGATGCTTATATTTCATCAGCACCTCTGTGGATATACCTTGCCCAAATCATTCAAACCATTATCTTTAATTTTTCTCCAGGAGCACCATAACACGTGAGAAGTTTGAAGAGCTCTGTGCAGATCTGTGGGACAGATCTCTTGTACCTCTCAAGGAAGTTCTGAAGCATTCAGGTTTAGACTTGGACGAGTTATATGCAGTAGAGCTTATAGGAGGTGCTACCAGAGTCCCTAAGTTGCAGGTTGGTACTATCTTCTTCAATTGTGTATAAGCCCACGAAAACTGATTAAGCTTCGTAACAATAGTTCAAATAAACTTAATGATAGTTGTTTAAAGCAATGGTATCTTAATCTACTACTATCACTGGTTTGAATAATACCTACTACTATCATTTTGTGTTTGCCTATACTATCCATCAATTTTAGCCATCTTAGTCTACCATTAGTCATGTCAACAATTTCCTCCTAAAATGAAGCTTCAGCTGGTAATCAAGCCCCACTGTGTCAGCTGCTGATATGTCTTTTTATTTGGTTCAACTGCCAATCTTTGTTCTTACTGTTTTGATTTGCACAATCTTGGAGAGCTAACAAGTCAGTAAAAAATCAATCTTTCATATCCCTTCTTTCTTTTTCTTTTTTTTTTTAATAAAAAAAACCCTGAATTATAGAAGAATGGTTACGGTGAAGATGATGTGTAAGCAGTAGAGGCCATGTGTTGTTACCACCATAAAAGAACAGGATAAGGGTAGTTTTATTATAAGGTCATTGTGATGTTAACGAATTGAAGTCAGCTCTTTAAGTTTCTGTTTGGAATAATCTCCTATACCATGCACTTAGCTGCTTATCAATTCATATCTCCCTTCAATCTTGAGCTTCTATTTCTGTGTTAGATCTGATTTGTGTTAAGGATGGAAATAAAAGAAAACTCTTTGGGCACATAACAGGCTAAGCTCCAGGAATTTCTTGGAAAGAATGAGCTGGACAAACATCTAGATGCCGATGAAGCTGTAGTTCTTGGTTCATCTTTACATGCTGCAAATTTGAGTGATGGAATCAAATTGAATCGCAAGCTAGGAATGGTTGATGGTTCATCATATGGATTGGTAGTTGAATTAGACGGACCTGATCTGCTGAAAGATGAGAGCACCAGGCAATTGCTTGTTCCTAGGATGAGAAAACTCCCCAGTAAGGTAAATAACATGGTAAAACGACTATCTTGTGTTTGGAAAGGTCAATCAGAAAAACCATTTTGATGCCCCAAATGCCTCAAAATTTGCTTTCCAGTTGTACTTATTATGCATGGATTATTTTATTTTATTTTACAGATGTTCAGATCCATCATTCATACAAAAGATTTTGAAGTTTCACTGTCATATGAGCCTGATCTTTTACCACCTGGTGTTACCTCCCCTGTTTTTGCTCAGTATTCTGTGTCTGGTCTAGCAGATGCAAGTGAGAAGTAAGGATATCTATACTCTGAATCATTTCTGGATTTATATAAGGCTCAATGCTTGTATCTTGAATCATTTTCCTTCACAAAAACTTCTAACATCACATTTCTCTTCTGTTCTTCCTTTGTGTTGCTAGGTATTCCTCTCGGAATTTGTCATCCCCCATCAAGGCAAATCTGCATTTCTCTCTTAGCAGAAGTGGAATTCTTTCTTTGGATCGAGCTGATGCTGTTATTGAAATATCAGAATGGGTGGAAGTTCCTAAAAAGAACCTGACTGTGGAAAACACAACCACCACATCTCCAAATATAACACTTGAAACTGACACTAAGAACACTACAGAAGAAAGTGATGAAAAGTTGAATTCTGATGGTGTGACTGACAACACATCCATCAACGTTACTGAAGAACCAAGTACTACTGAACCCATTACAGAGAAGAAGCTGAAAAGGCGGACTTTTAGGGTTCCCCTGAAGGTACAAACAAGCTTTCAGTTCTAAAAGTTTTTTCACTTGTATGCTAGAAAGTTTTATGATAGTGAGTTTTGTGTTTCACACCTCTATTGTTGCTTATTTCTATTGTTTATATTTATAGATTGTTGAGAAGACAGTGGGACCTGGAATGCCTCTGTCGGAAGAATATCTAGCTCAAGCTAAAAGAAAATTAGAAGAATTGAACGAAAAGGATGCAGAGCGAAGAAGAACTGCCGAGTTGAAAAATACTTTGGAAGGATATATATATTCTACTAAAGAAAAGGTTTGGAATTTTTGATCAATTCAACTTTTAGTTTAAAAATAAAGATTAGACTGTTCCATTTCTTGTGACGACCACCTTTCCTTGGAACTATTAATCTTGATTTGATTGCTATTATAAATTTAGAGTTTTATTATGAATAGTCAGCATTCCATTTCCTTTAATTTATTGTTGATATCCTTACCTGCTGTGCCAGCTTGAGACAACTGAAGAGTTTGAGAAAATTTCTACTGATGATGAACGGAAATCCTTCATTGAAAAGCTTGATGAGGTGAGCCTTTCTCTCTCTCTTTTTTCCAAGTATTTTTGGGAACTTAGAAGGGTCCATGATATTAGCTTCTCTGCCTAAACTTGTGACATGGGAGCATGTTGTATTGTTTTAGGTCCAAGAGTGGCTGTACACAGACGGTGAAGATGCCACAGCAAAAGAGTTTCAGGAACGCCTAGATTCACTAAAAGCTTTTGGTGACCCAATATTTTTCAGGTGTGATATTTTCTGGCTGTAGTTGGGGCATCTAATTAGATTCTAACTGTTGTTATTTACACAAGTGATTGGCTATTTGAATTATTAATTCCAACTTGTGAATTTTTTTGATATAGGTATAAAGAACTTTCAGCAAGACCAACAGCAATAGAGTTAGCTAGAAAGTACATTGGTGAGCTGCAACAGGTACTTCAGATACTGCATTTCAATCACATGCTTTATAAAAAATGTTTATTTTTCCTTGGGCTCAGATTATGTTGTCATTCACTATTGCCATCTTGATCATGAAGCTGGAAAAAAAAAAAAAAAAAAAAACCTAGTCCGGAAAAATGGATGAATTTATAATTAACTAATATGTTTATTTGTGGAAATGCACCCTTCCCAATGGATTTTACTATTCTTCTTTTTTTTTGGGTCCCATAATCCCTGTCACTTTGAAAAGTTAATCAAGGATCATTGTATTTTAAAAATATCCCCGGGGTGTGGAGGGGCTTTTGTTTATGGGACAGACAGCAGTCTTTTGCTGATCTGTCTATTTCAGCTGCTCAAATTGAATACGATAAAACTGTGGGACAGAGGAAGCGACATGTTGATATCTAGTAATCTACTTGCTTGGATAAAAGCTAAATACAGGAAAGAAAAAAAAAAAACCAAAGCTTTGATAGGCTAGCATTTCAACCATTCATTAAATATTATTTTCTTTGTGGCTTAATTTGAAGACAGCATAATAAGCACAGTGACCATTTCTTTTATCATTTCCTGCAGATTGTACAGGGCTGGGAGACAAAGAAACCTTGGCTTCCGAAGGACAGAGTAGATGAGGTTTTTTCCGCACCTTAATCTAACATGGCCTCCTCATGAGATTTTCTGGAATCTGTTTACGATTGGAACAATCTCTAGTGATGCTTACAAATGGATTTTGTGAATGTGTGGTTTTGCAGGTGGTGAGTGATGCTGACAAGTTAAAGAGTTGGCTGGATGAAAAGGAGGCTGAACAGAAGAAGTAAGTGTTCAAAGAGTTGGTTCTGCATACAAGGAGATTTTTATTATTTTATTTTCTTGCCTATGGGCATGTTCAAATCCAAGTGATTACAAAGTCGTTCTTCCTCCCTATTTCCCAACAGGGCTTCAGGATTCAGCACACCAGTACTGACATCTGAAGAAATATATTCGAAGGTGTTGAATCTGCAAGACAAGGTATTACTGCAAGTCTCAGCAACTTCTTTATTACGAAACGAGAATTTGATACCGCCGTAAAGATTTTCCTGCCTGTGTGTGCCATTTCAATTGATATTTGATTGGTGTTTATATAGGTCGCCAGTGTTAACAGAATTCCCAAGCCAAAGCCAAAAGTTGAGAAGCCTAAGAAGAACAAAACTGAGACCAGCGGAGACAACACGAACAGTGCTGACTCAACTTCTGGGGAGACTCCTGAAAAGGAGAAACAAACAACTGATTCAGATGGTTCCGCCGAAGAAAAAATCAACCCGGAGGGATCAGCTGATGAAAAAGCCAACCCAGAACCCGAAGTTCACGATGAGTTGTGATGATTAGATTAAACTGAAACGACTCTCAGGACCATTGTAGACAACATGCCTTCTGAGTTTAAAACATGGAGGCGCTCTCATAGGAAAAGAAAAGATGGGGGGGAGTACTGCTATTTTAATCAGCAGAAGAACACATTAGACCCTATTTTTCCAGGACGGCTGCTTATTTATCATCCTTGAGATTCATGATTGTCCTGGCTGACCATCTTTTGATATGCTGAAAGAACCATATAGAAAGAACTCCCCTTTTCTTTGTTAATTGTAGCACTCGTAAGATTATACCCACTGAAATTAAGGGGCATTTACTGAATTACCAGTTTACCCCTCTGGGAGTTTTGATCATGTTTATGTTTTTCCTTTCGCAACAATCTGATAGCTATAAACTTTCTATAATCGAGTAAGAGCATGCATGGAATTTAGTTTTTGCTCACATGATTTTGATGCTCTTGTTTTTCTTGATCTTACCAGTAAAGCAGAAGGTAAAGTCTGAGAATTAGTCTCTGGGTCAACCAAAAATTTTCCTTGATTTATAATTATGTTTTGGATAACAAGTTTCAGGTTAATAACTATCGCTCTAAATTTCAACAACTATCTTCCATGTTTAGTTTTAAATTCAAATACTAAGATAAATATTTAAAACTTAATATTAAATTTATTTAAATTCAGGGGATGCCATGAACTTGCGAGCAAAATCTTTGTGAACCCACAAGTGGGCTCACATGAGGCCGCCATAGGGCTGTGGTGGTATGTGGACTGTGCTCTTTTTAAGTTTGGCCCATTTGTTTCTCTGAAAAAACCTTCGGCGCCATAATGCCCAAGACAACCTTTTGGGCTTTCAAGGAAACCTCAAAATGGAGACATAAAAAATTGTCTCAAACTCATCAGTGTTTCGAATCATGAAGCAAAGGCTATTATCAGTTGGGGAACAAGGGAGCCATCATGTCTTCAGTCAAAACAAAAGAATAACCCAGTTAGGAAAATCGGGTCAAATCGAAGATGCAATCAAAGTTTTCACTCAAATGGCCCAGAAAAACACAGTCACATACAATTCAATGATCTCTGTCTATGCGAAAAATGGAAGAATCAATGCTGCACGCAACCTGTTCGATAAAATGCCTCGCAGAAATTTAGTTTCTTGGAACACTATGGTTTCTGGATACTTGCATAATGGGAAGTTTGATGAAGCTTATAAACTGTTTGTTATAATGCCTCGAAGGGACTTATTTTCTTGGACTTTGATGATTACTTGTTATACGCGTAATGGGGAGGTTGAGAAGGCGAGGGAGTTGTTTGATTCGCTTCCGTGTAGTTATAGGAAAGGTGTTGCTTGTTGGAACGCGATGATTTCAGGTTATGTGAAGAAAGGGAGAGTTAATGAAGCTAAGAGGTTGTTTGATGAAATGCCGGTTAAGAATTTAATTTCATGGAACTCAATGCTGGCTGGGTATACTCAGAATCGAAAAATGCGATTGGGTTTGGAGTTTTTCAATGAAATGGATGAACGCGACGTAGTTTCATGGAATTTGATGGTTGATGGGTTTATCCAAGTGGGTGATTTGGATTCTGCGTGGAAGTTTTTTCAAGAGATTCCAAAGCCTAATGTTGTTTCTTGGGTTACAATGTTAAGTGGGTATGCACGAAATGGAAATATTTTGGAGTCTAGGAGGCTCTTTGACCAAATGCCGAGTAGAAATATTGTTTCTTGGAATGCAATGATTTCTGCTTATGTTCAGAGATGTGAAATTGATGAGGCTAGTCGGTTATTTGAGGAGATGCCGGAGAGGGATTCTGTGTCATGGACTACTATGATTAATGGGTATGTTCGTGTTGGTAAGCTTGATGAAGCAAGAGAGTTGTTGAATGAAATGCCTTACAGGAACATTGGGGCCCAAACAGCAATGATTTCTGGTTACATACAATGTAATAAAGTGGATGAAGCTAGAAGATTCTTTGATGAGATAGGCACCTGGGATGTGGTTTGTTGGAACGCTATGATTGCAGGTTATGCACGCCATGGAAGAATCAATGAAGCTCTCTGTCTATCCAAACGAATGGTCAATAAAGACATGGTCACATGGAATACCATGATTTCTTGTTATGCTCAAGAAGGCCAAATGGATAGAGCCGTGAAGATCTTTGAAGAGATGGGGGAGAGGGATTTAGTATCTTGGAACTCATTAATTGCCGGTTTCATGCTAAATGGGCAGAATTTGGATGCTCTAAAAAGTTTTGCATTGATGGGGCATGAAGGTAAGAAACCTGATCAGTTAAGTTTTGCTTGTGGACTAAGTTCATGTGCCACTATTGCAGCCCTGCAAGTTGGGAACCAACTTCACCAGGTGGTTGTGAAGAGTGGTTATTTGAATTATTTAGTTGTCAACAATGCATTGATCACCATGTATGCTAAATGTGGAAGAATCTTGGAAGCTGAGCTTGTGTTCAATGGAATTTGTCATGCTGACGTCATTTCCTGGAATTCTTTGATTGGTGGGTATGCAATAAATGGATATGGAAAAGAGGCACTTAAACTCTTTGAGAAGATGGCTTTGGAAGGGATGGCTCCTGATGAAGTCACCTTCATTGGTATTTTGTCTGCATGTAATCATGCTGGCATGGTTGATCACGGCCTAAAATTGTTCAAATGCATGAGTAAAGTGTATGCTATAGAACCCTTGGCGGAGCACTATGCTTGTATGGTTGACTTGCTTGGACGGGTGGGGAGGTTAGACGAAGCCTTTGAAATAGTGAGGGGAATGAAGGTGAAAGCCACCGCAGGAGTATGGGGTGCATTACTCGGGGCTTGCCGGGCACATGGGAATCTGGAACTTGGAAGGCTAGCTGCTCACAAGCTTTCGGAATTTGAACCTCATAAAACATCAAATTATGTGCTCTTGTCAAACATTCACGCAGAAGCAAACAGATGGAATGAGGTGCAGGAAGTAAGGATGTTGATGAACGCAAGTAGCACGGTAAAAGAACCGGGATGCAGCTGGGTTGAGGTGAGAAATCAAGTGCACGGCTTTCTGTCTGATGATTCAACTCAGTCTAGACCGGATATTGGCGTTACTCTGGCAAGCTTAAATTCTCACATAAGAAACGCATTTCACATCTCTGAAGTCTCTGCTTGACTATACGATTTTACTTTGGAGGTCACAGTGTTTGTTCATCTGTGTTCTATTAGCAACTTGTACATTAGGAAATATACAATTCAATGTAAACCATGTAAACTCAGAACAGAATGCCTCAGTCTTGAGCTGATTCATTTCTTTTCGTCTAACCATATTTTTGAAATTGTTATGATTCTTTTAATTTTTAAATTATTATTTTTTATTTTTGGATAAAATCTGAAAAAAAATATTTAATAATAACATAACTAAGCTAAAAAGAACCTTCCAGCCTAATTTGAAGGTCTTTCATCAGTGAACCAAGGATGTAGAATTTCCTAATAAAATTTAAACATCATCCAATTATCACTCTATATAACTCAGACCTCTTCTTATTAAATATCTGTACAGAGCTCTTCACATAGCTCAGTGATGAAAGATCAACAACTGTCAGATCAGAAGCACTTACATTGATGGAGAAAGGCGAAGTAGAAGTTTCCATTTATTTCTAACTGACGAGTTCCAAAAGATAACAGCACAGTTATACAAAAGAGAAGCAACTCCATTGAAAGAACCAACTAAAAGAAACCACATTAAACATTGGTCACAGTCTTGATTATCCAAATGTCATAAGCTGCCATTTAACACAAAACAACCTTTGTCAAGAAACAATCTTTCCTGTCGTTTTCCTCTATACGTAAGAATTTCATTTGGGATTGAGGCCTGGTTACATCCCCATAAATTTCCTCTAGGATGCTTTGCCACTTGAAAACATCGAGTCAGACATATTCAAGTCTATTTGGAAATGCTTGCAAGCATTTTCAAATCCGGCTTTGTCATTGCCTTTTTTCTGCATGACTCAGCTTATTTAGCTTTCTTGCCATTAATGTCACTGTACACAAGGCGTGGATTTATAAGCGATCAAAATGTGTTTGGTTAGAGGAACAAAGACATAAATATAAAATAAATATATAAATAAATGCGTTTTTGTTATAGTTTTAAAATGAATTTCTGTATTTTTAAAATAATTTAAAATAAGAGTTATAAGGGGATATATCTTTTTTGTTTTTTTTGTTTTTCTCTTCTATTTCTAGATAGTAATCAAATGCTTGGTGATAGAACTATGAGACTCCATATAACATTTTCATCCCTTCTAGTTAGTTTCTGATTCTTCTTCTCTGCTGCTGGAAGCCGCAAATAGCACTTACCATTCTGCCTCCCTCCCACTGCGACACAGACAATGGTAATTTGAGTTTGGCTTGCTGTATATTGTGTTTTTTCTATGGATCGAAGGAACAAAAAGACAAAATTAAAGGGCCAGATCGTAAAAAACCCTCTTAAATTTCAGGAAAAAAAGAGAGAAAATTATGTTAATTTCCATTAGCTATTAACAATTGGAATAACATCTAAACGTTTTGAAACTTATAGGGTAACATCGAAAATTCTTAAGATACAAAAGTAGAAGTGCAACATTGATGACTATATATGCATCGTAATTTGCATTGTAGCAATCACCAAGTCCTTTTATTTACAGATCTATTGAGATTTTATTCCAAACCTGTGCAGGAGTAGAATAACTTGTGATTTTATCCCAGCTATACTAACAACAACATATACTGATATGATCAAGGATTGGATTGAAACGACTTTCCTTTCGAACCCCTTTGTGTCTGTATGAATATAATGAGAAACTACAAGATCCTATACATCTCTATCTATGGATATGTCGAAGTATATCAGACTCTTATTTCTTTACATTATTGAAGTTTCCTTCAGCTTCTCAGACCTTCAAAATTCTTTGTACGATTCCTGGAATATAAGAAATGTGTGTTTGACCTTAATCGGATGACTCTAGCAAAGGTTTCTATAGTGCAATTAACTGTGACTGTAACCATTCAAATGTGACTTCTGCCATTTCCATGCAATCTGCAAACTCTTCTTAAGGTCAGTATATTGAGCTTTCCAGTTTAGCTCTTGTTTTATTTTGGAAGGGTCACTGAAGACCTCAGCATAGTCTCCTGGCCGGCGATTGAGGTATTCAACCTTTATGTCCACACCTGTTGCCTTCTTACATGCTTCGACAAACTCCTTCACTGATCTACCTGTGATTGAAAGGAATCAAGCAATCTTCAGGATCAAGAAATGCAAGAAAAACTGAAACACTCAAAATGGAAAAATATGAAATTGAATTTCAACAAAAAAAATATTGTAAAAAAACCTTTTCCAGTTCCAACATTGTAAATGCCAACTTTTCGAGGCTTTGCATGGGCAAGAGCTTTCACATGGGCATCGACCAGGTCAGTGACATCGATATAGTCCCGTACACACGTGCCATCTGCAGTTTTATAGTCTATCCCTTTAACCTGAAGCCATTGACATAAGCAGAACTTCACTTCCTTGATGTGAGTATGATCATATATATTAATGGATTAATATCATGGGGAGGTAGCCCCAACACTGAATTGTGATTTTCTGTTTTAAGTTACCTTGAGTCCTGGTATTATTCCTCGAGCTGCATCAAAACAAGCGCCAGAGATTCGGCCATGCACACGAAGTTCAGGTTGCGGAGCTTCCCCTAATCTTCCTTCTGGATCAGACCCAATAACATTGAAGTATCTGTAAACATGGGCATTATTTTGATCAGAGTGCTGGCTGCTGGACAACAGTGGAAGAAAGATATCTGTGAAATTAGATAAGGAAAATTCATGCAAAATCACTAAATTAATTTTCAGAGAACAGGGATAACTGATTCATCATCGAATTCAGAAATTGTACTTCAATGTCTGATAAATACTGTCGAAGTCCTCGATAGGACATCCAGGATTAAGCAGAGGGAAACATGGTACTAACAACAATCGAAGCCAGAGCACCACTTACCTTAGGATCATGACAGCCATGTCAGTGGTTTTTGAGAAGTCAATTATGATATCTTCTGCCATTTTCTTGGCTTTTCCATAGGGGTTGATTGGAAGCTGAAATCACACACCAGTTAAACGAGTGAAGCACGAGTAAAAATGAGCTATGGGGACATTTTGTTCTTGAGTCAGAATAATCTTCAACACAAGAATTACAAAATTCCTCTTTAGTTGAACAGACATGCTAGAGTCACTACTGGTCAACACCTCAAGGGGCTATTTCATATCTAAATGGTCTAATTCATATTATATTGTTTAGTTAAAGAAGAGGTTTCTGGCGTGTCATACGGGGGTTGAGCTACAACATTTGCATATTGGAGGGGGAAAACTCATCATAGTTGTCACACGTACGAGGCGTCGCGGTGATTGTCCATAAAAAAAAAAAAATATAATAGTCTATCTATGGTATATATAATGAAACAAGAAATTCTTGTCTTTTATCAATTAAATATGGACTGGAAATAATCACCTAGTATTCTGGTTACTAGGAACCCTAACTAATCTCAAAGACCGGGTACGGAGATTGGTTGCGTAAAAGTAAGGTATTAACACCCCAACTACACCTTACCTAAGGTAGGCTACATTGTTTGAATGTCTGATAAAATCTAAGATCTTGTTATGTTTTCTAATTGTTGGTCTGTTTAAGGTTAAAAAAAAAAATCATTTTTAATAAGGAGGTTTTTATCTTAATGGGGTAGAAACTAACTGTTCTAGCGTCGGAAAGAAATATTTTAATATCTGGAATACGTATTATGTGCAATGTCGTACCCCAAATACTAAAAGACAAACAAAATAAATTTTTTGTTATTTTTGTAATTTTGGCCAATGTTCTCTTGACTTTAATAAACTAGTTTATTAAAACCAAAATGCATGCTAAAACATTGTTTTTTGATATATGAAAAGCACAATATAATTTTTTTTTTAACTATGAGACACTTGGCCGTATGCACAAAAAAATATTTCTTTTTTAAATTTTTTGTATTTTTTGACAAAACCGGTATTTTAATACCGAATTCGTATTTTTTACGACATAAAATATAGATCAATATTAAGCAAAAGGCGTATAGCAAAAGATGGAAAAGTCACAAAATTTTGAAAATAAAATTTTCAATCAATTCAAATTTTTTTAACTTGGATGTATTCGGCCCAGTTCAGTGGGCTGGGCCAAACCTGGCCCAAATGCATGGGTTAGGCCAAAAAAAAAAGAACAATGGATGACCCTCCACTATTCACATGCAGCGTGAACATCGGAGGGTGACCAGAGAACGAAGGTAACGGTGGGCGTAACTAATCGGACGTCGACTAGCTGCTCATAATGCTGACAGTGGGGGGTGATGTCGTTGTGGTGGGGGATTGCGGTGGTTGACGTTGCTCCCTCCTCTGTTTTTTTTTCTTCTGTTTTTTCTTTCCTTTTCTCCTCCTCTTTTCTCTCTTTTCTGCTCTTCGTTCTTCCCCTCTTTCTTCTCCTCTCTCATTATGTTCTCTCTACTTCTTCCTTTTGTTATGCTCTCCCCCTCTGCATTTATAGGTAAAAACATAAGGGAGAGAGAGGTTGGGGTGGCCCCTATGCTGCCGCCCCAAACTGCCCAAGGGGTACATCCCCTCCATTCTTCCACGACGTGGCAAGCAAGTGAGTTGTATCAGTGTCTTTTTGAGGTTTAAGAGAGAGAGAGGGAGTCAATGAAAACAGGGGAGAAAAGTTTTCTTCTTCCCCTATTTCGCGTGTCCAGGGGAAGAAGAAGACCCACAGTGCCAGCAAAATGGCACTGTTTTCGATCCTTTTTTTTTTTTTTTTTTTCATGAATAGTATATGAAACAACGCCGTTTTGGACAAAACACGCCGTTTCATTTAAAAAAAAAAGGTGGCAAAAATGTGTCAGAGTTCACATTGGTCCTCAATTTGTTATTTGTTCAATCGAGTCCTTAATTGCAATTTTGATTTAAAAATCAATGTAATTGCATCCCTGCCAAAAATAAAACAATGGCCCTGAAGTTGGTCGCCTTTTTCATTTTGATCTTTGGTCTTGAATTTATGCAATTTGACCTTCAATTAAGCAATAAACTTCTAATCTCTTCAATTTGGCCCCTGATTCAGTTTAATTACAACCCCTCCATTTACATATGTTTTACATTTTGGTCCTTGGTTTTGGATTTCTTCAATTAAGTCCCTAATTGGCCATCAAACTTCAATATTTATGCAATTAAGCCCTTGATTTGACCAAATTATCTCTCAAAAATTATAATTTGACTATGAAACTTTAATTTCTTCCAATTAAAGCCCAAATTAACTCCAAAACCAATTTTTCTTACAATAAAAAACTCCACAAATTCAATTAAACCTTCAATAAAATTTAATTGAGTCCATAAACATCTGATTTTGGACTTTTCTTCCTCAAATTGAATTTTCTTTATCAACAGGGATTCTCATCAGTCAACAAAATACTGTCAAATTTTAATCTTTGTATTTTTAAACCTCTTCAACCACTTTTTAACCATTTTTTGAGTGTTCTCGCATCTTTTTTTCACTATTATATTTTTTGATAATATTTTTTTTTTATTTTTTTTGTATTTTATATTTTTTTTGCAGAGGGAAAAAATGTGAAATGGGTTATGACAATATTATAGATCCAAGAGTGATAGCGTAAACCAGAAACTTACCTGAGGAGTTTGTTCTGTAATCGGCATCTTAACAGGCTCGCCGTAAGTTGCACAAGTGCTAGAATAAATCAATGTCTTCACCTTATGTGCTGCCATTGCTTCTAAAACTACCAAGGTATTTGATGTGATGTTGTGATAATATCTGCACAGCATGGTAAAAGTTAATTCTAGAGACAACTGCTAGCAGATACTTTGAGATGACAAGGAAGAACTGTACTTGTATGAAAAACAATTTAGGACAGCGACCGGATGCAAACAGTAGATTTAGCAAGATAAATGTTCGAAATTGAAGATTCGAAGTATACCTGAGAGGCTCCATTGTACTCTCACCAGCATATGCAACAGCAGCGAAATGCATCACAGCATCTAATGCATTCTCAGCAAAGATTTTGTTTACAGCTTTTGCATCTCCCAAGTCTGCGTATATGAACAGTAACCGCCCTGGCTCCGGCAATAGATCTCGGAGAACTTTAACAGCGCCCAGATTCCCTCGAGAAACATTGTCCTGACAGAGAAGGCATAGAGATTATAAATCCAGAAAAGAATCCATCCCACCAACACAATTTCCAGCTAAAAAGTTATCTTCAATACCAGTCTGCTAAACAAAACCAAGATCAGATCCTCACAAGTTATAAAACCAAACACTTCTACAGGAACCCTCCTAAAATCCAACCACAAAACAAACAAAATATTGCAGTTCTGGTAAAGAAAGCACGCATGGCCAGTGTCAGAAAGGAAGCAAGAATAGAAAGAGAACATAGAGATTAACTAGCCAGAGAATCAGACAAACCTCTTCAAATATTCTAAGAGAACATGGAACTGATCAAGGAACTAGACAACCTTTTTAGTGATTTTAAGAGAGCAGAAGGACACCACATGAAGTGTCAAGGACTGAATGAGTTCTGAAGATAAGTAACTGGAATATTATATGAACATTTAAAGTCAACTTGTAGTAGGGATGTTGAATTTTCTACTTGGAAATGAATAAAGAATGGACCAGTAGTGAGGATGTGATGGAAAATTAAAGGTAAAGACTTTGAAAGTGGGTGATGAAACTGCCATTGTTGAGAAAGAGAGACTTGGACCAAGTTCAATGGTCTTCATGGATACGGAACCTTTTGAAATGAGAGGGAAATTCATGCAATGCAGAATAATAATTCCACATTTGTGTTTTCAAAAGCGAAAAGAAATTCGATGCATATATGTACACAAATACTCCAGCAATTGTATTTGGATCCCTTCTATATCCCTATAAATCAAAATTCTTCCCTCTCTCCTTTTAATAAACTTTTTTTTTTATTTAAATATATATTAAAAAAACTTTTAAAAAACAACCATTACTATAATTTTAAAAATATTCCGACTCTAGCACCCCAAATCCTAGTTCTTGCCAGGGAGAAATGGTTTGCGTATGGTACATGCAACCCATGGTCCCAATATATATATATAGGAGGTCCCTCTCATGCATTAATCAAGAGTTGTGGTGTCATGGGGTGGTTGGCGACCAAACGATCACTCAAGATTTGACTTGAACAGTGAGCGAATTGGTTCCATATTATCATCTTTAATTAAAAACAAAGACTCTGTCACACTCTTTTTTTTTTTTTTTAATAAATACATTAATAATCATATAAAATGACTCTTTCAAAATCTAATGATAGCTTTTACTTTTTATCAGACCATAAAAAATAAAAATTATTTAGTTAAATACATTTTTTTTCCACTAATTTTATAAAAAATATATTTCAAACCTTGAAAAACTAAAATACTTTGTTTTTTATTGACAAAGATGTACTTTTAATTTATTTTACAAATACAAATCCACCAAATATTAATTTTAAATCAAACATATATATTTTTAATCTAATGTTTTAATAGTAATTAAAAAACACTACAAAAAATCTACTCATATCTTAAAAAGAGTAGGTCAAATTATAAATGTCAAATCCATTTTGGAGATTAATCTCCTAAATAACTAAATTAGTAGATCAACTTAGAGTGTACTGAGATAAATAATTTTTATTAAAATAATAATGTTTTTGTTGTTCTAAAAGATATTGAACTAATTGGGTTTGGGGGTGTTTAGAAGTCTAGAAAAATGTTATTTTTTAAAGTATTTTTTTTATTTATAAATATATTAAAATAATATATATTTTTTATTTTTTAAAATTTATTTTTTACATTGGTATATTAAAATAATTCAAAAACATTAAATTTATTTTTAAAAATTTTAACAAAAAATAAATTGAACTTCAATGTCAAACAAGCACTTAGACTTAATTTAATTTATAAAATGAAATCACCAAAAAACCAGCTCAATTAAATAAATTTAATCAAATCAATATATCATTAGATTTAACTAAGATTAATCCAAGTTCAACTCAACTTGTCAAGTTGGGTTGAATTTAATTATTGCAGTTAAGAAAGTTACAATAAAACATATTTTAAGGTGTTTGTTTCCGTACCAGATTATTACTGTTAAAATCATCCACTTAAATCTATCTAAGACTCCCTTTGTTTTATGAAAAATAGATTTTTGAGAATTATTTTTAAAATTTTTTTGTGTTTGTTTATTATTAGAAAAATTAATCAATACAAAACATTTAATAGTCAAAGAAAAATTTGACTTGATTTTCAGGAAAATATTTTTCTTTTATTTTAGGTAAAAACACTTTAAAAAAATTATGAAAAATTTAGAAATATCTTATTATTTATTAATTAAATTAAATTAGATCCTCAATATTTTGATTGCTATATATTTTATTTTAAGTTTTTTTTTTCAATTTAATCCATTGAAAATTGATTTATTTTGATTTTTATGTTAATTTTGATCATAATTTATTTTTTTTTTTTTAATTAAAAAATTTTATTTATCAAATTTGATTCATATTTTTTAGATTGCTATTTATTTTTATTTAAAATAATTTGAGAAATTGTAATTTTTTTAATTTAATTATTTTTTTAACTTTTTTATTTGTCAAATTTTTTTATTATTATATTTTATTTAAAATAAATAATAAAAATATATATTGTTTTTAATTTTATCCTTTAATTTTTTATCTATAAGATTTTGTTTTGTTCCTTCAGTAAACTTGAAAAAAAAATATTAATAAATTATTTTTTAGTATTTTTATATAGCTAAATATTAAAAAAAAATTACTAATTTATTTTTAAAAATATTATTAAATATTTAAAAAATAATTTTCTTTTTAAAATTATATGTTTTTAAAAAATAGTTTTCAACCAACAATCAAATTGTAATTATGGATCAGAAAATATTTGGTGTTGATGTTTAAAAGTTTATATTTGTTGACCATCAAGGAAAAAAAACACACCTCTCCTTCCTCTTGCCCTTTCTTCTTCGATGCTGAATAATAATCCCTCTCTTCCTCTCTTTGTAGAAGAGAGGGGTTTCTTCCCTTCAAAATAAACCCTAAACTTCCCTTTATTTTCCTCTCCATACCATTCCTCTACACTCCCACCTCCTCCTTCTTTTGAGCAAATCTTAAATTACTCGCTTAAGGGTTTCTTTTTTCCAGTAAAAAACTAGAAAACGACGTATTTTGTTCTGGAAATCTAGGGTTTTCTTTCTTTTCCCTTTTTCTTCTTTGCTTGCTTGTTTGCAGGTTTTTGTAAATATGGAGCGATCTGATGGCAAGGATTTCAAAGAATTCACTGAATCTTCTTCAGGTTCTTACCTCTCTCGTGCTCCAATTATTTGATTTTTAGTCTTTTTTTATGATTCTATGTATTTGATTAAAAAAACTGATTCTTTTTGGGATTGGATTTAAGGTTTTTTTTTTTCCTTTTTCATGCTGGGATATGAAATATTATTAAAAAAAGAGAGAGCTTTTAGACTCTAAAGGGATTTTTATAGAATCTAAAATCTTGGGATTTAAGAAAGACTAGGTTTTTTTTTTTTTTTTTTTTTTTTTTTGGGGGGGGCCGGATTGTGATTCTGGGTAGGGATAGATTCTTTAGATTTGGGAATATACTTAAATTTAGCGTAGGGATGATTTTTGGGTTTTGTGTTTATGAAGTTTGTGGCTTTTTAAATCAAAATTCTCGTTCTTTTGTTGTTTGAATGAATATCGAGCTTTGAATTTTATTTATTTATTATCTTGCGATGCAAAGCAAGTTATGATATATGGTGAGTCAGTTGGTTTTGAATTGTGTGAGTATTAGTTTGGATAGCGTGATTTTAGGTTGGATCAGTTATGTGCTAGTTGGGTGCGTGGCTTTCGATAGTGGTGATTGGAACTTTACTAGATAGAATTGCTGTGATGCGATTTTGTTAGTGTATGCTATAGCTGAAAACTCATCTCGCATGGCAAGTTTTTATAGCTGATGCCCAGCTTCTGTTACGAATTTTTTTATTTTCTTGAACTTCTTCAGGTTCTCTCATCATATCAGGTCAATTTTATTGGGTGCACGATGGGGCTTATTTTGATGCATAATGTTTTTCTTGTTAGTTCTTGTCTTTTACTCCTCTGTGAAGGGTGCAATCTAGTCTTCTATACTAGAACGTGAATTCAGATAACTCATAGTTTTCCTACTTTATGAGTTTGTCAAGCTTGCTCTTCTGTTAACTCTGCAACTTCGTACCTTTTTTTTTCAAACTATCTTTCAGGTGCACTCTTTGATGCTTCACAGTACGAATTTTTTGGTCAACATGCTGTGGAAGAAGTGGATTTGGGTGGTTTAGAAGATGAGGGTGAGAATCTTTTGCTCGGGCCCACCAATGATGAGTACCGTTTATTTGATAGAGATGAAGTAAGATATTTTTTTTGCTTCTCTAATCCTTTCAGCATTTATTCTCACCATCGCTTTTTTACTGGAAACATTTTAATTCATGACTGCTGAATATAATTAGCTTAATGTTTTATCCATTTGAATATCTTTGATTATATGTGCCATATGTGTATTATTTTTGGATGCAGATATCAATTAAGATCTTGTTACCGAGTAATTGATTGTCATTATAGCTGGAGGCTTGATGTCGTTGTCTTCATTGTACATTTATTACTAAACTGGTAGTTTAGAGTTAATCTATCAAAACTAAGAAAGATTAAAACATAATACTGAACTAATTATGGCATTTTAAAACATTTTGTGTGTGTGTGTGTGTTCTGATTTTTGAAGTGGTAATTATTGTTTTGAAAACAAAGGAGGTTGCTGATATATAGTTCCATTTTCAAATGGTAATCACTCTTATAAATGATCTTTATATGTGTGCAAAATTAAGTTTCCCGGTCCTTTCTGGTTGCAGATATATGGTTCCATTTTTAAATGGTAATCACTCATAAATGATCTTTAGATGTTTGTATAATGAAGTTTCCCGGTCCTTCTTTCTCATGTATGAGATAAATTCATTTGTGACTTGAGAAAAGAAACTAAAACCTCTCATTTCATAAGTTGCATCTGATGTTTAGAAGCTTGATGGTAAGAAGTTGCCAGTCTGCTGTCAGCAGCCAAATGTTCTTCCTGTTGTTATCGTCAAAAAATGATCCTGTAGAGGAGAATGGCCTATTATGTGCTTAAACATAGCTATTTGATGTCAGCTACGTCTGTTCTTTCCTGTGTTTTTATCATTTCAGTGTCCATTGCAATGTTTGTTTAACTCTTATCTGAAGAGTTATTGAAAAAGAAAGATAAAACTTTTATTTGTTTGTCAGGTACTTTTCTGTTCTGTTGCAGCCAGCTATGGTGTACCACTGTTTGCTATACTATGACACATTTATAATCTAAAAAATATTCTTCATGCTTCTTAAGGCTGTGGTTGATTTTTCTTCTAAACATTTGATTATTCTTAAACAGTAATAGACTTGCCTTTTGTTTCAGAATCGAGTATTGATTTAACTTCTAGGGGCATGAATTGCTGCTGTAATGGCTCTCATTTTTGTTCTCTTCTTTTTTTCCTTTTGATTTCAGGGTGTATGTTTAGGATCTTTATCTGAAATTGATGATCTGGCAAGTACTTTTGCTAAGGTTAGATTCTTTAACTTTTATGGTTATGTATAACATAATACTCAATGAGTTTTGCATGTTTTATATTTCATTCCTATATGTTCTGTTTATTAAGATGTCAAGTTCAGTTATTATCATAGAAATTGTGAAGGGTGCAAAAGCTAGCTTGTAGATTTTTTGGTAAGTGCTTCAAAACTGCATGTTGCAGGGCCGCAACAAGGTTGAATTGGTTCTTATGATGCATCTCAATTTAAAAAATATCAAAATGAAGTTTTCTACTAGGGCCTGATGGTTTTGTCTGAGTAAAAGGGATAGATGCTAAGTTATGAGTTCAAGGAAGAGAGACAAAAAGTGGAAGGACAATTGTGTCGATTGTTCTCTTGATCTGAACATATTCTGTATCATTTGTTGGTTGTATTATACCTTCACCTCGATACCCACCTCCTCTTCATCTCTTATTGTTAATAAAAATTTAAGAATTTAGGAGCATGATAGAGCATTTTCACAAGGAGGATTAATTCATCTCCATAGCAGAATACAGGAAATGGAAAATTAAATCAATAAAAGTAAGGTATTGCAGCGCCAGTGAAATGTAAGCTGAAGATATCTTGTCAAATGCTGCAGAAGCAATGCTCAATTGAGAGGGCCTAGAAAGTAATCTTTCTACCCTATAGTTGCTGCTTGGGAGGGAGTGGGTCTTTGAACATTCTTGAACTGGTCAATTCAAATGCTCCAAATCACAACAAACATTGTAAACATGTCAAAAGTATTCTTCTACCTCAGTGAATTTCAGTACAACTACTACACACAAGATGTAGCACTCTTCCCCTTTCCAACCTTGCTTAATTCATCAAAAGCTAATTTCTGTCTATCATCTCGGTGTAGAAAAATAACTGAAAAACTCTGTTAAAAGAGTTCTATGTAGCACATGTATGCATTGAGGAGGTCAAATGAGGAAGGCCAAGATTCTCTATGAACTGCCTCAGAGAGTATGAACTGAACATGCATTTTCTGTTAGATGAGTTTTGGTTTCTAAACCTGAAACTGCCATCTTAAGTATTAGCTGGTCTAACATTAACTTTGAGATGAGCAACAATAATCAAATGCTTCCCTTGAGCTGGTCAGGCCCAAGCTAGGGAAGTTAGGATGAGCTCTTGTCATTATATCACATTATTCTTCTAGGATAATGCTCTCTATATTCTCTGCTACTATTGTTTATAATCATCTTGCCTCTGGTATCTTTTCCAACCTGTTTGAGGGATGCTTTCTAATTTTTTTTGTTGGATTGTGAATTTGTTGTCCACCTACACAGTTGAACCGAGTTGTAACTGGACCCAGGAATCCAGGAGTTATTGGTGACAGAGGATCTGGATCCTTTTCGAGGGAAAGTGAGTTCAACTGTTACTTTTTGTTTACATTATCTTGTTGCACTAAATCAAGAAGTTTACTAGACTTATTATTCTGTAAATTTGCTTTCTGAGTGCTGAGCATTTTATACGACCATGTGATTGGGGAGATTTGATTCTCATATAATTGTTGTCAGCTTATTTGTGAGCCAAAAAGTATTATTGAATAGAAATGCTTTCATTCTTTATTGTCGGCTTGAAAGTGAATTATCACCTGAGTTTTCTTCTCCATTTTATTTAATTTACGAAGCATTTCATGATTGTTTTTCTGACTTTATTGAGTTTTTTCTATAAGCCTGATAATTTGTCTGATATTTTTAGCAGGAGTCCTTACATATGTATGCAGGTCAGAAGTCATTCCCATCAATAAGATGGAGTGGCTTCTTGGCTAAACTTAATTTATTTATTTTTTTGGTTCCTGCTAACCATTTTGAGATTGATTTAGTCAGTCTCATGAACTTCTGGTACATCCATCATATCACTTTGCGGCAATTAGTATGAACAATTTTGTTGTGCCAGATGGTTGCTTGTCCCCCGGTTTCTTAACTGAAAGAAGTAATAAGATATTTTGGGTATATGCGTACTTCTCATCACGTGCTGGCAACTAGTGCAAATGATTTCTGTGGTGTTTCCCAGTGTGCAAAATAAGATGCAGTTCCCATAACTTTATTTGATGATTAATATTGATATATTTCCACTTTCTAGTGTACCATAGTTATTAGTATGCAGTGTGGCATATAATTTTTTTAGGTCAGTGTTGCTTCAATGGTGGTGTCTAAGTATATCTTCTGCCATGATATTTAATAGCATTTTCTTTTTCAGGCTCATCTGCCACTGATTGGGCACAAGATGGAGAGTTTACGAGTTGGTTAGATCATCAAATGTTTAATGCAGAAAATTCTCAGGATAGCGAGAGATGGTCATCACAGCCCCAACCTTCTTCTGCTTGTTTCTCAGAATCAAAACCTTTGTACAGAACTTCCTCATATCCCCAGCAGCCACAACAGCTTCAGCACTTCTCAAGTGAACCAATTCCTGTACCCAAATCAAATTTCACATCTTTCCCTCCTCCTGGTTGTTCGCCACACCACCTTAATGTTGCTTCTCGTGCTGGTGGACTGCAGTCACACTTGTCTGCCCCGAATCTGTCTCCTCTGTCCAACTCTAATCTTCATCTGGCTGGTTTACAGCATGGGTTACATTATGGTGGAAATCTGGCCCAGATCACGTCTCCTGGCCTTTCTTTTAATAACAGGCCACAAAAACATTGGGTTAATCATGCTGGCTTATTACATGTAGATCAGTCTAGGCTCTTACAGAGTATACTGCAACAACAATTATCGCATCAAAATGGCCTATTGTCTTCCCAATTGATGTCACCACAGCAGCAATTGCAACAGCAGAGACTGCACCCTTCAGTTCAACCATCTTTGGCTCATTTTGCAGCAATGCAATCTCAACTCTTTAATGCACATCCTTCATCATTACATATCAGGGAGCAAAAACATAAATCATCCCAAAGAAACCGGCGCTTTTCACAAGGCTCTGACACTAGTAGTCAGAAAAGTGATGGTGGCTGGGTGCAATTTCGATCCAAGCATATGACAGCTGATGAAATTGAGAGTATTCTCAAAATGCAGCATGCTGCTACTCATAGCAATGACCCATATATAGACGATTACTACCACCAAGCTTCTCTTGCCAAAAGATCTACTGGGTCGAGAACGAAAAACAATTTCTGCCCGTCTCACTTGAAGGAGCTACCTTCTCGATCTCGTAACAGTGCGGACCAGCATTCTCATCTCCATTTTGATGCACTTGGGAAGATGCCCCTCCCTTCCATACGGAGGCCTCATCCCCTTCTTGAAGTAGATCCTCCTGGTTCTGGTGATGGAAACTCTGAACAAATGTCTGAGAGGCCTTTGGAACAGGAACCTATGCTTGCAGCTAGAATCACCATTGAAGATAGCCTGTCTCTTCTTCTTGATGTAGATGATATTGACCGTTTCCTGCAGTGTAATCAGCCCCAAGATGGTGGGGCTCAGCTCAGACGTAGGCGGCAGAACTTGCTTGAAGGATTGGCAGCGTCACTTCAGCTTGTTGACCCACTTGGCCAAACTGGCAAAACTGCTGGACTTGCCTCAAATGATGACATTGTGTTCCTGCGGTTAGTATCACTTCCCAAGGGTCGAAAGCTCACCTGCAAGTTTCTTCAGCTTCTATATCCCGGGAGTGAACTCACTCGTGTTGTCTGCATGGCTATTTTCCGTCACTTGAGGTTTTTGTTTGGTGGCATTCCCTCAGATACGGGAGCAGCTGACACAACTACAAATCTCACAAAGACAGTTTCTGCATGTGTAAGTGGCATGGATCTTCATGCATTGAGTGCTTGCCTTGTAGCCATAGTTTGTTCTTCAGAGCAGCCACCATTTCGGCCTCTTGGTAGCCCTGCTGGGGATGGAGCCACAGTTATTTTGAAGTGTCTTCTTGAAAGAGCTAGTAAACTATTACATGGTCCCCAGGCTTCTTCCAACTGTGGTATGCCCAATTTTGCTCTCTGGCAGGCATCATTTGATGAATTTTTTGATCTTCTTATGAAGTACTGCCTGATTAAATACGACACTATACTGCAATCAGTATATGCAAAGACACCACCTAGTGCAGAAGGTATTGATTCAGAGGTGCGTGCAGCAACAAAACGAGAAATGCCTGTTGAGCTTTTAAGAGCTTGCCTTCCTCATACAAATGAACGCCAGATGGAACTTTTAAGACATTTTGGGCAGCAACGCAATACCATTACTGGCCTGAGTGCACATCCAGGGAATAGTGGTCACATAAACTCTGAATCAGTGAGGAGTTGACCGAGGAAAGAATTAAAGATATTTCAACTGGATGGCCAATCTGTTTACATCAATCTCTCGGCAAATTTGGACATGGAAATGGAACTAATGTGGTTTGGAGCTTGGAAGTGGCATGGATTCACCTTTATTGAGTCAGGTTTTTTAAGGGTTCATCTTTATCTTTCTAATATTTTCCTTTAAAGGATTATCCAGGACTCTCATCTTGTTAAGACTTGTTGTCATATGCATAAATGTGTATTATGGTGGAAAGAAAATATACATGGGAGATGGTGACTGGGAAGTCTTTTTATCTTTTTTATTCTTCCAAGGAGCTTTATTTTGGTGCTCGAAGTCGTAATTCCTGGCAAAAGTTAAAGCTTAGGGGATAGATTGTACAGGATAAACTCGCCCTTTTCTTTTGATCCGGCCTGGCCATTGGAAGTGAAGAGAGTTGTCATGGTGTCCAGTGTTCAGGACCATCAAGCGGGATGCACTTGCTGGAGAATGTTTCAGTCGGGCCTTACATACAAATTCTGTAATGGGGTATTCTGCTGTAACTGTAATAAATTGCGAAGGCAACGCATAAGAAATGTTCTGTTAGATTAAGGGAACTGAAAGTCCTGAATTAAATGTAGTAAATTTCTCTCGCATTTGCAGACATTTCTTAATAATGGGGGAGGGGGGGGTTTAAGAGCCTATGTTTCCCCTCCGTAACTTGTTTGCTCTATGCTAGGCATGTGCGTGTTGTTTAAACAGAAATTTGAACCTTCGACCTGGAGATGTTACGTTTTTACCTAGCTGTAAGACCACAAAAGAAAGGACGAGTCTTATCTTCCTATTTATTAACTTCTTTAATTGGAAACCTCTCCTGGTATACAAGGTTCCCGTCTTGATTGGCAACCCTTTCCATCTTTTTCTCTGATTAGATTTTATTTTGTGAATTATGAGGTATTTGGATTGACATCCCTTTTTTGAGGTTTTGATAAATGAATAATAATTTTCCTAATATGTATTGGGAGTAGCGTTCCTCATTAATTTTTACCAGTATCATGCATGGCCAAGGAAAATCATTATAATAGTTCTTTCCTCCTTAGCAAACTGAACTAGGAACTTCTTTGGACTGTTCAGGAGCTAAAATTACCAGTGGAGAAGAAGATATTAATTTTCCTGCTCTATTCTTGCCAAAAGTGAAAATGACCCTCAACCATTTTTATGCTTTATACATGGGTCTAGGGGATGCATTTCCCCTCAAAAGCTGTCTGTAGTTTTCTGAAGAATCAATGGAAGTGGTCCTCCATGGTTCATGAGATGATACAGGGGGTCTAGGGGATGCATTTCCCCGCAAAAGTTGTCTGTTGTTTTCTGAAGAATCAATTGAAGTGGTCCTCCATGGTTAATGCTCATCTCAATCAATGAGCTGTAATTCAACTGATTTCAATTTCATTTCCTTTTTTTTTTTATATATTTGTATTATTATGTGATTAATTGTGTTTGAAAATTTCCACTGCCGAACTTTTTACTTTATAACATTTCAAAAGAAAAGAATAAAAACAATTGTTGTCTCAGTAGCACTGCTCCAAAACACCAGAGTCTCTCCACTATTCTCCGTTGCTCCTGATTTGCTAAAGCTATGGCTGATAAGCCCCATGCAGTTCTTATCCCACTTCCATTTCAAAGCCATATAAAATCTATGCTAAAACTAGCCAAACTACTTCATCACAGAGGTTTTCACATAACCTTTGTCAATACTGAGTATAGCCATAGACGCTTACTTAAATCTAGAGGTCCTAATTCCCTCAACGGTTTGCTTGATTTTCGATTTGAAAACATTCCAGATGGGCTCCCTCATTCGGATATTGATGCTTCCCAAGATATCCTTGCACTTTTTGAGGCTATCAAGAACAACTCAATGGCTCCATTCATGAGTGACCTACTTAACAAGCTCAATGAGACAGCCACTTCTAATGTGCCCCCAATAACATGCATCGTGTCGGATTTCTCGCTATTCACTAATATCGCAGCTGCTGAAGAGCGAGGAATACCTATTGCACTACTTCAAACTGCCTCTGCTTGTTGCTTCATGTGCTTCAAACAACTTCGTCCACTCAAAGAAAAAGGTCTTGCACCAATTAAAGGTATGAAGGTCCTCTGTTTATCACCATTTTGGGGTTGTTAATATCTGGATTGCAATTTAGTAACAAAAATAAAGCTAAATGTAATTTTGAAGAGAATGATATCTTCTTTTTATTTCAGAGTAAGCAGAATTTATAATTTATATTGATGGTTTAACATCAAGATTCTATATTATTGCTTGTAATCAAGCCTAATTATCTATGGATAAGGAAACAAATAATTAAAGATTCAATTACAGTATTTGACTAAACTTGATTTCCTATTCTATGATTGATTTCCTATGCTGTGCTTGATTTTCTTTAACACTCCCTCTCAAGTTAGAGTGTATGTTAATTACACGCAACTTGCTAAGTAAAGTCTCAAACTGTGTGGAGCTTAAAGGCTTAGTAAACAAGTCTGCTGATTGGTGTGTAATTTGAATGTAGGTTGTCTGAATCATTCTTGCTTGAATTTTCTCACATATCAATTAATAGTCTATTTCTACGTGCTTGGTTTGCTCATGAAAGATGGGATTTGATGCTATATGCATTGCTGCTTATGTGTGATTTATCTGTAAGTCCTTCAAAATGTTTTTCAGCCATGTAATTTCGCAGCATGTAGTAGCCATGGAGCAATATTTAGCCTCTGCACTTGAACGTGATATTGTTGTCTGTTTCTTGGTTCTCCAAGAAACCAGTGCCTCTCCAAGTAAAATGTAGTAACAAGTAACTGATTTTCTCATGTCCTTACAACGAGTCCAATCAACATCACAAAATGCTTGTAACTGAAGTGCACTTGTGGACGATAACAGGATGCCTTGCACAGGTGTTTGTTTGATATATTTGAGCATTTTATAAGCCATGTCCAGATGGGGTTGGCGGGGCTTGTCCATGAATTGACTTAAGATATGCACAACATAAGTCAAATTCGGTCTAGTTATAGTCAGGTAGAGTAACTTGCCAACTAACCTCCTGTATGTTAGTCCATCCTCCAAAGCTTTTAATCGGATTGTGTTAGGGACACATTTTGCTCCAAAGGAAACTGAGATGGCTTGACACCCAAAAACCCCGTATCATCCAGAATGTCGAGTGCGTATTTTCTCTGTGACAGACTAATGCCATGTCATGATCTTGCAACCTCGATGCCAAGAAAGTATTTAAATTGCCCCAAGTCTTTAAGTTTGAATTGCTCGGACAAGAAAAGTTTGGTGCTCTCTATGTCCTGCAAATTATTCCCAGCTAATATCACATTATCAATATATATCAGTAATGCTAGAAAGTTACCATGATGGCTTCAGATGAATAAGGAATAATCAGACAGAGACTGATGGAATCCTGCAGCCTTGAGTGCACCAGACAACTTGACAAACCACTGTTTAGAAGCTTGTTCGAAGCCATATAGGGATTTATGAAGTTTGCAAACACGTGTCTCCCCTTTTTGCTCGAAGCCAGAAGGGAAAGTCATGTAAACGTCCTTATCCAAGTAACCATGCAAGAATGCATTGTTGGCATCTAACTGATGTAAATGCCAAGACCACGCAAAGCTGCCACACTAAGTAAGATTTGACAAGTGACCATCTTGGCTACAGGAGCAAAAGTTTCCTGATAATCAATGCCTTTAACTTGGTTATAGCCCTTAGCTACCAGCCATGCCTTATATCGTTTTACTATTCCATCGGCCTTTAACTTGATTTTGTATACCCACTTGCAGCCAATTGAATGTTTATAGGATGACAATGGTACCAAACTCTAAGTCCTAGTGGCCTGTAAAGTAACTATCTCATAGTGCATAACCTCACGCCATTGAGGATGTTGAACAACCTGTGAAAAACTGGTGGGTTCTTTAAGGAGGGTGAGTTGGGCAATATAAGCCTTGTGATAGGGACAAAGTTGAGTGTAAGATAAATAAGTAGAGAGGGGATAAGCAGTACTTGAAGTGTGAGCCATGTTCGTGAAGGATGTTGGGTCAGGCCTTAAAGAGATGAAAATCTTGCAAGTATGAAAGAGTGGTAATAGAACGACTACCACGATAAAGGGGAGGAATGGGCACAGGGGAAGAGTGGGTCTGTATGAGAGATAAATCAGGTTGTTGAGGGATAAGGGTGGCTGGAGATGGAGACTCTATGAGGAGAGCCAGAGGGGTATATAAGCTGGTGGAAGGAGGTGTCTAGGAATTGGGTGAGCTGGTGAGTGTAGGACAGGTAATTAGAGGGGGGAGGGGGTGCAAAGTCTATGTTGAAAGGTAAGGATAGAATGAGAGTGGGAGGTGAAAATGATGGGGCATCAGGTTTAGTATGTGATGCAGGTGTAAGAAAAGGTAATATGGATTCAAATAAAATGACATCCCTGGAGACTATTATTCTTTGTTTAGCTAGATCTAGAACTCTATACCCCTTTTCCCATAAGGATATCCAAGAAAGATACACCAAGATGCTCGAGAATCAAATTTGGAGCGACTTTGTGCATGGGTGGAAACAAAACATAAGCAACCAAATACACTTAAGTGTAAGTAATTAGGAACTGTGTTGAATATTTTTTTTCATATGGTGTTTTTCCATGGAGAATGGGGGTTGGTGTTTGATTTATGAGATAAGCGGAAGCAAGAATAGCGTCACTCCAAAATTGATTAAAAAGACTGGCTTGAAGAAGGCATGTGCCATATTTAACAAATGCCTATGTTTATGTTCGGCAATGTTATTTTGTTATGGAGTATTAAAGCAATTGGTTTGATGAATGATACCTTTGTGAGTGTAAAAGGTTTCAAGCTTGAAGTCAAGACCATTATCACTACGAACATTTTGACTTTGGAATCAAATTGATTTTCAGCCATGTTGATGAAGTTGACTAGAAGATCCCTAGTATCAAATTTCTGTTTCATAAGGTTAATCCATGTGCATCTAGTGTGATCATCAATGATAGTAAGAAAATATTTGGCACCTAAAATAGAAGAAACTTTATAACCACCCCAAATGTCAACATGGATTAAATCAAACAGAGATATAGTAGTAATGAAATTTGAAGAAAATGGAAGTCTTATTTGTTTTGCTAACGAACAAATCAAGCACTTGTCGTTAGAACAAGAATTGACTTTAGGAAATAATAGAGAGACTTTGGTTGAAGGATGCCTAAGACGTTGATGCCAAAGGTTTGGGTTGGAAGTTTTGGCATGGTTGCATGTTCCTTTCTTGGCTTGGTCGAGAAAGTAGAGACCCTTTATTTCATTTCTTGTCCCAATCATCTTCCCCGAACATCGGTCCTCAATCACACAAAATTGGCTTAGAAAAATGGTTATGCAAGAAGAATCAAATGCTAGTTTTCTAATGGAAATTAAATTCAATCAGAAATATGGGACACACGAAATATTATCAAGGATCAAATTAGGAGATAGATGAACTCTGCCTATGTGAGTTACTTGTGCTATTGATCCATTCGGTAATTCAACAATGTAGCCATTAATCGATCTTGAGTATGTGAACAGATTTTGATCATAAATCATATGATTCATGCATCCACTATCCAAAATCCAAGTGCTTATGTTGCCATTAGGAAAGAGTGAAAAAGCTTTACCTGAGAGCTCATCATGAGTTGGACAGTTACTAACATGATTGGCAGATGATATTTTAGTTTTTAACATACTGAGTATTTGTTTGTACTCTTCAGCTATTAAAGGAAAATTCATCTCCTTCCTTTCATTTGTGTGTGATGCAACTTGATATCCATTAGAAATTGCCAAATTAAACTCAGCTTCAGTCACTGCTTTCTTCTTGCGACAATATTCAGCCATATGTCCCTTCCAGTGGCAGAAAGTGCATCTGAGATGTGCGCGTCAATCCTTGGTGGTGTGATTTGTTTTGTTACATTTGGAGCATCTCTATTCAGTCTCAGTCTTATGGCTTGAATTCTTTACGGCAAAGACAACAGCCTGTGGTTGAACATGGCTTTTCCCGACTGTCACCTCTGAGTACTTCTCATGATGAAGAACCAATGAATATGCCTTGTTTACCGTGAGTAATGGATCCTGCAACAGAGTGTTACTATGAACACCCACGTATGAATCATTGAGACCCATGAGGAATTTCATGATTTTCTGTGTGTTCGGATATACAACCACTTCCTTAATTGATCCACAAGTGCATGTCGGAAAGCTGCAAAGTGCATCACGCTCATCCCATAAACCTTTAAGCTTTGTGAAGTAGGATCTCACAAACATGTTGCCCTGCACACAATTATGAATTTCATTCTCGATATTAAATAATTGAACCACATTCACATGTGAGAATCATTCTTGTAAATCAAGCCATATTTGTCTGGCATCCTTATAGTTGATGATGCTAATAGCAATATCTTTGGACATAGATCCCAACAACAAAGCTTTAACCAAACTATTACACCGATTCCATTGTTGATGCTTATTTGGTTTCTTCTCATCAAGCTTTTTCATTGAGCCATCTATGAATCCAATTTTGTTTTTGACTGTCAGCGCCATAGTCATGGATTGGCTCCATGTGCTATAGTTGTCTTCAACCAAGGGTTGTGGCATAAGGACAGCGCAAGGTTGATCTAAATGGTGAAGGTAAAGCTGGTGATTGGGATGATCCCATCTTGCACCTAAAGACGTGCTTCCTTGGTTTTCGTCTCCCATGAAAGTCGGCTAAAGGGTTTGTGTTTTATTTTGATACCTAGATTAATTGCTGTGACACCATGAAGAGAATGATATCTTCTTGTTTTATTTCAGAGTAAGCAAAGTTTACAATTTATATTGATAGTTTAACATCAAGACCCTATATTATTGTCTGTGATCAAGCCTAATTATCTATGAATAAGGAAATAAATAATTAAAGATTCAATTACAGTATTTGACTAAACTTGATTTCCTATTCTATGATTGATTTCCTATGCTGTGCTTGATTTCCTTTAACAAATTTTGTTTTGTACTTTTTGTGTTTTGCAGACGAGAGCTTTCTAACAAATGACTTCTTAAACAAAGTTATAGACTGGATTCCTGGAATGAAAGGTATACGTGTAAGAGATCTTCCGAGATTTTTTAGTTGGGCGGATCCCAATGATTGTTGGTTTAACCACAATATGGAATCAGCTGAGAAAGCTTGTAAAGCATCTGCTATTATTGTACATAGTTTTGATGCTTTGGAGCAAGAAGTTCTGAATGCTCTCTACTCAATGTTTCCTCGTGTTTATCCTATCGGCCCGCTTCAATTGCTTCTCAATCAAGTACCTGAAGATGACCTAAACTCCATTGGATGTAACCTGTGGAAAGAAGAGCCTGAATGTCTCCAGTGGCTTGACTCCAAGAAACCGAACTCGGTGGTTTATGTGAATTTTGGCAGTATAGTAGTCATGAATAAGGAACAGCTTATTGAATTTGGAATGGGACTTTCTGAAAGCAACCACTCTTTTGTATGGATTATAAGGCCTGACTTGGTCATTGGGCAGTCAGCTATTTTTCCAGCAGAGTTTATGGAAGAAACTAAAGAGAGGGGCTTTATTGCTAACTGGTGTCCCCAAGAAGAAGTCCTTAACCACCCATCAATCGGAGGCTTCATAACACATTGTGGATGGGGTTCCACAATTGAGAGCATTTCTTCGGGGGTGCCTATGCTTTGTTGCCCATTCTTCGGGGATCAACAAACAAATTGTAGGTACGCATGCAATGAATGGGGAATTGGAATGGAGATTGATAATGATATCAACAGAGAAAATGTGAAGACGCTTGTAAGGGAGCTGATGGAGGGAGAGAAAGGTAAGAAAATGAAGAAGCGAGCCATGGAGTGGAAAAAATTAGCAGTGGAGGCCACAGCTCCAAATGGTACATCATCCATGAATTTGGACAAGCTTATAAACGAAGTTCTTCTGTCACGAAATTAAGTCATCGCTCAAGCTTGAGCCATGGTTTTCAATTTGGTTGTTGGTGCTGTGTGTCTATTGATTTGGCATTGTTGAATTAAAGCATTAATCTTCATGGTTGTACTGGGGAAAGGGGATGGCTAGTTGGAGGGACACCCTGCTAGCCACTGGGATCAGTCTAAGATATCTTACTGATAAAGCATGGATTGTAGTGTGTCCATATCAGTTGGTATTCTAAATAAATCTTGTATTTTCCATATGAAAGTCTCATGTTTGAACTTTCAATATAGGGAAGATCGAGGGCGAACTTTAATGATTTAATCTTGAATGCCCATTTAATGCACTGCGGGCGGGCACGAGGACATTGTCAATCAAGCCACAGAGTTCAAATCCAACAGTTTGAGCCCAAGTTTAGCTAGCCATAATTCTAGATGTCATGTCCGAGAAAATAACAACAGGCCCAGAAAGCAGAAACGCTATTCCTGCCTGAGATGTCACAGCTGAAATTCTTTCAAAACTCACTTCCAGAACCAGATTTATTCCTAGCATTAGTTAGTTCACTTTAATTCCCGACTTGTACTTCTTGAACTTATTACACTATCAACACTCCAAACAAAACCCACGTTTTGTTTCGATGCCAGCCAAATCTCTTGCAACGACAACCAAAAAGATATCAAGTCACATAAGTTTACTATAGTTCTTGATGATTATATTCTCACGTTTACTTCTTGACATGGTCTTGTATGCCTTGCTGGTAGCAGTCAAGCTTATATTTGTTTAATTTCTCCGGTGATCGTGGGATCGGATTTTATTTATTCTTGTTATTTCTTTTCCTTTCTTGTTAATATCCGTTATAAACATATTTGAGTTGTTATCATAATTTCTTGACAGATGTTTTAGTAGATTATACTTTGTTTGAGAATAAACAGCTCTTTTCAGCTCTCTTTGCCAGAATAAGTCTCAAGCAACAATCTTGGTAAGATAAAAGAAGGACTGCGAAAAAGGATCCAAATCCAAGATCAAACGCATCTCATATAATGGAAAGCACATAGATTATATTAAAATGATGCAAGAGTCAAGAAGAAAAAGAATTTAGAAACTCTTTCCAACAAAATAATGCAGCTTCGAACAATCCCAGGACTCAAAAGAGAGTGAGAAAATATCGAAGATACAAAATATTGAGGCTCTTATTAACAACACCAGATCAATTAACAATTGACATATAGCACATTGAATTAAGATTATGAGTCAAACTCAAGTGAGTCTTCTTGACCTTTCATGACAGAGCACCTCGTTTATCAGCTTGTCCAAATTCATGGATGAGGAACCATGTGGAGCAGTTGCCTCTTCTGCTACTTTTTTCCATTCCATGGACCTGCTCTTCATTTTCTTACCTTCCTCTCCTTCCATCAACTCTCTCACAAGCTTCTCCACATTTTCTCCCTTGACGTTGCTATCAATTTCCATCCCAATTCCCCACTCATTGCATGTATACCGACAGTTTGTTCGCTGATCACCGAAGGATGGCCAACAAAGCATAGGCACCCCAGAAGAAATGCTCTCAATTGTGGAGCCCCATCCACAATGAGTTATAAAACCTCCAATTGAAGGGTGGCTGAGGACTTCTTCTTGTGGACACCAACTAGCAATGAAGCCCCTCTCTTTAGCCTCTTTCATAAACTCTGGTGGCAAAATAGGCGAGTCCCCGATGACCATATCAGGTCTTATTGCCCATAAAAATGGATGACCACTTTTAGCAAGTCCCATTCCAAATTCATTGAGCTGCTGCTTTGAGATGACTGCTATACTGCCAAAGTTCACATAAATTACTGATTTTGGTTCCTTGGAGTCAAGCCATTGCAGACACTCAGACTCTTCTTTCCACAGGTTACATCCAATGAACTTCAGATCATCTTCGGGCACTTGCTTGAGAAGCAACTGAAGTGGACCGATTGGAAAGACACGAGAATGCATAGAGAAAAGAGCATTCAAAACTTCTTGCTCCAAAGCATCAAAAGTATGCACAATAATCGCAGAAGCTTTAGAAGCACTCTCAGCTGCTTCCATGGCGTTGTTAAAAAACCAACCATTTGGATCCGTACTTCGAGAGAACCTTGGAATATCTCTTAAACGTAGACCCTTCATTCCTGGAATCCCGTCTATGATTCTGTCGGCGAAATCATTTGTTTGAAAGCTCTCGTCTACAAACACAAAGAACAGTTGGATGCAAATTCGGAGGTAATTTCAATCTTCAAAAACCAAAGGACAATAAAAGGTTGATTTCATATTCATACCATCTAGTGGCGCCAGGCCTTTCATTTTCAGTGCACGAAATTGTTTGGAGCACATGAAGACAGATGCAGATATAGTAAAGAACAAGGCAATAGGTATTCCTAGCATTTCAGCAGCACTGATAGCAAATGGCATCAGACCATCAGAGACAATACAAGTCACCGGGGGCACACCAGAATATGTTGTGTCATGAAGCTTGGCAAGCAGGTCATTAAATGAAGCCAGTTGGTTTTTCTTAAAATCTTCAGCAGATACAAGAGTATCAGAAGGAGGGACGCTGTCCGGAATGGTTTCAAATCGAAAATCATGCACGCCATTAAGGGAATCAGGACCTCTAGAATTAAGCAGGAGTCCATGATTGAACTCAGTATTGACAAAGGTTATGTGAAACCCTTTGTGGTGAAGTAGTTTGGCTAATTTTAGCATTGATTTTATGTGGCTTTGAAGTTGGAGGGGGATAAAAACTGCGTGAGGTTTTTCAGCCATGGCTTTCATGCTATGTTTCTTCTGTAGTGTCATATGAATGCTATTATATTAATTTGTTAGGGAACACTCTATGGTGTCAAGGTGTTAAAAGAAATAATTAAATCTAAAAATTTAAACAGTTAAGTAAGATCTAAATGTATCATTTATAAGATATTTTTTTTTTTTTTAAAAAACTTTTGTTTAATTATTTTTTATCAAATAAATAAAAATGATGAGATTCGAATGCACTTATAATTATTTGACCATTAAAATTTTAATATCATATTAAAAAATTGATTTTAATTTAAAAATTTTAATTATTAAATAAAATCTCAAAATATAATTTATATTATTTTTTAATAAAATAGATAAATTAAACTTTGAATTCATAGGGACCTACACACAGGAGAGATAATCTCTCAATGATGGATAGTATATCTAATCCAAAACCTTTTATTTTTAGGTTTATCTTATTTATATTCACCTCATTTTTTTTCACCCCAGCCATACTGTTATTGTAAACTACTTTGTACTCAGTTTTAATGTCAAAGAAACCGGGCAGCAGAATCTCTTATTGACAAAAAATCTCCGGTAGGCCCGAAGTTGAACCTGAATTTTGTACACACCTTCAAGTTTTCTTTCGAAAAGGGCTCATAATTGACCTCCTTTGTTATCAAGTCCAACCTGCATCTGCGCTCCTTCACGTGATTCCTCTGTATTGTCATAACTTTTTTTTTTTTTTTTCACTTTTCCCTACCATCTCTCGTCTGCCATGTCATTATTTATTTTTATTTTTATTCCTAGACATGGATCTTTCGGTTTTTTTTTTTTAAAGCCATTACATCTGCATGAATTTGTTTAAGATTGTTGATTTTGTACAAAACAGTAATCGAAGGATGAATTGGAAACGCATATATATATATATATATATATATATATATATATATATATATATATATATATATATATAATACAAATGAAATCTTAGCCTTCTCTAATAAACAATACAACAATATACACATCAACCCTGCTATAATCTTCTTTATAAGTATCACCACACCTCTTCTCAAATGTTGGTGGGTTGAACATGACATGGAATCTATGGTTTTTTTTTTTTTTTTTTTTCAAATTTGTTGATGATATATGCTACCAATGATCTTTCATGGTTAAAGCCAAGCAGCAGAATCTCTTATGATAGCTTCTTTTCTCATGTGTTGTTTGGAATCTTTGGCTTCATCGAAATGACGTTATTTTTAATGATGCTGCTCCTAACCTTCAAATTTGTTTCTCCATGATGCGTCAAAGTATTGCTTTATGACTGAGGCTTGATTCCAACTCTTTAGAGCTTAATATAAAGAATATTTAGTAGGGAGGAGTTGGTTTCTTATGATTTGTTTGTTCCCCCTATTTGTGGCTCTCCCTTGTTTCATGCAACAACTTTTGTGCTTTCCTTTACTTTGTTTGTTTATCTGATGTAAGTTAGACTATTATCTTTGTAGCCTTTTTTCTTAATAAAATTTTTGACTGTTAACAAAAAAAGAAGAAGAAGATAGTCAAACAAAAAATATCATCTTCAAGTTTCATTTATTGCATTGAAACTAAGAAACATTGTAAATTACACAAGACAATTGATAAACCCTAAAACAATGAAAATAAACATAATACTTAAAGGAAACTGCCAACAATTGATGATAGAATTAAACGACCAGTTACATCAATCTAGACCAGCATAAAGAAGTCTTGACATGGTACAATAATTGTCAACTAAACTAATTTTTAAGTTGTTTAATTACTTATGCCTCATCGTTACCTCATCCATCACAAACAACACCAATCAATGCAAAACCAAACAACATAGGCAAACATCTTTTCGGCACAGACACCACATTAAGCTCCAAAGGCAATTAGATGACAAGAAAAATCAAAAGTTTGGAGTGTTGATAGTGTGATGAATCCAAGAAATCTGGAAATAGTTGTTTCTGTTGTACATACTAGACCGAAAGCAAACACAAATAAAAAACACAAACAAGCAGATTTACATGGTTCCCCAAAACCGAGTACGTCCACAAAGGCAATAGATTGTATATTATTGGAGGAGTGATATAATCACTCAACTCAACCCAGTACAATCCCACAAAACCAGTGTTTCACTCTTACACTCGGTATTTCTCTCAAATCTGTTCTTTCACACTCTTGAAATTGCACTCACTTGCACTCACCACACTTTCTCTACACTTACACTTCACTTGCACACACTTACTCTCTACACTGTCTCCATTTATAGGAGAATTAAGAAGCATTGGCAACAAGCCATGTGCAGCCTAATAAATGCCAACCAACTACTACAATAAGAAAGTCATGGTGGTTGGAAAAAGTTGACAAACTTGCTACAAATCTCCATCTTAGCAAGATTTTTCCATCCAATCCTCATGATCAATCAATGATGCCTCCAATGCGCCATATGGCGCTGCACCCTGAAGGTGCTCAACATCGAGAGATGTTGATCAAGTCCAAACAATGTTGGAACTTGATCATTGAGACACATTTTATGAGCATGTCAGCTGGATTATCTGCGGTACCAATCTTTTGTAGCAGAATATCCCCTTCATCCACAATTTCTTGAACAAAATGAAATTGAACATCGATGTGCTTGGTGCGGGAATGATGAACCTGATTCTTTGCAAGACAAATAGCACTTTGACTATCACAATGGACATCCACGTGCTCTTGAACAATTCCCAAATCTTCAATCAACCCATGTAACCAAATAGCTTCCTTGAAAGCTTTTGTTACTGCCATGTACTCTGCCTCAGTTGTTGACAAAGCTACTATTGATTGTAAAGTTGACCTCTAACTTACAGGCCCTTTAGCAAGTGTAAACACATAGCCTATTGTGGAACGACGTTTGTCTAAGTCACCAGCATGGTCCGAATCCACATAACCAACTAAAGTTTATTCAAGTCTATCATCCCTTACAAACTTCAAACCAATATCAGTTGTGCCGTGAATGTACTGTAGAATCCACTTAACTGCCTGCTAGTGACCCTTTCCCGGATCATGCATATGCCTCTTCACCATACTGACAGCATGTGAAATATCTGGTCTCGTACAAACCATTGTATACATTAATGCACTAACTGCATTTGCATACAGAATTTGAGCCATATATTTGTGCTCTTCCTCTGTGTGTGGAGACATTGAAGCATTTAACTTAAAATGAGGAGTTAAAGGTGTGCTTATCGGCTTGGTCTTACCATCTACCCTAAATCTCTGTAGAATTTTCTTCAAGTATTGGGTCTGTGTCAAACAAACTATGTCTTTTCTTCTGTCTCTCTCTGAATCTCCATGCCAAGAATCTTCTTAGCTTCTCCAAGGTTTTCATTTCAAACTCAGTTCTCAATTAAGCTTTCAGTCTATCAATCTCCACCTTGCTCTTTGATGTAATCAATATATCATCCATATATAAGAGCAAATAGATGAAAGAACCACAAGAAGTTTGCGAAAATATACATAGTTGTCAAACTGACTCCGTGTGTATCCATGTTCTGTCATGAACTTATCAAATCGCTTATACCATTACCGAGGAGATTGTTTCAAGCCATACAATGACTTCTTCAGTTTACAAGCCCAATTCTCTTTCCCAGTGACTTTGAAACCATCTAGCTGAGACATGTAAATTTCCTATTCCAAATCTTCATATAGGAAGACAGTTTTTACATCAAGTTGGGCTAACTCTAAATCAAATTGTGCAACCAAGGCTAGCAGAATACAAATTGATGAATGCTTAAAAACTAGAGAGAATACCTCATTATAATCTATCCCCTCCTTCTAAGCATACCCTTTTGCTACCAATCTTGTTGTGAATCGGATGTTGTCTTTTCCAGGATTACCTTCCTTCTTGGCATATACCCACTTGCAACCAATTGTCTTTTTTCCCTTAGGGAGTTGTACCAAATCCCAAGTCTGATTTTTATGGAGAGATTTCATCTCTTCATCCATTGCCTCTTTCTATTTTGCACTTTCTATACTCTGTGCTGCTTCTTTGTAGGTGTAGGGGATTTCATCATCAATCACTGGAAGTGCATAAGCCACCATGTTACAATACCGGGCAGGTTTCTTGATAACTCTTTTCGGTTTACTCGTTGCAATGGATTCTTGTTGTGTGGTTGCTGGAGTTGTTGCATCCTCTTCATCTGAATCTTCTTCAGTAGGGATTGTCTGAATAGTCTTTATAGGGATGACTGAAGTCTCCAACTCCACCTGTTGTGCATCACCAGACTGTTTTTCCTTCTCCTGCGATTTCTCTTGCTGTGATATGCCAGATTCATCAAAAGTGACATCTCTACTCAAAATCACTTTCTTTGATTCAGAACACCAGAGTCTATAACCTTTTACTCCTCCACTAAAGCCCAACAATATAGCTTTCTTGGCTCTAGGATCTAGCTTGGACTTAGTAACATGATAATATGATGAGCAACCAAATACATGTATAGAGTCATAATCATTTGCAGGAGAGCCTGACCATACCTCCAAGGGGGTTCTTCCATTTAATGCTGCTGAAGGTAACCGATTAACAATATGACGGGCATAGCTTAATGCCTCGCCCCAGAACACTTTGCTTAGTCCTGAATATGATAGCATACATCAGACTTTCTCCACCAATGTGCGGTTTATGCGTTCTGCTACTCCATTTTGTTGTGGTGTTTTGCGCACAGTAAAATGTTGCTTGATCCCTTTATCCTGGCAAACTTCAAAGAAAGGATCTGAAGTGTACTCACCACCATTATCTGACTGAAGAGTTTTAACTCTTCTTCCAGTTTGAGGCTCCACCATTTTCTTCCATTTCAGAAAGATATCATGGACCTCATCCTTGTGTTTCATCATGTACACCAATTATTGGGGAATCCGACCGGTGATGTACTAATAATTGCTCATTGGAGGGTACACACACTGACACAATATTTAACGTGGTTCGACAAACCACCTACATCCACGAGAGAAGCCCTTTGATTATATAAGGAGAGAACAAGATTTACAATAATAGAGGAGGAGGAATTATTCCCTCTTTAGCTTCAACCTCACTCTATTTCTCTATTCTTAGTGCTGCAATGGCAACTACTGTTGGCTGCCCTTTGCAACCCACTCTCTCCTATATTTCTCACATCTTTGGCTCTACTATCTCTCTCTCAACTCTCTCTTTCTTAGTGCCTATTTATAGGCTTCAATGGCAGCTCCTTTTCTTCAACAACAGCAGCAGCACATGAGAATTGATGCATTTGTCAATGGTGGTTGCACCCACCATTAAAAATGGTAAACCTACTTCTTAGGGTAGGTTACACATTTATTGCACATTAATGGCAAATCCCAACAATTTCATTTATTCCTATCCTTAATTTATTTTTCTCCTGATAAGCCAAATATATGATTAGGAAAGCAACCCAAGTGGACATGAAACCTCCTTGGCGGAAGAGTCTAGGGCAAACACTAGACAATTCTTCAGATGAAGACAACATAAACCAGAGCAAAGTAATTTATTAAACCTTCGACACAGTTCCCTTGAACGGACTATCTTGTCCTTTGGGAGAAGACTCCACACGCAACAGTAGCCAGCCATATTATTTAGCAATAATTTAAATTAGAAAAGCTGAAGATATCATCATGCATGTTTATATGAACTATTATTAAACAATGAAATATTTAGCTACCAAGGTAAAATTTGCTGGTTAAATTTGACCAGTTCAATAATTATATCCAAAGTTATGGATGTTTTCGACATGCCGATTACTTCACGAAACTCAGGTATTTTCTCAAATTTAACCCTGATCCATCGAATCAGACTATCCATATAACTTAGTTATTATATATCCATAACCAACTATTTAGAACATTGTTATGTTATCAAGATTTAATTACTTATGCCTCATCGTTTCATAAATTAAATAAGTGGTCTCTTGAACGGGCACAAATCCCTCGAACGGTCTATCTTGTCCTTTGGTAAAATTACTACAACAAGTACTGCATCATTTAGGAAAAAGACTCAACAGTCAACACTAGCAATCACTACAAGATTTAACAGTTTTACCAATGGAATTTTTCCGTCTGCGTGAAACACATTCCGTCGGTAATTAATTTACCAATGGAATCATCGACGGAAATGATCTGTCGGTGAATCTTTCCTTGGTAATTTTTTTCCGTCAGTAAATCCGTTGGTAATAAAAAATATTATTACCGACGGATTTACTGACGGAACAGACGCATCGGTAATAATATTTTTTATTACCAACAGATTTATTGACAGAATTACCGACGGAATCCGCTGGTAATTATTTAAATTTTTTGTTAAAAAAATCATTTTATAAAATTATAAAATAATTAAATTAACATAAATCAACACTCTATAATATATACTCAAAATGCTTGGAAAAAATAAAAAGAAAATCAACTCAAACAAATTTGCAACAAATAAATAAAACAAAAAAATGAAGTTGCAATTGCTAACAATTTAAAAATCATATAAATAAATCAACTACAAATTGATCTCATATGAAACAAATATAGTGAAAAAAATCTTACCTTAATGTAGTTGCAAGTGAAGCTAAGAAGAGAAACAAAATGTCATAAAGCATATTAATTAAAAAAAAAACTTAGAGGATAAGAAAAGAAAGAAGAAGAAGACATACCCGAGCATGAAGGAGAAGAGAAGGAGATGAAGATAGAAGAGAAGAGAAAGAAATAGATATTGATGTCCTTTTACATATAGTGAAGAAGATGATGATGATGATGATGATGATGAAGAAGAGAAGAAGAGAATAAGAAATGAGTCTATCTCTTGTGAGATAAGAGGATTCAGGCTTTTTATTGGGCGCGTTAGCGACGTAATTACAGACAAAATTTCCGTCTGTAATATTTAATTTAAATTTTCAATTTCATAAAAAGTTTTCAGAAACCGCCAACAATCACCGATGATTTTTCAATCCATCGGTGATTTCGTCGCTAATCTTTAAATGAAACTTTCAAATTAATTTAATATTTTCAGAAAACCGCTAAATAACGCCGATGACTTTTCAATCCATTGGTGATTTTGTCCGTAAAGAACAACAATTAACACTGCAATTGGAAAGTGAACAGTTTTGGAGCTCTCTGGAAAATACCGACGGAAAATTCCGTCGGTGATTCCCTTTGTAATTAACATGATGAACAATGTTCACAGTTTACCAATGAATTTACTGATAGATTTTACCGATGGAATGTTTTCCGTCGGTAATTCCGTTGGTAAAAATGACACGTCATCATTTTTTTTTTGCCTTGTTTGAATTTTTTTCCGACGGTAATTCCTTCAATATATATTCTGTCAGTAAAATCCCTCGGAAATTTACCGATATAAATATTCCCTCGATATTTTTGTTTATATTTTATGATTTTTTGGTAATGAATGTTTGTATGAAATATAAGTGAGCAATGCACCGACACTAATGACCTTGGAAGCAATGCATTTGTCTTGAGCTTCAATTATCTTTCAATAAAGACACGGTTTTTATTTCATGACAAGAGCACTTCCATCACCAACTTGTCTAGATCGATGGATGATGAACCACTGGGGCCAATTGGCCTATGGATGATAATTAATCGCAGAATACATGAGATATTAATTGGAAATATATCAACTCTAGGAAACAACAAAGGAATAACGGTGTCTTTCTGTCTTGTCTTGAGCTTCAATTGTTTTCTTGTTATACGTCATAAGTTTGATTTCTTGACAAGAGCACTTCCGTCACCATCTTGTCTAAATTCATGGATGATGAACCACTTGGACGAGTGGCCTCGAGAGCTAACCTCTTCCACTCCATGGCTTTCTTCTTCATTTTCTTACCTTCTTCTCCTTCCATCAACTCTCTTACTTGTTTTTCCACATTTTCTCTCGTCACATTGCTATCAATCTCCATTCCAATTGCCCACTCATTGCATGTATACCGACAGTTTGTTTGCTGATCACCGAAGGACGGCCAACAAAGCATAGGCACGCCAGAAGAAATGCTCTCAATTGTGGAACCCCAACCACAATGTGTTAGAAAACCTCCAATAGATGGGTGGTTGAGAATTTCCTCTTGTGGACACCAACTACAAATAAAGCCCCTTTCTTTTGTTTCTCCAGTGAATTCTGGTGGCACTATCGCCGAGTCGCCGGTGATCATGTCAGGTCGTATTATCCATAAAAACGGGTGACCACTTTTCGAAAGTCCCATTCCAAATTCAACGAGCTGCTCTTTTGTAGCTACTGCTACGCTACCAAAATTCACATAAATTACTGAGCTGGGTTTCTTGGAATCAAGCCATTGGAGACACTCAACTTCTTCTTTCCATAGGTTACAATCAATAGAATTTAGATCATCTTCTTGAATTTGATTGAGAAGTAATTGAAGTGGACCGATGGTGTAGACACGAGGAAACATAGAGTAAAGGGCATTCAGAACCTCTTGCTCCAAAGCATCGAAAGTATGGAAAATGACTGCAGAACCTGAAGGAGATCTCCCAACAGATTCCATGGAGAAGTTAAACAGACAGTCATTTGGATCTGTTGTGCGCATAAAACTTGGAAGATCCCTCAATCGTATATCTTTCATTCCTGGAATCCAGTCTACTACTCTGTCTAGATAGCCATCTGTTAAAAAGCTCGCGTCTGCAATTTTAAATTGAATGCATGAGTAATTTTGTAAACGTTAGGGTTAATTTGTGAACATCATGCTTGTATACGAGTAAAATGACTCGAGATATATTGAAAGAGAGCAAAAGTCAATAGTTTGTGATGAAAGGTTGTGCTGAAAGAGGCAGTAATGATGAGACGAGCACCATCTCTACCAACTTTGCCATAGTATTTCGAAATAGAATCACTGTGCTAAGATCTTATAACCAATAAAAAGGAAAAACAAAGGACAAAATTATGTGGGCTAAAAAGGGAACATGGAAATACTCATAATTATGTGTACATGGACGAACATGAACTCGAGCATATTACAAAGAATTTTTATTAAAAAAAAGAAAAAGAACATAGTTAATTGGTCAAGAGAAACTTGAATTCCTTGTCCATACCTTTTAGGGGTGCAAGACCTTTTTCTTTGAGTGCTTGAAACTGTTTAAACCCCATGAAGCTGCAAGCAGAGATAGTAAAGAACAACGCAATAGGAATTTCGCGCTTCGCTGCAGCATCGATAGCGACAGGCATGAAACCATCAGAGACGATGCAAGTCACTGGGGGAACATCAGGTGATGCTGTGTCATTCAGCTTGTCTAGCAGGTCATTAAATGGCGCCAACAAGTTCTTCGTGGCAGCTTCACAAAGTCCGGGCAAATCTTGGGTGGCATTCTCATCGGAGGGAGGGAGGCCATCAGGAATGGATTCGAACTGAAAGTCCGGCAAACCTTTCAGGGAATCAGGTCCTCTAGATTTAAGTAAACGCCTGTGATTGAACTCTGTATTGACAAAGGTGATGTGAAAACCTTTGTAATGTAGTAGTTTTGCTAGTTTAAGCACTGACTTTATGTGGCTTTGAGCTGGGGCAGGGAGACATACTGCATGAGGCTTATGATCAGCTAAAATTTTACAAGTCATGCCTCGAGCTCGCTCTTTCTTTCTCTATTTCCTCTGCTACTTGAGTTTCTGCTATTCGATGTTAAAGTGAACACACCCATCACCGACTTATATCTATCAATTTTGAAGGACAAAACACTGCTAAATTAAACATGCTAAATTTTAGGGTATGGATTAATTAATTTTTCTAACAGTGTTACAGTAGCCAGCCATAATATTTATTAAACCGGTGGCTTTAACAGTGTTACAGTAGCCAGCCATAATATTTAGCAATAATTTATATTAGAAAAGCCTAGGATATCGTATACGTTTACATGCAATATTATTGAACAACGTATTAACAATACTCGCCTAGAAAACAACACTTTGTTTATATGAAACTTTTTTTTTTATTCCATCATGAAAGAAGTTCCGTCACCAACGTGTCTACATTCATGGATGATGAACCACTGGGGCTAATAGGCCAATGGATGATATTTAATAAGTGTTTGGGGATGCGGTTAAATTATGTTTTCTAAAAAATATTTTAATATCTGTAAATTAAAATAATCTAAAGCGGCGGGATTGACATAATTGCAAACATGCACCAGAGAACTGTTGGTCTAACCCCCTTTTTTTTTAATATTTTAATTTTAAATTAATTTTTTTCAGTATTTTTAAACTATATAGGATTTTAAAAATAAAATTTTTTAATATATATATATATATATATATATAATTTTAATGTAATTTCAGATAAAAAAACATGTTGAAAAATAATCTTTACTTTATTCCCAAACAAGCTCGTTTAGAAATAAGGTAGCTTTTCCTTTTTAAAAAGTGTATTTACCTTGAAATAAAATAGTAAATTATTATTTTTTAGTGTTTTTTTATAATTTTATTGGGTTAATATTAAAATAAAAATATTATTTTTAATATATTTTTAAATAAAAAATTCTTTAAAAACCATGATCCATGCAAGTTGTCTTTATTAATTATTAAAATGATTGTGTCTGCTGTTTATCCATGTTAGTTATTAGCTGTTATGTGTGGCATGATAACTACACAATTGCTCTGGACAGAAGGCAATTCCTTCTCCAATTCCTTAAAAAAAAAAACGTAAAATAATATTATAATTTGCAGAGCAATAAAATATCAAATGTCAATTCTTTTTTTTTAATCAAATGCCATAAAGTATACGTATGTCGTTTCATCCAGCCTTACAGGTTAAGGGAGATTATAATTTTTGTTATGTTATAAATTAAAATAAGTAAATAGAGAATTCAAATGTATAGTTAAATCCCAAAAGTATTAGTATACTGAGTAAACAGAGCCAAATGAATGGCTTTAGATAAATTTATTCCTTGCGTTGCAATGGCTGCCAAGTTACCTTGCATGCAGGGTGCCACTAGCAAAATAGGGCTTGCGTTTAGCCAGGTCACCGCCCTATAAACAAAAGGGCTTTTCCCTTTTTAATCATCAAGTGATCGATTGCGTGTAGCCATAAATTAGCCAGCAGTTTTACAGCTTCCAAGCTGGCTGTCTCCAAGACTCTCCATCTCCATAAATTACTCCATCTTCCCGGACTTAACCGGCCTATTCCATCGATTCAGACTATCCATATAACTTAGTTATTATATATCCATAACCGACTAATTAGACATTGTTATGTTATCAAGATTTAATAATTTATGCCTCATCGTTTCATAGATTAAATAAGTGGTCTCTTGAACGGGCACAAATCCCTCGAACGGTCTCTCTTGTCCTTCGGTAAAATTACTACAAGTACAGCTAGCATTATTTAGGAAAAACAATCAACACACAACATTGTTTGTTTTCATTGTATTGATTGAATATAAATTATACAATTTATAGGATAAAAATCTATATTAAAACAGGAAACTAAATATATAAGGAAATCTGGAAACTAATTACAGAATCAATTTTTCTAATTCAAGAAACAAATATAGAATCGTACACTTACACAATCCCTAATTAGATGAGATAAAATCTCAACACTTCCCCTCAACTGGATGGCCAATCTGTTTACATCAATCTCTCGGCAAATTTGGACATGGAAATGGAACTAATGTGGTTTGGAGCTTGGAGAAGTGGCATAGATTCACCTTTATTGAGTCAGGTTTTTTAAGGTTTCATCTTTATCTTTATAATATTTTCCTTTAAAGGATTATCCAGGACTCTCATCTTGTTAAGACTTATAGTCATATTCATCAATGTGTATTATGATGGAAAGGAAATATACATGGGAGATGGTGACTGGGAAGTCTTTTTATCTTTTTTATTCTTCCAAGGAGCTTTATTTTGGTGCTCCATGTCGTAATTCCTGGAAAAATTTAAAGCTTAGGGGATAGATTGTACAGGATAAACTCTCCCTTTTCTTTTGATCCGGCCTGGCCATTGGAAGTGAAGAGAGTTGTCATGGTGTCCAGTGTTCAGGACCATCAAGCGGGATGCACTTGCTGGAGAATGTTTAAGTCGGGCCTTACATACAAATTCTGTAATGGGGTATTCTGCTGTAACTGCAATAAATTGCGAAGGCAACGCATAAGAAATGTTCTGTAAGATTAAGAGAACTGAAAGTCCTGAATTAAATGTAGTAAATTTCTCTCACAGCTGCTGAAGAGCGAGGAATACCAATTGCACTATTTGAAACTGTCTCTGCTTGTTGCTTCATGTGCTTCAAACAACTTCGTCCACTCAAAGAAAAAGGTCTTACACCAATTAAAGGTATGAAGGTCCACTGTTTATCAGCATTTCGGGGTTGTTAATATCTGCATTGCAATTTAGTAACAAAAGATCATAAAGCTAAATGTAATTTTGAAGAGAAAGATATCTTCTTGTTTTATTTCAGAGTAAGCCATTTTTACTGATGGTTTAACATCAAGATTCTATATTATTGCCTGTGATCAAGCCTAATTATCTATGAATAAGGAAATAAATAATTAAAGATTCAATTACAGTATTTGACTAAACTTGATTTCCTATTCCGTGATTGATTTCCTATGTTGTGCTTGATTTCCTTTAATACTCTCCCTCAAGTTGGAGTGTATGTTAATTACACCCAACTTACTAAGTAAAGTCTCAAACTGTGTGAAGCTTAAAGGCTTAGTAAGCAAGTTTGCTGGTTGGTGTGTAAATTGAATGTAAGCTGTCTGAATCATTCCTGCTTGAGTTTTCTCACCTATCAAATGACAGTCTATTTCTATGTGCTTGGTTTGCTCATGAAAGACGAGATTCGATGCCATGCGCATTGCTACTTGATTATCACAGAACAAAGTTACTGGCTGTGTGTGATTTATCTGTAAGTCCTTCAAAATGTTTTTTAGTCATGTAATTTCGCAACATGTAAGTAGCTATGGAGAGATATTTCGCTTCTGCACTTGAACATGATATTGTTGTCTGTTTCTTGGTTCTCCAATAAACTAGTGCCTCTTCAAGTAAAATGCAGCAACCAGTAACTGATCTTCTCGTGTCCTTACAACGAGCCCAATTAGCATCACAAAATGCTTGTAATTGAAGTGCACCTGTGGACAGCAACAAGATGCCTTGCCTAGGTGTTTGTTTGATATATTTGAGCACTTTATAAGTTGCATCCAAATGGGGTTGTTGAGGCTTGTCCATGAATTGACTTAAGATATGCACAACATAAGTCAAATCCAGTCTAGTTATAGTCAGATAGAGTAACCTGCCAACTAACCTCCTGTATGTTGATCCATCCTCCAAAAGCTTTCAATCAGATTGTGTTAGGGACACATTTTGCTCTAAAGGAGACATAGATGGCTTGACACCTAAAAACCCCGTATCATCCAGAATGTCGAGTGTGTATTTTCTTTGTGACAGACTGATGCCATGTCGTGATCTTGCAACCTCGATGCCAAGAAAGTATTTAAATTGCCCCAAGTCTTTAAGCTTGAATTGCTTGGACAAGACAAGTTTGGTGTTTTAGATATCCTGCAAATTATTCCCAGCTAATATGACATCATCAACATTTATCAGTAATGCTAAAAAGTTACCACGATGGCTTCAAACAAATAAGAAATAATCAGACATACTAATGGAATCTTGCAGCCTTGAGCGCACCAAACAACGTGATAAACCACTGTCTAGAAGCGTGTTTCAAGCCATACAAGGATTTGTCAAGTAGGATCCCACAAACATGTTGCCCGGCACACAATTGTGAATTTCATTCTCCATATTAAATAATTGAACCACATTCACATGTGAGAATCGTTCTTGTAAATCAAGCCATATTTGTTTGGCATCTTTGTAGTTGATGATGCTGGTAGCAATATCTTTGGACATAGATCCCAGTAGCCAAGTTTTAACCAAGCTATTACATCGATTCCATTGTTGATGCTTATCTGGTTTCTTCTCATCATGCTTTTTCATTGAGCCATCTATGAATCCAATTTTGTTTTTGACTGCAAGCACCATAGTCATGGATTGGCTCCATGTGCTATAGTTGTCTTCAACCAAGGGTTTTGGCACAAGGACAGCGCCAGGTTGATCTGAATGGTGAAGGTAAAGCTAGTGATAGGGATGATCCCATCTTGCGCTTGAAGACATGCTTCCTTGGTCTTTATCTCCCATGGAAGTCGGCTAAAGGGTTTATGTTTTATTTTGATACCTAGATTAATTGCTCTGATATAATGATATCTTCTTATTTTATTTTAGAGTAAGCAGAGTTTGCAATTTATATTGATGGTTTATCATCAAGATCCTATATTATTGCCTTTGATCAAGCCTAATTATCTATGAATAAGGAAACAAATAATTAAAGATTCAATTATAGTATTTGACTAAACTTGATTTTCTATTCTATGATTTATTTCCTACGCTATGCTTGATTTCCTTTAACAAATTTTGTTTTGTACTTTTTGTGTTTTGCAGACGAGAGCTTTCTAACAAATGACTTCTTAAATAGAGTTATAGACTGGATTCCTGGAATGAAAGGTATACGTGTAAGAGATCTTCCGAGATATGCTCGTTGGAAGGACCCCAATGATCGTGTGTTTAACCACAATATGGAATCAACTGAGAAAGCTTGTAAAGCATCTGCTATTATTGTACATAGTTTTGATGCTTTGGAGCAAGAAGTTCTGAATGCTCTCTACTCAATGTTTCCTCGTGTTTATCCTATCGGCCCCCTTCAACTTTTGTATGGATTATAAGGCCTGACATGGTCATTGGGCAGTCAGCTATTTTTCCAGCAGAGTTTATGGAAGAAACTAAAGAGAGGGGCTTTATTGCTAACTGGTGTCCCCAAGAAGAAGTCCTTAACCACCCATCAATCGGAGGCTTCATAACACATTGTGGATGGGGTTCCACAATTGAGAGCATTTCTTCTGGGGTGCCTATGCTTTGTTGCCCATTCTTCGGGGATCAACAAACAAATTGTAGGTACGCATGCAATGAATGGGGAATTGGAATGGAGATTGATAATGATATCAACAGAGAAAATGTGAAGACGCTTGTAAGGGAGCTGATGGAGGGAGAGAAAGGTAAGAAAATGAAGAAGCGAGCCATGGAGTGGAAAAAATTAGCAGTGGAGGCCACAGCTCCAAATGGTACATCATCCATGAATTTGGACAAGCTTATAAACGAAGTTCTTCTGTCACGAAATTAAGTCATCGCTCAAGCTTGAGCCATGGTTTTCAATTTGGTTGTTGGTGCTGTGTGTCTATTGATTTGGCATTGTTGAATTAAAGCATTAATCTTCATGGTTGTACTGGGGAAAGGGGATGGCTAGTTGGAGGGACACCCTGCTAGCCACTGGGATCAGTCTAAGATATCTTACTGATAAAGCATGGATTGTAGTGTGTCCATATCAGTTGGTATTCTAAATAAATCTTGTATTTTCCATATGAAAGTCTCATGTTTGAACTTTCAATATAGGGAAGATCGAGGGCGAACTTTAATGATTTAATCTTGAATGCCCATTTAATGCACTGCGGGCGGGCACGAGGACATTGTCAATCAAGCCACAGAGTTCAAATCCAACAGTTTGAGCCCAAGTTTAGCTAGCCATAATTCTAGATGTCATGTCCGAGAAAATAACAACAGGCCCAGAAAGCAGAAACGCTATTCCTGCCTGAGATGTCACAGCTGAAATTCTTTCAAAACTCACTTCCAGAACCAGATTTATTCCTAGCATTAATTAGTTCACTTTAATTCCCGACTTGTACTTCTTGAACTTATTACACTATCAACACTCCAAACAAAACCCACGTTTTGTTTCGATGCCAGCCAAATCTCTTGCAAAGACAACCAAAAAGATACCAAGTCACATGAGTTTACTATAGTTCTTGATGATTATATTCTCACGTTTACTTCTTGACATGGTCTTGTATGCCTTGCTGGTAGCAGTCAAGCTTATATTTGTTTAATTTCTCCGGTGATCGTGGGATCGGATTTTATTTATTTATTTAATATAGTAAGAGATTTCAGGCCTAGAGGGAAGGGGCTTATGATCACCACAACACGAAAAATAGGAAGAAAAAGACTAAAAATGAAACTAACAGTGCTAGTAAAAAAATGAAGAACCTGACAGATCAACACCAAAGAGTTTAGCTCCCTAAGAAACAATACTGAAGATAGCATTCTCACTGTGAAACCCAACAAGAATTTTTCTGTTTGTAATCCAAGCACCCAAGAATTTGTGAAAGTACTTTCTTACTTCCAATTCTTTAATAAAAAGTAGTTATGGAGGATCTCAATAGTTGGATGCAGATCTGTAAACACATTTATGAATAGATGGAAAAAAAAGGTTTGGTCGTACAAAACCTATTTTACAAAAACATCAATAATTTTTTGATATGATAGTGCTCAAATTTTACGAGGAGGTTGTATAAGCACTTAACTATAATAGGTAAACTTACTGTGTCCACTATAAAATTAGGCCTAAATTAAGGATTTTTTTTCCAAGTTTTTGTATTTTTTGTCATTAATTTTGAATTATAGCTTTTATTTATTCTTGTAATTTCTTTTCCTTTCTTGTTAATATCCGTTATAAACATATTTGAGTTTTTATCATAATTTCTTGAGAGATTTTTTAGTAGATTATACTTTGTTTGAGAATAAACAGCTCTTTCTGGCTAGAGTTTATCCAACCCTTTTTCATGAATTTCTCTATCTTTGTGCTCTCTTTGCCAGAATAAGTCTCAAGCAACAATCTTGGTTAAGATAAAAAAAGGACTGCGAAAAAGGATCCAAATCCAAGATCAAACGCATCTCATATAATGGAAAGCACATAGATTATATTAAAATGATGCAAGAGTCAAGAAGAAAAAGAATTTAGAAACCCTTTCCAACAAAATAATGCAGCTTCGAACAATCCCAGGACTCAAAAGAGAATGAGAAAATATCGAAGATACAAAATATTGAGGCTCTTATTAACAACACCAGATAAATTAACAATTGACATATAGCACAAAAAGCACATTGAATTAAGAGTACGAGTCAAACTCAAGTAAGTCTTGACCTTTCATGACAGAAGCACTTCGTTTATCAGCTTGTCCAAATTCATGGATGAGGAACCATTTGGAGCAGTTGCCTCTTCTGCTACTTTTTTCCATTCCATGGACCTGCTCTTCATTTTCTTACCTTCCTCTCCTTCCATCAACTCTCTCACAAGCTTCTCCACATTTTCTCCCTTGACGTTGCTATCAATTTCCATCCCAATTCCCCACTCATTGCATGTATACCGACAGTTTGTTCGCTGATCACCGAAGGATGGCCAACAAAGCATAGGCACCCCAGAAGAAATGCTCTCAATTGTGGAGCCCCATCCACAATGAGTTATAAAACCTCCAATTGAAGGGTGGCTGAGGACTTCTTCTTGTGGACACCAACTAGCAATGAAGCCCCTCTCTTTAGCCTCTTTCATAAACTCTGGTGGCAAAATAGGTGAGTCCCCGATGACCATATCAGGTCTTATTGCCCATAAAAATGGATGACCACTTTTAGCAAGTCCCATTCCAAATTCATTGAGCTGCTGCTTTGAGATGACTGCTATACTGCCAAAGTTCACATAAATTACTGATTTTGGTTCCTTGGAGTCAAGCCATTGCAGACACTCAGACTCTTCTTTCCACAGGTTACATCCAATGAACTTCAGATCATCTTCGGGCACTTGCTTGAGAAGCAACTGAAGTGGACCGATTGGAAAGACACGAGAATGCATAGAGAAAAGAGCATTCAAAACTTCTTGCTCCAAAGCATCAAAAGTATGCACAATAATCGCAGAAGCTTTAGAAGCACTCTCAGCTGCTTCCATGGCGTTTGTTAAAAAAACCAACCATTTGGATCCGTACTTCGAGAGAACCTTGGAATATCTCTTAAACGTAGACCCTTCATTCCTGGAATCCCGTCTATGATTCTGTCGGCGAAATCATTTGTTTGAAAGCTCTCGTCTACAAACACAAAGAACAGTTGGATGCAAATTCGGAGGTAATTTCAATCTTCAAAAACCAAAGGACAATAAAAGGTTGATTTCATATTCATACCATCTAGTGGCGCCAGGCCTTTCATTTTCAGTGCACGAAATTGTTTGGAGCACATGAAGACAGATGCAGATATAGTAAAGAACAAGGCAATAGGTATTCCTAGCATTTCAGCAGCACTGATAGCAAATGGCATCAGACCATCAGAGACAATACAAGTCACCGGGGGCACACCAGAATATGTTGTGTCATGAAGCTTGGCAAGCAGGTCATTAAATGAAGCCAGTTGGTTTTTCTTAAAATCTTCAGCAGATACAAGAGTATCAGAAGGAGGGACGCTGTCCGGAATGGTTTCAAATCGAAAATCATGCACGCCATTAAGGGAATCAGGACCTCTAGAATTAAGCAGGAGTCCATGATTGAACTCAGTATTGACAAAGGTTATGTGAAACCCTTTGTGGTGAAGTAGTTTGGCTAATTTTAGCATTGATTTTATGTGGCTTTGAAGTTGGAGGGGGATAAAAACTGCGTGAGGTTTTTCAGCCATGGCTTTCATGCTATGTTTCTTCTGTAGTGTCATATGAATGCTATTATATTAATTTGTTAGGGAACACTCTATGGTGTCAAGGTGTTAAAAGAAATAATTAAATCTATAAATTTAAGTAGTTAAGTAAGATCTAAATGTATCATTTATATTATTTTTTAAGATATTTTTTTAAGAAAAAACTTTGTATTTAATTTTTTTTTATCAAATAAATAAAAAATGATGAGATTCGAATGTACTTATAATTATTTGACCATTAAAATTTTAATATCATATCAAAAAATTGATTTAATTTAAAAATTTTAATTATTAAATAAAATCTCAAAATATAATTTATATTATTTTTTAATAAAATAGATAAATTAGACTTTGAATTCATAGGGACCTACACACAGGAGAGATAATCTCTCAATGATGGATAGTATATCTAATCCAAAACCTTTTATTTTTAGGTTTATCTTATTTATATTCACCTCATTTTTTTTCACCCCAGCCATACTGTTATTGTAAACTACTTTGTACTCAGTTTTAATGTCAAAGAAACCGGGCAGTAGAATCTCTTATTGACAAAAAATCTCCGGTAGGCCCGAAGTTGAACCTGAATTTTGTACACACCTTCAAGTTTTCTTTCGAAAAGGGCTCATAATTGACCTCCTTTGTTATCAAGTCCAACCTGCATCTGCGCTCCTTCACGTGATTCCTCTGTATTGTCATAACTTTTTTTTTTTCACTTTTCCCTACCATCTCTCGTCTGCCATGTCATTATTTTTTTTTATTTTTATTCCTAGACATGGATCTTTCGGTTTTTTTTTTTAAAGCCATTACATCTGCATGAATTTGTTTAAGATTGTTGATTTTGTACAAAACAGTAATCGAAGGATGAATTGGAAACGCATATATATATATATATATATATATATATATATATATATATATATATATATATATATATATAATACAAATGAAATCTTAGCCTTCTCTAATAAACAATACAACAATATACACATCAACCCTGCTATAATCTTCTTTATAAGTATCACCACACCTCTTCTCAAATGTTGGTGGGTTGAACATGACATGGAATCTATGGTTTTTTTTTTTTTTTTTTTCAAATTTGTTGATGATATATGCTACCAATGATCTTTCATGGTTAAAGGCAAGCAGCAGAATCTCTCATGATAGATTCTTTTCTCATGTGTTGTTTGGAATCTTTGACTTCATCGAAATGACGTTATTTTTAATGATGCTGCCCCTAACCTTCAAATTTGTTTCTCCATGATGCGTCAAAGTATTGCTTTATGACTGAGGCTTGATTCCAACTCTTTAGAGCTTAATATAAAGAATGTTTAGTAGGAGGAGTTGGTTTCTTATGATTTGTTTGTTCCCCCTATTTGTGGCTCTCTCTTGTTTCATGCAACAACTTTTGTGCTTTCCTTTACTTTGTTTGTTTATCTGATATAAGTTAGGCTATTATCTTTATAGCCTTTTTCTTAATAAAATTTTGACTGTTAACAAAAAAGAAGAAGAAGATAGTCAAACAAAAAATATCATTTTCAAGTTTCATTTATTGCATTGAAACTAAGAAGCATTGTAAATTAAACAAGACAATTGATAAACCCTAAAACAATGAAAATAAACATAATACTTAAAGGAAACTGCCAACAATGGATGATAGAATTAAACGACCAGTTACATCAGTCTAGACCAGCATAAAAAAGTCTTGACATGGTACAATAATTGTCAACTAAACTAATTTTTAAGTTGTTTAATTACTTATGCCTCATCGTTACCTCATCCATCACAAACAACACCAATCAATGCAAAACCAAACAACATAGGCAAACATCTTTTCGGCACAGACACCACATTAAGCTCCAAAGGCAATTAGATGACAAGAAAAATCAAAAGTTTGGAGTGTTGATAGTGTGATGAATCCAAGAAATCTGGAAATAGTTGTTTCTGTTGTACATACTAGACCGAAAGCAAACACAAATAAAAAACACAAACAAGCAGATTTACATGGTTCCCCAAAACCGAGTACGTCCACAAAGACAATAGATTGTATATTATTGGAGGAGTGATATAATCACTCAACTCAACCCAATACAATCCCACAAAACCAGTGTTTCACTCTTACACTCGGTATTTCTCTCAAATCTGTTCTTTCACACTCTTGAAATTGCACTCACTTGCACTCACCACACTTTCTCTACACTTACACTTCACTTGCACACACTTACTCTCTACACTGTCTCCATTTATAGGAGAATTAAGAAGCATTGGCAGCAACCCATGTGCAGCCTAATAAATGCCAACCAACTACTACAATAAGAAAGTCATGGTGGTTGGAAAAAGTTGACAAACTTGCTACAAATCTCCATCTTAGCAAGATTTTTCCATCTAATCCTCGTGATCAATCAATGATGCCTCCAATGCGCCATATGGCGCTGCACCCTGAAGGTGCTCAACATCGAGAGATGTTGATCAAGTCCAAACAATGTTGGAACTTGATCATTGAGACACATTTTGTGAGCATGTCAGCTGGATTATCTGCGGTACCAATCTTCTGTAGCAGAATATCCCCTTCATCCACAATTTCTTGAACAAAATGAAATTGAACATCGATGTGCTTGGTGCGGGAATGATGAACTTGATTCTTTGCAAGACAAATAGCACTTTGACTATCACAATGGACATCCACGTGCTCTTGAACAATTCCCAAATCTTCAATCAACCCATGTAACCAAATAGCTTCCTTGAAAGCTTTTGTTACTGCCATGTACTCTGCCTCAGTTGTTGACAAAGCTACTATTGATTGTAAAGTTGACCTCTAACTTACAGGCCCTTTAGCAAGTGTAAACACATAGCCTATTGTGGAACGACGCTTGTCTAAGTCACCAGCATGGTCCGAATCCATATAACCAACTAAATTTTATTCGAGTCTATCATCCCTCACAAACTTCAAACCAATATCAGTTGTGCCGTGAATGTAATGTATTGGGTGAAATTTTTGAATTAGATCGTGCTACTTTGAAATCCGATGGTGTTTTTCGTAGTAGTCCAAGGGGTTGGTTTACTTTTGGACATGCTTCGTTTGCCCTGCTCTTCTTCTTCGGACACATTTGACATGGCTCTCGAACCTTGTTTAGAGATGTTTTTGCTGGTATTGATCCAGATTTAGACGCTCAGGTGGAATTTGTAGAATCCACTTAACTGCTTGCTAGTGACCCTTTCCTGGATCATGCATATGCCTCTTCACCATACTGACAGCATGTGAAATATCTGGTCTCGTACAAACCATTGCATACATTAATGCACTAACTGCATTTGCATACGGAATTTGAGCCATATATTTGTGCTCTTCCTCTGTGTGTGGAGACATTGAAGCACTTAACTTAAAATGAGGAGCTAAAGGTGTGCTTACCGGCTTGGTCTTACCATCTACCCTAAATCTTTGTAGAATTTTCTTCAAGTATTGGGTCTGTGTCAAACAAACTATGCCTTTTCTTCTGTCTCTCTAAATCTCCATGCCAAAAATCTTCTTAGCTTCTCTAAGGTTTTCATTTCAAACTCAGTTCTCAATTGAGCTTTCAGTCTATCAATCTCCACCTTGCTCTTTGATGTAATCAATATATCATCCACATATAAGAGCAAATAGATGAAAGAACCACAAGAAGTTTGCGAAAATATACATAGTTGTCAAACTGACTCCGTGTGTATCCATGTTCTGTCATGAACTTATCAAATCGCTTATACCACTAGCGAGGAGATTGTTTCAAGCCATACAATGACTTCTTCAGTTTACAAGCCCAATTCTCTTTCTCAGTGACTTTGAAACCATGTAGCTGAGACATGTAAATTTCCTATTTCAAATCTTCATATAGGAAGACAGTTTTTACATCAAGTTGGGCTAACTCTAAATCAAATTGTGCAACCAAGGCTAGCAGAATACAAATTGATGAATGCTTAAAAACTGGAGAGAATACCTCATTATAATCTATCCCCTCCTTCTAAGCATAACCTTTTACTACCAATCTTGCTTTGAATCGGATGTTGTCTTTTCCAGGATTACCTTCCTTCTTGGCATATACCCACTTGCAACCAATTGTCTTTTTTCCCTTAGGGAGTTGTACCAAATCCCAAGTCTGATTTTTATGGAGAGATTTCATCTCTTCATCCATTGCCTCTTTCTATTTTGCACTTTCTATACTCTGTGCTGCTTCTTTGTAGGTGTAGGGGATTTCATCATCAATCACTGGAAGTGCATAAGCCACCATGTTACAATACCGGGCAGGTTTCTTGATAACTTTTTTCGGTTTACTCGTTGCAATGGATTCTTGTTGTGTGGTTGCTGGAGTTGTTGCATGCTCTTTATCTGAATCTTCTTCAGTAGGGATTGTCTGAACAGTCTTTATAGGGATGATTGAAGTCTCCAACTCCACCTGTTGTGCATCACCAGACTGTTTTTCCTTCTCCTGCGATTTCTCTTGCTGTGATATGCCAGATTCATCAAAAGTGACATCTCTACTCAAAATCACTTTCTTTGATTCAGAACACCAGAGTCTATAACCTTTTACTCCTCCACTAAAGCCCAACAATATAGCTTTCTTGGCTCTAGGATCTAGCTTGGACTTAGTAACATGATAATATGCTGAGCAACCAAATACACGTATAGAGTCATAATCATTTGCAGGAGAGCCTGACCATACCTCCAAGGGGGTTCTTCCATTTAATGCTGCTGAAGGTAACCGATTAACAATATGACGGGTATAGCTTAATGCCTCGCCCCAGAACACTTTGCTTAGTCCTGAATATGATAGCATACATCGGACTTTCTCCACCAATATGCGGTTTATGCGTTCTGCTACTCCATTTTGTTGTGGTGTTTTGCGCACAATAAAATGTTGCTTGATCCCTTCATCCTGGCAAACTTCAAAGAAAGTATCTGAAGTGTACTCACCACCATTATCTGACTGAAGAGTCTTAACTCTCCTTCCAGTTTGAGTCTCCACCATTTTCTTCCATTTCAGAAAGATATCAAGGACCTCATCCTTGTGTTTCATCATGTACACCAATTATTGGGGAATCCGACCGGTGATGTACTAATAATTGCTCATTGGAGGGTACACACATTGACACAATATTTAACGTGATTCGACAAACCACCTACATCCACGAGAGAAGCCATTTGATTATATAAGGAGAGAACAAGATTTACAACAATAGAGGAGGAGGAATTATTCCCTCTTTAGCAACTCTCAACCTCACTCTATTTCTCTCTTCTTAGTGCTGCAATGGCAGCTACTGTTGGCTGCCCTTTGCAACCCACTCTCTCCTATATTTCTCACATCTTTGGCTCTACTATCTCTCTCTCAACTCTCTCTTTCTTAGTGCCTATTTATAGGCTTCAATGGCAGCTCCTTTTCTTCAACAACAGCAGCAGCACATGAGAATTGATGCATTTGTCAATGGTGGTTGCACCCACCATTAAAAATGGTAAACCTACTTCTTAGGGTAGGTTGCACATTTATTGCACATTAATGGCAAATCCCAACAGTTTCATTTATTCCTATCCTTAATTTATTTTTCTCCTGATAAGCCAAATATATGATTAGGAAAGCAACCCAAGTGGACATGAAACCTCCTTGGCGGAAGAGTCTAGGGCAAACACTAGACAATTCTTCAGATAAAGACAACATAAACCAGAGCAAAGTAATTTATTAAACCTTCGACACAGTTCCCTTGAACGGACTATCTTGTCCTTTGGGAGAAGACTCCACACGCAACAGTAGCCAGCCATATTATTTAGCAATAATTTAAATTAGAAAAGCTGAAGATATCATCATGCATGTTTATATGAACTATTATTAAACAATGAAATATTTAGCTACCGAGGTAAAATTTGCTGGTTAAATTTGATCAGTTCAATAATTATATCCAAAGTTATGGATGTTTTCGACATGCCGATTACTTCACGAAACTCAGGTATTTTCTCAGATTTAACCCTGATCCATCGAATCAGACTATCCATATAACTTAGTTATTATATATCCATAACCAACTATTTAGAACATTGTTATGTTATCAAGATTTAATTACTTATGCCTCATCGTTTCATAAATTAAATAAGTGGTCTCTTGAACGGGCACAAATCCCTCGAACGGTCTATCTTGTCCTTTGGTAAAATTACTACAGCAAGTACTGCATCATTTAGGAAAAAGACTCAACAGTCAACACTAGCAATCACTACAAGATTTAACAGTTTTACCAATGGAATTTTTCCATCGGCGTGAAACACATTTCATCGGTAATTAATTTACCAATGGAATCATCGACGGAAATGATCTGTCGGTGAATCTTTCCTCGGTAATTTTTTTCCGTCGGTAAATTCGTTGGTAATAAAAAAAATTATTACCGACGGATTTACTGACGGAACAGACGCGTCGGTAATAATATTTTTTATTACCAACAGATTTATTGACGGAATTACCGACGGAATCCGCTGGTAATTATTTAAATTTTTTGTTAAAAAAATCATTTTATAAAATTATAAAATAATTAAATTAACATAAATCAACACTCTATAATATATACTCAAAATGCTTGGAAAAAATAAAAAGAAAATCAACTCAAACAAATTTGCAACAAATAAATAAAACAAAAAAATGAAGTTGCAATTGCTAAAAATTTAAAAATCATATAAATAAATCAACTACAAATTGATCTCATATGAAACAAATATAGTGAAAAAAATCATGAAAAAAGAAGAAAAAAAATCTTACCTTAATGTAGTTGCAAGTGAAGCTAAGAAGAGAAACAAAATGTCATAAAGCATATTAATTAAAAAAAAAAAACTTAGAGGATAAGAAAAGAAAGAAGAAGAAGACATACCCGAGCATGAAGGAGAAGAGAAGGAGATGAAGATAGAAGAGAAGAGAAAGAAATAGATATTGATGTCCTTTTACATATAGTGAAGAAGAAGATGATGATGATGATGATGAAGAAGAGAAGAAGAGAATAAGAAATGAGTCTATCTCTTGTGAGATAAGAGGATTCAGGCTTTTTATTGGGCGCGTTAACGACGGAATTACTGACAAAATTTGTGTCTGTAATATTTAATTTAAATTTTCAATTTCATAAAAAGTTTTCAGAAACCGCCAACAATCACCGATGATTTTTCAATCCATCGGTGATTTCGTCGCTAATATTTAAATGAAACTTTCAAATTAATTTAATATTTTCATAAAACCGCTAAATAACGTCGACGACTTTTCAATCCGTTGGTGATTTTGTCCGTAAAGAACAACAATTAACACTGTAATTGGAAAGTGAACAGTTTTGGAGCTCTCTGGAAAATACCGACGGAAAATTCTGTCGGTGATTCCCTTTGTAATTAACATGATGAATAATGTTCACAGTTTACCAACGAATTTACTGATAGATTTTACAGACGGAATGTTTTCCGTCGGTAATTCTGTTGGTAAAAATGAAACTTCATCATTTTTTTTTTTGCTTTGTTTGAATTTTTTTCCGACGATAATTCCTTCGATATATATTCCGTCAGTAAAATCCCTCGAAAATTTACCGATATAAATATTCCCTCGATATTTTTGTTTGTATTTTACGATTTTCTGGTAATGAATGTTTGTATGAAATATAAGTGAGCAATGCACCGACACTAATGACCTTGGAAGCAATGCATTTGTTATGAAATATAACTGAGCAATGCACCGACACTAATGACCTTGGAAGCAATGCATTTGTCTTGAGCTTTAATTATCTTTCAATAAAGACACGGTTTTTATTTCATGACAAGAGCACTTCCATCACCAACTTGTCTAGATCGATGGATGATGAACCACTGGGGCCAATTGGCCTATGGATGATATTTAATCGCAGAACATGAGATATTAATTGGAAATATATCCACCACAATAACTTTAGGAAACAACAAAGGAATGACGGTGTCTTTCTGTCTTGTCTTGAGCTTCAATTGTTTTCTTGTTATACGTCATAAGTTTGATTTCTTGACAAGAGCACTTCCGTCACCAACTTGTCTAAATTCATGGATGATGAACCACTTGGACGAGTGGCCTCGAGAGCTAACCTCTTCCACTCCATGGCTTTCTTCTTCATTTTCTTACCTTCTTCTCCTTCCATCAACTCTCTCACTTGTTTTTCCACATTTTCTCTCGTCACATTGCTATCAATCTCCATTCCAATTGCCCACTCATTGCATGTATACCGACAGTTCCGTCACCAACGTGTCTACATTCATGGATGATGAACCACTGGGGCTAATAGGCCAATGGATGATATTTAATAAGTGTTTGGGGATGCGGTTAAATTATGTTTTCTAAAAATATTTTAATATCTGTAAATTAAAATAATCTAAAGCGGCGGGATTGACATAATTGCAAACATGCACAAGAGAACTGTGGTCTAACCCCCTTTTTTTTTAATATTTTAATTTTAAATTAATTTTTTTCAGTATTTTTAAACTATATAGATTTTAAAAATAAATTTTTTAATATATATATATATATATATAATTTTAATGTAATTTCAGATAAAAAACATTTTAAAAAATAATCTTTACTCTATTCCCAAACAAGCTCGTTTAGAAATAAGGTAGCTTTTCCTTTTTAAAAAGTGTATTTACCTTGAAATAAAATAGTAAATTATTATTTTTTAGTGTTTTTATAATTTTATTGGGTTAATATTAAAATAAAAATATTATTTTTAATATATTTTTAAATAAAAAATTCTTTAAAAACCATGATCCATGCAAGTTGTCTTTATTAATTATTAAAATGATTGTGTCTGCTGTTTATCCATGTTAGTTATTAGCTGTTATGTGTGGCATGATAACTACACAATTGCTCTGGACAGAAGGCAATTCCTTCTCCAATTCCTTAAAAAAAAAAACGTAAATAATATTATAATTTGCAGAGCAATAAAATATCAAATGTCAATTCTTTTTTTTTTTTAATCAAATGCCATAAAGTATACGTATGTCGTTTCATCCAGCCTTACAGGTTAAGGGAGATTATAATTTTTGTTATGTTATAAATTAAAATAAGTAAATAGAGAATTCAAAATGTATAGTTAAATCCCAAAAGTATTAGTATACTGAGTAAACAGAGCCAAATGAATGGCTTTAGATAAATTTATTCCTTGCGTTGCAATGGCTGCCAAGTTACCTTGCATGCAGGGTGCCACTAGCAAAATAGGGCTTGCGTTTAGCCAGGTCACCGCCCTATAAACAAAAGGGCTTTTCCCTTTTTAATCATCAAGTGATCGATTGCGTGTAGCCATAAATTAGCCAGCAGTTTTACAGCTTCCAAGCTGGCTGTCTCCAAGACTCTCCATCTCCATAAATTACTCCATCTTCCCGGACTTAACCGGCCTATTCCATCGATTCAGACTATCCATATAACTTAGTTATTATATATCCATAACCGACTAATTAGACATTGTTATGTTATCAAGATTTAATAATTTATGCCTCATCGTTTCATAGATTAAATAAGTGGTCTCTTGAACGGGCACAAATCCCTCGAACGGTCTCTCTTGTCCTTCGGTAAAATTACTACAAGTACAGCTAGCATTATTTAGGAAAAACAATCAACACACAACATTGTTTGTTTTCATTGTATTGATTGAATATAAATTATACAATTTATAGGATAAAAATCTATATTAAACAGGAAACTAAATATATAAGGAAATCTGGAAACTAATTACAGAATCAATTTTTCTAATTCAAGAAACAAATATAGAATCGTACACTTACACAATCCCTAATTAGATGAGATAAAATCTCAACACTTCCCCTCAACTGGATGGCCAATCTGTTTACATCAATCTCTCGGCAAATTTGGACATGGAAATGGAACTAATGTGGTTTGGAGCTTGGAGAAGTGGCATAGATTCACCTTTATTGAGTCAGGTTTTTTAAGGTTTCATCTTTATCTTTATAATATTTTCCTTTAAAGGATTATCCAGGACTCTCATCTTGTTAAGACTTATAGTCATATTCATCAATGTGTATTATGATGGAAAGGAAATATACATGGGAGATGGTGACTGGGAAGTCTTTTTATCTTTTTTATTCTTCCAAGGAGCTTTATTTTGGTGCTCCATGTCGTAATTCCTGGAAAAATTTAAAGCTTAGGGGATAGATTGTACAGGATAAACTCTCCCTTTTCTTTTGATCCGGCCTGGCCATTGGAAGTGAAGAGAGTTGTCATGGTGTCCAGTGTTCAGGACCATCAAGCGGGATGCACTTGCTGTTGAATATTAAACTCAATCCAGAAGTTTCCAGTCAAGGAAGGCAACCACCCACCGACCAGCCGCAGCCGCCAGCAGCCTTCACACCACCGGCCGCCAGCCGCCTTCACATTTGGAAAGTTTGATTTTTTTGTATTCTGTTTCGTGTATAAATAGAGTGCTCAGTTTATGTTATTGTGTGTGGAGAGAATTGAGAGGAACACTTGAAAGAGAATAGAGAGAGAGAGGGTGTGTATTAAGCTTTTATTTTGTGTAATTGTAAGCTTCGGTTTTGTGTAATAAAACAGTGTGTTTTATCCCCTCTGAGTGTCTCAAAGCCACCACCAGTGGTTTCTCCCACCAACAATTGGTATCAGAGCCCCGTTCGCCAGAAAACAGAAGTGTTTTGGGGTATATCTGAATTTTCAAAGTTGTCCAAAACAAGTTTTGATCATTCCACAGTGTATAGCTCATCAAGACGAACTCACTGTCGCAAGAATCAGCCTGATCGGAGACCGCGGTGAGCCCCACGCGCCGCCTGAAGATTCTGCACAGAAGACCACGCGCAGCCCACGCGCCCCGAGGTTGAAGACGACTGAGCCACACGCGCGCCATATTTGAGCCGCGCCGAGCCGCTTACGCGAGGCCTAGCCGAGCCGCAAGCCGAGTCCAGCCGAGTCCAGCCGAGCCTCAGCCGGTCCGTACGCCACGCCGAGCCGAGCGAGAGAATATTCCCCCGAATATTCCCAGAATATTCCACAGAATATTCCCGGTTCAACCCAGCGAACCGCCCGCCGTACAGAATTGGTGTTTTGACCGGTTCACCCATTTTCTGACCCGATTTCAACAAAGTCAGACCGGTTCCCTACTATTTGGACCATTCCGGATCGATCTACAGTGTCCGTTTGTCCAAATTCGGCTCCCAAAGAGGTGATATAGTCATTCCAAAAGCAAAATGACTACAGAAGGTACACATACACTCATCCCGAAGCTGACCAAAGACAACTATGATAGTTGGTGCATCAGATTGAAGGCATTTCTTGGGTCACAAGAGTGTTTGGATATTGTACAAACTGGTTATGATGAACCAGAGTCCAAAGAAAGAGAAGATGCTTTACAAGAGGCACAAAAGCAAGCCTTGAAAGTCAACAGAAAGAAGGACAACAAAGCCAAGACCATCATCTACCAAGGTCTTGATGAAGATACATTCGAGATCATAGCTTCCGCTGAAACGTCACATGATATATGGGAGGCTCTCCAACAGAAATACAAAGGTGCTGACAGAATCAAGAAGATTCGTCTTCAATCTTTACGAGGTGACTTTGAGTTATTGCAAATGAAGTCCTCGGAGTCTATTTCTGATTATCACACAAGGATTATGGTGATAGTAAACCAAATGAGAAGAAATGGAGAAGCCCTCATCGATGCTCGAATTACGGAGAAAATTTTGAGATCCCTAGATCCAAAATTTGATCATGTTGTTGTCGCCATTGAAGAGTCCAAGGAAGTGGACAAGTTGACAGTAGATGAACTTATAAGTTCTTTGCAAGCTCATGAGCAGAAGATAGTAAAGCGAAATGGAGATAAGGCCATCGAGCATGCCTTACAAGCAAAGTTGTCCCTCAAGGACAGATATGAGCAAGGGGAGACTTCATCAAGTGGCTACACCACTCAAGCAGGAAGTCAACAATCCAGAGGAGGATTCCAGAGATTCCAAGGAAGAGGTTCTTGGAATACAAGCTTCAGAGGAAGAGGTGGTAGAAATACCACCAGAGGAGGTCGAGGCGAACAAGCATTCACTCCTAGAGGAAGAGGAGGCGGTTACAATAACCGTGACAAGAGGAATATCAAATGTTATAGTTGCAATCAATTTGGGCACTATAGCACTGAATGCAGAAGCAAAGCTCCGTTAGAGATACGTGAGCATGCTAACTTTGCAGCAAAAGATGACACAGAAGCATCTGCATTTCTTGTCCAACAAGAACTTGGCGAGAAACAGGAAATATGGTATCTAGATACTGGAGCCAGCAATCATATGTGTGGCTACCGAGAGTTATTTAGTAATCTAGATGAGACCAAGCAAGGTCTAGTTACTTTTGGAGATACCACAAAGGTTCCATTCAAAGGTAAAGGCAGCATCCCAATTAAGTTGAAGAACGGCGATTCCAGCTACATCGCCAATGTGTATTATGTCCCAGCCATAAAGCAGAACCTAATCAGCTTAGGTCAACTTTTGGAGAGAGGCTATACTTTTTACTCGGAGAATTGTCATCTGGCAATTAGAGACAACAATTGGAGATTAATGGCCTACGTGAAAATGTCCAAGAATAGGATGTTTCCTTTGAACATCTAGTATGATGCAGCAAGGTGTTTGAGTGCCATCACCAACAGTGAAGAATGGCTTTGGCACCTGAGGCTTGGACATCTGAATTTCACAAGTCTGAAGATGCTAGCAAGCAAGAAGATGGTCAAAGGTTTGCCTCACATTGATCATCCAGATGAAGTCTGTGAGAGTTGTGTCCTCAGCAAACATCACAGATCCAGTTTTGCCAAAGAAGTCAACTGGAGAGCAAAGAGGCCACTGAAGTTAGTACACACAGATGTGTGTGGCCCAATAACGCCTATGTCAACTGGACAAAACAGGTACTTCCTCACTTTTACTGATGATTTTAGTAGAAAGACGTGGATATACTTTCTGAAGAGGAAGTCAGAAGTATTCAATTGTTTTAAAGATTTTAAAGCAATTGTGGAGAAGCAAAACTGGTTATACGATCAGAACAGTGAGATCTGATCAAGGTGGAGAATATACAGCCAACGACTTTGAAGCCTATTGTACACAACAAGGCATCAGACATCAGACGACACCAGCCTATACACCACAGCTGAACGGTGTAGCAGAAAGGAAGAATCGCACGATTCTTGACATGGCCAGAAGTCTGCTCAAAGCAAAGAAGTTGCCCAAGCAATACTGGGCTGAAGCTGTATCATGTGCAGTGTATCTGTTGAATCGCTGCCCGACCAGAAGTTTGCAAGGAGTTACTCCAGAAGAAGCATGGAGTGGTCACAAACCAAGTGTTACTCATCTACGAGTCTTTGGTTGTGTGGCATATGCAAAGATCCCAGATGCAAGAAGGAGAAAGCTCGATGATAAGAGCGAGAAATGCATCTTTGTCGGATATGGTGAAAGAAGGATGGGATACAGGCTGTATAATCCCATCACGAAGAAGGTGATTACGAGTAGAGATGTTATCTTTGAAGAAGATAAATCTTGGCAATGGAATGGTGATGACCAAGAAGCAATCAAATGGATCAATCTTGATTTGATCCTTGAAGGTGAAGAAGTACCAACAGTACTTGTCGAAGAACGGATTGTACCTGCAGAAGAACTGATTGTACCAGCAGCTGAACCACAAAGTCCGGTGTTTATACCAGCAGCTAAACCACAAAGTCCGGTACACAGATTCCCTGTATTCAACAGGAGGAACACACCAGGAGCATCATCATCAACACCACCAGCATCCTCATCAGAAGGACCAAGAAGGATGCGGAATCTTGAAGAGTTGTACGATACCACTCAGGTTATAGAAGATACAACTCTGTTTTGTTTCTTTGCAGATAGTGACCCACTAAGCTTCGATGAAGCTATCACAGACGAGAAGTGGATAGAAGCAATGGATGAAGAAATACATGCCATTGAGAAGAATGATACCTGGAAGCTGACTTATCTACCAGAAAACAAGAAAGCAATAGGTGTCAAATGGGTCTACAAGACAAAGAAGAACGCCAAAGGAGAAGTGCAAAGATACAAAGCCAGATTAGTGGCTAAAGGCTACAAACAGAGAGAAGGCATTGACTATGGAGAAGTATTTGCTCCAGTAGCCCGGCTAGAAACAATCAGACTGATGATCTCACTAGCTGCACAACATAGATGGAAGATCTATCAACTCGATGTGAAGTCAGCATTTCTGAATGGCTTCCTAGAAGAAGAAATCTATGTTGAACAACCACTTGGATACATTAATGCTGAAAATGAAGGCAAAGTATACAAGTTGAAGAAGGCTCTCTATGGTTTGAAGCAAGCTCCGCGTGCTTGGAATACCAGAATTGACAGGTATTTTCAAGATAATGGATTTGAAAAATGTCCATATGAACACGCAATGTATGTGAAGAAAGGAGCAGATGGCAGCATCTTATTTGCGTGCCTGTATGTTGATGATTTGATATTCACTGGCAACAACCCTACCATGTTTGACGACTTTAAACGAAGCATGGTACAGGAGTTTGAAATGACTGACATTGGTCTAATGTCACATTTTCTTGGCTTAGAAGTAACGCAGAAGGAAGAAGGGATTTTTGTATCCCAAAGCGGTTACGCCAAAGATATTCTTGAAAGTTTCAAGATGGAAAGCTGCAATCCGGTATCAACTCCAGTTGAGAATGGAGTGGAATTGAGGAAGAGTAAGGTTGGAAATGTTGATCCAACTTACTTCAAAAGCTTAGTAGGAAGCTTAAGGTACTTGACATGTACCAGACCGGATATACTCTACGGAGTCGGACTCGTCAGCAGATACATGGAGACACCAGACCAGTCTCATTTGAATGCAGCCAAGAGAATTCTTCGCTACATCAAAGGCACAATGAATGAAGGTATGTTTTATACCTCAAGTAAAGACTTTAATCTTGTAGGCTACTCGGATAGTGATTGGGGTAGAGATCTGGATGAAAGGAAAAGCACAACAGGGTTTGTCTTTTTCATGGGAGACACATCTTTCACATGGTCATCCAAGAAGCAATCGATTGTCACATTATCAAGCTGTGAAGCTGAGTATGTTGCTGCCAACTCAGCCGTATGCCATTCAATATGGTTAAGGAATATGCTGAAGTTTTTGGGATTTCCTCAAGAAAATCCTACGAAGATTTATATTGATAATCGATCAACAATCGCATTGGCAAAGAATCCAGTGTATCATGAGAGGAGCAAACACATTGATACATGTCATCACTTTATCCGGGAACATGTGAAGAATGAAGAAGTCCAACTGATATCTTGCAACACAAATGATCAAGTTGCTGACATCTTCACAAAGCCATTGAAGGGAGAAACATTCATCCGATTAAAGTTCATGCTTGGCATGACATCCCTCGATTGAGTTTAAGGGGGAGATTTGTTGAATATTAAACTCAATCCAGAAGTTTCCAGTCAAGGAAGGCAACCACCCACCGACCAGCCGCAGCCGCCAGCCACCAGCCGCAGCCGCCAGCAGCCTTCACACCACCGGCCGCCAGCCGCCTTCACATTTGGAAAGTTTGATTTTTTTGTATTCTGTTTCGTGTATAAATAGAGTGCTCAGTTTATGTTATTGTGTGTGGAGAGAATTGAGAGGAACACTTGAAAGAGAATAGAGAGAGAGAGGGCGTGTATTAAGCTTTTATTTTGTGTAATTGTAAGCTTCGGTTTTGTGTAATAAAACAGTGTGTTTTATCCCCTCTGAGTGTCTCAAAGCCACCACCAGTGGTTTCTCCCACCAACACTTGCTGGAGAATGTTTAAGTCGGGCCTTACATACAAATTCTGTAATGGGGTATTCTGTTGTAACTGCAATAAATTGCGAAGGCAATGCATAAGAAATGTTCTGTAAGATTAAGAGAACTGAAAGTCCTGAATTAAATGTAGTAAATTTCTCTCACAGCTGCTGAAGAGCGAGGAATACCAATTGCACTATTTGAAACTGTCTCTGCTTGTTGCTTCATGTGCTTCAAACAACTACGTCCACTCAAAGAAAAAGGTCTTACACCAATTAAAGGTATGAAGGTCCACTGTTTATCAGCATTTCGGGGTTGTTAATATCTGGATTGCAATTTAGTAACAAAAGATCATAAAGCTAAATGTAATTTTGAAGAGAAAGATATCTTCTTGTTTTATTTCAGAGTAAGCAGAATTTATAATTTTTACTGATGGTTTAACATCAAGATTCTATATTATTGCCTGTGATCAAGCCTAATTATCTATGAATAAGGAAACAAATAATTAAAGATTCAATTACAGTATTTGACTAAACTTGATTTCCTATTCTGTGATTGATTTCCTATGTTGTGCTTGATTTCCTCTAACACTCCCCCTCAAGTTGGAGTGTATGTTAATTACACCCAACTTACTAAGTAAAGTCTCAAACTGTGTGAAGCTTAAAGGTTTAGTAAGCAAGTTTGATGGTTGGTGTGTAAATTGAATGTAAGCTGTCTGAATCATTCCTGCTTGAGTTTTCTCACCTATCAAATGACAGTCTATTTCTATGTGTTTGGTTTGCTCATGAAAGACGAGATTCGATGTCATGCGCATTGCTACTTGATTATCACAGAACAAAGTTACTGGCTGTGTGTGATTTATCTGTAAGTCCTTCAAAATGTTTTTCAATCATGTAATTTCGCAACATGTAAGTAGCTATGGAGCGATATTCCACTTTTGCACTTGAACATGATATTGTTGTCTGTTTCTTGGTTCTCCAATAAACTAGTGCCTCTTCAAGTAAAATGCAGCAACCAGTAATTGATCTTCTCGTGTCCTTACAACGAGCCCAATTAGCATCACAAAATGCTTGTAATTGAAGTGCACCTGTGGACAACAACAAGATGCCTTGCCTAGGTGTTTGTTTGATATATTTGAGCACTTTATAAGTTGCATCCAAATGGGGTTGTTGAGGCTTGTCCATGAATTGACTTAAGATATACACAACATAAGTCAAATCCAGTCTAGTTATAGTCAGGTAGAGTAACCTGCCAACTAACCTCCTGTATGTTGATCCATCCTCCAAAAGCTTTCAATCAGATTGTGTTAGGGACACATTTTGCTCTAAAGGAGACATAGATGGCTTGACACCTAAAAACCCCGTATCATCCAGAATGTCGAGTGTGTATTTTCTTTGTGACAGACTAATGCCATGTCGTGATCTTGCAACCTCGATGCCAAGAAAGTATTTAAATTGCCTCAAGTCTTTAAGCTTGAATTGCTTGGACAAGACAAGTTTGGTGTTCTAGATATCCTGCAAATTATTCCCAGCTAATATGACATCATCAACATTTATCAGTAATGCTAAAAAGTTACCACGATGGCTTCAAACGAATAAGAAATAATCAGACATACTAATGGAATCTTGCAGCCTTGAGCGCACCAAACAACGTGATAAACCACTGTTTAGAAGCGTGTTTCAAGCCATACAAGGATTTGTCAAGTAGGATCCCACAAAAATGTTGCCCGGCACACAATTGTGAATTTCATTCTCCATATTAAATAATTGAACCACATTCACATGTGAGAATCGTTCTTGTAAATCAAGCCATATTTGTTTGGCATCTTTGTAGTTGATGATGCTGGTAGCAATATCTTTGGACATAGATCCCAGTAGCCAAGTTTTAACCAAGCTATTACATCGATTCCATTGTTGATGCTTATCTGGTTTCTTCTCATCATGCTTTTTCATTGAGCCATCTATGAATCCAATTTTGTTTTTGACTGCAAGCACCATAGTCATGGATTGGTTCCATGTGCTATAGTTGTCTTCAACCAAGGGTTTTGGCACAAGGACAGCGCCAGGTTGATCTGAATGGTGAAGGTAAAGCTAGTGATAGGGATGATCCCATCTTGTGCTAGAAGACATGCTTCCTTGGTCTTTATCTCCCATGGAAGTCGGCTAAAGGGTTTATGTTTTATTTTGATACCTAGATTAATTGCTCTGATATAATGATATCTTCTTATTTTATTTTAGAGTAAGCAGAGTTTGCAATTTATATTGATGGTTTAACATCAAGATCCTATATTATTGCCTGTGATCAAGCCTAATTATCTATAAATAAGGAAACAAATAATTAAAGATTCAATTATAGTATTTGACTAAACTTGATTTTCTATTCTATGATTGATTTCCTACGCTATGCTTGATTTCCTTTAACAAATTTTGTTTTGTACTTTTTGTGTTTTGCAGACGAGAGCTTTCTAACAAATGACTTCTTAAATAGAGTTATAGACTGGATTCCTGGAATGAAAGGTATACGTGTAAGAGATCTTCCGAGATATGCTCGTTGGAAGGACCCCAATGATCGTGTGTTTAACCACAATATGGAATCAACTGAGAAAGCTTGTAAAGCATCTGCTATTATTGTACATAGTTTTGATGCTTTTTGAGCAAGAAGTTCTGAATGCTCTCTACTCAATGTTTCCTCGTGTTTATCCTATCGGCCCCCTTCAACTTTTGTATGGATTATAAGGCCTGACTTGGTCATTGGGCAGTCAGCTATTTTTCCAGCAGAGTTTATGGAAGAAACTAAAGAGAGGGGCTTTATTGCTAACTGGTGTCCCCAAGAAGAAGTCCTTAACCACCCATCAATCGGAGGCTTCATAACACATTGTGGATGGGGTTCCACAATTGAGAGCATTTCTTCTGGGGTGCCTATGCTTTGTTGCCCATTCTTCGGGGATCAACAAACAAATTGTAGGTACGCATGCAATGAATGGGGAATTGGAATGGAGATTGATAATGATATCAACAGAGAAAATGTGAAGACGCTTGTAAGGGAGCTGATGGAGGGAGAGAAAGGTAAGAAAATGAAGAAGCGAGCCATGGAGTGGAAAAAATTAGCAGTGGAGGCCACAGCTCCAAATGGTACATCATCCATGAATTTGGACAAGCTTATAAACGAAGTTCTTCTGTCACGAAATTAAGTCATCGCTCAAGCTTGAGCCATGGTTTTCAATTTGGTTGTTGGTGCTGTGTGTCTATTGATTTGGCATTGTTGAATTAAAGCATTAATCTTCATGGTTGTACTGGGGAAAGGGGATGGCTAGTTGGAGGGACACCCTGCTAGCCACTGGGATCAGTCTAAGATATCTTACTGATAAAGCATGGATTGTAGTGTGTCCATATCAGTTGGTATTCTAAATAAATCTTGTATTTTCCATATGAAAGTCTCATGTTTGAACTTTGAATCTAGGGAAGATCGAGGGCGAACTTTAATGATTTAATCTTGAATGCCCATTTAATGCACTGCGGGCGGGCACGAGGACATTGTCAATCAAGCCACAGAGTTCAAATCCAACAGTTTGAGCCCAAGTTTAGCTAGCCATAATTCTAGATGTCATGTCCGAGAAAATAACAACAGGCCCAGAAAGCAGAAACGCTATTCCTGCCTGAGATGTCACAGCTGAAATTCTTTCAAAACTCACTTCCAGAACCAGATTTATTCCTAGCATTAATTAGTTCACTTTAATTCCCGACTTGTACTTCTTGAACTTATTACACTATCAACACTCCAAACAAAACCCACGTTTTGTTTCGATGCCAGCCAAATCTCTTGCAAAGACAACCAAAAAGATATCAAGTCACATGAGTTTACTATAGTTCTTGATGATTATATTCTCACGTTTACTTCTTGACATGGTCTTTGCATGCCTTGCTGTAGCAGTCAAGCTTATATTTGTTTAATTTCTCCGGTGATCGTGGGATCGGATTTTTATTTATTTATTTAATATAGTAAGAGATTTCAGGCCTAGAGGGAAGGGGCTTATGACCACCACAACACGAAAAATAGGAAGAAAAGGACTAAAAATGAAACTAACAGTGCTAGTAAAAAAATGAAGAACCTGACAGATCAACACCAAAGAGTTTAGCTCCCTAAAGAAACAATACTGAAGATAGCATTCTCACTGTGAAACCCAACAAGAATTTTTCTGTTTGTAATCCAAGCACCCAAGAATTTGTTGAAAGTACTTTCTTACTTCCAATTCTTTAATAAAAAGTAATGGAGGATCTCAATAGTTGGATGCAGATCTGTAAACACATTTATGAATAGATGGAAAAAAAAGGTTTGGTCGTACAAAACCTATTTTACAAAAACATCAATAATTTTTGATATGATAGTGCTCAAATTTTACGAGGAGGTTGTATAAGCACTTAACTATAATAGGTAAACTTACTGTGTCCACTATAAAATTAGGCCTAAAGGATTTTTTTCCAAGTTTTTGTATTTTTTCTCATTAATTTTGAATATAGCTTTTATTTATTCTTGTAATTTCTTTTCCTTTCTTGTTAATATCCGTTATAAACATATTTGAGTTTTTATCATAATTTCTTGAGAGATTTTTTAGTAGATTATACTTTGTTTGAGAATAAACAGCTCTTTCTGCTAGAGTTTATCCAACCCTTTTTCATGAATTTCTCTATCTTTGTGCTCTCTTTGCCAGAATAAGTCTCAAGCAACAATCTTGGTTAAGATAAAAAAAGGACTGCGAAAAAGGATCCAAATCCAAGATCAAAACGCATCTCATATAATGGAAAGCACATAGATTATATTAAAATGATGCAAGAGTCAAGAGAAAAAGAATTTAAGAAACCCTTTCCAACAAAATAATGCAGCTTCGAACAATCCCAGGACTCAAAAGAGAATGAGAAAATATCGAAGATACAAAAATATTGAGGCTCTTATTAACAACACCAGATAAATTAACAATTGACATATAGCACAAAAAGAACATTGAATTAAGAGTACGAGTCAAACTCAAGTAAGTCTTGACCTTTCATGACAGAAGCACTTCGTTTATCAGCTTGTCCAAATTCATGGATGAGGAACCATTTGGAGCAGTTGCCTCTTCTGCTACTTTTTTCCATTCCATGGACCTGCTCTTCATTTTCTTACCTTCCTCTCCTTCCATCAACTCTCTCACAAGCTTCTCCACATTTTCTCCCTTGACGTTGCTATCAATTTCCATCCCAATTCCCCACTCATTGCATGTATACCGACAGTTTGTTCGCTGATCACCGAAGGATGGCCAACAAAGCATAGGCACCCCAGAAGAAATGCTCTCAATTGTGGAGCCCCATCCACAATGAGTTATAAAACCTCCAATTGAAGGGTGGCTGAGGACTTCTTCTTGTGGACACCAACTAGCAATGAAGCCCCTCTCTTTAGCCTCTTTCATAAACTCTGGTGGCAAAATAGGCGAGTCCCCAATGACCATATCAGGTCTTATTGCCCATAAAAATGGATGACCACTTTTAGCAAGTCCCATTCCAAATTCATTGAACTGCTGCTTTGAGATGACTGCTATACTGCCAAAGTTCACATAAATTACTGATTTTGGTTCCTTGGAGTCAAGCCATTGCAGACACTCAGACTCTTCTTTCCACAGGTTACATCCAATGGACTTCAGATCATCTTCAGGCACTTGCTTGAGAAGCAACTGAAGTGGACCGATTGGAAAGACACGAGAATGCATAGAGAAAAGAGCATTCAAAACTTCTTGCTCCAAAGCATCAAAAGTATGCAAAATAATCGCAGAAGCTTTAGAAGCACTCTCAACTGCTTCCATGGCGTTGTTAAGCAACCAACCATTCGGATCTGTACTTCGAGAGAACCTTGGAATATCTCTTAAACGTAGACCTTTCATTCCTGGAATCCCGTCTATGATTCTGTCTGCGAAATCATTTGTTTGAAAGATCTCGTCTGCAAACACAAAGAACAATTGGATGCAAATTCGGAGGTAATTTCAATCTTCAAAAACCAAAGGACAATAAAAAGTTGATTTCATATTCATACCATCTAGTGGCGCCAGGCCTTTCTTTTTCAGTGCACGAAATTGTTTGGTGCACATGAAGACAGATGCAGATATAGTAAAGAACAAGGCAATAGGTATTCCTAGCATTTCAGCAGCACTGATAGCAAATGGCATCATACCATCAGAGACAATACAAGTCACTGGGGGCACACCAGAATATGTTGTGTCATGAAGCTTGGCAAGCAGGTCATTAAACGAAGCCAGTTGGTTTTTCTTAAAATCTTCAGCAGATGTAAGAGTATCAGAAGGAGGGACGCTGTCCGGAATGGTTTCAAATCGAAAATCATGCAAGCCATTAAGGGAATCAGGACCTCTAGAATTAAGCAGGAGTCCATGATTGAACTCAGTATTGACAAAGGTTATGTGAAAACCTTTGTGGTGAAGTAGTTTGGCTAATTTTAGCATTGATTTTATGTGGCTTTGAAGTTGGAGGGGGATAAAAACTGCGTGAGGTTTTTCAGCCATGGCTTGCATGCTATGTTTCTTCTGTAGTGTCATATGAATGCTATTATATTAGGAACACTATGAGCTGTATTAAGGAATTAATTTAATTTAAAAATTTAAGTTATTAGGTGAGATCTGAAAATATAATTTATATTATTTTTTAAGATAAATTTTTTAAAATAAATCTTATATTTAATTTTTTTATTAAATAAATAAAAATAATAAAATTTAAACTTATAATTACTTAGTCACCAAACACATTTAATTTTCATGGCAGAAGATTAAGATACATAACCTGAAGACCCATGTAATACTGTGTCCATTAATTAGGGTATGCGTCAAGCAAGTAAGCGAGACAAGAGAAGCTGGAGCATTTAAAGGGAGGGGCGACCACTGATCTGCTTTTGACGTCTTGATCAGATCCATACAGACATGCCTGTTAGTACTTACATCACATCCTTCAATTTCTCTGCACATGAAACCTAATTACATTTACATAAATTTTGAACCAAGAACCAACCATCCTCCATAAGAAACTTCCCAGAGTCAAAATTTATTTTGCTTTAGATCTTGGCTGGGGCTGTTCTTGGCAATTAAGACACCATTGACTTCTGGCTTGATTGCTGCAGTTGATTTTATCAGTAGCCTTATTAATTATATTTGGTGGAAAAAATCAGCCGGCATAAGGATCTCCAGTCCCATCTTATCACCGCCAGCCCCCCATACTGGAGGTTTGCATATATGGCTATGTCCGGTTAGTTTGGATAGTATATCTAATCCAAAACCTTTTATTTTTGGGTTTATCTTATTTATATTCACCCCAGCCATATTGTTATTGTAAATTACTTGGTACTCAGTTTTAATATCAAAGAAACCGGGCAGCAGAAACCAGATATTCTCTTATTGACAAAAAATCTCCGGTAGGCCCGCAGTTGAACCTGAAGCTCATAATTGATTTCCTTTGTCAACAAGTCCAGCCTGCATTTGCACACCTTCACAAGATACACGATGTTTTCCTTCATAATTAAATTAATTCACGTGAAACTTAATTATTGATTGTTTGGTTGTATCTGTTCAGTATTTCTTAATTGTCAATGCCATTATTGTTTGGTCTAGTTTGGAGTGTTGATGGTTCGAAGAATTCAAAAAATCTGAAAACAGATTTTTTTTATTTATTCCTATCCTTATTTTATTCTTCTCCAGATAAGCCAAAATATATGATTAGGAAAGCACCCAAGTGGACATGAAACCACCTCGGCGGAAGAGTCTAGAGCAAACAGAACACAATTCTTCAGATGAAGACAACATAAACCAGAGCACAGTAATTTATTAAACCTTTGGCACAGTTCCCTTGAACGGACTCTCTTGTCCTTTGGAGAAGACTCCACACTCAACAGTAGCCAGCCATATTATTTAGCAATAATTTAAATTAGAAAAGCTGAAGATATCATCATGCATGTTTATATGAACTATTATTAAACAATGAAATATTTAGCTACCAAGGTAAAATTTGCTGGTTAAATTTGATCAGTTCAATAATTATATCAAAAGTTATGGATGTTTTCGGCATGCCGATTACTTCACGAAACTCAGGTATCTTCTCGGACTTAACCGGCTTGTTCCATCGATTCAGACTATCCATAGAACTTAGCTATTATATATATAATCGACTAATTAGACATTGTTATGTTATCAAGATTTAATTACTTATGCCTCATCGTTTCATAAATTAAATAAGTGGTCTCTTGCAGTGGCGGAGCCAGAGATTTTTAATTGAGGGGGCAAATTATTAACAAATACTATATTATATAGACATGTATTAAAAATCAATTCAAAACATATATATTAATTCATATCAATTCAAAACATATATATTAATTCATATCAAGTAAAATTAATACAAAAATACTTTTAAAATGAAAAAAACTTAAATTATAATTGTTCTCTTCGAGTTTTTATATTTTGAAACCGCTTCATAATAGCTTCATTATCAATCTTATTGAAGATATCTTTCTCAATGTATACAACCAAACTATCATTCATCCACTTATCTCCCATCTTGTTCCGCAATCTACTCTTGACAATATGCATAGCAGAAAAAACTCTCTCCACTGTAGCAGTTGCAACTGGTAGAAGTAATTGACAATTTGATAAGCATATATACCAATGGAAATATCAAATTCTTCTTTGTTTTTACCATTTTCTCTGCAAGACTAGCAATACCTTCAATACCAGAGAACTCATCATCACCACGTAGATCAATAATATACGTATCAAGTTGGTCACCAAGTACCATAAGGTCCACTATAGAGAATTCACTAGGATAAAAAAAGAGCAAGACGAATAAGCTTTTCTTTGTTGAAAGTAGAGAAAGAGTCATTTGGGCTTAAACATGCCACACAAAGAAGTAACTCCATACTCGTCTCGGTAAAACGATCATCCAATTCAGTAAGTTGTATGTCAATGATATTGTTAAACAATTCATAACGAAAATGGTGTAAGTTTGTAATCCCTTGAGATTTTCGCCTTGAACGCCCACGAAGCTTGTACTCATCATCCCATGTTTAGAATATCAATATCATGTTTGATGCAAAAAGATGACACTTCTTCCAGTAAAGATTCCCAATCATTCTCTCTCATCAATTTGAATCGTTCTTTTGATGTTTTCAATAAACTCATAGCATTTTCTATGTCATGATCTTTTCTTTGTAATGCTTGTGATAACTCATTAGTAACTGCTAGTATCCTTCTCAAACAATGAAGCATGAACACAAAATTAAATGATTCCATAATACCTGTTAAAACAATCGCTTCCCGTTCTCTGTTCTGAGTTTCATCCCATCCTCCCTTATAATCTCAAGCACATCAAGAACTGATGAAAACATTGCAAGTAAACGAATAATTGTAATATAGTGGGAGCCCCAACGAGTATCACCATACCTTCTAAGAGAAGTTTCTTGATTCAAGCCTCGTCCACTAGAAATTTCCCCATTTTCAAGTCCTTCAATAATTCTAGCATATTGTTTTTCTCTAATCACCTCCATCCTTTTACATGATGCTCCAACTATGTTTATAATGCTAGAAATAAAATTGAAGACATCTCCAACTTCATTATGCTTCTTCGTAACAGCCACAAGAGTCAATTGAAGTCTATGAGCAAAACAATGTACATAATATGCACTTGGATTGCTATTTAGAATAAGTGCTTTCAAGCCATTGAATTCACCTCGCATGTTACTAGCTCCATTATATCCCTGAACGCAATCTTGATATACTTAACCCATGCTTAGAAAACAAAGCTTCAATAGCTGTCTTGAGTGAACTAGCAGTTGTATCTGACACATGTTGAATGCCAAGAAAACGTTCAATTATATGTCCATTGTTGTCTACATATCGTATAACAACTGCCATTTGTTCCTTGATTGATATGTCACGTGACTCATCAATTAAAATTGAAAATAATGACTCACCTAGATCTTTGATAATCACATTTGTAATCTCCTCTGCAGTAGCTTGAGTAATGTCTTTTTGAATATCTGGAGAAGTCAATTTTGTTATGTTTAGGAGCTTCACTGAAAGTAACTCTTTTTAATAGCTTCATTGTTTCTGGAAAGGAAAATGCAAGAGCTCTAGATAATTTCCTTGGTTGCTTGAACATTCACATTCATCATGGCCACGAAATGGAAGTCCTTGGTGCAACAAAAAAACGAGCACACTCTATTGAAGCATTCAATCGAGTTCGATAATCACTTTGACTCTTTACTGTCTGCTCAGACAACAAAGACATGATACTTTGTTTTTCATTCATCAAATTCTCACATTTTTATCCGAGCTGCATTGTGACTACTATTAGACTTTCCAATATGAAGATCAAATCTTTCCCTTTTTTTCCAATTTGAAAACCCATCACCCACAAACGAAATCAACACCCCCTTTTAACTTGAAGAGGTAACAATACAAGCAAAAAAGCAGCATCTTTGGCTATACTGTACTCTAACCATGTTGGGTATGCACCAAACCAAGCCGAATTAAAGCGTCGTAGTGTTGATATATTCCCAATTGTTTTTGAGGAAAATCATAGTGTGAAGGTTGACAAGGACCTTTTTGTAGATAAGCTCTTCGGATTGCATCCCTATCATTTATATGGTACTCATAAATTGGTCTTCTTAAGCCAGGGTCAGCAAGAAGAGTGTCGGGGTTGATTTCAATATGACTTTTCTTTGAACTTGATTGAGTTACATGACTTGAAGCTTTGATTGACTCCTCATCCTCAAGGCATTTACGCTTGAAATACTTGTCCAGTGACATGTTAATTTAATATGAACCTGCTGGATTTTTTATCATCATTAGTGTCTACATAATAATTAACACAAGTACACAATAATTCACTATTAAACAAAAGTCAATTGAATTACACAATAATTCTAAATCTTTCATATGAAATTAATAACAAAATACATGTCAATTTATCAAAATCAAAACCTATTTCAATTCGTATATAAATGCATATAATAAGTATGTTGATTAAATTATACTTAATTATTTCTAAACATTTAATTAAGGAACAATGCTTAGTGTATGTGTAAAGAGGAACAATACTTGAAAAACATGTTTTCTACTTGATATTTTACTTACAAATAAATCATGTGAAAATATTAAATTTCAATAAACTACTCTATCAATGTAAGAGATGTCAAGAATAGTGGTTTGCATGAATATTAATTTATTTTTTTATAATAAGAAAAGAAACACTTAATTGATTAAATTACCAGATTTAAATATTTATAGAGAACATATTCATAACAAAACCCATAAAATTATCATAAACCCTAATATTTTTAATAACTAATTATAAAAGAATAAAACTAAAATTAGACAATAAAATAAATAGAAAGATGAAGAAAATTTACCTAAAGTATAAAGCAAAAGGCCAAAAAGCTTAATTGATGATAAATTTGTATACAGGAGACTAGGAGAGGTAGGAACGGCGGCTGAAAAAAAAACCCTACTGGAGAAGGAGAAGATAAATAAACAAAAGTGAAAGAGGGAAAATTAGTGAGCTGTAAATTATAATTATATATATATATAAAAAAAATATTGGGGAGCTGTAATTATATATATATATATATATATTATATATATACACACTTTCCGTAACTGTAACAATCACATTAGCCCCGTAACTGTAACTTTCCTTACTTTCCGTAGCTGTAGCAATAATTCATTAACAAGAAAAAAAAAAAAAAAAAACTAAGGGGGCAATTGCCCCCTTTTGACCCACTGTGGCTCCGCCACTGGTCTCTTGAACGGGCACAAATCCCTCGAACTTTCTCTCTTGTCCTTCGGTAAAATTACTGCAACAAGTACACCATTATTTAGGAAAAACAATCACCACACAACATTGTTTGTTTTCAGAATTTTATTTTTCATTGTATTGATTGAATATGAATTATACAATTTATAGGATACAAACCTATATCAAAACAGGAAACTAAATATACAAGGAAATCTGGAAACTAATTACATAATCAATATTTCTAATTCAAGAAACAAATATAGAATCGTAAACCTACACAATCCTTGATTAGACAAGATCAAATCGCAACATTTCCCTTCAAATTAAAAATTAATGCATAGATGTCACACATGCCAAACTTGTCTAAAAACTTTGAGAACAATCGATTCGAGACTGCTTTTGTGAGAATGTCAGCCAATTGGTCCTCAGATCAAACCTTAGATAACTCCACAATTTAAAAGTAATTAGAAGTAGATAGCTTATAATTTATAGCCCCAGCTCAGTCAGCATCAATATTATGTATCTATGCTTTGATAACCTACACTCTTAGTGAACAAAATCCCCCTTCCTGGAGCAGCCTTCAGAAACATCAAAATTTGCATAACTACATTCATATGTTGTTCTTTGGGATTATGCATATTCGCTAACATTACTCAATGCGTATGCCAAATCCGGTCATGTTCTCTAGGATTATGCATAAACATTGTAAACATGTCAAAAGTATTCTTTTACCTCAGTGAATTTCAGTACAACTACTACATACAAGATGTAGCACTCTTCCCCTTTCCAACCTTGCTTAATTCATCAAAAGCTAATTTCTGTCTATCATCTCGGTTTGGAAAATAACTGAAAAACTCTGTTAAATGAGTTCTATGTAGCACATATATGCATTGAGGAGGTCAAATCAAGAAGGCCAAGATTCTCTATGAACTGCCTTAGAGAGTATGAACTGAACATGCATTTTCTGCTAGACGAGTTTTGGATTCTAAACTTGAAACTGCCATCATAAGCATTAGCTGGTCTAACATTAACTTTGAGATGAGCAACAATAATCAAATGCTTCCCTTGAGCTGGTCAGGCCCAAGCTAGGGAAGTTAGGATGAGCTCTTGTCATTATATCACATTATTCTTCTAGGATATGCTCTTTATATTCTCTGCTACTATTGTTTATAATCATCTTGCCTCTGGTATCTTTTCCAACCTGTTTGAGGGATGCTTTCTAATTTTTTTTTCGTTAGATTATTGTGAATTTTTCGTCCAGTTGAACCGAGTTGTAACCGGACCCAGGAATCCAGGAGTTATGGGTGACAGAGGATCTGGATCCTTTTCAAGGGAAAGTGAGTTCAACTATTACTTTTTGTTTACATTATCTTGTTGCACTAAATCAAGAAGTTTACTAGACTTATTATTATGTAAATTTGCTTTCTGAGTGCTGAGCATTTTATACGACCATGTAATTGGAGAGATTTGATTCTCATATAATTGTTGTAGCTTATTTGTGAGCCAAAAAGTATTATTGAATAGAAATGCTTTCATTTTTTATTATCGGCTTGAAAGTGAATTATTACCTTAGTTTTTTTCTCCATTTTATTTAATTTACGAAGTATTTAATGATTGTTTTTCTGACTTTATTGAGTTCTTTCTATAAGCCTGATAATTTGTCAGATATTCTTAGCAGGAGTCCTTGCATATGTATGGAGTGGCTTCTTGGCTAAACTTAATTTATTTTTATTTTTTTGGTTTCTGCTAACCATTTTGAGATTGATTTAGTCAGTCTCATTAACTTCTGGAACATCCATCATATCACTTTGCGGCAATTAGTATGAACCTTCTTCTGCTTGTTTCTCAGAATCAAAACCTTTGTACAGAACTTCCTCATATCCCCAGCAGCCACAACAGCTTCAGCACTTCCTGTACCCAAATCAAATTTCACATCTTTCCCTCCTCCTGGTTGTTCGCCACACCACCTTAATGTTGCTTCTCGTGCTGGTGGACTGCAGTCACACTTGTCTGCCCCGAATCTGTCTCCTCTGTCCAACTCTAATCTTCATCTGGCTGGCTTACAGCATGGGTTACATTATGGTGGAAATCTGGCCCAGATCACGTCTCCTGGCCTTTCTTTTAATAACAGGCCACAAAAACATTGGGTTAATCATGCTGGCTTATTACATGTAGATCAGTCTAGGCTCTTACAGAGTATACTGCAACAACAATTATCGCATCAAAATGGCCTATTGTCTTCCCAAAATTGATGTCACCACAGCAGCAATTGCAACAGCAGAGACTGCACCCTTCAGTTCAACCATCTTTGGCTCATTTTGCAGCAATGCAATCTCAACTCTTTAATGCACATCCTTCATCATTACATATCAGGGAACAAAAACATAAATCATCCCAAAGAAACCGGCGCTTTTCACAAGGCTCTGACACTAGTAGTCAGAAAAGTGATGGTGGCTGGGTGCAATTTCGATCCAAGCATATGACAGCTGATGAAATTGAGAGTATTCTGAAAATGCAGCATGCTGCTACTCATAGCAATGACCCATATATAGACGATTACTACCACCAAGCTTCTCTTGCCAAAAGATCTACCGGGTCGAGAACTAAAAACAATTTCTGCCCGTCTCACTTGAAGGAGCTACCTTCTCGATCTCGTAACAGTGCGGACCAGCATTCTCATCTCCATTTTGATGCACTTGGGAAGATGCCCCTCCCTTCCATACGGAGGCCTCATCCCCTTCTTGAAGTTGATCCTCCTGGTTCTGGTGATGGAAACTCTGAACAAATGTCTGAGAGGCCTTTGGAACAGGAACCTATGCTTGCAGCTAGAATCACCATTGAAGATAGCCTGTCTCTTCTTCTTGATGTAGATGATATTGACCGTTTCCTGCAGTGTAATCAGCCCCAAGATGGTGGGGCTCAGCTCAGACGTAGGCGGCAGAACTTGCTTGAAGGATTGGCAGCGTCACTTCAGCTTGTTGACCCACTTGGCCTAACTGGCAAAACTGCTGGACTTTCCTCAGAGGATGACATTGTGTTCCTGCGGTTAGTATCACTTCCCAAGGGTCGAAAGCTCACCTGCAAGTTTCATCAGCTTCTATATCCCGGGAGTGAACTCACTCGTGTTGCCTGCATGGCTATTTTCCGTCACTTGAGGTTTTTGTTTGGTGGCATTCCCTCAGATACTGGAGCAGCTGACACAACTACAAATCTCACAAAGACAGTTTCTGCATGCGTAAGCGGCATGGATCTTCATGCATTGAGTGCTTGCCTTGTAGCCATAGTTTGTTCTTCAGAGCAGCCACCATTTCGGCCTCTTGGTAGCCCTGCAGGGGATGGAGCCACGGTTATTTTGAAGTGTCTTCTTGAAAGAGCTAGTAAACTATTACATGGTCCCCAGGCTTACTTAAGCCTCATCGTTTCATAGATTAAATAAGTGGTCTCTTGAACGGGCACAAATCCCTCGAACGGTCTCTCTTCTCCTTTGGTAAAATTACTACAAGTACAGCTAGCATTATTTAAGAAAAACAATCAACACACAATAACTTTAGAATACATGAGGTATTAATTGGAAATATATGCATCCACCACAATAACTTTAGAAGACAATACGGGAACATAGTGTTTCTCTGTCTTGTTTTGAGCTTCAATTATTTGTTTGTTATACGTCATAAGTTTGGTTTCGTGACAAAAGCACTTCTTTCACTAACTTGTCTAAATTCATGGTTGATGAGCCTCTGGGACCACTGGCCTCCTCTGCTAGTTTTTTCCAGTCTGTGGCTTTCTCCTTCATTTTCTTACCTCTCTCTCCCTCCATCAAATCTCTCACAAGCTTCTCCACATTATCTCTTTTCACATTGCTATCAATCTCCATTCCAATTCCCCACTCAGCGCATGTATACCTACAATTTGTTGGTTGATCACCAGCGAATGGTAAACAAAGCATAGGCACACCAGAAGAAATGCTCTCAATTGTGGAACCCCAGCCACAATGCGTTAGAAAACCTCCAATAGATGGGTGGTTGAGAACTTCTTCTTGTGGACACCAACTACAAATAAAGCCCCTTTCTTTTGTTTCTTCAGTGAATTCTGGTGGCAATATCGCGGAGTCGCCGGTGATCATGTCAGGTCGTATTATCCATAAAAATGGGTGACCACTTTTAGAAAGTCCCATTCCAAATTCAATGAGCTGCTCCTTTGTAGCCACTACTACGCTACCAAAATTAACATAAATTACTGAGTTGGGTGTCTTCGAAGCAAGCCATTGGAGACACTCAACTTCTTCTTTCCATAGGTTACAATCAATAGAATTTAGATGATCTTCTTGGATTTGATTGAGAAGTAATTGAAGTGGACCGATTGTGTAGACACGAGGGAACATAGGATAAAGCGCAGTCAGTACTTCTTGCTCTAAAGCATCAAAAGTATGGAAAATGACCGCAGAAGCTGAAGGAGCTCTCTCAGCGCATCCTAGGCAGAAGTTGAACATAAAATGAGTTGCATCTGTTGTACGAACAAAACTTGGAAGATCTCTTATCCGTATGTCTTTCATTCCTGGAATCCAGTCTACTACCTTTTCCAGGAAGCCATTTGTTAAAAAGCTCTCATCTGAAACAAAATTGAGAAAATCAGTACCTTTTAATCGATAGAGCTATCTAAATAGCGAGCAATGAATAAGCAGACAGATCGATAATGACTTTCTTTATATTTGTAAGCAGAGATTCACTGATACAAACTCCTAGAAGAACTAAAAGCGATCCAAGCGCATTGTAGAGAATACATGAACTCAGAAAAAAATATTGGAGAATAATATATATAAATTATATTTTAAAATTTCATTTAATAACTTAATAAGCTATATATATTAAATTGATATAATATTAAAGTTTTGATAATTAAATAGTTATGAATTTGAATCTTACCATCTTATTTATCTAATAAAAATTAACTACAAGATAATAAGAATCTTTATAAATTTTAAAACCTAAAAACTTTTATATGAAAATTTATATTAAAAAATATTATAAATTATATCTTAAAACTTCTGAATTAAAATTATATATATAATTCATATAAACTCCACGCATAATATATGTAATACCCAGTAGACTTTCAGCGAATTAGATGAAAATCGAAGAAATGGATTTTGTTTCTGGTAACATAAATAATATTTGCTTTTATAAATATTTTTTGCTAACCATATTTCAGACTAAAAGAGATATCAATTTTTTACTTTTATATTGAAATTGGATTTGAACATCTTTGGATCTATTCAGTATAGATCGGTGTGGATTTCAGTTTCTTAAAAATAATTTTGAAAATTTATCTTAACATAATAATTAGTTTTATGGTTTCCTACTTTTAGATCCCAGAAATTAGTGTTTTTTTTTTTTTTTTTAACCACTATCTATCCTTTAAACGGCAAGAACAACAAATAGGCTTTTAATTCTTCTCTTATTCATACCTTTCAGTGGTGTAAGACCTCTTTCCTTGAGCGCCTTGTATTGTTAAAAGCCCATGAAACTGCAAGCGGAGATGGTGAATAACAGCGCAATCGGAATTTGGTGCATCTCAGCCGAAGTGATAGCTACTGGCATGAAACCATCAGAAAGGATGCAGGTCACCGGGGGTGAATCAGAAGCTGCTGTGTCATTGAGCTTGTCAAGAACTTCATTAAACGGATCCAGCAAGTTCTTCGAGGCAGCCTCGCCAACTGCGGAGACATCTGGGCTGGCATTCTCATCTGAAGGAGGAAGGCCATCTGGAATCGACTCGAACCGAAAGTCGGGCAACCCATTCAGGGAATCAGGACCTCTAGTTTTAAGCAAACGCTTATGGCTAGACTCTGTGTTGACAAAGGTGATGTGAAAGCCTCTGTGATGTAGTAGTTTTGCTAATTTAAGCATTGACTTTATATGGCTTTGAAATGGGCTAGGGAGACAGACTGCATGAGGCTTATGATGATCAGCTAAAACACTATAAACCATCTCCCTAACTCACTCTTCGTTTCCCTGTTTGCTCCAAGTTCTCTGCAACTTAGAGATTCTACTCTTACATACAGCAATAGTTAAGTTATGCTATTGCTGCTACAGTTTTTTTTTTTTTTTTTAATCAATATATAGGACTTCTAGTTCAAGTCACCCACGGCAGCATTTATTTTATATTTAATCTTAAAGATATTATGGAAATCTGAAACCACATGCTTCTGTCTCTGCTTGCTCTTCGATCTGTGCAATAATTACGTTATGCTATTGCTGCAACTATTTGTTTGTCTGCCAAACTGAATCCAAAATTGGCCCACATGGCATACATTTAGTCCTTGTGTTTATCAAGATTTATTTAGTTAATTAGTCGCCTAAGTTTAGTAATTAAATATTTAATACTTATGGTTGTAAATTTCTTTTCAATAAATAGGGTTAATTATTATAATTATTAAATCTAGTAATGAGGTCAGGCATGGTGGGTAGATCTACCTGATAATCTACTGACATGAAGTCTAGCTTATGCAAAGTTTCATTTTAAACCGGTTTGAAGATTGATGCAATTAACTTGGTCAAATTAAGTTAAGTTCAGTCAGATTAACTGAATATTGTTTTAATTTTTATATAAAATAACATTATTTCATTTAAATAATGAAATTTTTAAAATTTTAAAAAATTTAAAATTGATCCAGAGTTTTAATCCAAATGACTTGGCATTGAATCAAGTCAAGCCTTGAGAAAAGTCTCATAACTATGTTCATTATAACTTGATCCCTATATGTATCAAAATTTAATTAATTACATCCTCGTGGTTTAATAAATTAAATATTTAGTCATGTTTGTAAATCTATTTATAATTTAATTATTTTTGTAAATTTCATGTTTTGTTCTAATTTATTTTTAAAAAAATTGAAAAATAAAACAATATGAAAAGATAGATGAGAAAAGAAAACATTTTTTTTGGACAAAATACTAAATTAAACATGACTGTCAAAAATACTATTTTATTAATTTTTCAATATCACTGAAATTAATTAATTTTTTGATAAAATAGTAGCCACTTTTGTTCTCTCTTAATTTTGAAGTCACTGTCTGATATTATTTAGTTTTTCAAATGAACAGAAATCTGAAACCACACGTTTTATTTATTCATTTCCTTAACTTGTTTATTTTTCTCTTGATAAGATAAAATATGATTAGAAAAACACCCAATCATGCATGAGGCGGAAGAGTCAAAAGCAAACCGCAGACAAAAATCATAAAATGGTTAGATAATCAAACAAGTTAGAATATTTGTTTAGTTTGTAATAATTTCGACAATGAGTATCTAAATTCAAGATATTTTAGAATAAAAATAATTTATTTGATAATTAACTGTCAAGATATCTAATGATTTGATATGAAAAAGTTAAGGGGTTAGTAATTAATAGCAAATGATGCCTAGCGAGTTAAAATGACCAGTAGCTATGCTAGTGGGAGTAGGTGATGCCAAGTTACTAGTAATTGTGTTTGTAATAGCAGATGATGTCTGGTGAGCCAGGTAATGATAGTTGTAATAGTAGTAAGTGATTAGTAGCTGATACCTATAAAAGAGGGTTTTTTTTTTTTTTTTTTTTTTTTTTTTTTAGATGTGGGGACTCTTCAATGGTAAAGTCAATAACTTTGTAAAGAGTGAAAGTAAAATGATATTTTAGAGAGGTAAACTCTGAAAATATATGTGCTAAAAATGTTAATAATGAAGAAATTATTAATCTTGAACTTGAAAGATTCATAATGTATTTATAGCTCATGAATATTATATTTCTATGAAGAGAAGGGATTGAATTGTGATCTTACTGTTAATGTTGGGGAGTACTCCTAGCTAGGCACTAATGCACTCGGCATATGCTCAGTGCACTACATAAACATACACCTTGCATGGGTGTATGCCCAAAGCATAGGCTAAGGCTCTTTGCCCGAGCCTATGTTCCTAGTATATAGGCTTTTAGGTTTTTGAGCCTTTTTTTTTTTTTCAAGTTCTATCATTTTTTGGATCCCATCTCATACAATATCATTTTTTAGATCCTACAATATATATTTTTTTAGAGGATTTTCATAACACAACTGCTCTACTAAGTGTAAAGATATATCCACTAGTAATTTTTAAAATCCTTGGAATCTGATATCCAATTAGCATCATTGGTATCTTTTTAGTACTCCAAGGTGTATCTCAAATACTTGCGTACCCTTTTGATTAATTTTCAATGATCCATACTCAAATAATTGGTAAATCTACTTTGTTTGCTAACCTAGTAAACAATATCAGATCTTGTACAATTTATAATATACATCAAGCTCCTAATTATTTGAAAATATTATAATTGATATATTCTCTTGCCTTTATTTTCTAGTTTACATATACATGTTTTTTTTATTGTCACTTTTATAATATTTATCAAGAATTTTCTCAATATAATAAGGTTGGGACAATAATAATTCATTAAATGTCTTAAAAAAAATCTTATTCCTAACATGACATCAACAACACTCAAGTTTTTAATGTCAAACTTATTAGTTAATATCTTTTTTAGTAAACTTGATCATTTATTCATTGTTGCCAAAAATAATTATATTGTTCATATAAAAGCATAAAATGATATAATCTCTTTCAATGTTTTTTACATAAACATATTTATTAACTTCGTTGATTTTGAACTTATTTAAAAACATAACCTTATTATTTTTTTCATACATTATTTAGAAGCTTATTTCAAATCATATAATAATTTAACAATATTATTATCTTTCTTTTCCTATCTAGTAACCACTAACTTTTTGGTTATTTCATATATACCTCTTCGTTGAGGTTATCATTTTTAAAAAAATATATTTTTATAACCATTTGATGTATTTCAATTTTTTAATAGTTACGATAATTGTAAATATTTTTGTGAAAGTTATTCTTGACAAAACTGAATATCTGTCAAAATAATCTATATCTTGTTGTCTAAAATATTTAACAAGTCTAACTTTATATTTGTCAATATTTGCAACTTTTATCTTTGTTTTAAAGATCCACTTATAATCTACATGATTTATTTCTAGAAGAAAAATCCACTAATTTCTTATATATTATTATTTATAACGGATTTAATTTTACTAGCAACTATCTTTTTACCTCCAAATATGTTTGACATTCATTTTTTAAAAAGTATATTCGAAAATCTAGATAATATTTTAATTGTTTTTGCCTTTTTAGTTCTTCTAAGCTCAACTTCAACTTAGCAATGTAAAGGAATCAACAGTAAACATTAGCCTGCCATATTATTTAGCAATTTAAAAAGCTTAGGATATGATGTGTGTTTATATCAGATATTATTAAGCAATGTATCAACCCTAATCACCTTGAAAACAATACATTTGTCTTTGGCTTAAATTATCTTTTAATAAAGAAGCAAAAAGGAATTTATGACAACAGCACTTCCGCCACTAACTTGTCTAAGTTCATGGATGATGAACCACCGGGCCCAGTGGCCTCCTCAGCTAATTTTTTCCACTCCATGGCTTTCTTCTTCATTTCTTTAGCTTTCTCCCCCTCCATAAACTCTCTCACAATGTTCTCCACCTTATCTCTTGTCACATTGCTATCAATCTCCATTCCAATTCCCCACTCAGTGCATGTGTACCTACAGTTTGTTTGTTGATCACCAGCGAATGGCCAACAAAGCATGGGCACACCACAAGAAATGCTCTCAATTATGGAAGTCCATCCACAATGTGTTAGAAAACCTCCAACTGATGGGTGGTTGAGGACTTCCTCTTGTGGACACCAACTACAAATAAAGCCCCTGTCTTTAGTTTCTTCAGTGAATTCTGGCGGCAATATCGCACAGTCGCCAGCGATCATGTCAGGTCTTATGATCCATAAAAATGGGTGACCGCTTTTTGCAAGTCCCATTCCAAATTCAATGAGCTGCTGCTTTGTAGCGACTGCTACGCTGCCAAAATTAACATAAACGACAGAGTTGGGTTTCTGGGAATCCAGCCATTGGAGACATTCAACTTCCTCTTTCCATAGATTACTTCCAATAGAATTCAGATCATCTTCTTGCATTTGATTGAGAAGCAATTGAAGTGGACCAATCGCATAGACACGAGGAAACATGGAGTAAAAGGCATTCAGGACCTCTTGCTCCAAAGCATCAAAAGTATGGAAAATAACGGCAGAACCTTCATGAGCCCTCTCAGCACATTCCACGCAGAAGTTAAACATATAATCATTTGGATCTGTTGTTCGAACAAAACTGGGAAGGTCCCTTAACTTTATATCTCTCATTCCTGGGATCCAATCCACCACTTTGTCCAAGTAGCCATTTGTTAAAAGGCTCTCATCTGTAAACAAAAATTGAAATCTTTTAGTAACTGAATAAAAGTGGCTGCAGAGACAGATAAAAAATATATATATATAAAAAAGAAGGTTTCCTAGCTTGTACCCCTAGTGAAAAGAATGAATAATTAAGGGCAACAGTTTACTTACAGGAGAAAATATTTTGAATTAATGAACTAATATAAAAACCTTAATGAAATTATAATTACGTTTTTTTCCTTGTTCATACCTTCTAGTGGTGTCAGACCTTTTTCTTTGAGTGCTCGAAATTGTGTAGTCCCCATGAAGCTGCAAGCAGAGATAGTATAGAACAACGCAATAGGAATTCCGTGCATCGCAGCGGCATCGATAGCGACTGGCATGGCACCATCAGAGACGATATAAGTCACCGGAGGGACATCAGAAGATGCTGTGTCATTCATCTTGTCAAGCAGGTCATTCAATGGACCCAGTAAGTTCTTCCTGGAAGCCTCACAAATTGCATAGATATCGTGGGTGGTATTCTCATCCGGAGCAGGGAAGCCATCTGGAATGGATTCAAACCGAAAATCGGGCAAACCAGTCAGGGAATCAGGACCTCTAGATCTAAGTAAACGTTTGTGGTTAAACTCCGTATTGACAAAGGTTATGTGGAAACCTTTGTGATGTAGTAGTTTCGCTAGTTTAAGCATTGCGTTTATGTGGCTCTGAGCTGGGTGGGGAATGCAAACTGCATGAGGCTTATCAACTAAAATATTAGAAGCCATCTCTCTGAATCTCTCTCTCTCTCTCTCTGTTTGTTTGCTCTGTTGTCTTCGCAGTAAAGATTCTGGTCTTTGTATAGGCTTATCAACTTAATTAGGATCACACTGTAGTATTTTTATTCTATATTAGAAAAATAAAATTTTTATTTAGTATTTATATAATAAACTTTAATATAAAATAATAACTAAATCAATCCAAAACAACAGACACTGGTGGTGCTTATGGGAGATTAAATCGATCAAAAAACGAACTTCAATTAAGATTTTGAGATCAAAGACAACTCTCTTCAAGCTCTTTCTCTCACTCTCCTTCATTTTCCTCTCACTCAACCTCTTTATTTACAGTGGAAATAGAGAAACCATCCAAATTCTCAATTTAGAATATGATTAGAAAAACACCCAAGTGGGCATGAAGTCAACTTGACGGAAGAATCAAAAGCAAGCCGCAGATCGAGAATTCTTCAGAAGAAACAAAAAACAGAGCACCGTAATTTATTAAAGCTTGGGACACAAATCCCTTGAGCGGGCTCTCTTGTCCTTTGGTAAAATTACTCCAGCAAGTACTGCATCATTTAGGAAAAAGACTCGACACCAGCCAGTCATAATATTTAGCAATAATTTATATCAGAAAATCTTAGGATATCGTATATGTTTATATGAAATATTATTAAAAAACCTATCCACACTACTCACCTTGAAAACAACACTTTTGTCTTGGGCTTTAATTATCTTTTAATAAAGAAACTTTTTTTTGTTCTTCATGATGAAAGCACTTCCGTCACTAACGAGTCTAAACTCACCACTAGGGTCAGCGGCTGCCTCTGCCAATTTTTCCGTTCTGTGACGTTTTTTCTTTCATTTTCTCACCCCCCCCCCCCAACAACAACTCTATCACAAGCTTCTCCACATTGTCTCAATTTCAACTCTACCCTTCAAAGTCACATTATCTCTACCCTTCTATCTCTGATTCTCTACCCTTCGAAGTCACATCATCCCCAACTTAGCGGAAGAGTCAAAAGCAAACAGCAGACAACGTATAGAAACAGAAACCATAAAATAATTAGATAATCAGAGAGTGAGTATAATCATACCTTTTCTGTCCTTCTCTTTGAAAATTGAGGCACAGAGAGAGAAAGGAGTGAGATTAAATCAAAAGAATGACTCGCTGGAGAGAGGGCTTGAGGTGGAAGGGAAAAAAAAACTGATGCATAGAGGGAGTGTTTCCTGCCGAGAGGGAGCACTGCTTGATTTATTTTTATAAATTTAAAATTTAATAACGTTACAATCAGAAAATTTTTTTGTAAATTTAGTAATTTATAAAATTAATTTAATATAATATGTAAGACTATTTAAATAGAAAATCATAAATCTAATTAAGAAAAAAAAATCTAAAACTAAGAAAATAAATGTACATTATTCGGCAAATTCAAACACCATAATCACCTTGAAATAATACATTTGTCTTGAGCTTTAGTACTTTTTTTTTTTTTGATAAACAGACCATATTATTTTTATGACAAAAGCACTTCCGTCACCAGCCTGTCTAAATTCATGGATGATGAACCACCGGCCCCAGTGGCCTCCTCTGCTAATTTTTTCCACTCCATGGCTGTATTCTTCATTTTCTTACCTCCTTCTACTTCCATCATCTCTCTCACTTGTTTTTCCACATTTTCTCTCGTCACATTGCCATCAATCTCCATTCCAATTGCCCACTCATTGCATGTATATCGACAGTTTGTTTGCTGATCACCGAAGAATGGCCAACAAAGCATAGGCACGCCAGAAGAAATGCTCTCAATTACTGAGCTCCATCCACAATGTGTTAGAAAACATCCAACTGATGGGTGGTCGAGGACTTCCTCTTGTGGACACCAGCTTGAAATAAAGCACCTGTCTTTAGTTTCTTCAGTGAATTCTGGCGGCAATATCGCACAGTCGCCGGCGATCATGTCAGGTCTTATGATCCATAAAAATGGATGACCGCTTTTTGCAAGTCCCATTCCAAATTCAATGAGCTGCTGCTTTGTAGCGACCGCTACGCTACCAAAATTAACATAAACGACGGAGTTGGGTTTCTGGGAATCCAGCCATTGGAGACACTCAACTTCTTCTTTCCATAGATTACATCCAATAGAATTCAGATCATCTTCTTGAATTTTATTGAGAAGCAACTGAAGTGGACCAATCGCATAGACACGAGGAAACATGGAGTAAAGGGCATTGAGAACCTCTTGCTCCAAAGCATCAAAAGTATGGAAAATAACGGCTGAACCTTCAGAAGCCCTCTCAGCACATTCCACGCAGAAGTTAAACAAATCATCATTTGGATCTGTTGTTCGAACAAAACTGGGAAGGTCCCTTAACTTTATATCTCTCATTCCTGGGATCCAATCCACCACTTTGTCCAAGTAGCCATTTGTTAGAAAGCTCTCATCTGCAAACAAAAATTGAACGTACATATAGCTTTCTGTATTGAAGATGACTGAAGAAACTTTATGCTAGCAAGTGAATAAAAATGACTGAAGAAACTGTGTAAAATAAAATAAATACAAAGAAGGTTCCCTAGCTTGTGTCCTAGTGAAAAGCATGAATAATTAAGGGAAATAGTATACTTGTAGGAGAAAATATGTCACTAGTCCAACTCACCTGAAGTCCACTCAAGTAATTAATTATGAGGGAATAACTATAAACAAAGTGATTATTGTAGAAATCCTCTCTTTGTGAGTGTGGATTATTGAGCCTGACTGGTTCAATGATTTATTTATTTGGAGACATTTCAAGCAACTCCAAATCTTAATGAAAATATAGTATTTTTTTTCTGTCCATACCTTTTAGTGGAGTAAGGCCTTTTTCTTTGAGTGCTTGAAATTGTTTAAACCCCATGAAGCTGCAAGCAGAGATAGTAAAGAACAACGCAATAGGAATTTCGCGCTTCGCAGCAGCATCGATAGCGACAGGCATGAAACCATCAGAGACGATGCAAGTCACTCGGGGGGCATCTGAAGATGCTGTGTCATTCAGCTTGTCTAGCAGGTCATTAAATGGCGCCAACAAGTTCTTCCTGGCAGCTTCACAAAGTCCAGGCAAATCTTGGGTGGCATTCTCATCGGAGGGAGGGAGGCCATCAGGAATGGATTCGAACTGAAAGTCCGGCAAACCTTTCAGGGAATCAGGACCTCTAGATTTAAGTAAACGTCTGTGATTGAACTCTGTATTGACAAAGGTAATGTGAAAACCTTTGTAATGTAATAGTTTTGCTAGTTTAAGCCCTGACTTTATGTGGCTCTGAGCAGGGCTGGGAATGCAGACAGCATGAGGCTTATGATCAGCTGAAATATTACAGGCCATCTCTCTAAATCCCCTTTTTTTTCTTTTTTCTTTTTGCCCTTTCTCTCTCTGTTTGCTCCTTTGCATGCACAGAAGAGGTTCTGGTATTTGTATAGAGCAATGCTAAAATTGCTGCTGCCACAGAAGAGGTTCTGGTATTGGTATCTAAGGGAATCTTACTTAGAACCACACAGCACTGCCTCCATCTCTTTATCTAGAGAACTTTTAATCTCAGCCACGTTCAGCAGCGTTGTGTTTTTTCTTCTAGAGTATTCAACGTGGGGTTTTTATTGTGAAATTAATGTACTTAAACCCTATTTTATTAGAGCTAATTTAAAAGCATTCCTGAACCTTAGGGCATCTTCAATTAGAGTTAATTGATCACCCTATGTTTATACAACGTTACTGGTCAGTATAGCTATGTTGTCATGAGACCTTTTTTAAATTTATTTTTATTTGCATTATTTTTCAATAAAAACTAAAAGCAATTAAAATAAATATTTTAAAAAGCTTTAAATTATTTTAATTAAGGAGAAAAAAGTATATATCTTAATCAAAACTCCCCTTTTCTTGTTCATGTATTTCTATTTCTTTTTAACAAAAATAATTTTTGTATGAAAAGCATCGTTTCTAAGGAAAATTATGATATGAAGCCCTAGATATAATATGTGATATATTTTCATCGTTAGCCCAAACCTTAAAGCCCAAGAAATAAATTACTAATCCTATCGTTACAGCATCAACAAAATTCTCTCACCCAGCTCTTTCGCCACACGAAACTACTTCGCTTCAATTTTCGAAGACACAAAACCGAGAAAGAAAAATGAAGCCTCATCAAGAACAAGAAGAAGACGAAGAACGACTTCGTCAAAGAAAACTTGAAGAATCCCTTGAAATAAAATCTCTCCGGCGCATAATCAGTGCCTACCTTAAGTAATTTTATTGCCTCTCTCTCTCTCAGTTTCCTTTCTTTCTTTCTTTTTTGTTTTGATTGGATCTTTTGTGCGCAGTTATCCAGAGGCAGCAGAAGAGGACGTGAAAAGATACGAAAGATCGTTTAGGAAGCTCCCTCCTTCTCACAAAGTGGGTTCTTGGGGTTTTTTTTCTTTAACTGTTTTCTTGAAATCCTGAAAGATCGAGTAACGTTATGGGAAATGAAATAGGAAGCTACGGAATTAGGAATTAAAGGGAAATGGGATTTAGAAAAAAATGAATTTGCTGTACTGCTTACTTAATTTTGTGTCACTGATTATTCATTTTAATGGAATTAAAGTCAAGTCACTAACTACCCCACCAGGTGCATTGACTTGAAGTCACTGAAACCAGCAGCATTGTGACTGCAATATTCTTAAAGTAATTTCTAAATTGTGAATATTGATATTAAATTGTATGTTAAATTTTTGTTTTACTGTGACTAAACTGGAATTTAGGAATTTGAATTTTATTTGCAATATCTAATATTTACGGCTTGAATATACGCCAGAAAGTTTTGATTTTTGGCTCTGTTACAAGGAAAAATTTATGAATTATATACGTTCTTTTGATGATAATGGATTCTGGATAACATGGGATATATCTGTTTTTCTTAAATATATTTTACAGGCTTTGTTATCACACTACCCTTTGAAGTTTCAAAGTCTAAGAAGGTAATTCCCCGAGAGTGCTATTGCTTGGTTTAGGTTTCACAAGTTCACACAGACACATGAGCAGACTCTTAGAAAGCAATTGCCTTGAGTATGGAAAAGAAATATTAAGTTAGTGCAATGTTGGAGTTTGTGAACAATTTGCTTTTTATTCTGCAGGTGTATTTCTATAAATTCGTATTTCATATTTAATATGCTTCAGGTCAGATGAGCTCCATGTTCTCCTTATTGATTTTCTCTTTTGATGCTCTACTATACATCTTTATTTTCACATCTCCTTTTGTTTGATGTTTTAATTCTGTAATATTATGTGATTTCTATGGGGAAAAAATAAGGTATATTATTTTTATTATGATTAGCAATCACTTTTCAGGCATTTGAGCCACCCCTGGATATGAGCCAGGACATTGATGACTGTGGGGAATTGCACTTTGAACGGCCGCCAGATGATGGGAATGTTTGCTCTCATGAGTCTACCACAGCTAGGGGAAGTTGTTCCAAACTTGATGAAGCTTGCTGTGGAGAACCAAGCAATGTGATGAGCAAACTAGAAGAGGGTTTGACTGCCAATGAGGTCTCTGCAAAATGGCCATGTGATGTTTTGTATTGTGACTGTCTAAACTGCAAATTTTTTTTCTTCCACTTCTATGTCTTTTCATTTAGAAGTTTGACTTCTGTAGATAACAACAGGAAGTGCAAGTTGAAGGTTGTCATGGGTCTGATCCTGGGAGCTGTCTGGCAGGCGAGGAAAATAACAAAAGGGCAGCTGAATGTTGTGGGAATCATGTTTCTGATTCCAATGGAAATGTAATGCTATTTAGTTTGCCTAATTTTTTCTCAAGGTTCCTTGTTTGTTTATAATTAGTTTTTGTTTTTTGCTAGATTTGCAATGAATTTCTCTTCAAGCCATCATTTTCTTCTTATTCTATGTATAGCGAAACTTAATTTCTTGCATATAACAATGTACATTCAGGTCCTGTCATCACCTCGTGATTGGTTGGATCCATCATTTCAGTTGCATGTTCCCCTGGTTGATGTTGATAAGGTATATTGGTTATCTTGGCACATAAGCAAACTTTGCAAGCTTTGCTACCTTATTTATATGGTAAAATATGTGAATAAACAATGATTTTTTTTGTATCTTAATTCTAAGTTATTTTAATGAGGTCATGTGTAATTGACATGGCTGATGAAAGTCATTCTTTTTTGCCTTATATTGGTTTGATGAATCTTCAAATTTAGGTCAGAATAATTCAACTTTGAAATTATTGTTTTGGATAATTAAGATGGACCTGTCATTAATGATGATGAGCAAAATCACTGATGAATTGGTCATGAATTAGCATATGATGTATGGGAAAAATGAAGAAAAAAAAAAGGATCTCACACACAAGATACAATCAGTGTTGTCAAGAGGTGCCGAGGTGCTCAACTAGGCACTCCAAACAAGGAGAGGCGAGGCCCCAGCACCTTTATTAGCCCCGGGCGTTGGATTTCAATGAAGTACCACCTAGGCGAGCACCTTGTGAGTGGGTGCAAGGCGTTAAGGCTAGTGCCTGCTTGAATTTCTTCTTTTTTTATTGGATTTTTTTTAATTGATTTCTGTTTTGTCCTATTTGTCCTTTTTTTTTAACTGATATTTAATTTTTCTTTTTAATCTGTTCGCCTACTTATTATAAATTATCTTTTTTTTAAGGGTGAAAAATATAACTTTATATGACTATGTTATGGTATTTTATATTTTCTTTTGATTTTCTAATTATCTAATCTTAATTGAGAAGATGTGTGTGTGCATATATATATATATATATATATATTAATTAGATTTAAAAATAAATTTATAGTAGCCTTTGTTCATTTAGGAGTGCCTAGCGCTTCGGGCATTTTACAGGCTTGGTGTCTTTTAACACTTTTCGCCTTTGACAACACTGGTAATTGGTGTTCTTTGTGGAATGTGTGATTACTAATGCTGCCATTGTTTTTCCATTTTCATAGGTCCGTTGTATAATAAGAAACATAGTAAGAGACTGGGCACTAGAGGTAATGATGCGTCATTGCTTTCCTGTTTCTAACTCATCATCTGTGATTTCTGAGGCCAGGGTTTATGTGTTCCCACTGTTCCTACACTGATGCAGGGACAGAAAGAACGTGATCAGTGCTACAAGCCTATTCTTGAAGAGCTCAATTCTTTATTCCCTAGTCGTTGCAACAAAAGGTACATATTTCCTTATGTGTTTACCATTTTAGGAATGCAATTTTGTGCTTAGTGATTGTGATATGCAGAATGATAATCTGTCATGGAATAATGTTTTATTTACTATATAACCATAAATTCATTGCACAGTCCCCCTACATGTTTAGTTCCTGGTGCTGGTCTTGGGCGTCTGGCCTTGGAGATTTCATGTTTGGGTATGTATTAAAGATGTGAAGTTATTACAAATTCTATTTTGGCAACTTTATATGGAGCCCAACACTTATCATATGATAATGCAGGTTTCGTGAGCCAGGGAAATGAATTTTCATACTACATGATGATATCCTCAAGTTTTATTCTTAATCAGTAAGGACTTCTAATAATTTCTTGCTAATCTTACTGTATGTATGCTCTTGGCAGTAATTAATCTTTGAATGAATGAATATCACTCTCTCCCTTTCTTTAGTAATGGGTAGTTTGATTGTATTAGGACCCAGAATGCAGGGGAATGGATTGTATATCCTTGGATCCATAGCAATTGCAATTCACTTTCAGACAGCGACCAACTCCGTCCTGTTTCATTTCCAGATATTCATCCAGCAAGGTATTCATGCTGCACCTAGTATTTTTTTCACCTTCAAAAACTTTGCATAAAATTTTTAACAATAACTATCTGCTTGTCATTTTAAATCCATATTGACTTTTATAACAAGCAGTGCAGGGATTGCTGAAGGATTCTCCATGTGTGGTGGTGACTTTGTTGAAGTCTATAGTGATCCAAGTCAAGTAGGTAGGAGAATTTAATTCTTTTTAATTGTTCATGGTACAAATAATTGCTGGAACTTTGGCCACTGAAATGGGCAGATATTTTGATTAAGTTTATTCCTTGCTAATAAACTTTTATTGATGTAATACTACTTTAATTTGCAGAAAACTAGACATGGTATCATAGGCACAAATTATTCTAGCAATGTACTTGCTTTGAAGGTAATTCTTATGGAGAGTATTTGTATGATATGCAGGAGTTTGGGATGCAGTTGTAACTTGTTTTTTTATTGACACGGCACACAATATTGTTGAATACATTGAAATCATATCAAGGATTTTGAAAGATGGGGGGGTGAGTTCCTTGAAGCTGTTTGAAACACTGTACATTTTCTGTTATTTTTCAGCATGGAATTAGCTCACTTAGGTGATGACAGGTTTGGATAAATCTGGGACCACTCCTGTATCATTTTGCAGACATGCATGGACAAGAAGATGTAAGCTTCATTTTTCCACAATGTTCATATATATACATATATATGGTGCTGTTTTGATGCTGGTTTCTTTCTAATGCATTAACCCCTTTTCCTTTAGGAGATGTCCATTGAACTGAGCTTGGAAGACGTAAAGTGTGTAGCGTTTGATTATGGGTTTGAAGTTGAGGTAATAATCTCAACTCCGTATATATTTGGTTATCTTGCATGACCGAATGCTTTTCTTTGCTGACTGCATCTCCCAGTAATTTAAAAATGTACTGTTCTATTTATGGGCTGCAGAAGGAAAAGACAATTGAGACAACCTACGCTACAAATCCTCGATCAATGATGCAAGTAGGATTCGCAGACCCATGTTGGAAATTCTCTGTTAAATGTTTTCTCTGCCTGCTTTATAAATTTAAAAAGTGGGGATGGTCCTCAAAAAATCATCTGTGCAGTATTTATAGAAGTGATCCAAGGACTAAGAAGCTTCTGTTGTGGCTTAACAAACTCGCTCACCAAATGTGCTTACCTAGCTATGTCATGAGTCCCCAACATGCTAGATCCCTTCTCTTTCTTTTAGGCCAATGAAGGCCACCAAATTCCCTTTTGCTAATCAGATCTGACTTTTGTAGTTACAGAGTTTACCTTCAGCTCATGCTGGCATATTTGACTTTGATATTTTGCAGAACCGATACTTTGCTGCATTCTGGACAATGAGAAAGAAATCAGCTGCGGCGGAAAAGGTTTCAACATGATAAGCAGCGGTGGAGAAGCATTTTGCATGATGATTACCCGCCTTCGTATTATGTGGTTTGCTATATTGTTTTTTTTTTTTAATATATATATATATATATATATATATATATATATTATTAACGTGGATGTCTAGATCAGCTTGCACGTGCCTCAACTAATCCCACAGGTCCTAATATTAACAACCATGTAAATTTTCAGTGGTCCTGAGAAGACTTGAACTCGTAATCATTAAGGAGAAAATCCAAGACCTAACCAGTTGAGCTAACCCTCAGGATTAGTCTGCTACATTGTTCCTTCATGTAAAAGCTGCATATAAAATCCAGTAAATTGAAATCTATTTCTTGAAAATAATATACAAGGTTGAAGATATACGAGGGATGTGTCAAATTATGACAAATAGAAACACTTTCCTTTTTCTCTTTGGTGCCAAGTTTTTCCTAGTTCGTAATCTCAAATTCTGGAACGGTGTTTAAGAGATTAATTATCATTTTCCTACTTGATCACAGAATTATAGATTTACAAGTTTACAACTATAAAAACTAGTGTACTGTTGGGAACTTGGACTAGTCAAGCATCTGGAAAAGACCAAAAGCAGTTCCTTTAAAACATTGAAACACTTTCTTATTTTTTAGTCCAATGACCCGCTCAAGTTTGGTCCAGTGACCAGTACACATTTCTTTCTCTTTTTATATTTTCTTTCTTTCTTTTTTCTCATATTTATTTATACTTGAATTGACAATTTTAATGCGCAACATTCTCTCTCACACAACTTTTTACAGGACAAACACCAATTTCTATCATCAATAGTTATATTTCTATTACACCTACCAAGCCACGTGAACACTAATGAAGATAAATATACGTCATCACACAAACATGACATATCATCTCCTTTAATCCTGTAAGAAACACAGAACTCATGACACATCATCACACCACTTAATGAGCCACATTAGCTGGCTAATAACAAGATTCCCTCTTTTTTAAAACAAAAATTATAAGTTCTTTTGCACCTTCCAAGACCAAGAGGGAGATAATTTTTTCTAGCATACCAAGTCTACGATCCTACAACGCCTATATACGCTTTCTTGCACTTTCCATATATTTTCACCTTGCCTGTCATTTTCTCTACATATATAAATACTAACTTAAGTATTAGAGTGTACTATATCCCAACAAAGAATAAGTTTTACAGGAACCACTTATTTTTTTTGTTCGCTAGTTGAGGAAATTGATTTCTCTATGCATTAGTGGCGTCATTTGGGAGAAACAAAAGAAAAAAGCTTCTTCCTTTTCTTTCACTTTTTATCAAAAATATTGTTCATGACTGACAAAAATCTAGAACAAAAAAAAGTAACTATGTCCATACCACATGATTCTAGCTCACTTAGATCTCTAATAACTCTTTGATTAGGTGCAAGTGTTTAATGATGTTGTTGTGGGGATGCAACTATATCTTTACACTTTTATCATGCACAACAACAAACACCACTAAGTGTGCAATGACACTTTCAGTTCCCTAAAGAGACAGAGTAGTGACATTGGCTCCATACATTAAATGTGACAACTGGGGATGGCTCCACTCTTCCACATAACAGGTTGTCAGTTTAAGCAGTTTTTTAACTCACGGCACTAGCCATGTGTCTATCATGACAGTAAGGGCCGGTGGATTTAATGTCGTTATTCCAAAACAATTTATCCAACTGTTAGAAAGAAGAAAAGGATGAATGATACTGTATATAATTGAACATTTTTTAGATTAAATTAATTCAATTCATTATGTTCATTGCTATAAATAAAGTTTTCTAGTTGCAATATATATTTTAATAATAATTTTCAATGAAAAAATAACTGGCCATTCATTCATACCACTAGAAAAAGGGCCAATGATAGATGCTGGAGATAGCGCAATGTTACGTTACAGGCTGCCAGACAATTTTGCTGATAAGATTTTATATATTATAGTGATTATTAATTTGTAAAATCCTTGTATTTTGGAGGTTTGTGAGCTAGAAATCAATTAGTTGCTTTCTATTGATTACGTGGTGGGTCTGTCTTAGGGAAAAAAACAGGTATAAAAAAAAAATGACCTATTAAAAATAATAAAAATATCTACATTTAAAATTTTATAGCCGTTTATTCCCTCGTGTCTGTAAAATTTCTCGTTGTTATCTCTTGAGCACACCAACATTGACCTGGCGGAACATGACATTAATAAAATAAAAATTGAAAGTTCAAGGAAGATACAATTGGAAATAGAAAAACAAGCATTTGTGGCTATAAATCACAGGAAAAGACTCATTGAGACTGAACATAGTGAAGCAAGCTAGCCAGTAAGGGGGAAGGAGAGAGATATGGGATCCATTTCGAAGCCTCATGTTGTTGTGATCCCATGTCCACTCCAAGGTCATATAAAGACGATGCTTAAACTTGCAAAGCTTCTTCACTACAAAGGTCTTCACATCACGTTTGTCAACACAGAATTCAATCACAAACGTTTCCTTAGGTCAAGAGGACCTCATGCCCTTGATGACTTGCCTGGCTTCCATTTTAGAACCATTCCGGATGGTCTCCCTCCTTCAGATATTGATGCCACCCAAGACTTGCCTTCTCTTGGTGATGCCATGAACAAGAATTTCTTAGCACCCTTTAAAGATCTTCTCTTACAACTCAAAAATACCGTATCGGAGAGCAACCCTCCGGTTACCTGCATTGTTTCTGATCCCTTCTTTCCAATCTCCATCAAAGCTGGGGAAGAAGTTGGTCTTCCAGTTGTGATGTATGCCACTATGAGTGCATGTGGCTATATGGGATTTAAACAGCTCCATGCTCTCAGAGAGAGAGGCTTCACCCCTATCAAAGGTAACTCACATGCTTGTTTCTTATTTAAGCTATCATCAATTACAAGTGAACTTCCAAGCAAAGTGGCTTTATTACACCATTTTACAACTTATTTAGTATTTTGCAGCTTTATTCTTTTCTAAATTTTCAAACATCCAGATTCTCCCTTGCAACTTGATGGAGAAAACAATTTCTTGTATTTATAATTTAATATATTATATTATGTTATATATATATACTGTACGTTCGACGGCATAATTCAAATAACATGCCATAGAACCATGTAAATTTTATATAATATCCTTTTCCAAATCACGTCTCTAAAAATCTGACAATTATTAAATCAGATAATCCTAGAAATCATAAAAATTTTAAGATGGTGGGAGTATGCTGTGCATTATTCTAGATTTATTTATTTATTTATTTATTAGTAGTCTTTTTTAGCGGAAGATTTATTTCGGATGCAGGCTTCTCATTTTTCCCCGCATAACATGGAGTATTTGGCTCAAAAATTACCAAGCTTAAATCATACAGGCAAGATCAATGATTGTGTGCAATAAATTTTCATTTTGAGCTTGGTCTAATAAGATTGTGTTTTGCAGATTTGAGCAATCTAAGCAACGGCTATCTTGAGACAAAAGTAGACTGGGCTCCTGGTATGAAAGACGTTCGTCTTAAAGATTTTCCATGTATTCAAACAACGGATCCAGATGAGGTTGTCTTTAACTTTGTCATTGGAGCTGCTGAGACTTCTGTTAAAGCTCGTGTAATTGTTTTTCATACTTTTGACGCCTTGGAACCAGAAGTTTTAGATGGCCTTTCCACTATTTTCCCTCGAGTTTATTCCATTGGACCACTCCAGTTACTCCTAAATCAATTCGAAGAAAATGGCTTGAAGTCTATTGGTTACAGTCTATGGAAAGAAGACCACGAGTGTCTCCAATGGCTGGAAACAAAGGAACCCAAATCAGTGGTGTACGTGAATTTTGGAAGCATAACAGTGATGACAGCTGATCAACTGGTGGAGTTTGCAATGGGATTGGTTAATAGTAATATCCCATTCTTGTGGATTATAAGGCCAGATTTGGTCATCGGTGAATCGGCTGTTTTACCAGCTGAATTTGCAGAGGAAACTGAAAAGCGTGGCTTTATTACAAGTTGGTGTCCACAAGAGGAAGTGCTTAACCATCCAGCAGTTGGAGGGTTTCTAACTCATAGTGGCTGGGGTTCAACCATTGAGAGCTTGTGTGCTGGTGTTCCAATGGCGTGTTGGCCCTTCTTCGCTGATCAAGCAATGAACTGTAGATATAGCTGCAATGAATGGGGAGTTGGAATGCAGATTGATAATAACGTCAAGAGGGAAGAAGTGGAGATGCTGGTGAAGGAGCTGATGGAAGGGGAAAAGGGTCAGAAAATGAGGGGAAAGGCTATGGAGTGGAAAAGGTTGGCTGAAGAAGCTGCTGGGCCAGAGGGTACATCATCCATTAATTTGGACAAGTTCATCCATGAAATTATCTCTTCAAACAATTAGATCGTCGTCACACTAGAATTAAAAAAAATTCATGATAAGATCAAATTTCGTGGCCCTTCCCTATCAGTTGCCTTTTATTGGAATTCAAATATCATAATAAATAAATGCTCCATTTTCGAACATGGTGTAGGCCCACTTTTGGCATTCTATATTTCAAAACCACCATGGATTGTTGATGTGATAAGATCAATGATCATGTAGTTTCTCCAACCAAGGCAGCGATTCGCATCTATTAATCATGTGGGAGACTCTGAAATGCATGAAAAACTTATGTCTATGGATTGTTGACTGCCATCTTAAAAACTTATATCTTAAATAATGATTTGCATACCATTGAATTTATTTATTTTTCTTTGTTAGGTTTAGTAGTTAGAAATATTTTAGGATTAATTAATCCATACATTAATTGAAATTAATTTTTTTTAATATATTTTAGAAGAATAGATCAGATTATCAAAATCAAGAAATTAATAAATTACTTGGATTTTTAGAACCTCATTAATATTTAATTAAAAAAAATCAACATATAAAAATAAAATATGCAAAGGATTTAATTAACATCCACCCCCCTACAATATACTGTATTGATATATTTTGAGGTTAGATGGCAATTTAATTTGATGAAGGACGTCCATATTCCCTCTAGAATTGAGATTCCTTGATGTTTCTAGCTATCCATCTCTCCCTTTCCCAATCACTAGTAAGGAGAACAAGTTGTCGATCAAATCTTTCAGCTATAAATTCACATCCTTTCTTGTAATTTGTTTTTAGTTATCTTTTAGTTAACTTTTTTAATATATCGACTTCTTTAAAAAAAAAAACAAATTCACACACTTTTGTCCATTGCTGGGCCATAGCATTAACTTGCTAGTTTGTTTTTTTCTCCCGATTTAATTTTTTTTTTAAAATAGAATATTACTTTGTATCTATATATTCTCTAAACTCTTTACACTAAAAAAAAAAAAAAAAATAGAGGCTGGAGAGACTATAACGACAACCCACATGTCATCAGGTAATTTTGCTAGGAAGATTTAATATAATATAGTAATAATTAATTAATAAAATCCCTGCATCTTGGAGGTACTTGAAATTAGTGAGTGATCTCTGAAGTAATAACACAACGACCTAGCGGAACACGACGTTAATTAAAAATAAACAAAGTCAAGGAAGATCCAAGATTTGGAAATAGAAAAACAAGCATTGCTGGCTATAAATGACAGGAAAAGTCTCATTGAGATTGAACATAGTGAAGGTAGCTAGCTAGTCAGAGAGAAGGGATTGTTGATGGTTAGATCATTAATCATTTACTTTATTATTCCAGGTCAACAAAACCAATATTTCATTCAAGAGGGAGACTCCAAAAAAGCATGAAAAGTAACCTTCTTCCTTCATCTTTCTTTCACATATTGTGAGCAACTAGATTGGTGTCTCGCACTAGGTCACGAAAGTCATTTTTTTTTTTAATATATATATATATATAAAGACAATTAGAAGATAGTTGTGCTTTTAAAAAAGAAAAAAAATCAAAGAATTGGATTATTAACTTTACTAGATTTAATAAACTTAGTTAATTTAGTAACATGATTAAAAAAAAAAGCAACACTAATAGATAAATTAAAAAACAAATTACTCGAGTTAATTTGGGCTAACACGTCAAACCTGTGATAGGAAAAAAACTGGAGAATGAAATTGTAAAAAAATCAATTTTAAAAACTATTTCAAATAAAATAAATAACAAACAAAAAAATATGGATCAAATATGACAGATAAAAAATTGAAAGAGAATAAAATTAAAAAAAAATTAATTAATTTTATAAATTATTTCATATAAAATAAATAATAGTAAAAAGAACAATGGTCAAATATAAAGAAAGAATAAATCAAAGGGTTATTTTTAAAATTCAAAGAGTTAGGTATGGAAATTGAGGAAGAAAAAATAAAGTTTGTTGGTGCAAGTTGATCATCTGATTCGTAAAAGTTCTTACAAGATTCTTAAACTGTCACAAAACATTTTAAATAGGTAAAGGTTAAAGTCTAAAGGAGCAAGAGTCTTACCACCCGTTGCAAGTTCATCACTATAGGCTTTTCCTTGTTTTAAGGAGGTTGTGACACTTTCATAGCATTTCTAACAAAATTCAACCAAGGCAAAGTGAATAGACATTATGCGAGTTATATCGATGCTAGAGTGGTTGAAACATGGTACAACAAAATCATTAAAGACAATACCTTAGGGAGACAATTAGTGTGCTCTTAAGTAGTTGATATTATTTTACCCACATGGTGTAAGATACAGTAATTTCAATGGTATTATCAATGATGATAGTTTCTGCAAGGCATAGAGATAATATCAATGCCATTAGAATTGACAAAAGGTGGCGATTTTTAAAAAGGAGTTTGCCATGGATTTTGACATGGAGGACATGTTTTTTAAAGTATATGTGTGCAATTTAGCAATAGGCTAAAAATAAAGGGTTTGCATTATAGACATAGTGTGTACATTATAGACATAAAGTATTTGCATTGTAAACCACATTGTAAATGTTCAAAGGATCATGAGGGGCGTTGTTTTTTCTATTTTTTTATTTAAAAAGTTGCTGGTGCGTGTTGGGTCAAGGCATGACCACTCAAAATAGAGTGTTTGCACTATAGATATAGAGTATTTGCATTGTGAACCACACTGTAGATGTTCAAAGGATTATGAAGGGCGCTGTCTTTTCTATTTTCTATTAACAAAGTTGTTGGTGCATGTTGGGTCATGGCATGGTCGCCAGACTTAAAGCTATTGGGTGTGGTGCGCCACACTCCAAGCTATTAAGTCTCACTCAGCCGCCAAACTTAAGTATGCAATTAGGTCTAGCATGGCCACCTGATCTAAAGTGATTACCAGATCAATTACCTTGGGCCTGGCATCCATGCCATTACAATTATCAGGCCCAACCCGGCAGGTTAACCCGGGGAATTAGTCAAGTTTGTTTCATTCAAAATTCAGGCCTGCAATTAGCCTAAGAGAAGACCAGTTGACCCGTCAGGTCAACTCAGAACTCAGATGATAGGGCAAAACTTAGTAGAGATCCAATTTTTTTCAAATGTATTTTTTCTCCTAGCTAAAGACCTTTTTTTTCTTATTTTTTAGTTGGTTACTAACTCATTTAAAAGTTCACTATATAAATACTAGATGGATGTTTTATTTTTTCAATGCGGGATTTGAAACCCTTTAGTATATATACTTTATGTTCACAAGAAAAAAATTATATTTTTTTTACTATGGGATAAAAAAAAATTTGGTTTAAATACTTCAACATAAAAGAATAAGATAATATCTTTCTAGTGTGGGATAAAAAATATTTTTCAAATAATCTTTTAAACTTAATTATTTACAACATGTATAGCCTATATCCAAATGGATTGTATCTTAATTTTTTCATATGAAATATTAAAATCTCAAGCTTTTTTTTTTTTTAATTTTTCCGGGTTGACCTGAGTCAACCTATGCAACCCGAGACCCGGCCCCTTGGCCGAGTTTGATGACTATAGTTGTCATGAAAATATAACTTTAAAGAATGAAATTGAAAAGAAATAAAGTGATGTGACCAGTTAAAAAATTTAAAATAAAAAAAATAGAAAAAACTTCCTCTCTTTTATTTTGCTTAGAGGGTCTTTTTTAAATAATATTGATTTTTTTATTATGTGTTTAATTTCCAGAGGGATTTTTCTGATTCATTTATAATTTTGTTTTTATTGGAAATAAAATTACAACAGTGCTTATCTATCAAACCTAATAAAAAAAATGAATGAAAATACAAAAATGCCTCTTAACATAAATTAAAAGAAAATTTCTTCTTTAAGGGTATTTACATCATTTCATGGAGCTGGAAAAAAATGAAAATACAAAAATGTCACTAGATATTAACTTTTAAAAAATTGATTTTAAAGACAATATAATTATTTTATACAGTAATGACTAATAAATACCTATAGAAAAACAATATTACCACGGGTAACTAGTTATTTGGTTTGTTTTCAAAATGAAAAAATCATCTTTTTTATTATGAATTGCTACAATAGTTTCCTCCCTCCTTTTAGAATTTTTTTTTCTAATAATTATAATTATAACAAGACTAGTAGTTTTATTCTCATGTTTGTTTTAATTTAAAATTAAAATATGGAGTATATCTAACATGTTAAATCATGCTTGTTCTCTATGTAATAGTCATTGATCATTTGAATAAAATTTAATTTTTTTTTTAAATTTCATTTCATTTTGGCCAAGAATTTCTCAGTCAATACAATTTGAGATCAGATAGAGCATTTTTTTTTAAAATCACCTAGGGTGATAAATCCTTTATTGATCACTCAAGTATCTTCATATGGTTCATGTTATAATCTAATGTTTGTCTCTTCATTACCTCGATTAAGATAACATATAATAGGTTCAAAACATAACATTCTCTTTATAAAATAACTTATTGATCTTAAATCTAAGAATTACTTACACAACCGTCACTTGAGCCTTTGCATATACATATGTGATATTTGTATATATAATTCTCATACGGGTCAGTTTAGTGTACATGTCTTATAGTAAACACCAACATATTAGTTCTAGGTATCTCTTATACCTCAACTTATGAGAACATTAACTTCTTTTCATAAAAGAAAAAACATAATATATATCAATCTATATTGCTCTAATAAATATTCAGTATTTAAGAGAATTAATATCGATAAGGAACATTTTAGAAATAATTCTTTGATACAATAGAAATTCTATAATTATAACAACAGTATAATTTTTTTTATAAAGTATTTTTATCCTATGAACTCTTTCTTTACTCTAAATTCATAAATTAAATATTAGATTCATTAATATAATATTATATAAATATTAAAAATAAATATAATCTTTATTAATATTAAATATATAGTTGTATTAATATAATAATACTATATGGCAAAACTCATCAGTCATGTTCTTTTTTTTTTTGCTGTTGAATAACTGATCAATGTGAATGCTCAACCTACATCAGCGACGACAAAAATGAGAGCAAGTTGTCGTTCAAATCTTTCAGCAAGATTTTCACACTCTTCTGTCCATTGTAGCCACATAGCATTAACTTGCTAGTTTTTTTTTTTTCTAAATAATTTTTTAAAAAATTAGAATATTACTTTATATCTAAACAATCTCTAAACTCTTTATACTAAAAAAAAATCTTTGAGGCTGGAGAGACTCTAACGAGAATCAACTGTTGAAAGCTTATGTGCAGGAGTTCCTATGATTTGTTGGCCCTTTTTATTTTTTTTTCTGATCAGGCAATAAACAGTAGCTATATATGCTGGCAGTGAGTGGGGAGTTGGTGTGGAGATTAAAAATGATTTCAATGTCAAAATGTTAATGGAAGAGAAGAGGGTAAGCAAATGAGGGGAAAAGCCATGCAGTGGAAGAAGTTTGAATCCAAGGTAATTATGAAAAGCTTGATTGTCTGTTGACAACTCACGTGTGTATAATTGTTAAATCTGACTTGGGCGGACAAATTAATTCAAAAAACCAATAATGTAAATGGGCGTTGAATTTGTAATCGAATCATAGAAGCTATTGATTTATTTAAAACTTAATCACCACGAAAAAAAAATAATTGAACCTGTAAAAGATCCGGTCACCCATGACACAAGCACTTGGCCAAGTTTTCTATAAGATGGTGACATTGAGAACTAAACCAAGCCACATGTCTCATACTTAGAGTCCGTTTGTCTACGCGGCTGCGGCTGCGTTTTATTTAAAACGCAGTCCGCAGCCGTTTGGTAATTAAGAAAAGTGATTTACTGTGCATGGGACCCACATGAATTTTGCATTTGAAACGCTGAAACGGAAAAGAAACGAAAACATGTTTTTCGTTCTCTGCGGCTAATAAAAAACAAGGAACAGTACGCAGGGTTTTTTTTTTTAATGTGTTAATTGTATTATATTTTTTTTTAAAAAAAAACTAGTTTGCAGAATTAAATTCGTTCGCGACGTGAATAATATTTTTTTTCTCAAAATTTTTTCTTGAAAAACTAGTATAGAGTGAATTAAATTCACTCGCACAGTAATATCAATTTTGTAGTTTTTATCGAATGAATTTTGTACGTAATGAAATTATAAATAGTTTAATAGAATAATAAAAAATATTTTATATAAAGTATTATTTTTTTCATGATATAATAGGAGTAATTAATTTTACAATATTTAAATTTAAAACCATCAATATTAATATATATTTTTTAAAATTATTTTATAACCTCAATTTGAAAAGCATTTTTTTAAACCAAACACATTAAACTACTTTTTCTTCAACCTCAATTTCAATCACAGTTTTAACCAAACACTTATTTTTTCAAATCAACCTCAACTAAAAGTACTTTTTATAAAACAACTTTTTTCAAACCACAACCACAACAGCTACCGCAATGCCAAACACACTCTTATAAAGAGACAAACACCCTAAAAGATATTCATCAATGAGATATATCAGCAGAGATTCCACATCCAATAGTATACTGCATGGTCTGCAGTCTTCTGAAGAAACGAAGCAAGCATAGAGAGAGTTGTGAGAGATGGGATCCAAACCAGAAGCTAATTATATGCCTCACATGGTTTTGATCCCGTATCCAATTCAAAGCCATATAAAAACCATGCTTAAATTGGCAAAACTCTTACACTCCAAAGGCTTTCACATAACATTTGTCAACACAGAATTCAATCACCAACGTTTCTTGAAATCAAGGGGCCCAGATGCCCTTGATGGCTTGCCCCACTTCCGGTTTGAAACCATCCCTGATGGCCTGCCTCCTTCACATATAGATGCTTCCCAGGAAACTATTCCTCTTGCCATGGCTGTTGAAAATAATATGTTAGCTCCCTTAAAGGTTCTTCTAGCCAAACTTGACAATCCTCCGATTACTTGCCTAGTTTCTGATGTTTTCCTGCGATTCACCATCACAGCTGCTGAAGAACTTGGACTCCCAATTGTGATGCTTGTCACCATGTCTGCATGTGGATATATGGGATTCAAGCAGCTTCATGACCTCAAGGAGAAGGGCTTCCTTCCACTTAAAGGTACTGATCTTGTCGTAGAGGTCACAGGGCATGTGGTTGGTCTAGTCTTGATTCTTGGATTGGTAAATTAAGATCAGGCCAATTGTGCGCTCAAAACTTTTCAAGAAAGTTTTTGTAAGATCATGAGTCATTTTTATTGATTTAGATTGCCTGCTTATTAGTTATAATCAAGAAAATTCTTGTTTGAACACAACTATGATTGTTTGATGATTCTATCCAATGATTGCTCAGCATGATCTGACTTTAACGCACTGTGTTTTTACAGATGATAGCTATCTAACAAATGGTTATCTTGAAAATACAATTATAGAAGGAATCCCTGGTATGAAACCGCTCCAACTTAAAGATTTTCCGTATACTCGAACAATAGATCCAGATGACTTTCCATTCAACTTTGTAATGCGAGCTGCTGAGGCTTCTGTTAAGGCTCATGCAATTGATATTCATACTTTTGATGCATTGGAGCAAGATGTTTTGGATGGCCTTTCCACTATATTTCCTCGTGTGTATTCCATCGGTCCACTTCAGTTGCTTCTCAATCAAATTCAACAAGATGGTTTGAGCTCTGTTGGATACAATCTATGGAAAGAAGATAGTGAATGCCTTCAGTGGCTAGATACCAAGGAGCCCAAGTCAGTTGTCTATGTGAACTTTGGAAGCATAGCAGTGATGACAGCGGAGCAGCTGGTTGAGTTTGCCATGGGACTAGCTAATAGCGAGATCTCGTTCTTGTGGATTATAAGGCCGGATTTGGTTACCGGTGAGTCGGCGATTTTGCCATCTGAGTTTCAAGTGGAAACTCAGAATCGTGGTTTCGTGACTAGTTGGTGTCCACAAGAGGAAGTTCTGAACCACCCATCAGTTGGGGGATTTCTAACTCATACTGGTTGGAATTCGATTATTGAAAGCTTGTGTGCTGGAGTGCCAGTGATATGTTGGCCTTTATTCGCTGATCAACCAATAAATTGTAGCTATGCTTGCATTGAATGGGGAGTTGGCATGGAGATTGATAACAATGTCAGGAGGGACGAAGTGGAGACGCTTATCAGGAACTTGATGGGAGGAGAAGAGTGTAAGAAAATGAGGGAAAAGGCCAAACACTGGAGGAAGGTGGCGGAAGAGGCTACTGTCCCTAATGGTTCATCATCCATTAATTTAGACAAGTTCATCAATGAAATGTTACAATCAAACATCACTTTGTAACCTATGATCATTCAAAAGAGAAAATACTTCTGTGATGGGATTTTATTGCTTGCGAATTGAAGAAAGCTAGTGTTTGCATTAATGGTGTTTGTCTCAATCGTCCATATGTTTGTCCATTAATTGAACAGTCCCTGTTAAAGATCAATCCAGAAATTAATTTATCTCCGCCTCCTATTCTTTGAGTTTCTCAGAAGCCTCCAACTAAATATTCAGGCATGCTTGTTGACTGAGATTTTTCAACACCTACCATTCTTGAATTTTGCAGAAGGTTACGAGTAATATATTTGTTTTTGGGTTTTTAAAGGGTTTTAAAAAAAATTGAAATTTTTTTAATTTTTTATTTAGGTATAAAGACCGTCACCGTGATATAAAACGATATCCACCGGTCAACTAAAGGAAAAGGAATAAAGATAGTTTTTATTTGCAACAAGTGGGGGACATAAAACAAAGTACAGTGGAGTGTGTGATATGAGAAAGAGTGCGAGTAATATTACTAAAAAGAATGTCTATAGTGTATGGCTTATATACACGTCAGCTGGTGTCCTAATGGCTTATATTACGACAATTAATTGGTGTCCTCGTCCAATGTTTGGATTCGAGTTTTGCCCTACCTAGGTGGGGTTTGTGCTGAACCTAAGATTTGTTTCAAGGTCAAGTGTTGTGTAATCCAAGCATTGTGTTTTGAGTGCCATATCTTGACACATCGTATTAAATTATCGCTCCAAGTCTAGAGAGAACAAAAAAAACCATGATTTGATAAAATTCTAAATGTGAATAATGAAACTTTAAACCAAAGAAAATATTGAAACCTAATTAAGAGAGAAATACAAAAATAACTGGGAAAACAAAAATTAAAACATCATTTTTTTTTTTATCTAATTTGTACAATGTCTGCTTAAGCCATAATGGGATTAAAGCAAATTCATGTTCTCAGGGCGAAACAGTGGCGGAGCCACGGTGTAGCAAGAGGGACAATTTGCTCTCTTAATTTTATTTTGTTTTTTAAAGTATTTTTTTATATTAAAATATTAATATAATAGTTTTATAAGGTTAATTTTAAATGAAAACTTCAAAAATTAGTTCCATCAAATGTCTCCATCGATTGGATACCAAAGAACCAAGCTCAGTGATCTATGTGGGTTCCGGAAGCATGACCGTGATGACAGCAGAACAGCTATTCAAGTTTGCAATGTGACCAAGATCCCATTATTGTGGATTATAAGGCCGGATCTTGTAATTGGCAATTCGAAGATTTTGCCACCTGAGTTTGCAGTAGAAATTCAGTAACGTGGCCTTATTGCAAGCTGGTGTCCACATGAAGAAGTACTCAACCATCCATCAGTTGGAGGGTTTCTAACTCGTTGCGGTTGGGTTCAACTATTGAGAGCTGTTAGCCATTCTGCACTGAATGGGGAGTTGGCATGGAGATTGATGAATTTGGACTAAACTTCTCCATGTCAAAAGGGAAAAGATTGAGAAGCTTGTCTCTAGGATTTTCCATTTTCTCGAAGAAGAGATCCTGATGAATTTGGACTAAACTTCTCCATGGAAGGTGCTGAGAAAGCACTTATTATTCATGCATTCAAAACGTTATAGCCATATGTTTCGGATGGCCTTTCTTCTATATTTTATCGTGTTTATGCTATTAGCCCTTACTAGTTACTCTTCAATCAAATAACCAACATGCTAGCTTCTCTTGTTTCTAGACAAATAAAAAAAAAAGCATAAAAAGATTTGTGGTACAACTACAATGACTTGGCAAACATGACATTAATAAAATAAAAATAAAAAGTTAAAGGAAGATACAAATTTGGAAATAGAAAAACAAGCATTTCTGGCTATAAATGACAGGAAAAGAATCGTTGAGACTGAACAGAGAGAAGCAAGCAAGCTAGCTACCTAGTAAGAGAGAAGGAGAGAGATATGGGATCCATTTCCAAGCCTCATGTTGTTATGATCCCAAGTCCACTCCAAGGTCATGTAAAGACTATGCTTAAACTTGCAAAGCTTCTTCACTACAAAGGTCTTCACATCATGTTCGTCAACACAGAATTCAATCACAAACGTTTCCTTAGGTCAAGAGGACCTCATGCCCTTGATGACTTGCCTGGCTTCCATTTTAGAACCATTCCTGATGGTCTCCCTCCTTCAGATATTGATGCCACCCAAGACATACCTTCTCTTTGTGATGCCATGAACAAGTATTTCTTAGCAGCCTTTAAAGATCTTCTTTTAGAACTCAGAAATACCGTATCGGAGAACAACCCTCCGGTTACCTGCATTGTTTCTGACCCCTTCGCTCCAATCTCCATCAAAGCTGGGGAAGAAGTTGGTCTTCCAGTTGTGATGTATGCCACTATGAGTGCATGTGGCTATATGGGATTTAAACAGCTCCATGCTCTCAGAGAGAGAGGCTTCACCCCTATCAAAGGTAATTCACATGCTTGTTTGTTATTTAAGTTGTCATCAATTACAAGTGAACTTCCATGCAAAGTGGCTTTATTACACCATTATACAACTTCTTTAGTATTTTGCAGCTTTATTCATTTCTAAATTTTCAAACATCCAGATTCTCCCTTGCAAGTTGATGGAGAAATGATTATAAAACATTATCACGACAACAATTTCTTGTATTTATAATATAACATATTATATTAAGTTATATATACTGTACGTTCGACGGCATAATTCAAATAACATGCCATAGAACCATGTAAATTTTATATAATATATCCTTTTTCCAAATCACTTCTCTAAAAATCTGACAATCATTAAATCAGATAATCCTAGAAATCATAAATTTTATGATTGTGGGAGTATCCTGTGCATTCCCTGTACTCTAGATTTTTTATTATTAGTAGTAGTAGTCTTTTTTAGTGGAATATATATTTCGGATTCAGGAGGGTAATATGGAGTATTTGGCTCATAAAAAATAATTTGGTTTTTCCTGGATTGGAATATCAGTTTCTCTTTGATCTTGCATAGACTATCAATTTAGCTAAAGTATAATTAATTTAATTTTAGTTATACTGATAATGATTTTATTTATAGTGTAAATAGTATTTAAATGTGTACAGACACAAATCACTAATTTGATTATTATTTCTTTTTATATTTTTATTTATTTATTTATTTACATCGCATCCATTTTATTTTATTGTAAATAATATTTTAACTTTTTAGAAATTATCTTTTAAATGATTTCTTTTTTTGCTAATACACTTTATTATTATTAAAACAATATTACAATTTAATTAATTTAGTATGCCCGCGTTCCGACAAAAGTTACCAGGTTTAAAAGGGTGTTTGGAAGTGTGATAGCGGTTGCTTTTCAAATAGCTTTTCGTTCCGAAAAGCATGTCAATAATGTTTTTTATTTTTTTAAAAATTATTTTTGATATTAGCATATCAAAACGATCCAAAAGATACAAATCACACTTAATTTTAGTAAAAAAATTTGAAATTTTCTAAAAAGCAGGTTCAACTGCAGTGCCAAACGGGCACAAATCACACAGGCAAGATCAATGAGTATGTGCTATAAATTTTCATATTGAGCTTGGTCTAATAAGTTTGTGCTTTGCAGATTTGAGCAATCTAAGCAACGGCTATCTTGAGACAAAAGTAGACTGGGCTCCTGGTATGAAAGACGCTCGTCTTAAAGATTTTCCATTTATTCAAACAACAGATCCAGATGAGGTTGTCTTTAACTTTGTCATCGGAGCTGCTGAGACTTCTGTTAAAGCTCGTGCAATTGCTTTTCATACTTTTGACGCCTTGGAACCAGAAGTTTTAGATGGCCTTTCCACTATTTTCCCTCGAGTTTATTCCATTGGTCCGCTCCAGTTACTCCTAAATCAATTCGAAGAAAATGGCTTGAAGTCTATTGGTTACAGTCTATGGAAAGAAGACCACGAGTGTCTCCAATGGCTGGAAACAAAGGAACCCAAATCAGTGGTGTACGTGAATTTTGGAAGCATAACAGTGATGACAGCTGATCAACTGGTGGAGTTTGCAATGGGATTGGTTAATAGTAATATCCCATTCTTGTGGATTATAAGGCCAGATTTGGTCATCGGTGAATCGGCTGTTTTACCAGCTGAATTTGCAGAGGAAACTGAAAAGCGTGGCTTTATTACAAGTTGGTGTCCACAAGAGGAAGTACTTAACCATCCAGCAGTTGGAGGGTTTCTAACTCATAGTGGCTGGGGTTCAACCATTGAGAGCTTGTGTGCTGGTGTTCCAATGGCGTGTTGGCCCTTCTTCGCTGATCAAGCAATGAACTGTAGATATAGCTGCAATGAATGGGGAGTTGGAATGGAGATTGATAATAACGTCAAGAGGGAAGAAGTGGAGATGCTGGTGAAGCAGCTGATGGAAGGGGAAAAGGGTGAGAAAATGAGGGGAAAGGCTATGGAGTGGAAAAGGTTGGCTGAAGAAGCTGGTGGGCCAAAGGGTACATCATCCATTAATTTGGACAAGTTCATCCATGAAATAATCTCTTCAAACAATTAGATCGTTGTCACACTAGAATTAAAAAAAATTCATGATAAGATCAAATTTCGTGGCCCTTCCCTATCCGTTGCCTTTTATTGGAATTTAAATATCATAATAAATAAATGCTCCATTTTCGAACATGGTGTAGGCCCACTTTTGGCATTCTATATTTCAAAGCTACCATATATGGATTGTTGATGTGATAAGATCAATGATCATGTAGTTTCTCCAACCAAGGCACCGATTCGCATCTATTAATCACGTGGGAGACTCTGAAAAGCATGAAAAACTTATGTGTATGGATTGTTGACTGCCATCTTAAAAACTTATATCTTAAATAATGATTTGCATACCATTGAATTTATTTATTTTTCTTTGTTAGGTTTAGTAGTTAGAAATTATTTAGGATTAATTAATCCATACATTAATTGAAATTAAATTTGTTTTAAAATATATTTTAGAAGAATAAATCAGATTATCAAAATCAAGAAATTAACAAATTACTTGGATTTTTAGAACCTCATTAATATTTAATTAAAAAAAAGTTCAACATATAAAAATAAAATATGCAAAGGATTTAATTAACATCCATCCCCCTACAATATACTGTATTGATATATTTTGAGGTTAGATGGCAATTTAATTTGATGAAGGACGTCCATATTCCCTCTAGAATTGAGATTCCTTGATGTTTCTAGCTATCCATCTCTCCCTTTCCCCATCACTAGTAAGGAGAACAAGTTGTCGATCAAATCTTTCAGCTATAAACTCACATCCTTTCTTGTATTTTGTTTTTAGTTACCTTTTTTAATATATCGACTTCTTTTAAAAAACAAATTCACACACTTCTGTCCATTGCTGGCCCATAGCATTAACTTGCTAGTTTGTTTTTTTCTCCCGATTTAATTTTTTAAAAAAATTAGAATATTACTTTATATCTAAACAATCTCTAAACTCTTTATACTGAAAAAAATCTTAGAGGCTGGAGAGACTCTAACGAGAATCAACTGTTGAAAGCTTGTGTGCAGGAGTTCCTATGATTTGTAGGACTTTCATTTTCTGATCAGGCAATAAACAGTAACTATATATGCTGGCAGTGAGTGGGGAGTTGGTGTGGAGATTAAAAATGATTTCAATGTCAAGATGTTAATGGAAGAGAAGAGGGTAAGAAAATGAGGGGAAAAGCCATGCAGTGGAAGAAGTTTGAATCCAAGTAAGGTAATTATGAAAAGCTTGATTGTCTGTTGACAACTAATGTGTGTATAATTGTTAAATCTGACTTGGGCGGACAAATTAATTCAAAAAACCAATAATGTAAATGGGCGTTGAATTTGTAATCGAATTATAGAAGCTATTGATTTATTTAAAACTAAATCACCACGAAAAATAAAATAATTAAACCCGTACAAGATCCGGTCACCCGTAACACAAGCACTTGGCCAAGTTTTCTATAAGATGGCGACATAGAGAACTAAACCAAGCCACATATCTTTTACTTATAAAGAGACAAACACCCTAAAAGATATTCATCGATGAGATATATCAGCAGGGATTTCACATCCAATAATATAACTTCTGAAGAAACGAAGCAAGCATAGAGAGAGTTGTGAGAGATGGGATCCAAACCAGAAGCTAATTATATGCCTCACATGGTTTTGATCCCGTATCCATTTCAAAGCCATATAAAAACCATGCTTAAATTGGCAAAACTCTTACACTCCAAAGGCTTTCACATAACATTTGTCAACACAGAATTCAATCACCAACGTTTCTTGAAATCAAGGGGCCCAGATGCCCTTGATGGCTTGCCCCACTTCCGGTTTGAAACCATCCCTGATGGCCTGCCTCCTTCACATATAGATGCTTCCCAGGAAACTATTCCTCTTGCCATGGCTGTTGAAAATAATATGTTAGCTCCCTTAAAGGTTCTTCTAGCCAAACTTGACAATCCTCCGATTACTTGCCTAGTTTCTGATGTTTTCCTGCGATTCACCATCACAGCTGCTGAAGAACTTGGACTCCCAATTGTGATGCTTGTCACCATGTCTGCATGTGGATATATGGGATTCAAGCAGCTTCATGACCTCAGGGAGAAGGGCTTCCTTCCACTAAAAGGTACTGATCTTGTCGTAGAGGTCACAGGGCATGTGGTTGGTCTAGTCTTGATTCTTGGATTAGGTAAATTAAGATCAGGCCAATTGTGCGCTCAAAACTTTTCAAGAAAGTTTTTGTAAGATCATGAGGCATTTTTATTGATTTAGATTGCCTGCTTATTAGTTATAATCAAGAAAATTCTTGTTTGAACACAACTATGATTGTCTGATGATTCTATCCACTGATTGGTCAGCATGATCTGACTTTAACGCGCTGTGTTTTTACAGATGAAAGTTATCTAACAAATGGTTATCTTGAAACTACAATTATAGAAGGAATCCCTGGTATGAAACCGCTCCAACTTAAAGATTTTCCGTATACTCGAACAATAGATCCAGATGACTTTCCATTCAACTTTGTAATGCGAGCTGCTGAGGCTTCTGTTAAGGCTCATGCAATTGCTATTCATACTTTTGATGCATTGGAGCAAGATGTTTTGGATGGCCTTTCCACTATATTTCCTCGTGTGTATTCCATCGGTCCACTTCAGTTGCTTCTCAATCAAATCCAACAAGATGGTTTGAGCTCTGTTGGATACAATCTATGGAAAGAAGATAGCGAATGCCTTCAGTGGCTAGATACCAAGGAGCCCAGGTCAGTTGTCTATGTGAACTTTGGAAGCATAGCAGTGATGACAGCGGAGCAGCTGGTTGAGTTTGCCATGGGACTAGCTAATAGCGAGATCTCGTTCTTGTGGATTATAAGGCCGGATTTGGTTACCGGTGAGTCGGCGATTTTGCCATCTGAGTTTCAAGTGGAAACTCAGAATCGTGGTTTCGTGACTAGTTGGTGTCCACAAGAGGAAGTTCTGAACCACCCATCAGTTGGGGGATTTCTAACTCATACTGGTTGGAATTCGATTATTGAAAGCTTGTGTGCTGGAGTGCCAGTGATATGTTGGCCTTTATTCGCTGATCAACCAATAAATTGTAGCTATGCTTGCATTGAATGGGGAGTTGGCATGGAGATTGATAACAATGTCAGGAGGGACGAAGTGGAGACGCTTATCAGGAACTTGATGGGAGGAGAAGAGTGTAAGAAAATGAGGGAAAAGGCCAAACACTGGAGGAAGGTGGCGGAAGAGGCTACTGTCCCTAATGGTTCATCATCCATTAATTTAGACAAGTTCATCAATGAAATGTTACAATCAAACATCACTTTGTAACCTATGATCATTCAAAAGAGAAAATACTTCTGTGATGGGATTTTATTGCTTGCGAATTGAAGAAAGCTAGTGTTTGCATTAATGGTGTTTGTCTCAATCGTCCATATGTTTGTCCATTAATTGAACAGTCCCTGTTAAAGATCAATCCAGAAATTAATTTATCACCGCCTCCTATTCTTTGAGTTTCTCAGAAGCCTCCAACTAAATATTCAGGCATGCTTGTTGACTGAGATTTTTCAACACCTACCATTCTTGAATTTTGCAGAAGGTTACGAGTAATATATTTGTTTTTGGGTTTTTAAAGGGTTTTAAAAAAAAATTGAAATTTTTTTAATTTTTTATTTAGGTGTAAAGACCGTCACCGTGATATAAAACGATATCCACCGGTCAACTAAAGGAAAAGGAATAAAGATAGTTTTTATTTGCAACAAGTGGGGGACACAAAACAAAGTACAGTGGAGTGTGTGATATGAGAAAGAGTGCGAGTAATATTACTAATGGCTTATATTACGACAATTAATTGTTGTCCTCGTCCAATGTTTGGATTCGAGTTTTGCCCTACCTAGGTGGGGTTCGTGCTAAACCTAAGATTTGTTTCAAGGTCAAGTGTTGTGTAATCCAAGCATTGTGTTTTGAGTGCCATATCTTGATACATCGTAATAAATTATCTGATGTAGAACAAGTAGCGGAAGCATACATGTTTGATACGACCAAAAGATTGATGTCTTCTCTCAAGTGCAGAAGTGTCGAAGTAATAAATAATCCGGCAAAACCGGGATGGAACCACAGAGAAGTTAATTGTACAAATTATAAATAACAATAATACAACAACAACAACAACAACAACAATAATAACAATAATTGTAATAATAATAATAATAATACGTGGCGTTGTTATACTTGAGAATGATCTAAAAGATCGGGTCACAGGTTTCCAGCCTATATTCTGAGTTTATGAAAAGATCAAAGAGATATATTATATAATATAAACAGAATATAAATAATAATAATAATAATAATAGCTAGTAATAATATTAATAGTAATAATATTAATAATAATAATAACAGTAGTAGTAGTAGTACGTAGTAGTAGTAATAAAAGGAGAAGATGAAGAAATTAATGAGAACTTTGACATGAAAGATTAATGTAAGGATTAAACAATGATAAAAACAAATGTCAAGGTTAGAGGATCCACCAATGGTATTTCAAACAAGTATAGTATAAACTCTTATTATTTAACTGAAAACCACACACAAAGGAGGTTCCAATCGGATGATTTCTCATTAATAACTCATTATAAATTATTAACATGATCATATTAATTATCTTATTTACATAACACTAAACTTTTAAATATTGCCATAAATTCATTATGTTAACTGATGTTGACAACAAATCAAGTTCCTTTCATAGCCTAGGTGTAGGTAATACCATACGGTTGGGCTATGAGAGTGTCAAGCATTTGTTGTACCAAGTATTATACAACACAAATCTAGATTAACCATTTAACAAGCAAGGTATTAAGAATTAGTAAGATAAAAAGATAAGACATGTTAATATTAAACATTAAGATCCATGTTGAGTTTACACTATATTTATTCTTACACCATTAGTGTAACCTTTTCACCTTGACATAAGAAACTTAGCTAAACATAATGAAGAAGAGAAACATAAATAAACAAAATAAGAACATAAAGAAAATACAAGTTAACTAAGTAAAGGAAAGGAAATGAAAAGGATAAACAAGATATTAATGAAAGCAAAACTTAAAAATTACAAAAAAAATATAAAGAGAGAAATAAAGAGCATGAGCTTGATCTGAACAACCAAGCCCTAAATACATGGCAAATGCCTCCTTTTATAGGCCAAAATTCAGAATTATTGATTTGATGACTAATTGTTGAGTGGGTGGCCAACTTTTGACTTGGTGCAAATCCTTATCTTCTTATCTGAATAAAAACAAAATGCTACCATCCGAACTAAGTCCACTGGAAAACATGAAAGTTGTAGGAAATTGACTCAGCTTTCCAGAAAAAAAATAGAAGTCATTTGGGCTTCTAGAACTCCAGATATGGGCCAAACACTGAACAGTGTTCGGGCTGCAGGACAGATTCGGACTTCTCCATTGTTGCTATAATTTGAACTTGAAAATGGCCTTCTTAAATCTTGATGAAAACATGAAAGTTGTAGACCTATGTCTTACTGAATCTGTGTAAAAAATTTGAGGTCATTTGGACATCTAGAATTCGAGATATGACTCAATTACCGAACAGTGTTCCAGTTTGGACTACACCAACATCTCTTTTCTAAGTTAAACCCTCTCTTTATCTTCACAAATTTCAGTAGTTAAATTCATCAATCAATCCTTTGATTTATGTGATAGACCTGCATTTAAGATGAACATTTACCATATATTATGGCATTTTATAGTATTAGACTTGTTATTATAAAACATGCTTTAGTTAAGGAGTTATTGATAATTTAAGTGCAAAATGATGATATAAAACCTTGATAAATATGCACTTTTAAATACTAATCAATGCTCAAGAGGGATCACCCGATATTCAAAAGCAACTGATTTCGGCAGCCAGGGCGTCAAAGTCGGAATGCCGTGAAACTCACCGAGTTAATGCGTTTCGCCGTTTGAGGAGGAAGTCAGAGGCGTAGCCCTTGATGTCCACTGCGAAACTCACCGAGTCAATGCGTTTTGCCGTTTGCGAAGGAAGTCAAAGGCGTAGCCCCTGATGTCCACTAGTTTTTGGCCAAATTCCATCGTTTCGGCCCCGAAATTGTCATTTTTGCCATTTTTGGAAAGTTTTGTTTTAGCCATAACTCTTGATTTTCGAGTCCGAATTGACTTTTGTCAATTCCTACTTGCTTAGGATTTATAGGCCTTTCATATTCTGCATTTATCTCAAATTTGCCATTTATGGTAAATTTAATGTTTTGTGTCGTTTCCTTATCCGTCATGGGTTAGGTTAGGGTTTTGCTTTAAATACCATTGTAAATCCTCTAGCCGGGGGTACCTATTGATTATTGAATAAAAAAACCTTTAGTTTTCTAAGAGTTTCTCTCGTTGTAAATCATTTATGGAATATTGACGTTGGTCGTATTCATTTATTGTTTTCTGTTGTGTCAATTGGTATTAGAGCACGGATTTGCCGAACTCAATGGCGAATAATGAAGCAGGAGACGAAAACTCTATTGGCGGAGACCATGGAGTAGAGGCCTTGTGGGCGGCAGTGGAGGAGACGCGGCAACAAGTAGCGCAGATTAGCGAGATGCTTGCTGTCGTGATTAACCTCAACGCCAATAACAGGCCACCAGTTAACAAGGCTCGCGCCGAAGGAATTGCCAAAGGCCAACCTGTTTATAGAAGACGCAATCGAGCACCTCGCATCCAACCTGATAGTGAGGATGATTCAGATGAAGAAGATGACATAGGATACGGTTTACCTCCACCTGCGAGACGTCCGAGGGAGCAAGATGATTATCGCCTGAAAGCAGATCTGCCCAGTTTCAATGGGAATCTGCGAATTGAAGATCTTCTTGATTGGGTTACCGAAGTGGAGCGATTCTTTGAGATGATGGAGATACTAGAAGAAAAGATGGTGAGGTTTGTAGCCTTCTGATTGAAGGGAGGGGCTGCAGTATGGTGGGATCAATTACAGAAGAATTGACAGCGAAAAGGAAAGGCGCTTGTAAGGACTTGGTGTAGGATGAAGCAACTGATGATAGGGACGTTTCTGCCACCAAATTATGAACAATATCTGTTTCAATTACTTCAAGACTGCTCACAAGGATCCAGATCTGTGTTTGATTATACTGCGGAGTTCTCTAGACTCTTGGAGCGAAACAATCTTAATGAGATAGAGGGGCAGCGCGTAGCCAGGTATATGAATGGATTGAAATCATCATTGCGAGATAAGATTGGGTTACAGGTGGTTTGGAATGTGGAGGAAGCTCATAATCTGGCATTGAAGGCTGAACTGATGGAGCGAAGAGGAGGAATCTCAGGGTTTCGTCGAAACAATCCAGAGTCTTCGTTTAATACTAGAGACAAGGGTGGCAACAGCAGCCAAGCAAGCGTGTTAAATCAGAACAAAGAAGGAGGTAGCAGCAACAGCCAAGCAACCCAAGGCAACAGGAATATACCCAGAAATCCAAATCAGAACACGAACACGAACTTGAATCCCAACCCTTACGCCAGACCTGCACCTGGAGTCTGTTATCGCTGTCAGAAACTTGGGCATCTCTCTAACAGTTGCCTAGATCGTCACAGACCTGTCAACTGGATCGAAGGGGAAGAAGGGGATCCAGAGACTACTGGAGATGATGTAGGGGAGGATGACTGTTATGAGGGGGTAAAGTTCACTGAGGAGGATGGAGAACGAGTCAACTGTGTAGTGCAGTGAATATTATACACTCCAAGGCAAGAGGACGCAGGACAGCGGAATAATATCTTCTGCTCATAGTGCACCATGAGCCAGAAGGTGTGCAACTTAATTTTGGATAGCGAGAGTTGCGAGAACTTCGTTACAAGGGGCCTAGTTGAACACCTAAAGCTACCAATCGAGAAGCACCTGACTCCATACACTATCAGCTAGATCAAGAAAGGACCCACGATGAAGGTAACTGAAATATTTCGCGTTCTTATTTCCATTGGAAAAATATATAAAGATGAAGTAGTTTGCGATGTGATTGATATGGATGCTAGTCATGTGGTGTTGGGTCGGCCGTGGTAGTATGATGTTGATATTACCTACAAGGGTCGGGATAATACTTATTTGTTCACGTGGAGGTCACATAAAATTGCTATGGCTCCTTACAAAAGGAAGGCATTGTTCAGTAAGGCTTCTGAAGTGGAGAAGCAGTCGTTTTTTACAGTGTCCAGTTTGGATACAGAGTTTGTAGCAGACATCAAGGGTGCGCTAGAGTTCTATACGCTAGTAGTGAAGGCCCTCGTGGTGGAAGGGGAAGTTGAGGCTTCAATGACAGTCCCTAACAGGCTGAAACCATTGATAGATCAGTTCAGGGATATCACTTCGGAAGAGTTGCCGAATAATCTGCCGCCTTTGAGGGATGTCCAGCACCATATAGACCTCATACCAGGGGCCAGCTTGCCAAATCTGCCTCATTATCAGATAAGTCCGAAAGAGAACGAGGTCTTGAGGGAGAAAATTGAAGAGTTGTTGCAGAAGGGTTTTATTCGTGAAAGCATGAGTCCGTGCGCGGTTCCTGCGTTGTTAACGCCAAAGAAAGATGGGAGTTGGCGTATGTGTGTGGACAGTCGAGCTATCAACAAGATAACCGTCAAGTATCGCTTTCCAATTCCCCGCCTAGATGACATGTTGGATCAGATCAGCTTGAGGGTTCGGAGTTATTCTCAAAAATTGATCTTCGCAGTGGATATCACCAGATTTGGGTCAAACCAGGGGACGAGTGGAAGACAACATTCAAAAGCAAAGATGGGTTATATGAGTGGTTGGTTATGCCATTTGGGTTACCAAACGTGCCCAACACTTTTATGCGCGTGATGAATCAGGTATTGAGGCCTTTTATGGGGAAATTTGTTGTCGTTTATTTCGACGATATCCTTATCTATAGTAAGACCGCAAATGAGCATGTGGAGCAGTTACGGTATGTGTTAGCAATGCTACAAGAGAACCAGCTATTCCTTAATATGAAAAAGTGCAGCTTTATGATGGATAGCTTGTTGTTTCTGGGTTATGTGGTAAGTTCAGAGGGGATTCATGTGGATGAAGAGAAGGTCCGAGCAATTAGAGAATGGCCTGCACCGAAGACCGTGGGTGAAGTTCGGAGCTTCCATGAATTAGCCACTTTCTACCACCAATTTATTCTGAATTTCAGTACTGTCATGACACCGATAACCGAGTGCATGAAGAAAGGCAAATTTCAGTGGGGGGAAGAGGCAGAAACAAGCTTTGCGTTGATAAAGGAGAAGCTATGCACCGCGCCAGTATTGGCCCTACCCAGTTTTGAGAAGATTTTCGAAGTTGAATGTGATGCGAGTGGCGTGAGAATTGGGGCTGTGCTATCCCAGGAGAAACGACCAGTAGCCTTGTTCAGTGAGAAGTTGAGTGAGGCTCGTCAGAAGTGGAGTATGTATAACCAAGAGTTTTACGCGGTGGTCCGAGCTTTGAAGCATTGGGAACACTATCTAGTGCAGCGGGAGTTTGTTTTGTACACTGATCACCAAGCTCTGAAATTTATTAATAGCCAGAAGCACTTGGATAACATGCATGTCAGATGGGCAACTTTACTTCAAAAGTTCCCTTTTGTTATTCAACACAAGTCTGGTGCTTTGAATCGGGTTGTCGATGCGCTGAGCCGTCGTGCCAATCTGCTGGTGACATTGGCTCATGAGATAGTGGGGTTTGAGTGCCTAAAGGAGTTGTATCAGGAGGATGAAGATTTCAAAGAAATCTGGGCGAAGTGCATTAAGAAACACCCCGTCAGCGATTTTCATGAGAGCGAAGGTTTTCTATTTCGCAGAAATCGTTTCTGTATACCCCAGATGTCGCTGCGAGAGAACTTGATCCGTGACCTTTATAGGGGTGGATTGAGTGGACACTTATGCAGGGAAAAAACAGTGGCTAGCTTAGAGGAACGATATTTTTTGCCGCAACTGAAGAGAGACGTCGGCAATTTTATACAGAGGTGCTATATATGTCAGGTATCTAAAGGTCAGTCGCAAAATACTGGTCTCTATACACCTTTACCTATTCCTAACAATATTTGGGAGGATTTGTCTATGGATTTTGTGCTAGGGTTGCCTCACACCCAGCGAGGGGTGGATTTTGTTTTTGTGGTGGTTGACAGGTTTTCAAAGATGGCTCACTTCATCCCTTGCTGAAACACCCCAGATGCTTCGCATGTAGCCCGGTTATTTTTCAGGGAGGTGGTCCGACTTCATGAAGTGCCGTAGTCAATTACTTCTGATCGCGACATGAAATTCCTTAGCCATTTTTGGGTAACTTTATGGAAGATGTTTAAGACTTCGCTGAACTGAAGCACAACCGCACACCCATAAAATGATGGGCAGACAGAGGGGACAAACAGAACTTTGGGAAATCTGGTTCGTAGCATTTGTGGGGATAAACCAAAACAGTGGGATCATATGTTGCCACAGGCTGAGTTTGCTTACAATAGTGCTATTCATAGCGCAACGGGGAAGACTCCTTTTGCTATGATATATGTGACACCACCGAGACATACAGTGAACTTAGTTCGCCTACCCAAGGGAGGCCCAGGATTTAGTATGGCCGCTGAGAACATGGCGACACAAGGCCAGACCGTGCAGGAGGAAGTGAGGCAGAGGTTGGAAGCAACAAATGCAAAGTACAAGGCTGCGGCGGATAAGCATCGACATCGCCAAATGTTTGAAAAGGGAGATTCTGTTATGGTTTTCTTGCGCAAAGAAAGGTTTCTCGTAGGCACTTACAACAAGCTGAAGCCCAAAAAATATAGTCTGTATCAGGTTTTGAAGAAGATCAACGATAATGCCTGTGTGATTGATCTTCCCGAAACCATGGGCATTTCCAAGACTTTCAACGTTGCAGATTTGTTTTAGTATTATGCAGAGGAACACTTGTATCCTGATCCCGATCCGGAACCTAACTCGAGGTCGAGTTCTTTTCAAGTGGAGGAGTCTGATGTAGAACAAGTAGCGGAAGCATACATGCTCAAGAGGGATCACCCAAAATTCAAAGGCAACTGATTTTCGGCAGCCGGGGCGTCGAAGTCGGAATGCTGCAAAACTCACCAAGTCAATGCGTTTCGCTATTTGCGGAGGAAGTCAGGGCGTAGCCCCTGATGTCCACCGCGAAACTCACTGAGTCAATGCGTTTCGCCGTTTGCAGAGGAAGTCAGCGGCGTAGCCCCTGATGTCCACCAGTTTTTGGCCAAATTCCATCATTTCAGCCCTGAAATCGTCATTTTTTCCATTTTTAGGAAAGTTTTGTTTTAGCCATAACTCTTGATTTCCTAGTCCGAAACGATGGAATTTGGCCAAAAACTGGTGGACATCAAGGGCTACGCCTCTAACTTCCTCCGCAAATGGCGAAACGCATTGACTCGGTGAGTTTTGCGGTGGACATCAGGGGCTACGCCTCTGACTTCCTCCCCAAACGGCGAAATGCATTGACTCGGTGAGTTTTGCAGCAGTCTGACTTCGACGCCCCGGCTGCCGAAATTCAGTTGCCTTTGAATTTCGGGTGATCCCTCTTGAGCATATTTGCTTCCGCTACTTGTTCTACATCATTATCCCTCTAAGTCTAGAGAGAACAAAAAAAAACTATGATTTGATAAAATTCTAAATGTAAATAATGAAACTTAAACCAAAGAAAATATTGAAACCTAATTAAGAGAGAAATACAAAAATAACTGGGAAAACAAAAATTAAAACATCATTTTTTTTTATCTAATTTGTACAATGTCTGCTTAAGCCATAATGGGATTAAAGCAAATTCATGTTCTCAGGGCGAAATAATGGCAGAGCCACGGTGTAGCAAGAGGGGCAATTTGGTGTGGACGCGTCTGTCCAAGCACCATGGTCATGGATGCGTCCATGCCTAACATGGAGGTGGCCATGGTCGCGTCCAGACCCAACGTAGGGTTGGGTGTGGACGCGTCCGTCCAAATGCCAGGTGTCAACACGTTAGGGTTCGGATGATTATGATTATGTGCAATAAATTTTCATTTTGAGCTTGGTCTAATAAGATTGTGTTTTGCAGATTTGAGCAATCTAAGCAACGGCAATCTTGAGACAAAAGTAGACTGGGCTCCTGGTATGAAAGACGTTCGTCTTAAAGATTTTTCATTTATTCAAACAACAGATCCAGATGAGGCTGTCTTTAACTTTGTCATTGGAGCTGCTGAGACTTCTGTTAAAGCTCGTGCAATTGCTTTTCATACTTTTGACGCCTTGGAACCAGAAGTTTTAGATGGCCTTTCCACTATTTTCCCTCGAGTTTATTCCATTGGACCACTGCAGTTACTCCTAAATCAATTCGAAGAAAATGGCTTGAAGTCTATTGGTTACAGTCTATGGAAAGAAGACCATGAGTGTCCCCAATGGCTGGAGACAAAGGAACCCAAATCAGTGGTGTACGTGAATTTTGGAAGCATAACAGTGATGGCAGCTGATCGACTGGTGGAGTTTGCAATGGGATTAGTTAACAGTAATATCCCATTCTTGTGGATTATAAGGCCAGATTTGGTCATCGGTGAATCGGCTGTTTTACCAGCTGAATTTGCAAAGGAAACTGAAAAGCGTGGCTTTATTACAAGTTGGTGTCCACAAGAGGAAGTGCTTAACCATCCAGCAGTTGGAGGGTTTCTAACTCATAGTGGCTGGGGTTCAACCATTGGGAGCTTGTGTGCCGGTGTTCCAATGGCGTGTTGGCCCTTCTTCGCTGATCAAGCAATGAACTGTAGATATAGCTGCAATGAATGGGGAGTTAGAATGCAGATTGATAATAACGTCAAGAGGGAAGAAGTGGAGATGCTGGTGAAGCAGCTGATGGAAGGGGAAAAGGGTGAGAAAATGTGATGCGTGTTATAAAGAAAAAGGCTAGTATCGATGCTAGAGTGGCTGAAACATGGTATAACCAATCATTAAAGACAAAACCTTAGTGGAGAGGAAGACAATTAGTGTGCGCGTAAGTAGTTGATATTATTTTACGTACCCACATGGTGTAAGATAGACTAATTTCAATGGTATTATCAATGATGATAGTTTCTGCAAGGCATGGATGGTTTCCATCTATGAATTTAAATAGTCCCTAGCCAATTACAGAGGAAGGAGCCGAGCTTTTCAAAAGTTATAGTTGTAGTTTGTAAGTTTCAATGAGAGATAATGGTATTGAAGATTACTGTTGTGGATTCCTTTAAGGTTTATAGAGATAATATCGATGCCATTAGAATTGATAAAGGGGGGCGATTATCAATGACAGGGGCATTGTCTTTTTTATTTTTTATTTAAAAAATTATTGGTACGTGTTAGGTCAAGGCATGGCCACCAAACTTAAAGCTATTGGGTCTGGTGCGTCACACCCCAGGCTATTAGGTCTCGCTCGGCTGTCAGATCCAAGTGTGCAATTGGGTTTGGCATGGCCGTCAAATCCAAGGTGATTGCCAGACCCATTACCTTGGATCTAGCAACCATGTCATTATAGTTATCATGTCCAGCCTGACCTGGCGAGTTAACCCGAGATCTTAGTCAAGTCTATTTCATTCAAAATCAAGACTTGCAATTAGCCTATAAGAAAACCAATCGACCCATCAAGTCAACCCAGAACTCAAGTGACAGGGCAAAACCTGAGAGAGACCTGATTTTTTTCAATTGTATTTTTTGTCCTAGCTAGAGAACCTTTTTTTTTTTTTTACATATTTTTCAATTGGTTATTGACTCATTTTAAAGTTCACTATATAAATACTAAACGAATGTTTTATTTTTTCAATGTGGGATTTGAAGCCCTTTAGTATATATACTTTATGTTCATAAAAAAAATAAATGTTTTTTTAATTTAAGAATAAAAAAAATATTTTTGGTTTAAATACTTCAAATTAAAAGAATAAGATAATATCTTTCTAGTGTGGGATAACAAAACCTTTTAAAATAATCTTTTAAATTTAATTATTTACAGCATGTATAACATATATCTAAATGGATTGTTTCTTAATTTTTTTCATATGAAATATTAAAACCTCAAATATTTTTTTTTTTTTTTTAATTGTTATGAGTTAACCTGAGTCAATCCGGGATCCAGCCCCTTAGCCAAACGAACCCTAAGGCCAAGTTTGATGACTATGGTTGTCATGAAAATATAACTTTAAAGAATACAATTGAAAAGAAATAAAGTGATGTGATCAGTTAAAAAACTGAAAACTGAAAAAATAGACAAAACTTTCTCTCTTTTATTTTGCTCTGAGGGCCTCTTTTAAATAATATTAATTGTTTTTATTTTGTGTTTCATTTCCAGAGTGATTTTTCTAGTTCATCTATGGCTTGTTTTTATCGGAAATAAAATTACAATAGTGCTTATCTATCAAACCTAATAGTAAAAAAACAATTGAATGAAAATACAAAAAAATGCCTCTTAACATAAATTAAAGAAAATTTCTACTTTAGGGGTATTTATATCATTTTATTAAGCTGGAAAAAAAATAAAAATACAGAAATGTCACTGGACATTAACTTTAAAAATCAATTTTAAAGACAATATAATTATTTCATATGGTAACAATTTTACATAAAAAAGTATAAAAAGATCAATACTACCTCCATCAATATAGTAATAACTATTAAATACCTATAAAAAAAAAATATTACCATGTATAATAGGGTATAATATATATCAATCTTTATTGCTCTAATAAATATCTAGTATTTAAGAGAATATTGATAAGAAATATTATAGAAATAATTTTTTCATGCAATAAAAATTTTATAATTATATCACTAAATTTTTTTTTATAAAATTAGTTGGATTAATATAATAATACTACATGTAATAGGCAAAACTCATCAGTCATGTTCTTTCTTTTATTTTCTTTTTCTTTTCTGTTTTTTTTTTTTTTTTTTTTGAATAACTGATCAATGTGAATGCTCAATCTACATCAGTGACGACAAAAAGGCATCAATCATTCTGCCATTTGTTTAGCACATTTCTGAGTAGTAGCTTTCTTGTGCCCCTCCCGCACATTTCTTATCATCGATCGTGACACGCCGCCACCCCCCTAATAGAGAACTAAACCAAGCCACATATCTCATACTTATAAAGAGACAAACACCCTAAAAGATATTCATCAATGAGATATATCAGCAGAGATTCCACATCCAATAGTATACTGCATGTTCTGCAGTCTTCTGAAGAAACGAAGCAAGCACAGAGAGAGTTGTGAGAGATGGGATCCAAACCAGAAGTTAATTATATGCCTCACATGGTTTTGATCCCGTATCCATTTCAAAGCCATATAAAAACCATGCTTAAATTGGCAAAACTCTTACACTCTAAAGGCTTTCACATAACATTTGTCAACACAGAATTCAATCATCAACGTTTCTTGAGATCAAGGGGCCCAGATGCCCTTGATGGCTTGCCCCACTTCCGGTTTGAAACCATCCCTGATGGCCTGCCTCCTTCACATATAGATGCTTCCCAGCAACCTATTCCTCTTGCCATGGCTGTTGAAAATAATATGTTAGCTCCCTTGAAGGTTCTTCTAGCCAAACTTGACAATCCTCCGATTACTTGCCTAGTTTCTGATGTTTTCCTGCGATTCACCATCACAGCTGCTGAAGAACTTGGACTCCCAATTGTGATGCTTGTCACCATGTCTGCATGTGGATATATGGGATTCAAGCAGCTTCATGACCTCAGGGAGAAGGGCTTCCTTCCACTAAAAGGTACTGATCTTGTCGTAGAGGTCACAGGGCATGTGGTTGCTCTAGTCTTGATTCTTGGATTAGGTAAATTAAGATCAGGCCAATTGTGCGCTCAAAACTTTTCAAGAAAGTTTTTGTAAGATCATGAGGCATTTTTATTGATTTAGATTGCCTGCTTATTAGTTATAATCAAGAAAATTCTTGTTTGAACACAACTATGATTGTCTGATGATTCTATCCACTGATTGTTCAGCATGATCTAACTTTAACGCGCTGTGTTTTTACAGATGAAAGTTATCTAACAAATGGTTATCTTGAAACTACAATTATAGAAGGAATCCCTGGTATGAAACCGCTCCAACTTAAAGATTTTCCGTATACTCGAACAATAGATCCAGATGACTTTTTGTTCAACTTTGTAATGCGAGCTGCTGAGGCTTCTGTTAAGGCTCATGCAATTGCTATTCATACTTTTGATGCATTGGAGCAAGATGTTTTGGATGGCCTTTCCACTATATTTCCTCGTGTGTATTCCATCGGTCCACTTCAGTTGCTTCTCAATCAAATCCAACAAGATGGTTTGAGCTCTGTTGGATACAATCTATGGAAAGAAGATAGTGAATGCCTTCAGTGGCTAGATACCAAGGAGCCCAAGTCAGTTGTCTATGTGAACTTTGGAAGCATAGCAGTGATGACAGCGGAGCAGCTGGTTGAGTTTGCCATGGGACTAGCTAATAGCGAGATCTCGTTCTTGTGGATTATAAGGCCGGATTTGGTTACCGGTGAGTCGGCGATTTTGCCATCTGAGTTTCAAGTGGATACTCAGAATCGTGGTTTCGTGACTGGTTGGTGTCCACAAGAGGAAGTTCTGAACCACCCATCAGTTGGGGGATTTCTAACTCATACTGGTTGGAATTCGATTATTGAAAGCTTGTGTGCTGGAGTGCCAGTGATATGTTGGCCTTTATTCGCTGATCAACCAATAAATTGTAGCTATGCTTGCATTGAATGGGGAGTTGGCTTGGAGATTGATAACAATGTCAGGAGGGAAGAAGTGGAGAAGCTAATCAGGAACTTGATGGGAGGAGAAGAGTGTAAGAAAATGAGGGAAAAGGCCAAACACTGGAGGAAGGTGGCGGAAGAGGCTACTGTCCCTAATGGTTCAACATCCATTAATTTAGACAGGTTCATCAATGAAATGTTACAACCAAACATCACTTTGTAACCTATGATCATTCAAAAGAGAAAATACTTCTGTGATGGGATTTTATTGCTTGCGAATTGAACAAAGCTAGTGTTTGCACTAATGGTGTTTGTCTCGATCGTCCGTATGTTTGTCCATTGAACAGTCCCTGTTAAAGATCAATCCAGAAATTAATTTATCACCGCCTCCTATTCTTTGAGTTTCTCAGAAGCCTCCAACTAAATATTCAGGCATGCTTGTTGACTGAGATTTTTCAACACCTACCATTCTTGAATTTTGCAGAAGGTTACGAGTAATATATTTGTTTTTGGGTTTTTAAAGGGTTTTAAAAAAAATTTGAAATTTTTTTAATTTTTTATTTAGGTGTAAAGACCGTCACCGTGATATAAAACGATATCCACCGGTCAACTAAAGGAAAAGGAATAAAGATCGTTTTTATTTGCAACAAGTGGGGGACACAAAACAAAGTACAGTGGAGTGTGTGATATGAGAAAAAGGTGCCGAGGTGCTCACCTAGGCACTCCAAACAAGGAGAGGTGAGGCCCCAACACTTTTATTAGACTCGGGTGTTGGATTTCAATGAAGTACCACCTAGGCGAGCACCTTGTCAGTGGGTGCAAGGCGTTAAGGCTAGTGCCTGCTTGAATTTCTTCTTTTTCTGTTGGATTTTTTTTTAATTGTTCTATTTGTTCATTTTTTTAACTGATATTTAAATTTTTCTTTTTAATCTGTTCACCTACTTGCTATAAATTTTTTTTTTTAAGGGTGAAAAATATAATTTTATATGACTATGTTATGATATTTTATATTTTCTTTTGATTTTCTGATTATATATATATATATATATATAGATTCTTTGTTCATTTAGGAGCGCCTAGCGCTTCGGGCATTTTACAGGCTTGGTGTCTTTTAACACTTTTCGCCTTTGACAACACTGGATACAATTGGTGTTCTTTGTGGAATGTGTGATTACTAATGCTGCCATTGTTTTTCCATTTTCATAGGTCCGTTGTATAGTAAGAAACATAGTAAGAGACTGGGCAGCAGAGGTAATGATGCGTCATTGCATTCCTGTTTCTAACTCATCATCTGCGATTTCTGAGGCCAAGGTTTATGTGTTCCCACTGTTCCTACACTGATGCAGGGACAGAAAGAACGTGATCAGTGCTACAAGCCTATTCTTGAGGAGCTCAATTCTTTATTCCCTAGTCGTTGCAACAAAAGGTACATAATTTCCTTATGTGTTTACCATTTTAGGAATGCAATTTTGTGCTTAGTGATTGTGATATGCAGAATGATGTATAATCTGTCATGGAATAATGTTTTATTTACTATATAACCATAAATTCATTGCACAGGCCCCCTACATGTTTAGTTCCTGGTGCGGTCTTGGGCATCTGGCCTTGGAGATTTCATGTTTGGGTATGTATTAAAGATGTGAAGTTATTACAAATTCTATTTTGGCTACTTTATATGGAGCCCAACACTTATCATATGATAATGCAGGTTTCGTGAGCCAGGGAAATGAATTTTCATACTACATGATGATATGCTCAAGTTTTATTCTTAATCAGTAAGGACTTCTAATAATTTCTTGCCAATCTTACTGTGTGTATGCTCTTGGCAGTAATTAATCTTTGAATGAATGAATATCACTCTCTCCCTTTCTTTAGTAATGGTTAGTTTGATTGTATTAGGACCCAGAATGCAGGGGAATGGACTATATATCCTTGGATCCATAGCAATTGCAATTCACTTTCAGACAGTGACCAACTCCGTCCTGTTTCATTTCCAGATATTCATCCAGCAAGGTATTCATGCTGCACCTAGTATTTTTTTCACCTTCAAAAACTTTGCAAAAAAATTTTAACAATAACTATCTGCTTGTCATTTTAAATCCATATTGACTTTTATAACAAGCAGTGCAGGGATTCCTGAAGGATTCTCCATGTGTGGTGGTGACTTTGTTGAAGTCTATAGTGATCCAAGTCAAGTAGGTAGGAGAATTTAATTCCTTTTAATTGTTCATGGTGCAAATAATTGCTGGAACTTTGGCCACTGAAATGGGCAGATATTTTGATTAAGTTTATTCCTTGCTAATAAACTTTTATTTATGTAATAGTACTTTAATTTGCAGAAAACTAGACATGGTATCATAGGCACAAATTATTCTAGCAGTGTACTTGCTTTGAAGGTAATTCTTATGGAGAGTATTTGTATGATATGCAGGAGTTTGGGATGCAGTTGTAACTTGATTTTTTATTGACACGGCACACAATATTGTTGAATACATTGAAATCATATCAAGGATTTTGAAAGATGGGGGGGTGAGTTCCTTGAAGCTGTTTGAAACACTGTACATTTTCTGTTATTTTTCTGCGTGGAATTAGCTCACTTAGGTGATGACAGGTTTGGATAAATCTGGGACCACTCCTGTATCATTTTGCAGACATGTATGGACAAGAAGATGTAAGCTTCATTTTTCCACAATGTTCATATATATACATATATATGGTGATGTTTTGATGCTGGTTTCTTTCTAATGCATTAACCCCTTTTCCTTTAGGAGATGTCCATTGAACTGAGCTTGGAAGATATAAGGTGTGTTGCGTTTAATTATGGGTTTGAAGTTGAGGTAATAATCTCAACTCCGTATATATTTGGTTATCTTGCATGACCGAATGCTTTTCTTAATTTGCTGACTGCATCTCCCAGTAATTTAAAAATGTACTGTTCTATTAATTATGGGCTGCAGAAGGAAAAGACAATTGAGACAACCTACGCTACAAATCCTCGATCAATGATGCAAGTAAGATTCGCAGACCCATGTTGGAAATTCTCTGTTAAATGTTTTCTCTGCCTGCTTTATAAATTTAAAAAGTGGGGATGGTCCTCAAAAAATCATCTGTGCAGTATTTATAGAAGTGATCCAAGGACTAAGAAGCTTCTGTTGTGGCTTAACAAACTCGCTCACCAAATGTGCTTACCTAGCTATGTCATGAGTCCCCAACATGCTAGATCCCTTCTCTTTCTTTTAGGCCAATGAAGGCCACCAAATTCCCTTTTGCTAATCAGATCTGACTTTTGTAGTTGCAGAGTTTACCTTCAGCTCATGCTGGCGTGGTATTTGCAAACATATTTGACTTTGATTTTTCGCAGAACCGATACTTTGCTGCATTCTGGACAATGAGAAAGAAATCAGCTGAGGCGGAAAAGCTTTCAACATGATAAGCAGCGGTGGAGAAGCATTTTGCATGATGATTACCCGCCTTCGTATTTTGTGGTCTGCTATATTGTTTTTTTTTTATATTATTATTAATGTGGGTGTCCAGATTAGCTTGTACACACCTCGATCAATTCCATGGATTCTGATGTTAACGACCATGTAAACTTTCAGTAGTCCTGAAAAAATTTAAACTCGTAATCATTAAGAAGCAAACTTAAAACCTAATCAGTTAAGTTAATCCTCATGTTAGTCTGCTACATTGTTCCTTCATGTAAAAGCTGCATATAGAATATAGAATCCAGCAAATTGAAATCTGTTTCTTGAAAATAATATACAGGCTGAAGATTAATATGAGCGATGTGTCAAATTGTGACAAATAGAAACACTTTTCTTTTTCTTTTTGGTGCCAAGTTTTTCCTAATTTGTAATCTCAAATTTTGGAACGGTGTTTAAGAGATTAATTATCATTTTCCTACTTGATCACAAAATTATAGATTTATAGGTTTACAATTATAAAAACTAATGTACTGTTAGGAACATGGGACTAGTCAAGTATATGGAATATACCAAAAGCAGTTCCTTTAAAACATTGAAACACTTTTTTATTTTTTGGTCCAATGACCAGCTCAAGTTTGGTCCAGTGATTGGTATATATTTTTTTCTCTTTTTATATATTTTTTTTTCTATCTTTTTTTCTCATATTTATTTTTACTTGAATTGACAATTTTTAATGCGCAACATAATTTTTTTTGTCTCTCTCGCACAACTTTTTACAGGATAAACATTAATTTCTATCATTAATAGTTATATTTCTATTGTACCTACCAACCCACATGAACATTAATGAAGATAAATATACATCATCACACAAACATGAGATAGCATCTCCTTTAATCCTGTAAGAAACATAGAACTCATGACACATCATCACACTAATTAAGGAGCCATATTAGTTGGCTAATGACAAGATTCCCTCTTTTTTAAAACAAAAATTATAAGTACTTGCACCTTCCAAGACCAAAAGGGAGATAATTTTTTTCTAGCATACCAAGTCCACAATCCTACAATGCCTATATACACTTTCTTGCACTTTTCATATATTTTCACCTTGTCTGTTATTTTCTCAACATATATAAGTACTAATTTAAGTATCATAGTGTCCTACATCCTAATAAAAAATAAGTTTTACAGGAACCACTCATTTTTTTGGTTCGCTAGTTGAGGAAATTGATTTCTCTATGCATTAGTGGTGTCATTTGTGAGAAACAAAATAAAAAAAGCTATTTCTTTTTCTTTCACTTTTCATCAAAAATATTGTCCATGATTGTCAAAAAATCTAGAACAAAAAACAGTAATTGATGTCCATACCACAGGGATTCTAGCTCACTTAGATCTCTAATAACTCTTTGATTAGGTGCAAGTGTTCAATGAAGTTGTTCCGGTGATACAACTATATCTTTGCACTTTTTATCATGCACAATAACAAACACCACTAAGTGTGCAATGACACCTTCAATTCCTTAAAGAGACAGAGTAGAATGCATGTAAGCGAGTAATGCTCGCACTCTTACTCTTAGAAGAAGCTGCACGTATCGTTCTCATATGAGATGTTCTAAATGATCTAGTCACTCAGGCATTAATACTTAGCTATGATATAAACTCTATGAATCCATGAGTTTGCAAGCAAGAATACAACCCCTATCAAATGGGAGAATCCCTATTTTGTCACAAAATATTACACACATGATTCTCTAAATATTATGTCTTTATATATGCTAGCCTAGACAGCTAAAAATAACTCACAAACCCTCAAGAGCATATATAAAATATGAAAAGCATCATAAAGCTAATCATATAAGACAATAATATTATGTGCAAAGTTCTTTTAACAATACTCCATAGATTTGCTAAAGCATGGAAACACAATTTAGATCTTAACTCTATTCTCTACTTTCTTGATCTAGCTTCAAAATCATCTATCATTTCAGCACTAGCATTCCAGTTAAAAAAAGCATAATAGAGATCTTTACCATCACAATGAGAAGATAAGAGCACCATGACCTATATTTAAAGGTTCAATAAAAAGATGCTCAGTATGGAAAAACTCCTTAAGCCTATTGTCATTTAAACCTTGGTTAATGGAGTATACAACGTAAGGCTGGGCGCGAACGCGTCCCCACCCAACGTGGGGTGGGTGCAGATGCGTCCAGATCCAACACAGGGTGGGGGTGGACACGTCCGCTCCCAACATGTTGTTGGGTGGGGACGCGGCCAACCCAATGTGGTGATGGGCGTTGATACGTCCATGCCCAACATGGAGGTGGCCATGGTCGCGTCCAGACTCAACGTGGGGTTGGGTGTGGACGCGTTCGTCTAAGCGCCAGGTGTCCACACATAGGTGCTCAGGTGCTGGCTGCCAAACGCCACATATGTGCTGGGGTCTACCCAACACACAAGTATCAACCCAAGCGCCACATGTCCCCACATGATTTTTCTTCAATGGTAATAAAAAAATTTTAAAATTTATTAATGATGATAATAGTAGTAATAGTAGTAGTGATAGTGGTAGTAATTTTTTTATCTTACATTTCAAATCAAATATATGGCTATTTTTCGATGTTAAGAACATTTTTTTTTAATTTAGTAATTATTTTATTAATAATATTAATTATTATGAAAATAATAATATTTATAACACGAAAGATAATATTTTCAATATTAATACTTTTGGTAATAGTAAAAATAATAATATTCATAACACAAATAATACTATTTTTAATTCCAAGAATATTCATAACACAAATAATAATATTTTTTATATTAAAACTTTGAATTATTATAAAAATAATAATATTATAACACAAATAATAATATATTTGATATGAATACATTGAATTTTAATAAAAATAATAATATTTTCGATGAATACTTTGTATTAGAAGAAAAATAATAATGCTTACGATACAAATTATAATATTTTTTATATTAATACTTAGAATTGTTGAATATTTTTAATAATACTGTGCCACGGACTCACTTTTTATTTTTCTAAAAAATATCATAAAATTTTATAATATAAATAATAATATGTTTTCAATATTAATAATAATATTTTCTTTCAAAGTTAATTATATTTTGCACACATGCATCAGCTCAAGTGCCATGTGTGCACTTGGTCTGCCAAGCACACCAGCAGCCAACCCAAGTGTCACGTGTGCGCTTGGTCTTTCCCGCACACAAGCAGTCAGCCCAAGCACCCAAGGCCAGGGAAACTGAGCGTCAGGTGGCTGTGGCCTGGGGCACAGCCAGCGAGCATGGCCTGCCCAAGCACCAAGTGTCCGCAACCCCAGCAGACATGCCTCCAGCATGGCGTTTTGGGCCTACTAGCTACAACCTCACACATGCCCCCATCGAACAGTACAATTCACAGTAAAAGCAATCACAATTCAAAGTGAAAGCACTCACAGTGCACAATAGCTCGCACCACAATGAAACCAAACAGTGTAGTCCATAGTGAAAATACTCACAGGACCACTACAGTGCAAAACAGTGCAATCCACAGTGAACAATAGCAAGCGCTATAGTGAAACACCAATCAATTTTAGTTATAATTTATTATACTTAAAAAAAAAAATTCAGTAATAAAATTTTAAATTAGAGATTTTGTATTAGAGATTTTGTATGAGGGCATGTTCAATATAAATTTATATTGCTTGTACATTTTTTTTTTGTCTAAATTAGATATTATATAAATAGATACAAAATATTTATGACAATGAATGGATAATGTGCTTAATGATGTACAATTAATTCTTTTTTAATGCTATGGAATAAGTAAATTGTAGAGTCATCAACTGAGAGTATAATTGGGTAATATTTTATTTTCTATATATATCTTAGAGCTCCAAAATCAACATGTTTCTTACTCAAAATTGATATCGGCCTCCTCACTGTTCGGATAGTCAAAACCCTTGGCTCCATATATTAAGGTGTTTAGGAGTGTGGTAGCGGTTGCTTTTTAAATAGCTTTTCGTGCCAAAAAGCATGCCAATAATGTTTTTTTATTTTTAAAAAATCATTTTTAATATCAGCACATCAAAACGATTCAGAAAGTATAAACCAACTTAATTTTAGTAAAAAAAAATTGAATTTTTGCAAAAAAAACTATTTAAACCGCAGTGCCAAACAGCCTTTAAATGTGACAACGCGTTGGGGTTGGCTCCACTCTTCCTCATGACATGTTGTCAGTTTTAAGCAGTCTTTTTACTCACGGCACTAGCCATGTGTCTATCATGACAGTAAGGGCCGGTGGTCCAGGGAGGGGGGGGGTGTTGTCGTGCCGGTTTCCACAATTATGTGGATTTAATGTCGTTATTCCAAAACTATTTATCCAACTGTTAGAAAGAAGAAAATGATGAATGATACTGTATATAATTGAACTTACAAGGTTTCAATTATTTGTATAATTGAACTTGTTTTAGATTAAATTAATTCAATTCATTATGTTCATTGCTATAAATAAAGTTTTCTAGTTGCGATATATATTTTAATAATAATTTTCAATGGAAAAATAACTGGCCATTCATTCATACCACTAGAAAAAGGGCCAATGATAGATGCTGGAGATAGTGCATTGTTACGTTACAGGCTGCCAGACAAGTTTGCTGATAAGATTTTATATATTATAGTGATTATTAATTTGTAAAATCCTTGTATTTTGGAGGGTTGTGATTTAGAAATTAATTAGTTGCTTTCTATTGCTTACGTGGTGGGTCTGTCTTAGGGAAAAAAAACAGGTATAAAAAAAAACAAAAAAAAAATGACCTATTAAAAATAATAAAAATATCTACATTTAAAATTTTTATAGCCATTTATTCCCTCGTGTCTGTAAAATTTCTCGTTGTTATCACTTGAGCACACCAACATTGACCTGGCAGAACATGACATTAATAAAGTAAAAATTGAAAGTTCAAGGAAGATACAATTGGAAATAGAAAAACAAGCATTTCTGGCTATAAATCATAGGAAAAGACTCATTGAGACTGAACATAGTGAAGCAAGCTAGCCAGTAAGGGGGAAGGAGAGAGATATGGGATCCATTTCGAAGCCTCATGTTGTTGTGATCCCATGTCCACTCCAAGGTCATATAAAGACGATGCTTAAACTTGCAAAGCTTCTTCACTACAAAGGTCTTCACATCACGTTCGTCAACACAGAATTCAATCACAAACGTTTCCTTAGGTCAAGAGGACCTCATGCCCTTGATGACTTGCCTGGCTTCCATTTTAGAACCATTCCCGATGGTCTCCCTGCTTCAGATATTGATGCCACCCAAGACTTACCTTCTCTTTGTGATGCCATGAACAAGAATTTCTTAGCACCCTTTAAAGATCTTCTCTTACAACTCAAAAATACCGTATCGGAGAGCAACCCTCCGGTTACCTGCATTGTCTCTGATCCCTTCGTTCCAATCTCCATCAAAGCTGGGGAAGAAGTTGGTCTTCCAGTTGTGATGTATGCCACTATGAATGCATGTGGCTATATGGGATTTAAACAGCTCCATGCTCTCAGAGAGAGAGGCTTCACCCCTATCAAAGGTAACTCACATGCTTGTTTCTTATTTAAGCTATCATCAATTACAAGTGAACTTCCAAGCAAAGTGGCTTTATTACACCATTTTACAACTTATTTAGTATTTTGCAGCTTTATTCTTTTCTAAATTTTTCAAACATCCAGATTCTCCCTTGCAACTTGATGGAGAAAACAATTTCTTGTATTTATAATTCAATATATTATATTATGTTATATATACTGTACGTTCGACGGCATAATTCAAATAACATGCCATAGAACCATGTAAATTTTATATAATATCCTTTTCCAAATCACGTCTCTAAAAATCTGACAATTATTAAATCAGATAATCCTAGAAATCATAAAAAATTTTAAGATGGTGGGAGTATGCTGTGCATTATTCTAGATTTATTTATTTATTTATTAGTAGTCTTTTTTAGCGGAAGATTTATTTCGGATGCAGGCTTCTCATTTTTTCCCGCATAACATTGAGTATTTGGCTCAAAAGTTACCAAGCTTAAATCACACAGGCAAGATCAATGAGTATGTGCAATAAATTTTCATTTTGAGCTTGGTCTAATAAGATTGTGTTTTGCAGATTTGAGCAATCTAAGCAACGGCTATCTTGAGACAAAAGTAGACTGGGCTCCTGGTATGAAAGACGTTCGTCTTAAAGATTTTCCATTTATTCAAACAACAGATCCAGATGAGGCTGTCTTTAACTTTGTCATTGGAGCTGCTGAGACTTCTGTTAAAGCTCGTGCAATTGCTCTTCATACTTTTGACGCCTTGGAACCACAAGTTTTAGATGGCCTTTCCACTATTTTCCCTCGAGTTTATTCCATTGGACCACTCCAGTTACTCCTAAATCAATTCGAAGAAAATGGCTTGAAGTCTATTGGTTACAGTTTATGGAAAGAAGACCATGAGTGTCTCCAATGGCTGGAAACAAAGGAACCCAAATCAGTGGTGTACGTGAATTTTGGAAGCATAACAGTGATGACAGCTGATCAACTGGTGGAGTTTGCAATGGGATTGGTTAATAGTGATATCCCATTCTTGTGGATTATAAGGCCATATTTGGTCATCGGTGAATCGGCTGTTTTACCAGCTGAATTTGCAGAGGAAACTGAAAAGCGTGGCTTTATTACAAGTTGGTGTCCACAAGAGGAAGTGCTTAACCATCCAGCAGTTGGAGGGTTTCTAACTCATAGTGGCTGGGGTTCAACCATTGAGAGCTTGTGTGCTGGTGTTCCAATGGCGTGTTGGCCCTTCTTCGCTGATCAAGCAATGAACTGTAGATATAGCTGCAATGAATGGGGAGTTGGAATGGAGATTGATAATAACGTGAAGAGGGAAGAAGTGGAGATGCTGGTGAAGGAGCTGATGGAAGGGGAAAAGGGTGAGAAAATGAGGGGAAAGGCTATGGAGTGGAAAAGATTGGCTGAAGCTGCTGGGCCAGAGGGTACATCATCCATTAATTTGGACAAGTTCATCCATGAAATAATCTCTTCAAACAATTAGATCGTTGTCACACTATCTTGAAGATATGGTTGATCTTGAAGATATGGTTGATTGTCAAGATAATGTGTATCTTCAAGATATATTCTAATATTGTGTTACCTTATCAATACCTGTAAATTAGGCAGATCGTAGTCAATGTAGCTGATTCTTCTCCTTAATTATAGAACTTTCTGCTATATATATATTTCTCTGCTGCAATAGAATTACATACAAGAATTCAGTATTTTGTTCTTCTTTATTTTCCGCTTCATGTTTTCTTCATGGTATCAGAGCAAATACTGATCCTTGCTTTCTAAAATCACTCATCATGAGTGGAGAAATTCTCTCCAGCACATTTAAAAATTCAGCATCAAGATCGATGTTTGAACATGACTCTTCTTCACCTTATTTCTTGAACTCCTCTGATAATCCAGGAGCAGTTCTTGTTTCTTGTGTTCTGAAAGGAGACAATTATCCAACATGGAGGCGTGCCATGATGAATGCTTTACGAGCTAAAAACAAGTTGAGTTTTGTTGATGGCTCTTTACTCAAACCAGAGGAGGATAACAAAGAAATTCAGGCCTGGGAAAAATGCAACTCAATGGTAATCTCTTGGATCTTTAATGCCTTAGCTTCAGAATTGCACGATTGTGTTGCCTATGTAGATTCAGCTTGTGAAATGTGGGGAGAATTGCAGGAACGTTTCTCTCAAGGAAATGTTCCACGTATTCATGAATTAAAAAGAGAGATTTGTTTAGCACAACAGAAGGATCTTACTATAGCAGTCTACTACACCAAATTAAAAGGTCTGTGGGATGAATTGTCAGCCTACTCTACTGTCCCTGCATGCTCATGTGGTGCTGGAAAAGAAATCTGGGCAGAGAGGGAAACAGAAAAGGTGCATCATTTTCTCATGGGATTGAATGACCAATATGGAATCATTCGGTCCCAAATACTAAACATGGAACCCTTTCCTTCAATCAACAAGGCTTATGTGTTTGTAACAAAAGAAGAGAAACAACTGGCCATTGCTTCAATTGGTCGTGATCAGCCAACAAAGGCAGCAGCATTTACTGTCAAACCTTTCAGGTTTCCAGCAAGGGATTTTACTGAAAAACATCAAAGAGGAGAGACAAGCAAATTCAGATGTTCATATTGTGATAAACCTGGACATTCCAAAGACAAATGTTTTAAGCTTGTTGGATATCCTTCAGGTTGGCAAAACAAAGCAAAGACTTCAAATTATGGCAGACAGAACAGAAACTTCAAAAGGGAACCAGAACATGTTTCATCCAATAATGCCATTGCAGGGTCAAGTCAGCCTACGGGTAAAGGTTTTAATCTCACTCAAGAACAGTATGAACAACTCATGTCCCTACTGCCCTCTACTAATCAGAATTTAGCAAACTTTGTTGGTAAGGTCAATCACTCATCTGATATTATAGATTGGATTCTAGACAGTGGTGCTTCTGAACATCTCACATGTGATACACTTGCTGTATCTGATACAAAAACACTTTCTCATTATTTACCTGTTAAACTACCGAATGGAACGTCTGTCCTTGTGCATTCTGTTGGTCAGATCCAACTGTCAAACATGACTTTAAATCATGTTCTTTATATACCATCTTTCAAATGTAATCTCCTTTCAATAAGCAGGTTGACAAAATCCCTACAATGTTCAGTCACATTTTTTCCATCTTTTTGTGTCTTACAGGACCTCAAATCGAAGAAGCTGATTGGAATGGGTGAATTACGTGATGGCTTATACTACTTCCATGGACTGCATTTGCCTTTTTTCGCAGCAGCATCACTTCCTTCTTCTTCCAACTTGTGGCATGAGCGGTTAGGGCATCTCTCATTTGATCGTTTATCCCTAATTCCAGACTAGTGTGTCTTTCAAAAATTCAAACAATTGTTGCGATGTGTGTCATCGAGCTAAACAAACTCGAAATGTTTTTCCTTTAAGCAATAATAAATCTGATTTTCCTTTCGATATGGTCCATTGCGACATTTGGGGACCATATAAAACACCATCTACGTCAGGTGCTCATTATTTTCTTACCATTGTAGATGATTGTTCTAGATGCATCTGGGTTTATCTTCTCAAACACAAGTCAGAAGCACAAAAATACTTTATTCAATTTCATGCTTTGATTAATACTCAATTTAATCGGAGTATCAAAATAGTTAGGAGTGATAACGGTCTGGAATTTACTGCTGGTCATATGTTCAAATTCTTTTTCTCAAAATGGTATTTTACACCAAACATCCTGTGTTGATACCCCACAACAAAATGGAATAGTAGAGCGGAAGCATCGTCACCTGTTAGAGGTTGCTCGTGCTCTCCGATTCCAAGCCAATTTACCAATTAAATTTTGGGGTGAATGTGTCATGACTGCAGCTTACTTGATAAATTACACTCTCACTCTTAAATTATCTGGTAAAAGTCTTTATGAGATACTGTTTTCAAAAACCCCATCTTACTCATATTTACGTGTTTTTGGATGTTTGTGTTATGTGCATGATAAGAATCGATCCAATGATAAATTTGCTCCCCGATCTAAGACTTGTGTTTTCATCGGTTATCCTATGGGGAAAAAGGGATACAAAGTTTGTGACATGGAATCACACAAAATTTTTACATCTCGCGATGTTGTTTTCTATGAAAACAAATTCCCGTTTCAATCTCATAATCCTTCAAAAGAATCAAATGTAGTTGTTCATTTGCCTGTGTATGACTCCTTTGAGACATCAGACACCATATTCTCGGATTTTAGTCCACAAATTCAAAATCCTCCAGACAATCTGGATGCTAAAGCTACACTACCTGCTAGTATCAATTCTGATCATCAGGTTGTCCCCTTGAACACTTCACGATCTCAAAGACCTCGACGAGTTCCTTCTCATCTTGATGATTATGTGTGGCAGCTTCCTGGAATAGATAAGTCATCACAACCCACATCTAATACAGTTTCTTCAGGTATACTTTATCCCATAGCATGTCATTTGTCTTATGCTCGTTTTGCTCCATCTCATCAAGTATTCTTGGCTAATATTTCTGTTGTGAGTGAACCTAAAACCTTTTCCCAAGCTGTAACAGACCGGCAATGGTGTGAAGCAATGAAACAAGAAATTTATGCACTAGAGCAGAATCAAACTTGGAGTTTAGTGTCATTACCTTCAGAGAAGAAACCAGTTGGTTCCCGTTGGATATACAAACTGAAATACAAGTCAGATGGTTCCATTGAACGCTATAAAGCTCGTTTAGTAGCTCAAGGATACACACAGATTGAAGAACTGGATTATACTGAAACATTTGCACCGGTTGCAAAATTGACCACTGTCAGATGCTTGATGGTTGTTGCTGCTGCTAAGAATTGGGAATTACATCAACTAGATGTAAACAATGCATTCCTTCATGGAGAATTGCATGAAGAAGTTTATATGATTCCTCCCCCAGGCTATCTGCCATCAGGTGACAATCGGGTATACAGGCTCCATAAATCCTTATACGGACTGAAGCAGGCACCTCGTCAATGGTTCGAAAAGTTCTCCCGGTCCTTAAGAAAATATGGCTTCACACAATCCTCAAATGATCATTCACTCTTTACTCTGATTAAAGGTACATCTTTCCTGGCTCTCCTTGTCTATGTCGATGACATGGTTATTGCTGGAAATGATTTTTTGCAGATTCAGCAACTCAAACATTACCTCAGTACATGTTTTTCCATCAAAGACCTCGGCACACTTAAGTATTTTCTTGGCTTAGAGTTGGCTCGTTCTCCTCAAGGAATATCTCTTTGCCAACGCAAATATACTCTTGATTTATTAAAAGAGACTGGTATGGCTGGCAGTAAGCCAGCTGCTTTTCCCATTCCTCAATAGCATCGCCTGTCTTCAGACTGTGGAGAACCTTTACCAGATCCGAGTCAATATCGTCGCTTGATTGGACGTCTTATTTATCTCACAATTTCTCGACAAGATGTTACTTATGCAGTGCAACTTCTCAGTCAATTCATGCACAAACCGTGTCAGCCACATCTTGATGCTGCATATTATGTTCTTCGCTACTTAAAGAGTTCTCCTGGTCAAGGCCTTTTCTTTCCATCCAACAGTGATTTTCATATCAAAGTTTATTGTGATGCCGACTGGGCAAGCTGTCCCATGACTCGACGATCGGTTACTGGTTATTACATCTTTCTTGGTGATGCTCCTATATCGTGGAAGTCCAAGAAACAACCCACAGTGTCACGTTCATCTGCTGAATCCGAATATCGCTCTATGGCTGCTGCCACCAGTGAACTGATATGGTTACATAGTCTGCTTGCTGATCTCTCCGTGCCTCATTCTCAACCTATGTTTTTGCACTGTGATAATCAATCCGCTTTACACATTGCTACTAATCCTGTGTTTCATGAACGCACTAAGCATATAGAGATCGACTGTCACTTTATTCGTGAGCACTTACAATCTGGCCTCATTGCCGCACAATATGTTTCAACACACTTTCAGTTAGCAGATATCCTAACTAAAGCGTTGGGACGTGATCGTTTTCACTTCCTTCTCCGCAAGTTGGGCATTCAAAATCTTCATGCTCCACCTTGAGGGGGGATCTTGAAGATATGGTTGATTGTCAAGATAATGTGTATCTTCAAGATATATTCTAATATTGTGTTACCTTATCAATACCTGTAAATTAGGCAGATCGTAGTCAATGTAGTTGATTCTTCTCCTTAATTATAGAACTTCCTGTTGTATATATATTTCTCTGCTGCAATAGAATTACATACAAGAATTCAGTATTTTGTTCTTCTTTATTTTCCGCTTCATGTTTTCTTCACACTAGAATTAAAAAAAAATCATGATAAGATCAAATTTCGTGGCCCTTCCCTATCCGTTGCCTTTTATTGGAATTTAAATATCATAATAAATAAATGCTCCATTTTCGAACATGTTGTAGGCCCACTTTTGGCATTCTATATTTCAAAACCACCATGGATTGTTGATGTGATAAGATCAATGATCATGTAGTTTCTCCAACCAAGGCAGCGATTCGCATCTATTAATCATGTGGGAGACTCTGAAAAGCATGAAAAACTTATGTCTATGGATTGTTGACTGCCATCTTAAAAACTTATATCTTAAATAATGATTTGCATACCATTGAATTTATTTATTTTTCTTTGTTAGGTTTAGTAGTTAGAAATATTTTAGGATTAATTAATCCATACATTAATTGAAATTAAATTTGTTTTTAAATATATTTTAGAAGAATAGATCAGATTATCAAAATCAAGAAATTAATAAATTACTTGGATTTTAGAACCTCATTAATATTTAATTAAAAAAAATTCAACGTATAAAAATAAAATATGCAAAGGATTTAATTAACATCCACCCCCTACAATATACTGTATTGATATATTTTGAGGTTAGATGGCAATTTAATTTGATGAAGGACGTCCATATTCCCTCTAGAATTGAGATTCCTTGATGTTTCTAGCTATCCATCTCTCCCTTTCCCCATCACTAGTAAGGAGAACAAGTTGTCGATCAAAACTTTCGGCTATAAATTCACATTCTTTCTTGTAATTTGTTTTTAGTTATCTTTTAGTTAACTTTTTTAATATAACGACTTCTTTCAAAAAAAAAACAAATTCACACACTTTTGTCCATTGCTGGCCCATAGCATTAACTTGCTAGTTTGTTTTTTTCTCCCGATTTAATTTTTTTAAAAAAAATAGAATATTACTTTGTATCTATATATTCTCTAAACTCTTTACACTAAAAAAAAAAAAAAAAATAGAGGCTGGAGAGACTATAACGACAACCCACATGTCATCAGGTAATTTTGCTAGGAAGATTTAATATAATATAGTAATAATTAATTAATAAAATCCCTGCATCTTGGAGGTACTTGAAATTAGTGAGTGATCTCTGAAGTAATAACACAACGACCTAGCGGAACACGACGTTAATTAAAAAGAAACAAGGTCAAGGAAGATCCAAGATTTGGAAATAGAAAAACAAGCATTGCTGGCTATAAATGACAGGAAAAGTCTCATTGAGATTGAACATAGTGAAGGTAGCTAGCTAGTCAGAGAGAAGGGATTGTTGATGGTTAGATCATTAATCATTTACTTTATTATTCCAGGTCAACAAAACCAATATGTCATTCAAGAGGGAGACTCCAAAAAGCATGAAAAGTAACCTTCTTCCTTCATCTTTCTTTCACATATTGTGAGCAACTAGATTGGTATCTCGCACTAGGTCACGAAAGTCAATTTTTTTTTAATATATATATACATATAAAAAGACAATTAGAAGATAGTTGTGCTTTTAAAAAAGAAAAAAATCAAAGAGTTGGATTATTAACTTTACTAGATTTAATAAACTTAGTTAATTTAGTAATATGATTAAAAAAAAAGCAACACTAATAGATAAATTTAAAAAAAAATTACTCGAGTTAATTTGGGCTAACACGTCAAACCTGTGATATGAAAAAAACTGGAAAATGAAATTGTAAAAAAATCAATTTTAAAAATTATTTCAAATAAAATAAATAACAAACAAAAAAATATGGATCAAATATAATAGATAAAAAATTAAAAGAGAGTAAAATTAAAAAAAAAATAATTAATTTTATAAATTATTTCATATAAAATAAATAATAGTAAAAAGAACAATGGTCAAATATAAAGAAAGAATAAATCAAAGGGTTATTTTCAAAATTCAAAGAGTTAGGTATGGAAATTGAGGAAGAAAAAATAAAGTTTGTTGGTGCAAGTTGATCATCTGATTCGTAAAAGTTCTTACAAGATTCTTAAACTCTGTCACAAAACATTTTAAATAGGTAAAGGTTAAAGTCTAAAGGAGCAAGAGTCTTACCAACCGTTGCAAGTTCATCACTATAGGCTTTTCCTTGTTTTAAGGAGGTTGTGACACTTTCATAGCATTTCTAACAAAATTCAACCAAGGCAAAGTGAATAGACATTATGCGAGTTATATCGATGCTAGAGTGGTTGAAACATGGTACAACAAAATCATTAAAGACAATACCTTAGGGAGACAATTAGTGTGCTCTTAAGTAGTTGATATTATTTTACCCACATGGTGTAAGATAGAGTAATTTCAATGGTATTATCAATGATGATAGTTTCTGCAAGGCATAGAGATAATATCAATGCCATTAGAATTGACAAAATTAAAGGTGGCGATTTTTAAAAAGGAGTTTGCCATGGATTTTGACATGGAGGACATGTTTTTTAAAGTATATGTGTGCAATTTAGAAATAGGCTAAAAATAGAGTGTTTGCATTATAGATATAGTGTTTGCATTATAGACATAGAGTATTTGCATTGTAAACCACATTATAAATGTTCAAAGAATCATGAGGGGCGTTGTCTTTTTTATTTTTTATTCAAAAAGTTGCTGGTGCGTGTTGGGTCAAGGCATGACCACTCAAAATAGAGTGTTTGCACTATAGACATAGAGTATTTGCATTGTGAACCACACTGTAGATGTTCAAAGGATCATGAAGGGCGCTATCTTTTCTATTTTTTATTAAAAAAGTTGTTGGTGCATGTTGGGTCAAGGCATGGTCGCCAGACTTAAAGCTATTGGGTTTGGTGTGCCACACTCCAAGCTATTAGGTCTCACTCGGCCACCAAACTTATGTGTGCAATTGGGTCTGGCATGGCCACCAGATCCAAAGTGATTACCAGCTCCAAAGTGATTACCAGATCCATTACCTTGGGTCTGGCATCCATGCCATTACAATTATCAGGCCCAACCCGGCAGGTTAATCCGGGCAATTAGTCAAGTTTATTTCATTCAAAATTCAGGCCTGCAATTAGCCTAAAAGAAGACCAGTTGACCCGTCAGGTCAACTCAGAACTCAGGTGACAGGGCAAAACTTAGTAGAGATCCAATTTTTTTCAAATGTATTTTTTCTTCTAGCTAAAGACCTTTTTTTCTTATTTTTTAGTTGGTTACTAACTCATTTAAAAGTTCACTATATAAATACTAGACGAATGTTTTATTTTTTTCAATGCGGGATTTCAAACCCTTTAGTATATATACTTTATGTTCACAAGAAAAAAAATTATATTTTTTTTAATATGGGATAAAAAAAAAATTGGTTTAAATACTTCAACATAAAAGAATAAGATAATATCTTTCTAGTGTGGGATAAAAAATATTTTCAAATAATCTTTTAAACTTAATTATTTACAATATGTATAGCCTATATCCAAATGGATTGTATCTTAATTTTTCATATGATATATTAAAATCTCAAACTTTTTTTTTTAATTTTTCCGGGTTGACAAGCAACTCGAGACCCGACCCCTTGGCCGAGTTTGATGACTATGGTTGTCATGAAAATATAACTTTAAAGAATGAAATTGAAAAGAAATAAAGTGATGTGACCAGTTAAAAATTTTAAAATAAAAAAAAAATAGAAAAAACTTCCTCTCTTTTATTTTGCTTAGAGGGCCTTTTTTAAATAATATTGATTTTTTTATTATGTGTTTAATTTCCAGAGTGATTTTTCTGATTCATTTATGATTTTGTTTTTATTGGAAATAAAATTACAATAGTGCTTATCTATCAAACCTAATAAAAAAAAATGAATGAAAATACAAAAATGCCTCTTAACATAAATTAAAAGAAAATTTCTTCTTTAAGGGTATTTACATCATTTCATGGAGCTGGAAAAAATGAAAATACAAAAATGTCACTAGTTATTAACTTTAAAATTTTGATTTAAAAGACAATATAATTATTTTATACAGTAATGACTAATAAATACCTATAGAAAAACAATATTACCACCAGTAACTAGTTATTTGGTTTGTTTTTAAAATGAAAAAAATCATCTTTTTTATTATGAATTTCTACAATAGTTTCCCCCCTCCTTTTAGAATTTTTTTTCTAATAATTATAATTATAACAAGACTAGTAGTTTTATTCTCATGTTTGTTCTAATTTAACATTAAAATATGGAGTATATCTAACATGTTAAATCATGTATGTTCTCTATGTAATAGTTAGATCATTTGAATAAAATTTGAAGTTTTTTTAAAATGTCATTTCATCTTGGCCAAGAATTTCTCAGTCAATACAATTTGAGATCAGATAGAGCATTTTTTTTAAATCACCTAGGATGATAAATCCTTTATTGATCACTCAAGTACCTTCATATGATTCATGTTATAATCTAATGTTTACCTCTTCATTACCTCAATTAAGATAACATATAATAGGTTCAAAACATAACATTCTCTTTATAAAATAACTTAGTGATCTTAAATCTAAGAATTACTTACACAACCATCACTTGAGCCTTTACATATATATATGTTATATTTGTATATGAAATTCTCATGCGGGTCAGTTTAGTGTGCATGTCTTATAGTAAGCACCTACATATTAGTTCTAGGTATCTCTTATACCTCAACTTATAAGAACATTAACTTCTTTTCATAAAAGAAAAAACATAATATATATCAATCTATATTGCTCTAATAAATATTTAGTATTTAAAAGAATATCGATAAGGAACATTTTAGAAATAATTCTTTGATATAATAGGAATTCTATAATTATAACAACTTTATAATTTTTTTTTTATAAAGTATTTTTGTCCTATGAACTCTTTCTTTACTCTAAATTTATAAATCAAATATTAGATTCATTAATATAATATTATATAAATATTAAAAATAAATATAATCTTTATTAATATTAAATATATAGTTGTATTAATATAATAATACTATATGGCAAAACTCATCAGTCATGTTCTTTTTTTTTTGTTGTTGAATAACTGATCAATGTGAATGCTCAACCTACATCAGCGACGACAAAAATGAGAGCAAGTTGTCGTTCAAATCTTTCAGCAAGATTTTCACACTCTTCTGTCCATTGTAGCCACATAGCATTAACTTGATAGTTTTTTTTTTTTTCGACATAATTTTTTTAAAAATTAGAATATTACTTTATATCTAAACAATCTCTAAACTCTTTATACTAAAAAAAATCTTTGAGGCTGGAGAGACTCTAACGAGAATCAACTGTTGCTTATGTGCAGGAGTTCCTATGATTTGTTGGCCCTTTTTTTTTCCTGATCAGGCAATAAACAGTAGCTATATATGCTGGCAGTGAGTGGGGAGTTGGTGTGGAGATTAAAAATTATTTCAATGTCAAAATGTTAATGGAAGAGAAGAGGGTAAGCAAATGACGGGAAAAGCCATGCAGTGGAAGAAGTTTGAATCCAAGTAAGGTAATTATGAAAAGCTTGATTGTCTGTTGACAACTCATGTGTGTATAATTGTTAAATCTGACTTGGGCGGACAAATTAATTCAAAAAACCAATAATGTAAATGGGCGTTGAATTTGTAATCGAATCATAGAAGCTATTGATTTATTTAAAACTAAATCACCACGAAAAATAAAATAATTAAACCCGTACAAGATCCGGTCACCCGTAACACAAGCACTTGGCCAAGTTTTCTATAAGATGGTGACATAGAGAACTAAAACAAGCCACATATCTTTTACTTATAAAGAGACAAACACCCTAAAAGATATTCATCGATGAGATATATCAGCAGGGATTTCACATACAATAATATACCTTCTGAAGAAACGAAGCAAGCATAGAGAGAGTTGTGAGAGATGGGATCCAAACCAGAAGCTAATTATATGCCTCACATGGTTTTGATCCCGTATCCATTTCAAAGCCATATAAAAACCATGCTTAAATTGGCAAAACTCTTACACTCCAAAGGCTTTCACATAACATTTGTCAACACAGAATTCAATCACCAACGTTTCTTGAAATCAAGGGGCCCAGATGCCCTTGATGGCTTGCCCCACTTCCGGTTTGAAACCATCCCTGATGGCCTGCCTCCTTCACATATAGATGCTTCCCAGGAAACTATTCCTCTTGCCATGGCTGTTGAAAATAATATGTTAGCTCCCTTAAAGGTTCTTCTAGCCAAACTTGACAATCCTCCGATTACTTGCCTAGTTTCTGATGTTTTCGTGCGATTCACCATCACAGCTGCTGAAGAACTTGGACTCCCAATTGTGATGCTTGTCACCATGTCTGCATGTGGATATATGGGATTCAAGCAGCTTCATGACCTCAAGGAGAAGGGCTTCCTTCCACTTAAAGGTACTGATCTTGTCGTAGAGGTCACAGGGCATGTGGTTGGTCTAGTCTTGATTCTTGGATTGGTAAATTAAGATCAGGCCAATTGTGCGCTCAAAACTTTTCAAGAAAGTTTTTGTAAGATCATGAGTCATTTTTATTGATTTAGATTGCCTGCTTATTAGTTATAATCAAGAAAATTCTTGTTTGAACACAACTATGATTGTTTGATGATTCTATCCACTGATTGCTCAGCATGATCCAACTTTAACGCGCTGTGTTTTTACAGATGAAAGTTATCTAACAAATGGTTATCTTGAAACTACAATTATAGAAGGAATCCCTGGTATGAAACCGCTCCAACTTAAAGATTTTCCGTATACTCGAACAATAGATCCAGATGACTTTCCATTCAACTTTGTAATGCGAGCTGCTGAGGCTTCCGTTAAGGCTCATGCAATTGCTATTCATACTTTTGATGCATTGGAGCAAGATGTTTTGGATGGCCTTTCCACTATATTTCCTCGTGTGTATTCCATCGGTCCACTTCAGTTGCTTCTCAATCAAATCCAACAAGATGGTTTGAGCTCTGTTGGATACAATCTATGGAAAGAAGATAGTGAATGCCTTCAGTGGCTAGATACCAAGGAGCCCAAGTCAGTTGTCTATGTGAACTTTGGAAGCATAGCAGTGATGACAGCGGAGCAGCTGGTTGAGTTTGCCATGGGACTAGCTAATAGCGAGATCTCGTTCTTGTGGATTATAAGGCCGGATTTGGTTACCGGTGAGTCGGCGATTTTGCCATCTGAGTTTCAAGTGGAAACTCAGAATCGTGGTTTCGTGACTAGTTGGTGTCCACAAGAGGAAGTTCTGAACCACCCATCAGTTGGGGGATTTCTAACTCATACTGGTTGGAATTCGATTATTGAAAGCTTGTGTGCTGGAGTGCCAGTGATATGTTGGCCTTTATTCGCTGATCAACCAATAAATTGTAGCTATGCTTGCATTGAATGGGGAGTTGGCATGGAGATTGATAACAATGTCAGGAGGGACGAAGTGGAGACGCTTATCAGGAACTTGATGGGAGGAGAAGAGTGTAAGAAAATGAGGGAAAAGGCCAAACACTGGAGGAAGGTGGCGGAAGAAGCTACTGTCCCTAATGGTTCATCATCCATTAATTTAGACAAGTTCATCAATGAAATGTTACAATCAAACATCACTTTCTAACCTATGATCATTCAAAAGAGAAAATACTTCTGTGATGGGATTTTATTGCTTGCGAATTGAAGAAAGCTAGTGTTTGCATTAGTGGTGTTTGTCTCAATCGTCCATATGTTTGTCCATTAATTGAACAGTCCCTGTTAAAGATCAATCCAGAAATTAATTTATCACCGCCTCCTATTCTTTGAGTTTCTCAGAAGCCTCCAACTAAATATTCAGGCATGCTTGTTGACTGAGATTTTTCAACACCTACCATTCTTGAATTGTGCAGAAGGTTACGAGTAATATATTTGTTTTGGGTTTTTAAAGGGTTTTAAAAAAATTGAAATTTTTTTAATATTTTATTTAGGTATAAAGACCGTTACCGTGATATGGGTGTGTTTGGGATTGTGGTTGCTGTTGTGGTTGTGGTTTTAAAAAAGTTGTTTTATAAAAAGTACTTTTAGTTGAGGTTGGTTTGGAAAAATATATGTTTGGTTAAAACTGTGGTTGAAATTGAGGTTGAACAAAAAATAGTTTAATGTGTTTGGTTAAAAAAATGCTTTTCAAATTGAGGTTATAAAATAATTTAAAAATATTTTTAATTTAAATATTTATAGATTTAACTATTGTTATTATATCATGAAATAAATAATATTGATATCAAATATTTTTTATTATTCAATTAAACTATATGCAATGTTATCACATACGAAATTTATCCAACAATAACCATATTTTTTCATGGTTTCTTAAGGATACAACAATAAAAACTGAAAATTTTTTTAACGTTATCAAGCGACATCCTTCTAATTTTTTGAATAAAATACAATTAAAAAAAATAAAAACTGATTTTTTTTAATTGGGTTGGACCCGACAAGAACATAATTAGAATTGCAATCAAATTCCACAAATGCTACATCATCATGCGATATCCTTCTAATTTATGTAGTGTTATTAAATAATATTAAATACTAATTTTTCGAGTAAAACTCAATTTAAAAAAAAAATTACAATTTCATTACGTACAAAATTCATTCGACAAAAACTATAGTTTTCATGATTGTTTGAGCATACAATAAAATTAGATAAAATATTATCAGAAATAAATTGAGATTACAATAAGAATAAATTTAATTCATCTTAAACTATTTTTTTAACAAAAAAAAAAATATTGTTCATGTTCACGTGAATAGTGCGAGTGAAATCAATTAATTACACTGATTTTTAAAAAAAAAAAAACCTAAACTTTTTATACAAAAAGTGTAGCACACTGGTTTTTCAAAAAAAAAATTTAAAAAAAAAAAAAAAACGTTCACTTTAGTGAACAGCTACAGTGGAGCCATGCTCCACTGCTTCTTATAAACTGTGGTTGCACCACAGTTAATGGTGGGATCCACCATTAAAAAACTGTGGTAGTAACTTTACCAAACGTTAAAAATTATGGTTACGGATAAACCTCACCAAACACTATCATAAAACGATTTCCACCGGTCAACTAAAGGAAAAGGAATAAAGATAGTTTTTATTTGCAACAAGTGGGGGACATAAAACAAAGTACAGTGGAGTGTGTGATATGAGAAAGAGTGCGAGTAATATTACTAAAAAGAGTGTCTATACTGTATGGCTTATATACACGTCAGCTGGTGTCCTAATGGCTTATATTACGACAATTAATTGGTGTTCTCGTCCAATGTTTGGATTCGAGTTTTGCCCTACCTAGGTGGGGTTTGTGCTGAACCTAAGATTTGTTTCAAGGTCAAGTGTTGTGTAATCCAAGCATTGTGTTTTGAGTGCCATATCTTGACACATCGTATTAAATTATCGCTCCAAGTCTAGAGAGAACAAAAAAAACTATGATTTGATAAAATTCTAAATGTGAATAATGAAACTTTAAACCAAAGAAAATATTGAAACCTAATTAAGAGAGAAATACAAAAATAACTGGGAAAACAAAAATTAAAACATCATTTTTTTTTATCTAATTTGTACAATGTCTGCTTAAGCCATAATGGGATTAAAGCAAATTCATGTTCTCAGGGCGAAACAGTGGCGGAGCCACGGTGTAGCAAGAGGGACAATTTGCTCTCTTAATTTTATTTTGTTTTTCAAAGTATTTTTTTATATTAAAATATTAATATAATAGTTTTATAAGGTTAATTTTAAATGAAAACTTCAAAAATTAGTTCCATCAAATGTCTCCATCGATTGGATACCAAAGAACCAAGCTCAGTGATCTATGTGGGTTCCGGAAGCATGACCGTGATGACAGCAGAACAACTATTCAAGTTTGCAATGTGACCAAGATCCCATTATTGTGGATTATAAGGCCGGATCTTGTAATTGGCAATTCGAAGATTTTGCCACCTGAGTTTGCAGCAGAAATTCAGTAACGTGGCCTTATTGCAAGCTGGTGTCCACATGAAGAAGTACTCAACCATCCATCAGTTGGAGGGTTTCTAACTCGTTGCGGTTGGGTTCAACTATTGAGAGCTGTTAGCCATTCTGCACTGAATGGGGAGTTGGCATGGAGATTGATGGATTTGGACTAAACTTCTCCATGTCAAAAGGGAAAAGATTGAGAAGCTTGTCTCTAGGATTTTCCATTTTCTCGAAGAAGAGATCCTGATGAATTTGGACTAAACTTCTCCATGGAAGGTGCTGAGAATGCACTTATTATTCATACATTCAAAACGTTATAGCCATATGTTTCGGATGGCCTTTCTTCTAAATTTTATCGTGTTTATGCTATTAGCCCTTGCTAGTTACTCTTCAATCAAATAACCAACATGCTAGCTTCTCTTGTTTCTAGACAAATAAAAAAAAAAAGCATAAAAAGATTTGTGGTACAACTACAATGACTTGGCAAACATGACATTAATAAAATAAAAATAAAAAGTTAAAGGAAGATACAAATTTGGAAATAGAAAAACAAGCATTTCTGGCTATAAATGACAGGAAAAGAATCGTTGAGACTGAACAGAGAGAAGCAAGCAAGCTAGCTACCTAGTAAGAGAGAAGGAGAGAGATATGGGATCCATTTCCAAGCCTCATGTTGCTGGGATCCATTTTCTAGTTGCCATAATCTGGATACATATTTTAATAATAATTTTCAATGAAAAAATAATTGGCAATTCATTCATACCAATAGAAAAAGGGTCAATGATAGATGCTGGAGACAGTGCAATATTACGTTACAGGCTGCCAGCTAATTTTGCTGATAAGATTTTATATATTATAGTGATAATTAATTTGTAAAATTCTTGTATTTTGGAGGTACTTGTGAGCCATGATTCAGAAATTAATTACTTGCTTTCTATCGGTTACGTGGTGGGTCTGTCTTGGGGGAAAAAAACAGTATAAAAAAAACATGACCTGTTAAAAATAATAAAATATTTATATTTAAAATTTTATCGTTGTTTATTCCCTCGGGTCTGTAAAATTTCTTGTTGTTATCACTTGAGCACAACTACAATGACCTGGCAGAACATGACATTAATAAAATAAAAATAGAAAGTTCAAGGAAGATACAATTGGAAATAGAAAAACAAGCATTTCTGGCTATAAATCACAGGAAAAGGCTCATTGAGACTGAACATAGTGAAGCAAGCAAGGTCCCTAGTAAGAGAGAAGGAGAGAGATATGGGATCCATTTCCAAGCCTCATGTTGTTCTGATCCCAAGTCCACTCCAAGGTCATGTAAAGACTATGCTTAAACTTGCAAAGCTTCTTCACTACAAAGGTCTTCACATCACGTTTGTCAACACAGAATTCAATCACAAACGTTTCCTTAGGTCAAGAGGACCTCATGCCCTTGATGACTTGCCTGGCTTCCATTTTAGAACCATTCCTGATGGTCTCCCTCCTTCAGATATTGATGCCACCCAAGACATACCTTCTCTTTGTGATGCCATGAACAAGTATTTCTTAGCAGCCTTTAAAGATCTTCTTTTAGAACTCAGAAATACCGTATCGGAGAACAACCCTCCGGTTACCTGCATTGTTTCTGACCCCTTCGCTCCAATCTCCATCAAAGCTGGGGAAGAAGTTGGTCTTCCAGTTGTGATGTATGCCACTATGAGTGCATGTGGCTATATGGGATTTAAACAGCTCCATGCTCTCAGAGAGAGAGGCTTCACCCCTATCAAAGGTAATTCACATGCTTGTTTGTTATTTAAGTTGTCATCAATTACAAGTGAACTTCCAAGCAAAGTGGCTTTATTACACCATTATACAACTTCTTTAGTATTTTGCAGCTTTATTCTTTTCTAAATTTTCAAACATCCAGATTCTCCCTTGCAAGTTGATGGAGAAATGATTATAAAACATTATCACGACAACAATTTCTTTTATTTATAATATAATATATTATATTAAGTTATATATACTGTACGTTCGACGGCATAATTCAAATAACATGCCATAGAACCATGTAAATTTTATATAATATATCCTTTTTCCAAACCACTTCTATAAAAATCTGACAATCATTAAATCAGATAATCCTAGAAATCATAAAATTTTATGATGGTGGGAGTATCCTGTGCATTCCCTGTACTCTAGATTTTTTATTATTAGTAGTAGTAGTCTTTTTTAGTGGAATATATATTTCGGATTCAGGGGGGTAATATGGAGTATTTGGCTCATAAAAAATAATTTCGTTTTTCCTGGATTGGAATATCAGTTTCTCTTTGATCTTGCATAGACTATCAATTTAGCTAAAGTATAATTAATTTAATTTTAGTTATACTGATAATGATTTTATTTATAGTGTAAATAGTATTTAAATGTGTACAGACATAAATCACTAATTTGATTATTATTTCTTTTTATTTATTTATTTACATCGCATTCATTTTATTTTATTGTAAATGATGTTTTAACTTTTTAGAAATTATCTTTTAAATGATTTCTTTTTTGCTAATACACTTTATTATTATTAAAACAATATTACAACTTAATTAATTTAGTATGCCCGCGTTCCGACAAAAGTTACCAAGCTTAAATCACGCAGGCAAGATCAATGAGTATGTGCAATAAATTTTCATATTGAGCTTGGTCTAATAAGATTGTGTTTTGCAGATTTGAGCAATCTAAGCAACGGCTATCTTGAGACAAAAGTAGACTGGGCTCCTGGTATGAAAGACGTTCGTCTTAAAGATTTTCCATTTATTCAAACAACAGATCCAGATGAGGTTGTCTTTAACTTTGTCATTGGAGCTGCTGAGACTTCTGTTAAAGCTCGTGCAATTGCTTTTCATACTTTTGACGCCTTGGAACCAGAAGTTTTAGATGGCCTTTCCATTATTTTCCCTCGAGTTTATTCCATTGGACCACTCCAGTTACTCCTAAATCAATTCGAAGAAAATGGCTTGAAGTCTATTGGTTACAGTCTATGGAAAGAAGACCACGAGTGTCTCCAATGGCTGGAAACAAAGGAACCCAAATCAGTGGTGTACGTGAATTTTGGAAGCATAACAGTGATGACAGCTGATCAACTGGTGGAGTTTGCAATGGGATTGGTTAATAGTAATATCCCATTCTTGTGGATTATAAGGCCAGATTTGGTCATCGGTGAATCGGCTGATTTACCAGCTGAATTTGCAGAGGAAACTGAAAAGCGTGGCTTTATTACAAGTTGGTGTCCACAAGAGGAAGTGCTTAACCATCCAGCAGTTGGAGGGTTTCTAACTCATAGTGGCTGGGGTTCAACCATTGAGAGCTTGTGTGCTGGTGTTCCAATGGCGTGTTGGCCCTTCTTCGCTGATCAAGCAATGAACTGTAGATATAGCTGCAACGAATGGGGAGTTGGAATGGAGATTGATAATAACGTCAAGAGGGAAGAAGTGGAGATGCTGGTGAAGGAGCTGATGGAAGGGGAAAAGGGTCAGAAAATGAGGGGAAAGGCTATGGAGTGGAAAAGGTTGGCTGAAGAAGCTGTTGGGCCAGAGGGTACATCATCCATTAATTTGGACAAGTTCATCCATGAAATAATCTCTTCAAACAATTAAAAAAAATTCATGATAAGATCAAATTTCGTGGTCTGTAAACAAAAAAAGATAACCTATCCGTTGCCTTTTATTGGAATTTAAATATCATAATAAATTAATGCTCCACTTTCGAACATGGTGTAGGCCCACTTTTGGCATTCTATATTTCAAAACCACCATGGACTCTTGATGTGATTAGAATATTTGTATTGTAAATCACATTATAGATATTTAAAAAGATTATATGCGTTGTATTTTTTATTTTTATTTAAAAAATTACTTATATATATATTAGGTCAAGACATGATTGTTAGACTTAAAGCTATTGAGTCTGGTGTGTCACATTCCAAGCTATTGGGTCTTGCTTGATCACTAGATCCAAGTATGCAATTGGGCCTGGCATGGCTGCCAGATCCAAGGTGATTGTCAGACCCATTACTTTGGGTATAGCAGCCATGCTATTATAGTTATCAGGTCCAGCCCAACCCAGTAGGTTAACCCGGGACCATAGTCAAGTCTGTTTTATTCAAAATCCGAGCGTGCAATTAGCTTGTGAGAAGACTAGTTGACCCGTCAGGTCAACCCAGAACTAAGGTGACAAGGAAAAACCCGGGAGAGACCCGATTTTTTCAAATGTATTTTTCTCCTAGCAGGAGAACCCTTTTTTTTATATATTTTTCAATTGGTTACTAACTCATTTCAAAGTTCATTATATAAATATTAGACGAATGTTTTATTTTTTCAATATGGGATTTGAAGTCTTTTAGTATATATACTTTATATTCACAAGGAAAAAAATTATGTTTTTTTAATGTGGGATAAAAAAACATTTTTGGTTTAAATACTTCAACTTAAAAGAATAAGATAATATCTTTTCAATTTGGGATAACAAAACTTTTTGAAATAATTTTTTTAAACTTAATTATTTATAACATGTATAGCATATATTCAAATGGATTATTTCTTAATTTTTTTTATATGAAATATTAAAACCTCGAATATTTTTTTTAAAATTTTTCTGAATTACCTGAGGGTCAGAAAATGAGGGGAAAGGCTATGGAGTGGAAAAGGTTGGCTGAAGAAGCTGTTGGGCCAGAGGGTACATCATCCATTAATTTGGACAAGTTCATCCATGAAATAATCTCTTCAAACAATTAAAAAAAATTCATGAAAAGATCAAATTTCGTGGTCTGTGAAAAAAAAAAAAAGATAACCTGGCCCACTTTTATTGGAATTTAAATATCATAATAAATTAATGCTCCACTTTCGAACATGGTGTAGGCCCACTTTTGGCATTCTATATTTCAAAACCACCATGGATTGTTGATGTGATTAGAATATTTTTCTTGTAAATATGTTCGAAAAGATTATATGCATTGTCTTTTTTATTTTTATTTAAAAAATTACTGTACATATTAGGTCAAAACATTTGTTAGACTTAAAGCTATTGGAACTATTAGTTCTTACTCAGTTACTAGATCCAAGTGTGCAATTGGATCTAACAGCTATGCTATTATAGTTATTAGGTCCAGCCTGATCTGGTGGGTTAACTCTGGACCTTAGTCAAGTCTGTTTCATTTAAAATCCAGACCTGCAATTAGCCTGTGAGAAGACTAGTCGGCCCATCAGGTCAACCCAGAACTAAGGTGACAAGGAAAAACCTGAGAGAGACCTGATTTTTTTCAAATGTATTTTTCTCCTAGTTAGATAACCCTTTTTTTATATATTTTTTAGTTGGTTATTAACTCATTTCAAAGTTCACTATATAAATACTAGACGAATGTTTTATTTTTTTCAATGCGGAATTTGAAACCCTTTAATATATATGCTTTATATTCACAAGAAAAAACAATTGTCTTTTTAATGTGGAATAAAAAATCTTTTTAATTTAAATACTTCAACTTAAAAGAATAAGATAATATCTTTTCAGTTTGGGATAACAAAACCTTTAGAAATAATCTTTTAAACTTAATTATTTACAACATGTATAGCATATATCCAAATGGATTGTTTTTTTAATTTTTTTTCATATGAAATATTAAAACCTCAAATATTTTTTTAAAATTTTTCTGAGTTACCTGAGTCAAACCGTGTAACCCGGGACCCAATCCTTTGGCTAAATCAACCTCCAAGCCGAGTTTGATGACTATGGTTGTCATGAAAATATAACTTTAAAGAATAGAATTGAAAAGAAATAAAGTGATATGACCAGTTAAAAAGCTAAAAACTAAAAAAATATTAATTGTTTTTATTTTACTTAAAAGGCCTCTTTTAAATAATATTAATTGTTTTTATATTGTGTTTAATTTTCATAATGATTTTTCTGGTTCATTTATGATTTTGTTTTTATTGAAAATAAAATTACAATAATACTTATCTATCAAACCTAATAAAAAAAAATTGAATGAAAATACAAAAAATGCCTCTTAACATAAATTAAAGAAAATTTCTACTTTAAGCGTATTTACATCATTTTATTGAGCTGGAAAAAAATAAAAAATCAGAAATGTCACTAGATATTAACTTTAAAAAATTGATTTTAATGATAATATAATTATTTTATACGGTAAAAATTCTACATAAAAAGGTATAAAAAGATCAATAATACCTCCATCAATATAGTAATGCCTAATAAATACCTATAGAAAAACAATATTACCACATGTAATAGGGCATAATATATATCAATTTTTACTATTTTAATAAATATTTAGTATTTAAAAAAAGCATTAATAAGAAATATTTTAAAAATAATTCTTTCATGCAATAAAAATTTTATAATTATAATAATTTTATAATTTTTTTTCTTATAAAATTAGTTAGATTAATATAATAATACTACATGTAATAGGGCAAAACTCATCAGTCATGTTCTTTCTTTTATTTTCTTTTCCATCTACATCAGTGACGACAAAAAGGCATCAATCATTCTGCCATTTGTTTAGCACATTCTGCCATTTGCTTTTTTATGTCGTACATTTCTTATCATCATGACACGTCGCAGCCGCCGCCCGCCCCCCAATAATGAGAGCAAGTTGTCGTTCAAATCTTTTAGAAAGAAATTCACTGCTAGTTTTTTTTTTTTTTTTTTTGACAGAGACTCTAACGAGAATCAACTGTTGAAAGCTTGTGTGCAGGAGTTCCTATGATTTGTTGGCCTTTTTTTTTCTGATCAGGCAATAAACAGTAGCTATACATGCTGACAGTAAGTGGGGAGTTGGTGTGGAGATTAAAAATGATTTCAATGTCGAACGTTAATGGAAGGAGAAAAGGGTGAGAAAATGAGGGGAAAAGGCATGCAGTGGAAGAAGTTTGAATCCAAGTAAGGTAATTATGAAAAGCTTGATTGTCTGCTAACATCTTCGTGTGTGTATCATTGTTAAATCTGACTTGGGCGGACAAATTAATTCAAAAAACCAATGATGTAAATGGGCGTTGAGTTTGTAATCGAATCATAGAAGCTATTGATTTATTTAAAACTTAATCACCACAAAAAATAAAATAATTGAACCTGTGCAAGATCCGGTCACCCGTGACACAAGCACTTGGCAAGTTTTCTATAAGAAGATGACATTGAGAACTAAACAAAACATGTAACATCAAGCTACTTATTCTTGGGAAAACTAGGAATAAATAACCAGATATCAATCTACCTGGATCAATTCACAATTAACAAGTTTCAATTCTTTTTTTTTTTTAATCAAAATCAGAATCAAACAATCAAAAATATAATGCAACAATCACACAAATCAACACCAAGATTTTTACGTGGAAACTCGATGTGGAAAAAACCACGGAACCGTAATCCACCTAAAAACTTCCACTATCAACAAATAAGGGTTCACAACTATTCTTCCTCGGATTTAACTAAGGGCTACAACATACATATCATCAAGAACAATATATTCTTGGAATACAATAAGATTAAAAAGAGAAGTGTTTAAGAAAAAACTCACAACACTAACAGCTCTGTTTTCTGTCAAAACGACCAGCTTCCACAAAACCAATCTTCAATCCAACCATCTCCCCCTCACACACCATGTGAGGAATTCGCCATATTGGTGATAAATATGTAAACTTCAATTTAGGAGGCTCAGACAAGCCTGCTTCCCTTCTGCAAAACTCAAACTTCTCTCTCGGTAGAGATTTGGTCATCATGTCTGACACGTTATTATCGGTATGGATTTTTTCAACAACAAATGACTTCATCTCCATAGCATCTCGAATCTATTGATATCTAACCTTAGTGTGCTTTGATCGAGAGTGAAAAGTAGGATACTTACTGAGATGGATTGCATTTTGACTATCACAGCGCAACACAAAGTTCTCTTGAACTAGGCCAAGTTCACATAAGAACTTCTTCATCCATAACAACTCTTTACCCCCTTCAGTAAGAGCAATATGTTCAGCCTCTGTAGCGGATAATGCAACACATTTTTGCAACCTTGATTGTCATAAGATTGCTCCCCCTGCAAACTTCATCTAGTATCCTGATGTAGACTTTTTAGAATCAACATCACCAGCCATATTTGCATCTGTGTATCCATCCAACATATGTTTATTATTACCAAAACATAAGTTGAAACTAGAAGTACATTTGAGATACCTAAGTATCCATTTCACTGCTGACCAGTGTTCTTTACCAGGATTGGAGAGGAATCAACCAACCACACCAACTACATGAACTATATTCGACCTTATGCAAACCATGACATATATCAAGCTACCAACTGTGGATGCATTAGGAACCTTTTTCATCTCATCTCTTTCTTCATCACTTGAAGGACATTGCTTAGAACTTAGTTTAAAGTGGCTTGCAAATAGAGAACAAACAGGTTTGGAGTTGCTCATGTTGAATCTCTCAAGTTCCTTTTCAACATATCTCTCCTGAGATAGCCAAAGTTTCTTTTTCTTCCTATCACGTATGATCTTCATGCCAAGAATCTGTTTTGTCGGTCCTAAGTCTTTCATTGCAAAAGACTTGCTTAACTCTTCCTTCAAAATCTGAATCTTTTTAGCATCATGGCCAACAATCAACATATCATCCACATACAACATGAGAATAATAAAGTTGCCATCTAGAAACCTTTTTATAAATACACAATGATCAGAAGTGGTCATGTTATAACCATGATCCACCATAAAAGAATCAAACTTCCTATACCACTGCCTTGGAGCTTGCTTTAACATATATAAACTCTTTTTCAACTTGCAAACTAATTACTCTCTACCTTTTGCTTCAAACCCTTCAAGTTGCTCCATGTAGATCTCCTCATCTAAATCACCATGGAGAAAGGCAATTTTCACATCAAGTTGTTCAACTTCAAGATTTAAACTAGCAGTTAAGCCAAGCACAACTTGGATTGAAAACATCTTGACCACTAGTGAAAATTTTCTTCAAAATCAATAGCCTCCTTCTGACCGAAACATTTCACAACCAATATTGCCTTGTACCTTGGCTGCGAGCAATGTTCATCAATTTTCAACCTTAACACCTATTTGTTCTTAAGTGCTCTCTTACCTTTAGGAAGCTTCACTAACTCAAAAGTATGGTTTTCATGCAAGGATTTCATATCTTCTTGCATTGCTTTCAACCACTCACATTTCTTCTCATATGACATAGCTTCATCAAAGCATTCTGGCTTTCCCCCATCAGTAACAAGCACATACTCATGAGGAGAATATTTGGTGGAAGGTTGGTGAGGTCTGGTTGACCTCCTCAATTATGGCTCATCTGGAGCTTCTTGTATAACATGTTCAGGAATAACATCAATATCATCATTAACTGATTCAGGATTAGTAACTAATGGCTCATTAAGAAAACCACCATTATCATCATTTTACAAACTGTGAAGTAGGTCTTGGATTTGAATTAGATGGAATAAAAGTAGTTGACTTTGTTTTCTCATTCTATTCAAAGTCTTCAATGGTTTGATCTTCAAAGAAAATAACATCTTTGCTTCTCATAATTTTCTTCTCCTTTAGATCCCACAACCTATAGCCAAACTCATCATCTTTAGATCCCAAGAAAATACACTACTTTGTCTTGCTGTCAAGTTTAGACCTTTCATCTTTAGACACATGTATGAATGATCTGCATCCAAACACTCCCAAGTGTGCATAAGAGACATCCTTTCCTTTTCAAAATCTATCTGGAACATCAAAATCAAGAGGAACTGATGGAGAAAGGTTGATCATGGCAACTACAGTCTTCATTACCTCACCCTAAAAGGACTTAGGCAGTTTTGCATGAGAGAGCATACATCTAATTCTTTCAACAAGAGTTCTATTCATTCTCTCAGCCACTCCATTCTGTTGTGGAGTCTTAGGAACTGTCTTCTCCAATTTGATACTATTTTCCCTGCAATACTTCTCAAAAAGACCCCTGTATTCACCACCATTATCAACTCGAATACATTTCAGCTTTTTACCAATTTCTCTTTCAACTCTAGCATGGAAATCCTTAAAGACATCAAGCACCTAATCTTTGGATTTCAAACAAATGGCCCAATTTTTCCTAGAATGATCATCAATAAAACTGACAAAGTACAATGTACCTCTAAGAGACTTATCAATCATAGAGCAAATATCTATATAAACTAAATCAAGAACATGTGATCTTTTATATGAAGGTGATCTTTGAAATGCAACTCTATGTTGTTTACCAACTAAACAATGAGTACATGTGTTCAAGTTCATACCTTTTAATGGAAGGTAGTTCTTCTTAACAAGGATGTCAAGGCCTTTCTCACTTAGATGTCTAAGCCATTTATGCCATAAATCAGTAGATCAATCTTTAATTGCATTCACCTCCCCTTTAATCACCTTGGCTTGTGACATGTAGAGACCCATCTTCTTCCCTTTAGCAACAATTAAAGAAATTTCTGGAAAGCTTTCATTTATCATCTCCAAAGTAATTGTGATAGCCTTCTTCATCAAGAGTACCTGTAGAGATCAAATGTAGGCGCATATCAAGCACATGCCAAACATCTTTAAGTAGCAACTTGCACCCAATATTGGTTTCCAACCAAATATCTCCAATGCGCACAACACTAGAAATCCTTTGATTTCCCATCCTAACTTGACCAAAGTCACCAGTAATATAGGATGTGTAGAAATCACGTTGGGGTGTAACATGGTAAAAAGCTGTTGAATCTGCAACCCAAATGGTATCCTGACATGCAAGATTAACACAACCATCATCACAAACAATGACGACATCACCATCAAATACAACTACAGTTGTACCATTCTCTTCATTATTGTCTTCATCTTTACATTTATCTCTTTTATACTTTCTACAATCTTTTTTAATATATCCAGGCTTGTCACAATAATAACACTTAAAACCCTTCCTTAACTAAGATCTTCCTCTTGGCTTCCATTTGCCTTTTCTATAGCTGGATTCTCTATCTTGCTTGCCGTGAGAGAACCTGCTTTGACTTCTCCCTTGATTTTCTATAACAAGTGCATGAGACTTGAAAGTGCTTGTCCTTTTCCCCCTCTTCTATTCGTTGAGGATACAATCATTCACTATTTTCAAAGCGATCTTTCCATTTGGAGTAGAATTGCTAAGTGACACCATCAAAGTCTCCCAACTATCCAGAAATGAACTCAATAGGATTAGTGCTTGCATTTCATCGGCTAACTCAAGATTCATCAATAATAGCATATTCAAAAACCTTTGGAATACATTTATATGCACTGAAGCATCTTCACCATCTCTATACTTTAAATTCACAAAGTCTCTGATTACAAAAACCTTGTTTTGTGCACTCTCCTTAGCAAAGGTTTCTTCCAACATCTTCTAAACTGTATAACAGTCATGCTCTTGAGAAATATGATTAATGGACTTAGAAGATAGCCATTTTCTAACATAAGCAGTCGCCTTTCTATTAAGCCATTCCATTTTGCCTCATCCATCTCATCAGGCTTTATTCCTTTACACTCAAGCGGTAAAGTCAGATCATTGCAATATAAGTGGTCCACCATCATTGTTTTCCATAGAAAATAATTTGAGGAAATGAGCTTTATCATGCCCGAATCTTCCTTTTTCATTTTAACTGCACAAGAAATTCAATCTACACAACCAGTGCTCTGATACCACTTTATTGGAAAAACTAGGAACAACTAACCGGACACCAATCTACCCGGATCAATTCACAATTAACAAGTTTCAATTTGTTTCCCTCTTTGTGCAATCAAAATCAAAATCAAACTATCAACAAATATAATGCAACAATCACACAAATCAACACCAAGATTTTTACGTGAAAAACCATGGGATCGTAGTCCACCTAAAAACTTCTACTATCAACAAATAAGGGTTCACAACTGTTCTTCCTCATATTTAACTAAGGGCTACAACATACATATCATTAATAACAATTTATTCTTGGAATACAACAAGATTAAAAAGAGGAGTGTTTGAGAAAAAACTCACAACACTAATAGCCCTATTTTCTGTCAAAACGACCAGCTTCTACACAACCAATCTTCAATCCAACCATCTAGAATTAAGAGTAACATGTCTAGAAGCTTCTGTCAAAATCTCAACCCGATCCAACGGTGAACGAGCTAGAAATCGAAGAAATGAGATAGACTGCTTTGCTGCCTCTTCTTCCTTTCTTTCTCCCTTTTTCTCTTCTCTCTTCTATTTTCTCTCTTTCAAATCTGTTATACAACCTTCTACAGTGAACATTATGTTTTTAATTCCAAGAGACAGCTTTTTTTTTTTTTTTTTTTGTGGTCTAACAATCAAATGATAGGAACTACACACAACACATATCTCGTACTTATAAAGAGACAAACACCCTAAAAGATATTCATCGATGTGATATATCAACAGAGATTTCACATCCAATAATATACCTTCTGAAGAAAGGAGGCAAGCATAGAGAGAATTGTGAGAGATGGGATCCAAACCAGAAGCTAATTATATGCCTCACATGGTTTTGATCCCGAGTCCATTTCAAAGCCATATAAAAACCATGCTTAAATTGGCAAAACTCTTACACTCCAAAGGCTTTCACATAACATTTGTCAACACAGAATTCAATCACCAACGTTTCTTGAAATCAAGAGGCCCAGATGCCCTTGATGGCTTGCCCCACTTCAAGTTTGAAACCATCCCTGATGGCCTGCCTCCTTCAAATATAGATGCTTCCCGGGAAAATATTCCTCTTGTCATGGCTGTTGAAAATAATATGTTAGCTCCCTTAAAGGTTCTTCTAGCCAAAATTGACAATCCTCCGATTACTTGCCTAGTTTCTGATGTTTTCCTGCGATTCACCATCACAGCTGCTGAAGAACTTGGACTCCCAATTGTGATGCTTGTCACCATGTCTGCATGTGGATATATGGGATTCAAGCAGCTTCATGACCTCAGGGAGAAGGGCTTCCTTCCACTTAAAGGTACTAATCTTGTTGTAGAGGTCACAGGGCATGTGGTTGATCATGAGGCCTTTTTATTGATTTAGATTGCCTGCTTATTAATTATAATCAAGAAAATTCTTGTTTGGACACAACTATGATTGTCTGATGATTCTATCCAATAATTGCTCAGCATGATCTAACTTTAACGCACTGTGTTTTTACAGATGAAAGTTATCTAACAAATGGTTATCTTGAAAATACAATTATAGAAGGAATCCCTGGTATGAAACCGCTCCAACTTAAAGATTTTCCGTATACTCGAACAATAGATCCAGATGACATTTTGTTCAACTTTGCAATGCGAGCTGCTGAGGCTTCTGTTAAGGCTCATGCAATTGCTATTCATACTTTTGATGCATTGGAGCAAGATGTTTTGGATGGCCTTTCCACTATATTTCCTCGTGTGTATTCCATCGGTCCACTTCAGTTGCTTCTCAATCAAATTCAACGAGATGGTTTGAGCTCTATTGGATACAATCTATGGAAAGAAGATAGTGAATGCCTTCAGTGGCTAGATACCAAGGAGCCCAAGTCAGTTGTCTATGTGAACTTTGGAAGCATAGCAGTGATGACAGCAGAGCAGCTGGTTGAGTTTGCCATGGGACTAGCTAATAGCGAGATCTCGTTCTTGTGGATTATAAGGCCAGATTTGGTTACCGGTGAGTCGGCGATTTTGCCAGCTGAGTTTCAAGTGGATACTCAGAATCGTGGTTTTGTGACTAGTTGGTGTCCACAAGAGGAAGTTCTGAACCATCCATCAGTTGTGGGATTTCTAACTCATACTGGTTGGAATTCGATTATTGAAAGCTTGTGTGCTGGAGTGCCAGTGATATGTTGGCCTTTATTCGCTGATCAACCAATAAATTGTAGCTATGCTTGCATTGAATGGGGAGTTGGCATGGAGATTGATAACAATGTCAGGAGGGAAGAAGTGGAGAAGCTAATCAGGAACTTGATGGGAGGCGAAGAGTGTAAGAAAATGAGGGAAAAGGCCAAACACTGGAGGAAGGTGGCGGAAGAGGCTACTGTCCCTAATGGTTCATCATCCATTAATTTAGACAGGTTCATCAATGAAATGTTCCAATCAAACATCACTTTGTAACCTCTGATCATTCAAAAGAGGAAATACTTCTGTTGTAATCCAGAAATCAATTTATCACCGCCTCCTATTCTTTGAGCTTCTCAGAAGCCTCCAGCTAAATATTCAGGCATTCTTGAATTTTTCAACACGTACCATTCTTGAATTTTGCAGAAGGTTCCGAATAATATATTTGTTTTTGGGTTTTTGAAAAATTTTGAAATTTTTTATTTCTTTATAAAGACCGTCGCCGTCATATAAAACGATATCCACCGGTCAACTAAAGGAAAAAGAATAAAGATAGTTTTCATTTGCAACAAGTGGGGGACATAAAACAAAGTACAGTGGAGTGTGTGTTATGAGAAAGAGTGCGAGTAATATTACTCAAAAGAGTGTCTATAGTGTATGGCTTATATACACGTCAGCTGGTGTTCTAATGGCTTATATTACGACAATTAATTGTTCTCCTCGTCCAATGTTGGATTCGAGTTTTGCCCTAGCTAGGTGGGGTTTGTGCTTAACCTAAGATTTGTTTCAAAGTCAAGTGTTGTGTGATCCAAGCATTGTGTTTTGAGTGCCATATCTTGATCCATCATGTCAAAAGGGAAAAGATTGAGAAGCTTGTCTCTAGGATTTTCCATTTTCTCGAAGAAGAGATCCTGATGAATTTGGACTAAACTTCTCCATGGAAGGTGCTGAGAATGCTATTAAAGCTAGTGCAATGCTGATGAATTTCACCGCATGACTTCAAAATGAATGCATGTCAATTCAAGGTTTTAGTTTTAAATTGATTCACACCAAGCTAGTTACCTTTACGTGAGGGTACCATTCAGGAGTGAACAGAGGTGATGCCAATGTGAGAGGTTCCATTCCCAAACTGTATCATCCTAGAAAATGGCAGTGAGGTGATGATACCTCCCTTGCTTCTGTTATGAAGATGAACGAGTATAATCACATTACCACGGCACATTGCTAAATATTCAAAACCATCTGTAAAGCTGCACCAACGAAATGAAACAGATATTTCTTTCTGTTGCCTTAAAACTATCTATGGAGGCAAGAACTTGTAAGCAATGTACATATCAAGATAATTTAATTACACGCATCGTGTCGCTACTTCAAACACGGCATGTCTTGGAAAGATAATCACATCCTTCATACACTTCTAGCCCTGTCTCGCTTAGTTGATCTTCCTTAAAGCAAGCACATCGCTTGCTCATCTTCCCAGTCAATGCAATTTCTAGTGGTCTCTGCACTAACCTTGGGAAGCCATCATCACACCAGACCTGCCCAAAGCTGAAAGTGAAACTACTGAAAAGTATACGAACAGAGAAAATAGATATCCATCCTAATCATGAGAATATACCTCTCCACCCTCTCCCTGGCTCCACCTCGAATTGCAACCAGGCTGTTTGGCCTCCTCTTTTTTCTGTTTCTCCAGAAGCTGGGTGCCTCTTGCAGCCTTTGCTTCAACTCCCTTCAAAGATTTGGTAGGATTTCCTTCACTATCATAATAGCGACCAACCAGTTTACCAACAAACCTGGCATTCAGGATTTGTGATTGCAACCACCAAGTCAATATCAAGAGTTGTACTTGTTCAGTGAATATTTGATTTCTGTACCAATTTTATCTCTCTTGTTTTACTGATGAAACCAATGTTCCGGACATAATCTTAGAGAATTTCACAATTCAATATAGATGATTAGAGTTATTTAGAACTGAATGAAAAGAAAAGATATTAAATTCATAAGAGCTCCATAGTATCGGATTTTTCTTTTTGCTCCTTCATACTAAGCTCAAAGGACATAATATGGACAATGTGCAACTCACGTGTAGCTTCTGAAGTAGAATTCTCGCCATTCAACAATACTCTTCACCTACAGATGCGGCAATAATTGAATCATATAGCATAGAACTTTTAGCAATATACCAACATTAGCATGGAGCAGGTATGAAAAGTTTAACAAATTGATCCATAATACAGAAATGAAGTTGGATGTTTACCTTATTTTCTTTTTGACACTTTTTGACAAATAACCATTGTGTTAAGAGAGTTTAAAAAGAAAACGACTCTTAAAATGACATGGAAGCTGTAAACAGAAAATGAAGGATGATGCACAGGCATGGCATGGCAGTCATCCTTTAACTGTGCCCAAACTAATGACTATGTCCAATATGTTCATTAATAACTAAATTTTTCCAAGATGAACTGTATGCTTTGAACTACCTTTCTATATGCTATAAATAATGCAACAACAAGGTGGAGTTGTTTTTTGACATAGAAAATGGTCAAAGTAGGGCTATGCCACACAGACTTGCAGTGCTTATACACAAACATTCCTCAATCTGAAGGAAAGGGAACATGACAGGGATTACCTCAGTACTCGATAAATCACGCAATGAGTCTGTGAGTCCATCTCCTGCATAAAATGGGAAGAGGAGATAAATATACTTGCAAAGGCAAATCATTTTCAGGGACAAGGGCAAATTAGTAGGGAAGGGAAAAGTCAGCTGGACTTCTGATGGGATACGACTGACAGACTTATGGATTGTTGTTTAAAATATGACGGGAATCTAGATGAGTGCTTAGTTACTGAGACCTGAGAACCTATTCATAGGACTTGTTTCAACAACAACAAACTAATATCATTAGGAATGGTTGTGATTAGTTAGTTGGTAGCTGGAAGTTGAGGAATCATGGGTTTTAAAGGTGAAAGCATAAGAAGGAGAGGCCTGTTTAATTTAATCATCCATACAAACATCAAAAATTATATTGTTGAAGCCCAGATAAAAAAAAAAAAAATATATATTATATATATATGATAATAGGAGACAGGTTTTACCTGTAAAGTTTCCTGAAACAAATGCACGAGAAGCATCTCTAAGTTCATCAAGAATGAGAAAGTAGTCAGCTGCAGTATTAAATTCATTTTTAACCAAACAGAGAACAGGAGAGAGAACAACTGATTGGGTCTTACATAGATCAATGGGCCAGCCACAGACCAAAGAATCATTAGAATAATTTAAATTGGTAAGTTGAGGGCGGAGACTATGAAGTGTTTTAAGTATTTGCTGAGCTTGGGAATCAAAGAACACAAACAAGCTTAGGTTCACAAAAACTAAATACAATGCTCTTGATGTCGATGGAAGTTAAACTGCATGAGCAGAAGAATCAGTAGGCTGTAGGAAAAAAATATAGATATCCAGGTTTGACTCCATCAAAACTTGTGCAGCTTGCATGTACTCTATAAGTGAACATGACCAGAACCACGGCTATGCAAATCATAGGAACTACATTCATAGAACAATCAATAGTAACTAAATGCAGATTCACTTAAGAGATTGCACAGAAATTTGCACCAGCCAATTAATTCCACAAAATCTTCTAATGTCTTCAAGCACATGATAATGCGGAAGAATTTTCACAAGATCAAACTAAAAGTGATACAGAAATGAGGTTAAAGCACAATTATTGTTAAGAGCCAAACCGGCAGTTCGAAACAGCAAAAAGGAGCCACTTAATTGCAAAATAGAGCGACGAGATTAGAGTTAGCAAGAAGATCGGAGAGAACAAACCTTCCAGAAAAATGGTGGTAACCCCCTCCTACCCCATAATGAGATTTTCCTTTTGTTACATCAAACACAGATCTAATTTAAAAACAAGTAATCAAAATCAGCCACTATAATAAGCTCAATGATTCATATAAACACAAATTTAGAACACACGAACAAGAAAACATATATATAGAGAGAGAGAGAAGAGCGTACCCAAGAATTCCTAAAAGGATGGGCAATGTATCATCAGTTCCATTGTACAAAGCAAGTTCTTCAGCAGTGAACAATCTCTAGAATTTCAAGAAACACAGTCAATATTGGGAATTTGATCATATCATTTACAGTCTCCACAAGCCAACCAAAGCATCTTCATGATTTGGGGTTTCAAACTCCAGAAAAAAAAAAATCATTCAGCGTTGGACTTTTTAACCATTTGGGTCAAGTAACAACAACGAAAGCCAAACACTTCGACGTTTTAAAGACCAAAAAGGTCATTTCATTGAGCTAAAACACTTCAAATTTCAATCAATTTGAGCCCAAAAAAATCCCATCAGAATAAAATTTAAACCAAAAAAAGGAGAGAGGGAAGAGGGGGGGGACCTGGACCTGTTGTTGACGAGAATTGCTAAAGGATTTGAAGGGAAATCTGGGGGTGAAGGAGAAAGCAGCAAGAGTGACTAAAACAGTAATCAAAACAAAAGGAGATTTTGCTAATCTCTTTATTATTACAGTTGCCATATCTGCCGCTGGTTAATGACAGACAACCTAGGCACAAGACTTCAACTACAGCAACCGCCTTAAGGAGGTTGAAGTGAAAACGGTCACCGTTTTGTCTTGGTTGGTAATTTACTTGTGGATTTTGAGGCCCTTGTTGTGAGACCTGGGCAGTATTCTGACCTGGTTTAAAACCTTGCAGGTTGGTCCGGTTAGATTAACGAGATAATTTTTTTATTAAAATAATATTATTTTTAAATTTTTTATTTATTTTAAAAGGACTGAAATGATGTTTATATGATAAAAATAATTTGATTTGAGATAAATATGTGAATAGAAAAAATAATATTTTTTTAATGTATATGAAAGAATTGCATATTTAAGACTGGATTAAAAATAAATAATTGATTTTGATGCATAAAAGCTAATTCAAAAACCAGTTTGAAATATGAATGCCTTTCTATTGTAAGTTTTGGGCAAGTTTTGTTAAAAAAAAAAGCGATATGTACTAAAAAATATATACAAACTATATTTTCAACATAATTTTTAGACTTGATCTAGTGACCTGCTCAATCCAAAACCTGGGGTCCGGATTTTGACCAGGTCATCGAGTTTAGACCGAGTCATCAAGTTACCCTGGTTAATTTTAAAAAAAAAATCAAAACAACATCATTTTAGTTAAAAAAAAAATAAAAATTAATGGTTGCAACTAAGTTTTAGACCGGGTCTTACTGAGTCAACCGGGTCATACTGGGTTTTTTTTCTCCTATTTTTTCTTTAATCCGGCTCGATTCCAGCTCCAGATCAATCGAGTTCCAGATTGATCCATCGGGTCAGATCAGATTTCAAAACTATGATTTTCAATACCATAAACGTCCAAATTGAATTCTTTGAATTTAAATTTTCGTAAACAAGTTTATTGGAAAGATACTAGATTCTAAGAGATCGGTTGGTTGGTTGATTAGTTGGTTTAGAAAGCTATATTTGAGTCTTGCCACTAGTTTTTTAATGAAATGATATATTTATATATGTTCGTGAAAATAATTATAATTTCGAGTCTCTCTTGGCGTTTGTACTAGGTGTTTGAGCATTCAATATATTAATCTTATTAACAAAATAACATTGATATAAAAATAAAGTTTTTTTTGGAGAACAAAAGTAGCGGGTTGGAAAAAAAAATATTTATAATTAATATTTGATGGTATTATATATATAGAATTTTACAATAATTCTTATATATGATTAAATATAAATAATCAAAAATATAAATCCAAATCAATTGTTTTATATATATATAAGATAAAAGATAGTTTAAAATATACTTGAGAATCGCAGTAATAAAATCCAACCAAGACGAAACTGGAGTTATAAGTAAACACTTGAAAAAAATTATTATTTTAATTAAAGAAATTTTGACCAGTTTATCTAATTTTTTATTATTATTATTCTTTTTACTTTAAACCAATTCATGCCTCAAATTAGCCAGATCCTAGAATAACCCATGCTAGTACATGTTTTTACAATTATGCACGACACATGGCATATGTCTCATGCTCATCTTTATTTATATTTTATTTATTTTTACTTTTTAAAAATATTTTTTTAAAAAAAATTCAATATTTTTTAATTTTTTCTTTACTTCATATTAAATTTATTTTAGTATTTTTAGGTTATTTTGATGCGTTGATATTAAAAATAATTTTTAAAAAATAAAAAAATATTATTTTAATATTTTTTAATAAAAAATATTTTTTTTAAATCATAATTACACTTTCAAGCACAAAATAATATTTCTGGTGTTGACTATTATTAGATAAGTTGATTTTATTAAAATTCTCTGGTTTCTTGTTTTAATATTTTCTTAGGTTTGTTTAGTAATATGATGTATTTTATATTTTAAAATATATTAAATTATTTTTTATATATTTTTTTATAATTCTGATATGTATTTTGATATTAAAAATTAAAAAAATATATATTATTTTAATATATTTTTAAATACTTAAAAAAAAAAAATAACATACACGACTTTATTCATTACATACAAGTGTGAGAGTACAATAAAAACAAATTTTAACACAACTCAGAAGCCCTATTGGAACCTTGCTGGCTGCTGCTAAAGCAAAAGGCCCAACCAATCAGAACAACATCCAACCAAAACGACATCAATTCGACTCCCTCGTAAAACCCGAATCTCTGACAATCTCTCTCTCTCTCTCTCTCCGACTATCCCCTGAATCTCTCTTCATGTACGTTTCCTCAACATCTATCACCGACGCACACTTCTATTTTATATTTCCAAAAAATAAAATTCACCATTTATATTGGTTTTGGACCTTCCCTTCGGTGGGTTTTTTTTTTATTATTAATTTGTAATAAACGTGACTGGGGATCCTTAATTTCTCATAATTCACTAAATTCTATATTTTTTCGATGTTAAAAAAGTTGTTGCAAGAAAAGAAGCAAGCTTTGAAGGTTTTCTGATGTGGGTTTTTTGTGATCCATTGATTTATGCAGCTGACAGTTTGGTGTTGTAAAAGGGTAAAAAAGATGGGAGTGAAACAAGCTATAAAGAGCCTGGATGCGTTTCCCCGTGCGGAAGAGCATTTGTTGCAAAAGACACAATCTGGGGCTCTTGGTAAATTAACGTTTTTGAATTCTTTTTGTTTTTTACATAATTTGAGATAGGAAGTCATCTTTTTTCGCTCAGTGGAGGTGGGTTTTAAGCTTGGAATGTTTGTATTGGCAGTATTGCAGTCAATTAAGGTTCTAGTGGGGTGTGTAGATTGAGTGGTTGTGGCGTGGCGGGTGATTTATGATGGACAAATGCAAAGATAACTAATTTTTATGAGAAGTTTGTAAATGGGTTTCGATAAAAGATGTGTTAAATTCATATAAATGATCATTCCTAGCTTTGTTTGTGGTGGATCATAATGTAAGAGAAATTCTTGAACTGAAACCATTTATTGCAATCATGCACGCAATATTGTATCTAGGAAACGAAAAGGAGTGTTTATTGAATCTAGATTCAGTGTTTGTACTGTCTTTTGAGTGTTAGTTTTACAATGTTGGTTTTGCTTCTTCTTGTTTCTTGTAGTTTCCGTCATTGGGCTAGTTATAATGGCTACGCTGTTCTACCATGAGTTGGCATATTATCTTACTACATACACGGTCCATCAGGTCAGTGCTTATTCCTCGTCTCCCTTCTGCATGTTTGGTTGTCTCTTAGATACGATGTGAGTCCACCAGGTCCTCCAATTCTAGACCTTAATCGTTTTGTTTTCAAGTAGATAAATTTCTTTATGTAATACTTACAGAACTGAGACAGACCTTCAAAAAGCATGTTTTATGATGCCATAATACCGCTTTCAACGACCCCCGCTCCTTTCTGAGTATCCGGACACATTCAGCACCAATTGGATTTAAAGCCTGTAATTATCGCAAGGAAACATTTGCATTAATTAATCTGGGACAGCTCAACTCTGAAAATGTGTGGCAAACCCTTGCCTGAACTCCACATATGGTGACCTCCGCTGTCATGGCTGAGGAAATACCCACACAACCACATATCATGAAAGAAACTTGCTTTGTGTAAATTGAGGAACATCTAATCTTTAACATGTATTGCAAAAGAGAATGTCATTATTAGCCTTGTTGAGCTAAGCTGCAGTGGTGATTCATAGGCATAGTTTTCCAAGCAGTAAGAGGTTTCTGTCAGTTAAACAAAAGAATGCAAGCAGAAAAGAGCTTGAATGTGTAGTTCTTGTCTTACCAAGACTATAATGTAATTCTAAAAGATGGCTCATGGCATTCTCCCAATTGTATTGGTTCTTGCTGAACTTGATTGACCGGGCTTTTAAATCACAAGAAATACTTTACATGGGTTTATGCTATATTTCATGAGGATCTAAGTTTCCTGGTGTTTCTTGTGTTTTGCAGATGTCTGTAGACTTGCAACGTGGAGAAATTCTTCCAATTCACGTTAATATTACATTTCCCTCTTTACCTTGTGATGGTTAGCAATTCACTTTCCTTCTTATAAGCAACTTCTGTTTTCTTACTGATATCTGTTTATCTCATTTCTTATGGTAATTCAACGCCCCCACTTTTCTCAAGGTTCTTTTATTCCACACGTGCAGTTTTGAGTGTGGATGCAATTGACATGTCAGGAAAGCATGAAGTGGATCTGGATACAAACATATGGAAAGTGGGATAATTTCTTTTTTCATGTTTTTTTTCCCTTTTTTTCCTGAAAATTTTTTACTTTACTAAAGAGCTGTTATGAGCATCTTGGAATATGAGTCTTGATGAACTAGCCATGTGTGCTCATGTCTGTATCCATTAATGGCATGATAGAAGCTGCTATTTGGCATGCTGCTAACCAGGATAGAGTTTTTACAGCTTCGCTTGAACAGTCATGGCCATATCACCGGCACTGAATATTTATCAGACCTTGTAGAGAGGGAACATGAAGCTCACAACCATGGTAACATCAATTTTCTGGCATGCTAGAAATTTATTTGCGTTTTCAGGATCCAGTTTTAATTTATTACATAATTGTTTTATATGACCTTTATATGGCATGATAGTTTTTGCATCATTCTCTGAGAAGCATCTGGGAAACATGATTTTTTCAAGGTTTTATTAGAACTTGGAATCAAAGGGAATGATAGGAAATTTGAAACTAACAAACATGTCAGATTTGGTCCAAATAACTAAGCTACTTTAGTTATTAACAAGTCTTATGTTTAGTATTGGTCATTAATTTTTTTTTCCCCAGCATAGCAAGTTAATTAATGTGGCTAATATCTCAAAACAACATTAATCAGATCATGATAAAGATCATCACAAGGATTCCCATGAAGAACAGCATACTCATGGCTTTGATGATGCTGCTGAAACTATGATCAAGAAGGTCAAGCAAGCATTGGCAAATGGAGAAGGATGTCGGGTATTGCTTTTCAACACCTGTAGTATATTCATGAAATTGTTACTTTACACCTTGAAAGGTGGGAAAATTCTAAGTTTGCATATCTTCTGCAGGTTTATGGTGTTCTAGATGTCCAAAGGGTCGCTGGCAACTTTCATATTTCAGTTCATGGACTAAACATTTTTGTTGCTCAAATGGTCAGAGCTGTTCCTTTTCTTCTTTTACTCAGTTTTCTTTTGTAACAAAATAGCCTTTGAAGCACATGGTTTGTTTTTTTACCTATCCAACTACGATGCTAAAATGAAAAAATTAAATTCTTTTCGTTTCCAGATCAGTATATGATCCAAACTGTAAATGAGCTTTTAGTTAACGAGTGTATCACTTGTAACTCCACTCTTGAAAGTTTCTGGATGCTGGTCGATGGGTGGCTGCATACTTTGTTTTTACCCTTTTTTTTATTTCTCTTTTGGGTTGATGGGGAGTGTGCATTCATTCACATACAATGTACTTTCTTCTTACCCTGGAGAGTGCAGAAAACTATATAAAGGTCATAGTCTTTCTTAGATGTAGTGAGGACTGTACCTGGATTAGTTGGTATGTAAGATCAATTTAAACAGGGCATCTTTATATCAGTTTTGTATTAAGTGGCTGTTTCTGAAGTATGTTGTTAGAAATTTCTGTGTTATATATATTACATTGAGTTACTTTGCATCCACAGTTATCAATCAGTACTCTTACTGTCTTCGTTCAGATTTTTGATGGAGCTAAGCATGTCAATGTAAGTCATATTATCCATGACTTATCATTTGGACCAAAATATCCTGGAATTCACAACCCTCTTGATGGGACTGCACGGATTCTGCATGAAACAAGTGGAACATTCAAATATTACATCAAGGTTTGAATTTTCAAGCTTTCTTTCTGATGACTGGCTACTTCTTAACTTGTATGATCTCTACTTTAGAAGTGATGTGCAATGAGACTTTACTGCAGTTTATATGCTGTCTAAACCTAATATCAATAGTGAATGGCGAGACATCTTATTTCCTCTCTGGGCAATCCAGCTAGGAAGGGCTGAATATTCAGGAATAATCTCACATTGGGAGCTATCTTGTCCTTGAGAGCGAGCAGTCTCTTTAACAAGCAGAAATCTACTTTTCTTTTCCTTGCTAGATAGCGCTTATAATGAGATTATATAAATTGCCATGGAAGATTTGGAACTAGCATAATTGTGTTATATCTTGTGAGGTTCCAGAAGAAAAAGAGTCCATCCAATATTTCTTCCTACATTTTTGTTTTAGATGATAATGAGATATCATTGGTGTTGATTCTGGAGGTTTCAGTTGATTGTTTTTCCTCAAGATAAGACTACGTTTTGTAACTCTATTGTATCTTGCAGGTTGTTCCAACTGAGTACAGGTACATCTCCAAAGATGTTTTGCCGACCAATCAATTCTCTGTTACGGAGTACTTCTCTCCCATTACAGATTTTGATAGGACATGGCCAGGTTGGTTGAAAATCTGTATAGAGGATCAACTGCCCCCTCCATCTCTCGGCTCTTAGCACTTATTGCCATTGTTTTCCTTTGTTTTTGCAGCTGTGTACTTCTTGTATGATTTGTCACCTATCACCGTCACAATCAAAGAAGAACGGCGTAGTTTTCTGCATTTTATCACTCGGCTCTGTGCGATTTTAGGGGGTACATTTGCCTTGACAGGTTTGTGCATTGATATAACCCAGTATCACCACTAATTTTACTGTGATGGGGAACACTGGAAAATCAGTTTAGTAACTAAGATATCAATGTTTTCATGTGGGTTTTTGGAATGGAACTTATGGGCTAGACTCCAACGACACCGTCTCTATCCATAGTTCCAGTTGTGTACCATGTGTTGCTCTTCGTCTCTTCCACAAGTTTTAACTTTTGCTTCTGTTTTATAAACAGGAATGCTAGATCGGTGGATGTACAGGCTTCTTGAGGCACTGACTAAACCAAACCCTGGAAGTGGATTCCTGTAAATGTAATGGGAACATGATTAGTGGCAACCCATCCACACGCGTGCGTCGCCTAGGAATTCTACTTGCAAAACCCATGAAGTGCCCAGGTCTCAGCACTAGATGTTGAATTAAATTGCCAGGGAAAGAGTTAAAAAGCCAAGACAGCCTGTAATATCACCCCGCCATGTTTCACCCCCCCTGTTGGAGGGCGGGTGGTGACTGAACTTTTGTAAAATGCCTGTAACGCTACTTTTTCTAGCACACAGTAACCGTATAGCTCGAGGGGAGAATATGAAGGTGTACATGTGGGATTCTTTCCAGGCTAACAGTTTTGATTTGTTCTGACCTTTATAAGAGTTTCAACTTGTGTCAACTACTCCATTCTCTTGTATATGCAGGCTATCCTCGGTCAGACCATTAGCCCTATTTAGCCAGAGATCGTCCTAGTTATGGTTGCAAAGTTTTTTAAAAAAAAAAAAGTTGCAGGGCTTGTAGAGAAGACTTGAAAAGCCAACAAGGATCTCTTCCAGAGGCCTATGCCTATAGTTTAAGATATTATCATGCCACTCCCCCACGGAGGTGGCACTTGGGGACATGAATGATCGCCAGTTTACATGTGCAATGGCATTATTTGATTCTATGCCACTAGGGAAAATTTAAATAGAAAATCACAAGAATAAACAGAGCAATCCAGAGAAGCTAAAATGATGAGGTGCTTGGTCAGTTTGGCTCTTTACCATATAACCCACACTAAAAAATCCAGCACCATGGCTAGACAGTGACATGAGAGCGAGGTGTATATATTCATGTGATGCGTTTTTTATCCGAGGGAGATGAGGTTATCTCATTAGCAATACAGCATGAAGCTTCCAACATTCCTTGAATTTCAGAATTCGCAGCGGCCTTCATGATGGAACTTGACTAATCTCGATCACAACTTGACAGGCATACCTTCACCCGTGGTTGTCAACTGTTTGGAATGACTCTGCATTCTAAAAAAAAAAAAAAAAAAGGCTTCTCATATGCCTCCAAAACTCGGTAAATCATTGTTTTTCTTTGGTTGAGTGGAATTTCATGGCTGAATCAAAAAGCAATGCCTGGCCCCTGCATGAGAAAAAAATAAAAAAAGCATTGCTTGTATTGATTTGAATAAGCACATAAAATCATATCCACAACATATGATAGCTGTATGCAATATATAATTTCCAAAAATTTGGCTTACAGGAGCCAGTACCTTGAAACCCTGAATCTTGGTGAGAGCAGAGGTCCAACCTAAAAGTTTAAACTATTAGATTGAAAACTCAGTGACCTAGTATCGCATGTGGACTGCTGCTCAAGATGGTTAATAGGCCAAATAGAAACTTTCAAACGCATTTGACCAATGAGTGGACTTGACACCTTTATGCGAAGCAATTTTGGCAAACCCAAAATGGACGAGTTCAAAATCTTTCTTTTTTTTTACCTTTGCAGAAAATCAATGTCTTCATCATATCTTCGTGAACTACGTATTTGGAATTGGAGCTTCTCGTTGCCTTGTGCTATCAGTGGAACCAACATTGGAATCTTCTACGGATTGTTGTCTGGGTTGTTGATGCTCTTGATGCCATGTCTGTGTAGACTGCTGTTGTTGCAGTTGCTGCGCCTGCTGCACAGCTCTGTTGTTTTGCTGATGAGAATATTGCAATAGCCTGCTTGACCTCCACCTCAGGTACTCCACAAGAAGAGAATTTGTGCTAATTGCAATCCCAAAACCAGTGAATGAGGATAGAAGGACAGAGAGTATAGGGTTCACATTGAGCTGCCAGAGTAGAATGGAGCATGAGACATAAGACATATTAGGAATATCACACAGAATACTTCAGGAAAGAAATTTAGTTTGCTTACCACAGTATAAAATATATGAGCGAACAAGATGACTACAGCAAACTGGAAGGAAGCATATGCCCATATGTAACTCCTGCTTACTGCCACCACCACATATTTTAAAGTCATTTAATCATGATAATCCATAAAAAAAAATACTTTTTTTATCTCTGCCACTGGAAATGGGAAAATCATGGAATGCAAAAGGAAAGAACCGCCAATATGATATCATGAGCACTCCAATGGTTTTATACTATGAGTGAGTTTTGTTTTATAAATACATCTTTTATCATGTGCAGACAATTTGAAACAATGAGAATAACATGATTTTGTAGATTTAGTTTGATCTTGTAGTGTAATGTATGGTACTAATAGTATATCTAGAACAGACTAGATTAAAGGAGAAAAAGAGAAGATATATTGACACTCACCCATGGTGGTAGCAATCATTGAAGAAAGGAGACCTAAAACACAAGAGAAAGGCAATGAAATGGCAAGAGCACGAGGGCCCAAGTCAGATACCTGAAAAGATTGAAAATAAAATAAAATTACAAAGACTGTCAATAAGCATAATAGAATTTTTTTATAAAAAAAATAAAATATTGGCTTTACAGAGTTATGTGGATTGAGAATTGATATGTATTCAATCAATTACAAAATTGATATGCATATTGCAAAAGGCCATAAGGAAACATGGAGAGCCTAAATGTTTAATCCTACACGAAAATTAAACATTAAATTCAACACTTAGTTTTTTTAAAAAAGGCATCATACAAAAAGAGAATGTGTTACCTAAGAATTCATGTGAAACTACCTTGTGTAAGATAATGCCCTTTCATTAGATCAGTTATTTTACCAGACAATATTTGTGTTGACACTAATAGGTACTGTGGAATTGGAACATCAACTGGTATGGTAGTGCAATTATCCAACCTATCTCCGAATTATTTTCACGTATAAATGATAGCAATATGAGTTTCTGTCATGTTATGACTGTTTTTAGTTAAGTTTTTACATTATTTTCCATCTTACAATACCCTGATCTTTTTCTTTCTTCTTGATGAATAATTGACAATAGCCTGATGACCTGAATTTTCTGATAAATTTATGCAATAAACCTACATGGCTTTGTCCATACTACATTAGGATTTATAAAGATGACGATATGTACCAGTAGTTGCTCCAGAAAGCAGAAATATGCTAGCATACTGACCATGACAAGAACTGGTACATCCTGCCAAACCCTGTTAAGCATGAAACAGGTACTAATCAAAACATCAAAGCAAATTCAAGCGAAGGAGATCTATGCTGTGTAGGTGAGTGAGGAACTATCAAGTTATAGAATGAATAATATGCAGACTTCTAAGGATCACTTTGGCGCTGCCACCCAATTGAAGAGAGTTTAATGCTTTCATCACCAGGTCATTGGCATGAGCTGACAAACCAAAATGTCCTTTTGCAACACTAAAAAATAGTGATAAATTTCTGATATGGCTAGATGAACCTAATAAATCATGAATAAAACTTTGAACAAGAAAGGAGCTAACATCATTGTTCTAGAAACAATGACGACTAAGATAAACTATGGTTTATAACAGCTATGAATTCGATGTGACCAACCGGCCCTGATCTCAAAACTAAGGGATCAAGAGATTCAACCCCCCAACCCTCAATGATATAAATTGTTCTAAATAAATATCAGTTTGTCATTTCATTGGATTAGGTGCCATCAGAGACCCTAGAGGAAAGAAAGTAGTATCGTCAGCATGTCTGAAATCCCAGCCCTAATCTAGTATCCTGCCTGAACCAAAAGGCACTAGTCAACAACAGGGTGAAATTTTGAATCTAACAAATCTAGTGGGAAAAAAAAGATGATATGCAATCAGCTAGATGTTGAAAACAATTGAACTTGCCTGTAATGAGCGACTTCCCTCTGCTGAGGTGCAGGTAATGGCCTCCTACCAGCTGCTTGAGGATTATGTATCTTTAGTAATGTTACAGGCAAATTCTGAACATCCTGCTTACAAACATCACATGTCTTGTTTCCTTTGATACTAAACCACTTCACAGCACATTGCTGATGCGCAAGCGCAAGCTCTCCTTTACAACTACACTCCATCTTGAAAGCATCGCCACCTTCACTAAGCTCAACCAAACAAATTCTACAGACCGCTTCATCTTCAGGAATATCTTCACCATCATCTTCAATCGCTAGCATATTAAACACACACAAACACAACAACAACAGTTCACATTAAGTCAAAAACCATTCATAGCTCAAAAATCACTTTTATAATTCAAAATTTACCAATTTCTATTGTAGAGGCATCATTCGTCGACGTGCCATCAGCTGCCACAGGACGTGGAGTTGCTGAAACCACACGAAACAAACCTCCACCTGAATCTGTCCGTCTTAAACTCCTAACTTTTATATTCACTGGAACTGATAATGAACGTCTTATATGATGCCGAACTTCTACTTTCTGTATAAAATCACACACATTCCACATTTCTAAAATTCAACAAATCCACAAAATCTAATAAACTATAAACCGAAGAAGCTATAAGTGGGACCCACTATATCAACTACCCACCCATGGAAACAAAATTAAATCATTACAGAAATTTACAAGACTCAAAATAGGGATAAATCCAGCTCAAATAGCAGGTCGGTGGGTCAATCTAAGCTATGATTTAAAAATATATATATATATATATATATATGAAACAACATCGTTTCAAGTTTTTTTAAAAAGAACAAAAACAAAAACTACCATCATTTTAGTAAAAACATCTATTCAAATAAAATCTTATCTAAACCGGACTCTGGTCAGCGAGTCACCATATGTACCCGCCAGTCCAGGCCGTGCTTTATAACTATAACTACGCAAAAATACGGACTAATTCCCGCTTACATCATCGGAATAAAAATTTAACCGTTTTTCTCATGGGACCTACCATGATAACTACCTATAGGTCCCGTAAACGACTCTTAAGCATACTGAATAATCTGTAATCGTGCCTAGATTCTCCAAATTTCTGAAAAAAACAATAATAATAACAAAAATAAAATCCTTACATCATAATCAGAACAAGAATTAACATTTCGCTCCTGCAGGGCCTCAGGATCGGAATTCGCAGACGGCGTAACAGGCAAAGAATTCGTCGATTTTAACGGAAACAGAACTTTATTAAGCGAAAACGACCTCGAAGTAGAAGGCTTAGCAGCAGGACTATCAGACGGCGGCGTATCAGGAACAATTAGCACCGTTTTTTCACCATCTTGTATTAAATTTTTCGCTTTTAAACTTCTCTGCGGAAGCAAACTCTTCACCGTCGACTTAAATTTAGCTGAACTCGGCCGCGGCGGCAAGCCTGGTTTAGCTGAGCTAGGGCTTTGCGCTATTTCGATTTTCGTAAATTCTGTTTCTAGTGACCTTGCTGGTATTTCTAGAGAACTGAGGCTCGGTTTTCTTGAACAAGCCTAGAAAAACGATTACAGAGAAAAATAAAAATCAGCAACTGAATTTTAAAAAAAAAAAACAAAAACAAAAACAGTGTGAGAGAATGAAGGAATGACAGAGTTACCTGAGAATGATCAGGGGAACCTGACGTGGAATCTTGATGTTTGGCAGCTGGATTTTCTTCTTCCATGGAATTTAGAGTGGATTGAATTTCAAAAATGGAGAATTTGTGAGTGCTTTTTGGGGATTGGGGGATGAAGAATTTGAATTCTTGAAAATGGGAAACAGAGAGGAAATGATGGTGGACAAGAGGGAAAGTGAGTGTTCCTGTTTGGGCATCTAGAGAATCTATAGTGGAGTGAATAAAATTTTGGGTCTTTTTTTAACTAATTAATTATTATTCTACTATTTTGTAATAATGAAAGCTTACCCGCCACCTGTTTTTGTGTGATCTCTACATAGATCTGCCTTTTTGGGGTGCTTTGCTTTTTCTTTACTTTATTGGATGAACTTGGATCAGTGAATTAATTAATTAATTAATTGCTTTGTTTAGTTAAAACATCACCAAAACTCTATTAAAGTGCTTTTCAGGTTTGGCTTAATGATGATTGGTTTTGTTTCGAGTGAATGTAAAGATAGAGTATTAAAAAGAAATGATGTTAGAATATTGTTAAAATATTATAATTAATGTTATTTATCATAACTAAACTCGGTAATTATGACTACTAGAGTTGAGTTTAAAAAAATTAAAAAATTATTAATCTTGTTAAAATTTTATTTAATTATTTTAAAAATAATGTTGTTTTTGTTAATTCAAGTTAGATTTAATAACCATGCTTTTAAATATAAAATATCATGGTTAAAGTAAGGGGTAATGTGTGAAACTAAAATACTTTTATTTTTAATAATATTTTTTATATTAATATGTCAAAAACAATCTAAAATTAAAAAATATATATTTAAAAAAAAAAAAAAAAAAAAACACAATCCTACTGCAAAAGGCATTGTCATAAAAAACCCTATAAAGAAGTTGTTTGAAAATATTTGTAAGGGGTGGAAGTCGAACCATGATCTCACAAGATTTTATCTTGTCTCTTAACTAATAAGTTGTGGATTATCATTTTTATAGTGTAATAGATCACTGGCCTGAGCTGAATTGTAGGTTAGAAAAAAAAAATGCAAAATAATTTTTCCTAACGTTACTAGCATGTTTTCTAATAAAAATATTTAATTACAAAATTTAAAATATAATATATATTGTATGATATATTTTTAAAATATCTATTACAATAATATTTTGAATGATATTTTTAAAAAAATATTGAGTACAAAATATTGGATCGATTTGAATTAGCATCTTAAATCTATAATACAGATCATGAGACCATAATAACCCTAAAAAAAATAAATCAAAATAAATTATAAAAATTAATTATTGATCAACTCAATGTTAAAAGATAAATTCAAAACATATTAAATTAAAAAAACTACTCAGATCAACTTATGTTAACCTATCAAATTCGCAACTTAGGTTATGGGATCAAAATAACCGTGTAAAAAAATATGAAGCCTGATTTTCAACCAACCCAGTATTAAAAGATGAAATAAAAAAAATCCATGAGATTGTGATAACTCCATGTAAAGAAAATTAAAAACATTACGAAACTCAATTCTTAAACAATCTAATATTAAATGATAAAGTTAAACAATCTAATATTAAAAAAAACAAAAACAAAAAGATTAAGGTGTTGGAGAGTAAAATTGAAAACAAATAATTAAAAAATTACAAGAAAAATAAATTGAGTCAACCTACCAAACTCGAGATCTGGGTCGTGAAATTAGGATAATCTCATTAAAATAAAATAAGAAATATTCAATTAAAAAATGACAAAAAAATTGAATAAAGGGTCAACCCACGAAACGTGTGTCCCGAGTCATGAGATCATGATAAACTCATAAAAAGAAAATAAAAAATCATGAAACTCAATTTTCAACAAACCTAATGTTGAAAAAAAAAATTGAAAAAAAAAATCCATTAGAAACAAAAGCAAAAAAAAATACTCGAGTCAATTTAGATTAACCTATGAAACTCGTGACCTAAGACCAGAATAAATTCGTACATAGCAGATAAAAACATATATGAAACTTCACTTTTAACAGATCTAATGTTGAATGTCAAGATCGAAAAAATATTAAACCTATAAGCCTAATATATAACCCAACATAAAGGAAATCGAAAAAAAAATTATAAAGCGTAATTCTCAAAACAACCCAATAAAAATTAAATTAAAAATACTAAAAAAAAGATATTAAGCTGTTGAAAAGTCAAATTAAAAAAAAAAACACAAGACATTATTATAATAAATAGTGTTGTGTGGGTGTGGCTAATGTGATTTAGGCATGCCTTTTAGTGGGTTTTTTAATAATTTTAGCAAATAGTGTTTTGTGGGTGTAATTATGATAATTTAGTCATACTTTCTAGTATTTTGTTAATTTCAATTAATAGTATTTTGGAGGAGTGGCTATAGTAATTTAGCCACACCCTTTAATGTTTAGCTAATTTAAAGAAAGTTTGGGAGAAAGTTGTTAAACAAGATTTTTGTATGAAGTAGAATTTTAGTTTGCGGTAATAAAAACAACTTTTAAAAATATATAACCATAGTTTTGAAATTCAATTCAAAAATTGACCTAGAAAAAGGCTTAAGAGTTATGGATAAGAAGTTAACCTGGATTGACTATTTTTTTCAAAAATAAATAATTAAAACAATATTATTTTAACAAAATAAATTCAAAAAACCAATAGGTTTTTGATTGGATTTGACTTGGGTAGATCAGTTCTCATGTAAACCAATGTTTTGATCCTGTTTTGAAAAGTGAAGAGGTAAAAGGGAAAAGATTTCATTTTATGCAAAATGCCTATATTCAGATGAAATTGTTGGCTTAAACAAAATTTAGGGTTAAAAACCTGAATTATTTTTAGTAGAAATGGGGATAATAGAAACAGTGAAGACATGATAAAAAAATATATATATTTTTAGTAATGATGTACAAGACAAATTAATTGTTTAGTATCATATTTAGCCATGGTGGACAAGATAAGATAAAATATAAAAAAGTTTATTTTATCATTAACATGTATTATTGTCAAGCTTATATATTTTAAAAAATAATTAGATATTTATATATATTTTTTACTTTAGTTTATACTTTATATTGTATTGAGTGTTGAAATTGATAATATTATAATAATTATAATTTCAAAACCTTAACCTGCTAGACTGGTTGACTCTAGGCTTGGACCAATTTAGGATTAAGAAAAAAAATAAAGGAAGTAATAACTTTATTTGACCCAATAAAACACCAAAGTCGACTCAAGTGAAAAAGCATGATGATTTTTTTGGTCAAAATGATTGTTATGATTTAAAAAGAAAAAAAACTGGTTCAACCCAAGTTGACCCTCCTGACTTATGACTCTAGCCTTACTCCAGGGTGATTTTCTAATTAGGTTTTAAAAATATGATAATAATTATTTTTATTCATATATACTATCCCGACCTATGATCTGAGTCAACCCTTGAATTGAATTTTAGAACCACAATATTAATCACTTTTATCCTTATGTTGAATTAGGTTGACCCTCCTGACCTGTGACCCAAATATTGTCTCAAGATGCCTTCCAATCCAAGTTTTAAAACTAAGATAATAATAATTTTTATTATTATATTGATCCAGGTCAACTCAAGTTGACTCTCTCGACTTGTAACTTAGACCTCGCTTCAGTTTAACCTTAAATCAGGTTTTAAAACTATGATAATAATCATTTTTATTCATACGTTGACTCAAGTCAATAGTCAACTGACCCGTGACCATGACCTTGCCTCGAATTGAGTTTTAAAGTTATAATAATAATTATTTTTATTTTTCTGTTGATTTCGATCAACTCGAGATAATACTTTCAATTTGTGACCCGAGTTTTGTCCTAATTCAACATCCAAGTTGATTTTTGAATTTTAATAATAAATATTTTTATCATTATATTTATTAGCTGGACAATTTTAGAATTGTTATTTTTTTACAATGATGTATTATGAATAAAAAAAATATTATCTCTAAAAATATATCACTCTGTTACCTCCTATTTTTTAAATTACATGAATTAACTATAGGACAAAATTATTTTTATATAATTACCTCTACACTTCAACTTAAGACATTTCTATTTTTATTTTTCATCTCATTTCTGTCATAGCACAATCACCTGTTGCTAGCCAAGGATTTGGATGTGGTTGCACTTCGGCAATAAATTTATTAATTGGGAAGCAAGTCTTGCCACAAAGTTACCAAGTTACTAGTTACTACTAAGAATTTAGTAGGAGAAGGAAACATAAAATTGTCTTTGAATAACAAACACATTCTTTTCAATATACCTTGCATTGAAGCGCTGCAGTTCGCAGAATTCAAGGGTGTTTTTAGTAATTGGGTATTACTTTATTTTTCCAGGAAAAACAACTAAAAAAGAGCATGGAGATGAAATTTGTGTTTAAATGCACGAATTTTACAAATTAAAAAAAAAGTATAAAGTGTTTTTTATTTTTTCTTTGACAAATTTGAAGTTCGAAATCATGAAAAAGATTCTCTCCAGATTTTTCCACCCACCAGGTACATGATGGAAAAGGCGCTTCTCCCCAGTATTCCTAGCCTACAATTTTTTTCAGACAAAATTAACCCTGCACTTTTCGTCTAATGGCAATTGTAACCTATACATGTATTATCTGAGCTTTGCTCTCATTCTTCTGGTGGCCACTCCCACAAACTGGAAAAGAAAAAATCAGCTGCTCCCAGGTGAAATTAGAGAATAAATCGGACTCCTAAAAAATAAAGATAAAAATAGACAACATTCTAGTTATGTGATTTGTATTATGCCACATATATTTTTTTAATAAAAAAATTTATGTATACAGGTTTTTTTAATATGTTTATGTAATTTAAAAAATTTATGTTCGAAATTAAATTTTTTATAAATACATGTAATCAGATATTTTGAGAACCATATGTACTAATAAAAAAATAAAAAAATTAATGATACTAAAAATAAAACTTAAAAAATCAAGAAAATAATATATATCAATATATTTAATCTCGAAAGACAGGATATTTACTCAATTATATTTGTTAAATTTGCTTATTAAAATATTTTTTATTAAAGCAAGTGATAATAAAAATAGAAACACAAATAAAATTAATTGAATAAAAAAAAATAAAAATAAAAATAAACATTATATAAGGCTGCACATATTAGAAATATCATTTGAAAATAATTTTTTTTTTTTTTAGAAAATAAAGTCCATCAATACAGAAGATAGAAAAAAATTATAGATAGATAAAAAAACTCTTCAAATTTAAATACATAATCAAAAAAATTATAGTAATTTAAAATAGGCACTTCAAACAAAATGAAAGAGAGAATTGCTATTAATCTAAATATAAATTAGAGAAAATTAGAGAAAAAACCATAAAAAAATCATTATTTTTTTTTAAAGAAAAAGTCGGGCATTGCTGGTCCCATGTTTTTTTTTTCTTGCAATCATCCGCCCCAATTTTTTTAAAGAAAATCAGATGACGCATCGTCTAATTTACCTAGATTCCGGCTACTTTGGTGGATGTAAAATCAGAGGTTAAGTTTTCTTGTCTCAAAACTCGTTTTTCAACCAATTTTTGTCCCAAAATATCTATAAAATACTTTAGGAATTGCGATAAACCTGTCAATAACCTTCAAAAACCCAAAAAACCATCTTAGAAACTGAAATAAATTCGAAACCAAAAATCAACTCAGGTTCATATATTTTTTTTATGAAATTTAAAGGTAAAAAAAAAAAAAAACACATAACATAAACTCCTTCCATCAAATGGAACCATTTCACACAAATATTATTTATTTTGGTGGCCTAAATCAGTGTTAGCGACATGTTTCTCTTTCTTTTGAAATCCAACGACCTCTCTCAACTAGGGACTAAATAATATAAAATATAATTTTTTTATATTAAAATTGAATTCGAAAAAACATTAAGGTTTTAAAATTGTATAATTTGCATTATTTTTTAATTTTGAGGATCAAAATATATTTTTTAAAACTTACAGCACACCACCTATATTTGATCCCTTTTTATTTTTGTCCCTCTTCTTTTAATCCCACCCTTTTATAAGAAATTAAAATCAATAGATATTTAATTGAGACTAAATTGTTAAAAGAAAAAACTTGAGAATCAAATTAAAAAAAATAAAAAATTAGTAATATTTATCATGAGTTTACTTAGAGTGTGTTTGGCTATGTGGTAGCTTCCACGTTCAGGTGCTACCACAAATTTAACATGTTTGGTAATGCTAGAACTCACTTTATTGTTGATTTGAGACCTATATAAAATGTGTTTGAACTATAGGTTTGTTGAAAGCAGCTGAGAGCTACTTCCCCACATCTTGCGTTTGGATAATGGAGAGTTTCACTCTCCACTGTTCGCTCAAGTGAACAGTGGATATTGACTCCATTGTTCTGGCCAGACCAAGTTCGGTTCAAAGCTAAATGTATTGAACTGGATCTGACTCAGTTAAAAAAAAATTAATTTTTATTTTTATTTTTAATTGTGTTTTATTTCAAAAATTAGAAGGAGATCGCTTGATGACATAGAATTTGTAGAATTTAATCGCAATTCCAATTTTGTTTTTGATAATATAAGTATTATTTATTTCATAATGTAATCTACAATATTTAAATTAAAAACCATCAATATTAATATATATCTTTTTTAATTATTTTATAATCTCAATTTAAAAAACATTCTTAACAAAACATATTAAACTACTTTTTGTTCAACTTCAATTTCAACCACAGTTTTAACCAAACATGTATAAATATCAAACCAACCTTAACCAAAAATATTTTTTATAAAATAATTTTTTTCAAACTACAACTACAAAAACTATCACAATACCAAATACATTCTCAATGGTTGTAATATTTAACAAAAACATGTAAAATGGATCAACATTTATCTATATATTTTACTTTGAATTCATGTATCAGTAATAGTAGATGTTTTGTATCATGAAAACAAAGATATATTTGAATATTTTCTCAACGTTCACTTAGAAAAATTCATGTTTATATTAAAAAAGTGATAAGAACATTTACTTCTATAAATGTAAAAAATATCATAGAAATCAGGTTTAATTTAAAAACAATTTTATTTTGCCATTTTTAAATATAAAACTATATAATATGAACATAATTTATAGTGTTATGAAAACTGTTCTCAAACTTCAAGAAATAAACATATTCTATAAGTTTCTTATAAACAAACCTGAAAACAAAGAATAAAATTAAAAAATAAAAAATAATATATATTATATATTATTAAATTGTGCCTAACCATAAAAACTCAACTACCCCAAACAGACTCTAATGATTTATTAATACCATGTAATAATAAAATAAAAATTAATTTTTTAATTATTTATTTAAAATTAAATTTTAAAATATTTTTTACTTCAAAATATAATAACATAGTATATTTTTATCTTTTAAAATTTATTTTAAATATCAATACATTAAAAAAATCTAAAAATTATTAATCTAAATTAAAAAATTAAAAAATAATTTTTAAAATACTTTTAAAACACAATAAAAAGCATCACAGACTCTATAAAATTTTAGAAGATGTTTAAGAGTATGGTTGTGATTATTTTTTAAATTATTTTTTATTTAAAAATATATTAAAATAATATATTTTAATTTTTTTAAAATTATTTTTGATATCAGCATATTAAAATAATTTTAAAATAAAAAAAATTAATAAAATAAAATAAATTATTTTTAATTTTTTTAAAAAAACAAAAATAAATAATTTCTTAAGTTACCGATGACCTGACTTCATGAGCTCATCAACAGAGGAGAACTATCACAATAATGGTAATAATAATAATAAAAAAAAAAACCCGTGAAACGACAAGCCGAGAGGAGAACTACTTCATGAAAATGAAATGTTAAAATAAAAATTAAAATACATAGTATATTTTTTATTTTCCCATTTGTCAAGAAAAATTGAACGTTGAACGGTTGAAGCAAAATCTGGAAGACAGATAGACAGAGTCCAGTGGTCGAGAGGAAGAAGAAGAAGAAGATCATTCCTCCAAACGACAAGTCGTTTCTCTTCAGGTAAATCACCAACCACCACTCAGATCTTACAATCACTCTCAGAAACATAGATCTATTAAGATTTTGGTAATCTAATTCTTCTTTTTAGGTGAATTTCGGCGACGTGAAGAAATCTGGCGTTTGATTTTGTCAAAGATGGACAAGTCAAGTGCATTGGAGTATATCAACCAGATGTTTCCTACAGGTTTTCTTTTTAAGTAATTCATGTGTTAAATTTAGTGGAAATGATGTTTATATTTCGGAGTATGATTTGTTGATTTATTCGTAAATTGATACGCAGAGGCGTCTTTATCTGGAGTTGAGCCGCTGATGCAAAAGATACATAGTGAGATTCGTCGCGTAGATGCTGGAATACTAGCCGCTGTTCGGCAACAGGTCGTGAATTGTGATCTTTTGTGCGTTTTAATTGTTTGGTAGTTATGCATCTGCCTTGGCATTGTGAAGTCTTGAACTATTGCTGCGGCCGAGATTTTTGTTTATTTGTTTTTGGTACTAGATGAAGGAATATTATATGTAAATGTGTTATGAATTGAGGAAATAGAGAATTAGAGGTTAGAAATTAGAAATACGCTTGTGTTTGTTTTTGATGGCTGCGGTTATGTGCATTTTGATGTGATTTAGAGCAATTCGAGATCGAAAGCGAAGGAAGATCTTGCTGCTGCTACACATGCTGTGGAGGTGAGTTGTGGGTTAAGTACAGTTTTTGTTTCATAAATGTGTTATTCTTGCTGGTAGACAGTTGTGAATGGTTTTTAAATTTTTCCTTGATGAGTAGGAACTCATGTACAAGATTCGGGAAATAAAATCCAAAGCTGAGCAGAGTGAGACAATGGTTCAGGAAATATGTCGTGACATCAAGAAGTTGGATTTTGCAAAGAAGCATATAACAACCACAATTACAGCTCTGCATCGTCTCACCATGTTAGGTTGGTCATGCCAATAAAAACCCATTGCTGTAATTGGAACTATGTATGCAATAACTGGTGATATTTTTTATTGTTATTATTAACTACATCAAGCTTGTTGAATAAGTCATTCAGATTGGATTGGTAGAGGTGTTAAGATGAGTTCTTGCAAGTTGATCAATATGATATTTTATTGCAAGGAAAAATTAAACTTGAAAAATAAAAAATAGCATTATAAAGATCGGAAATACTGGTGTAACTTCTGATTGTGGTAAACTTTACCTTTCATGTATAAGTTGTTTTATTGAAACAGAATCAAATAAAACGTGAAAAATCCCTGGAAAACTGGTATTTCGACCTCATGTGCAAATGCTTGTTTTCATCTAAACATGTTAATTTTTCATCATCTATATCCTAGCACATTGGTGCACCTTTCTGAGCATCACACCTTGTCTTACTTCCAAGAGTCCCATCCCTAGGGGAGATGCAGTATTGTGAAATGCAACACCTTTTTCACTCTAGAGAAAGCAAAAGTAAAATGTGACGAATCCTTTAATGTTTTATTTGAACATTTAGTGCATAAATTGGTGATATAACATATGTTTTTCGGTTCTATGGCAGTGTCTGCTGTTGAGCAGCTTCAAGTAATGGCTTCCAAACGGCAATATAAGGAGGCAGCTGCCCAGCTGGAGGTACCTAATCTGCTAGGGCATCATTTTATTTTTCTATGTTGGTGATTAAGAGGTGCTTTACTTTTTGTGTATCTAGTTGAACATTATCTCAATGATTTTCCTTTTCTTTTATTTCTGTGATTTCAGATAGAGACTAATGTATGTATTCCATTGCTTAAATGAGTTTTTCTTTTTTTTGGCTCAATGCTTTCCATTGGGGATGTACATGTGATTATCTTAGGTCTTCTGCAAATGAGTGAACTGCTCCTTTGATGTCATTCACTAACTTACTGGGACCACAACATTGAGACATAGGAGACTTGTGATTCTCATAAACTTCAGTATAAATGAGTCGACATCCTTGAAATTTTTTTAGAAGGCCCATTGTTTACCCATTTGAATCTTCACCATGCAAATACCCTTGGAAACTGAAGCTTTTTGATTACCAATTTCATGTCTTATATCTGGTCTCTACTGTCTCAGTTGTATGATGTATTGTCTATGGATCTGAATGTATTTCAAATATTTTTGGAGCTCTTTGCTGTTACTCTTTTGATTTGCATTTTGTTTAAAACACACTGGTTCATGATGAATTCCAGGCAGTAAATCAATTATGCAGTCATTTTGAAGCCTATAGGGATATACCAAAGATCACAGAGCTCAGGGAGAAGTTCAAAAATATTAAGCAATTACTCAAGTCACATGTATTTTCTGATTTCTCAAGGTATGCTCTTCTGTTTCTTGATTGATGCACTTGTTTTTCACGATGAGAAATTGGAGATTTTTAGCAGGGATTACAAATTTAAGTAAACCACACAAACCTGATAGGACCTAACCTTTGCCTGCGAACAGGACAACCAATGCCTGGGTATGCTATTCAAAGATAATGATTTGAATGCCTATCCTCTGCTGTTGTGCTTGCCTTTTCTATCTGCAGGCCTTGAACTTGAAGTATCTATGTTCAAGAATTTATTACAAACCAGTAGGATTTTGGACTCGAGATTAATACCTATTAGGTTTGTGATTTGATTTCTGGGTACACATAATGCGCTTTAAAACCAGTTAAGTATGGTTTTAAACTATCCATGTGATTTGATATTTCTTTTGTGCATTATGTAAAACTTGTAGATGATGTGCATCTTGATTTTAATCTGTAATCCCCCCCCCCCATGTTTGTAAAAGATATGTGAGCTGTTATAATATAATATTCAAAGCTGAGTTTCTCTTACACTAATTTGCTTTTATATTTTGTTCTGTTTTAATGTGCATATATTTTTGTTATTAATATACAATGAGTAATTTTCTTTTTGTAATTAAAATATATGGTGACTGTTTTCTGGCATTCAAGCCGGCTAACTGACCCACCCATCATGTTATATCCAATTGAAGAATAATATGCTTTTCAACTTTTTTTAACTGCTGTGGATGTTTAAAACTTTTGCACAGCTCATCTCATTTATAACCTAAATTTTGACTTAGAGCTCTCTAGAAAACAAAACCAATGAAAAAAAGTAAAATGAAAGAGAGCGAGCTGTTTCCAAAAGGCTGATAAATAGAAAGAAGAGCAACTAATCATATTCATGTTTCAAGTACTTTTCCATTGTCTATTCCTTCTACCTCTCTTGAGATACACACTATCTATGTTTATTTCTCTTTTTCTGTGTTATTTTATATCAGCTTAGGTACTGGAAAAGAAACAGAGGAAGCTAATTTACTTCAGCATTTATCTGATGCATGCTTAGTTGTTGATGCTTTAGAGCCATCTGTGAGGGAAGAGTTGGTAAATAATTTTTGCAGCAGGGAGCTTACTTCCTATGAACAGATCTTTGAAGGAGCTGGTCTGTTGCTCGTACAATCCTTTTCTGTTGCGCCATTTTATTATGTCCGTATCTTTTTTTAGTGCCATGCTTTTGTATATCCTTAATTTTGAAATTTCCATGTTCTCTATATGACCAGAACTAGCTAAGCTGGATAAAACCGAACGAAGATATGCGTGGATCAAGCGTCGGATAAGAACAAATGAGGATACATGGAAGATCTTTCCTCCCTCATGGCATGTTCCTTACCGGCTCTGTATCCAATTCTGTAAGAAGACAAGGTGGGTCATTGTATTTTGGCATTAAACTTTTTTCCAGTATGAGTAACATTATCTTTCTGGAATAACAGCAGTGCTTTATTTGTAGGATAATAATGTAAATAACCATAAAGTTTGTTTTCAATGTGTTTACAGAAAGCAGCTTGAGGTTATACTTGATTATCTCAAAGAGAAGCCTGATGTTGGAACCTTGTTGATGGTAACCATTCTTTTGTTTATACATGTTGCTGATTTTTTCTTGAAACAAGTCACAGTATAGCAGTAGATATTGTATTGAGTGTTACTTTACTCTTCATTTTCCATGCCAAAGAAATTTCTTTCATAGTGATTTCTCTGGTATTGCTGATTTTTATTTTTCAGGCTCTGTTTTGAGTAATTTTATCTTTATTTTAAGCAATTTGTAGCAAATTTTTACTTGAAATGCTATGCAGCTCCATCAAGCTTTAATCCCTAAGAGACTACGTCACCCCACACAACCTTCATTTTGCTCTATCTAATATCTTGGATAATTCCTTGGCAATGTTAATCATGTTTAATTTCTTTAGCATGTATTTTTTGTCAATTCTTTATTTCTTTATGACAGTTTGACCTCTCCTGATGTTATCTATGCTCTGAAAATTGTCTAAAGGCACTACAAAGAACTCGTGAATTTGAGGATGAATTGGCCGAGAAATTTGGAGGAGGCACTCGCAGTAGAGAGATTGGAAATGAGATTGAAGAAATTGGTAAAGAAAATAATGGTCAAAGTGTGTCAGATATTCGAAAGAAATATGAAAAAAAGTTTGCTGCAAACCAAGGGAGCGTGCCTGAAGTATGCATTGAATACTGCCTGATAATTAAAATGTTGTTAAAATGGGCTATCAAGTTAATTGTCTCCCCTTCTGGTGTTCTGTGCTTGCAGGAGAAGGATGGAAATAAAGATTTGTCAGTGCCAGGAGCTGGGGTAGATATTCTCCTTATATGTTTCCATTACACATGGTTTAATAATTAAATATGCTTTATGATATGCATGGCTGTTAATGCATATGCTGCATTGGACAAAAATTTGAAATTGATGGTGATTTCCAAGCCCATTAGGAACATCTTATTATGAAGTCTCTTAGTTGTTGAGCCAAAATAGATTGTAGATTGACTATTATTCAGGGCTACAAGAATGATAAAAAAGATCCTCTGCTTGGATGCATCATGAAATTTTAATTCAATAAATATCTCCCTTTCAGCTCTCTGATATTCGGATCTTAGGATATTCATGTGGTCTTTCTGATTCAATTTTGATATTGACATTTTTTTACCTTGCTACAGATTTTCTAAATTCTTGACAATTTTCTGTGCTCATTGATTTTGCAGTTTAACTTCCACGGAATCATATCATCTTGTTTTGAACCTCATTTGATAGTATATATCGAACTGGAACAGAAAACACTGATGGAGAATCTGGAAAAACTTGTTCAGGTTGTTTGGCTATATCACCTCTCTACATATGCATCTTGAAATGGCCTTGTGCTTATTTTTCAATGAACTGTAATTTCTTATCACAGGAGGAAACATGGGATATCGAGGAGGGTGGTCAGAATAATGTCTTAACAAGTAGCATGCAGGTAAGCAGCTGGACATAAATTGTATTTCTCATCATTACTGTAACCACAATGTATTAACAGTAGTTATATATAATTTACAGATACCTGGCAGATGATTCCATGGTAGTTAATATACCTTATTAGCATTATTTTTGCACTGCTAACTAAATATAACACCCTTTTAGTTGTTTTCTCTTTTAGAACAAGTTGACTTATTTTCCTGGTGTGAGTTTCCTGTAATCGTTAATCATTATGCATTTATTTGCATTCAATTTACTTCTCCAGATTGTGGAAGTGTAGATGGAAAACATGTATATTAGGTTACTAGTGAAGCATAACTGGTATAACAAGCATATACCTTATTATGCTAGTGTTATCTGCCTTGCGTCAATCTCCAAAATTCTTCCCTTTCAGGCTGTAGTCATTTAAATGCTTCATATACTGTTCATTTTGCATTACGAGTGAAGTCTCAATCAATTCTAGATAGAATTTCTTGTAATCTTAGTTTGTCTTAAATGTGCAATTGACTAGATGCCTTTTCTTAGTGACAGTGATTTTTCCTTTTCAATTTATTTTTTGATTGATTATAATAATTAATAGTGGAAGAATAATGTTAACGGGGCCAGGTTATCAGACAGCCAACTAAATTATTCTCTCAATTGCTTATTGTAGTCTCAATAGGAATATTTTGTATGAACTGTCAACATTTCTGCTTGCCATTTAGTGTTCGATCCATGCATTATGTGTTTACAGATCTGCAATTTGGATTGTATCTAGAAAGGCATGCTCTTGCCAAAGCAAGGTGCTGAAATGGCGATGAAATGGTTACCTTAACACTTGATCCTGCACCTATGCATGTCTGCTTAAGAATTTCACTGTAGCATTGTATTCCAATGACATGGAACCCTGTTGTGTTTTCAGTTGTTTCTTATAATCAAGAGGAGTTTAAAGAGGTGTAGTAATCTCACAAAGAACCAGACATTATTAAATTTGTTCAAGGTACCTCATCTGAATCCATATCTTGGTTTTCATTTATTATTGTCAGTGTTACAGTTGTAATAATTCAATATCTTAAATATTTGAATATAGAAATGCATTTTGAATTTATGTGCACATGGGTTGTGACAGGATTTTAAAGAGAATTTTTCTAATTTCATGTAACATTCACATGTCATTTGGAAACTATCACAAAAAATCTCTTTCGTATCTCATCAGTGTGCCTTGGAAAGTTTATGATTTTAGGTTAGTTTCCTAAAGCTTTCATACTAAACAAGAAACAATAACAATTCTAACGATTAATTTCATTGGAAGCAGTGAAAGCAATTAAAAACAATTCAGATTTCAGTTGCTCAAATAGTTTCTCCTAGTCAGCAAGGCATTCCAAGAGGTTGGAACTTGTGTGGTTGCTATTGCAGAATAGGTGATTTCAAGTTTTAAACCATATCTTAATTGTAAAATGGATTCTACAGATTGTCTTGTGTTCAACTGACCTTGAAGCTGATGAGATGGCCTCTGTCATACGAGTATAGAAAATATTGGAGTTAGCTTATCCTATTTTCCTTCCATCATTAGGTATTTGAAAGAGTTCTCAAAGCATATGCAGCAAAGCTTAAAGCAAGACTACCTAAGGGTGGTATGGGGATTGTTGCAGCAGCCACGGGCATGGATGGACAAATAAAGGTATCAGCATACATATCAGAATTTCATAATTGCTTAAATCAGGTTATCTTTTACATAAACTATTTGTGTTTTGCTTATAATTTCACTTTGGACAGACATCTGACAGAGATGAAAGGGTGATTTGTTTCATTGTCAATTCAGCTGAATACTGCCAAATAACGGTCAGTCAGTTTCTCTGTTTGTTACTTTTCTCTGCAATTGTTTTGTATTGCATGTCTGTCTATCTTCCCATGTCATTTTGTTGGCAGAAGTACATGTAAAGGACAAAAAAATTGAATCTCCAGAAAAACCCCAACCATAATTCATTATCTAAGGTGTTTTTGTTTTTCCCATTTTCTTTAACTAGTTAGAGCAAAGCCACCTGCACAAGAAAAATAAGTTCCAAGGTTGCAATAAATCATGAACCAACATTTACAACTCTATATCTGAAGCCCCATTAGTTATATGATGACATTCAGTAGATTTGCAATGCATGACCTTTTGAATAGGAATTAAAAAAGAAACAGTAATTGGAAGTGGACAAAGGAGTTTTCTCAACTGGTCATACCAAAGCGTGGTCCATGAACAATAGTCAACTGGTCTGACTAGAGGCATTTCAATTGTTGACTTAGAGTTTGAAAAGTATAATAATCAAAATGGATACTGATGGTTATAGTTTCCTGAAATTAAAACCATGTTTTGTATCAAAATCAGTAACAAGAATTTGGCCTTTATAGCTGATCTAATTGTAAGTTTCAGGAAAAGATGTTTCAGCGGTTATGATTCGAGTGGCTTGTCATAATTGAAGTGTCAGTTGCCTATGTGCTATTGTACATTTACCAAGCTTCATCACTGTGTTTTTCTGATGCACCAAACTGCAATATTGGGTGTTCAGTCATGCTTTCCAATACAGGCAGCATGTAAATGCTATTAATGAAGCCTATTCTCAAAAACATTAAGTTTGTTTGATGCTTGCTTCTTCTGATTGGAAGTGGTGGACGTACCATCAGCATCAAGTTGGTTATTCATTTGTCCTTGCTACAGGTGATACTTTGAAGTCTTCATAATCTTGCTTTAATTTTCTTGACAGTCCGGTGAACTGGCTGAAAGTGTATCAAAAATCATTGATCATCAATTAGCTACTGGAGTGGACATGTCAGCAGTTGAGGTACTACCCATCCATCAATAGATTCTGTCATAGAAATTCTGCTTTTCATATATATAGCACGGGAGTCTTTCGATTGTGCAGGAAGAATTTTCAGGGCTTATTACAGAGGCATTAATGACCCTAGTACATGGCCTGGAAACTAAATTTGATGCTGAAATGGCTGCAATGACACGTGTTCCATGGGCAACACTTGAAAGTGTCGGCGACCAATCAGAGTAATCTGCATTGTTTAAAATTCTAATCTTGAATACTTGTGTTGGATACAAATTCCATAAATAACAGAACTATCTTTCTGCAGGTATGTGAATGGCATAAATATGATCCTCTCAAGCAGCATTCCAGCACTAGGAAGACTTCTTTCACCAATACATTTCCAGTACTTCTTGGACAAGGTGATTGGAGTTGGAGAGTTCATGATGATGATATTGCTATCTTGGTCTTAGAAACCTAGTGCATTATTTACTGTAGATCATTAGAGTTCATGATGATGATATTGCTATCTTGGTCTTAGAAACCTAGTGCATTATTTACTGTAGATCATTATTTGCTTTCTTTTTCCCATTTATGGCATGTTATGTTTTTTATCTAACTTGATGTCACATTCAGCATCATTTATTGAGGGTGATGCCACCCTTTGCTTTGGTTATCCCATGAACTTGCATGGTTAATACATCTCTTCCGCTCAAAGCGATCATTTTGAAATTTTTGTGCAGCTTGCATCATCCCTTGGCCCACGCTTCTTTGCCAACATTTTCAAATGCAAGCAAATATCAGAAACTGGAGCCCAACAAGTAAGGACTATTTTAATTGTTTCTTTTTTCTCTTCCATGATTTAGCTTGTTGGCTTCAATGACTAAAATTCAAGGATTGGTAATTCATGCATCTGGCTAATAACACAGCTGTTAGTTACATTATGTGATGCAAGGTTTTCTTTGTTTTGGCATTTGGGTTGCATCCCATGCACCAACTGAAATTTATTTTTGTCTTGAATATTTTTTTCTTCAAGGAAATTCAAATTTCTTAGTCTATGCATTAGTGCATGCAAACTAGTTGACAATTTAAGCTTGTAATTTGTATAAAAGATTTGCATGGTGTTGTTTGTTAAGCTGGAGTGCCTAGTCTGCTATTCATTGATTTAGCGGTCTATTTTTCCTTTTTAAATCTATGATGTTGTCTATCTTATCAGAAAACTTCTATACAATCAGATGAGTGAGTTTGCATTTTATTTTATTCTCTTATTGCCTTTGAAAAGATTATACGAGTAAGAAAATAATCTGGTTTAATTCATGTTTGTGAAAATAATGGCTTAAAAAAAAACCTCGGAACCATGTTATTTATTGTTAATGTAATTCAGATATTACAAATGCCATGATGCAATTGCAGATGCTTCTAGATACCCAAGCTGTCAAGACAATTCTTCTGGAGGTTCCTTCCCTTGGTCGACAGGTGAGTTAGCTCTCCCATATAAACATTTGTACATTTCACATGGTCAAAGAGCATTGGTAGAATTTAAGAATTTGTATGCTGTTTGGATTGAAACCCTCCAGCTTTGGAAAGTGCTATACTTCAGTAACCATAGCTCTTATCGAGCCTTATTGCCCAGATCAACAGAATATGATTTTAAGGGCCTTGTTACCCAAACTAAACTGTTTTTCTTTGTTTTATTTTGTTGAAACAGACATCAAGCTCCGCTAGCTATTCAAAGTTTGTGAGCCGTGAGATGAGTAAAGCTGAAGCACTTTTGAAGGTTTGCAATGAACTTTATGATGGTTTTTACTTTACAGCTCATTTGCAGGTTTTTGTTTTTCCTAATACAAAAAGTAATTTTCATTTTACAGGTTATACTCTCCCCAGTTGATTCAGTGGCAGATACATATAGGGCACTGCTACCAGAGGGAACACCAATGGAGTTTCAGCGAATTCTGGAGCTAAAGGTTACTTGTTCTCTCGCTCTTTTCTTTCATTTCTTTTTTTTCCCCTTGGGAAGAGACTAATGCAATTTGATTCTGCGTAGAGGCCAAAAAATATTAACCTCGTGTGGATTTGGTTCAACTTTTTTATCATTTGGTTTTTACTTCTCTAGGAAGTAAAACTGCGTGAGTTTAAGTGTGTGTTTAAGAAGGAACACAAGTTTTATTACCACTTAAAAATGAGAAAGGAATGCATATTTGGTTCCACAATCATGGATACTTTTACCTGTCAAACTTCGGTATATGGCAATTCCTGCTTTCTAGTTGTGTGGTACCGCAGTTTCTATAAAAATCAACAGGTTCAAATTCTGTGTTTGCCCCAACAACTTTCAAGTTTCTGAACACCTTAGTAGTTGAACCTTTTCAAGCAAGTCTGCCATTTTTTTAAAATCAAATTTCTTTGTTCTGACGCACTCTTCATCATGCTTGGTCAGGGTCTTAAAAAAGCAGATCAGCAGACTATACTTGACGACTTCAACAAGCACAGCCCTGCAATTACTCAACCTTCAATTGCACCATCTGTCGCACCAGCTGCCCCCCCGGTTCCTGCAAGTCCTGCAATTGCCAACTCTACAGCTGGATTTATTGCTTCCCGAGAAGATGTACTTACTAGAGCTGCTGCACTTGGACGCGGTGCTGCCACAACCGGTTTTAAACGGTTCCTTGCTCTAACTGAAGCAGCAAAGGACCGGAAGGATGGTCCGTTTAGAAAACTCTTCAATGCATGAAATTCACACAATATTGTACATGTACATGAGGCACTTGTTCATCTTTCGTTTTTCTGTAAGTTCATAGGTTTCATCACTTTTTGGTCACATAATGATGTCAGCATCTACCTATAAATTTTGTGTACGAGAAAAGAGTCGGTTTTTCAGAAAATCCCCCTCCATATGCCCCTTTCGGCTACAAGAGTACAAGGTAAAAGTTGAAGCCAAGCCATATTTTGCTTTTGCATGAATGCTGGATTTACTTTAGGCATGTTTGTAAGCTTCTGAATTGAAATTTTAATAAAATTTCATGTTTAGAATTATTTCGAAAGTTAATAATTGAATTTCAAATAAAATTTAATCTTAAAAAATGATACAAAAAGTAAATTAAAAATTAATTTAATATTAAAATTAGTTTTTCTAAAATATTCACCTCTCTTTTCTTGTCTTCAAAAAAAAGATGTAGGTGATGAAATTAATATAAAAAATAGAATGAATTGAATTTTATTTATTTTAAATATATAAATTTATGTATCAATTATATTTAAATTGAATTAATTTTTCAATGATTAAATTATAATAAGGAATTTGAACTGGTTTCAAATGACCCGTTACTCATCTCCTAATTATTTTGTAATCTCTCTGGAGGCAAACCACGCAAGCTGCCTGTCTAGGTATCGACCATTTATTACATCTCTGTTTATTTTTTATGGTGACAAGCAGGGATCAGCCGGAACCACCACCGGTGGTCCTTCCATAGCTTGAAACTAGCGGTGTTCGTCATAGTATTAGATTGACTTTTAGGTCCGTGAGGGTTCTTGATTTAACGAGATCCGAAACGTTGTTTTTCTCTTATTTAAATAAGAGAGATGAATAAAATAATTTAATCAAATACTTATCAATTGGACCCAGAATGCACTGGGTCTTAAGATCCAAAATTTGGTAAACACTACTATTTTACCGGATTCAAGACCCGCCAAAAGCAGCCTGAAAATAGACCGAATTTTATGATTATAATTGGACGTGTAAAAAATATATATTTAAGAAAATGCAAGGATAATTTTTAAATAAATTAACGATAATTTAGCCTTGCCTGACTCAAAACAGTTACCAAACCAAACGTGATATATATAATAGATATAAGGAGATCAACAAAACGAACAACGATTGTGCATTTTTTCAAAATATCATAAAATATTGTACAAATAACATTTTTTGAATGGAAATAAATTCCTGGAAAACAGATTAATAAAGTTGACAGTAGGATTATCAGCAACTGTTACTATTAGTTCAAGTGGTTCTCAGGAAAAAAAAATGGAGATGCAGAGAAACAGCTGGGAAAATTTCCTAAACTAGAAAGCTAGATTACATATAAAAGCTCTTCTCTAATTATCTGAATGACAGTCACCTTGTTTTTCACTTCATAATATAAACAGCAAACCATTTGCTTTTTAAAATTAAAAATAGCTAAACCTATTAGTAACAATTCCTCTCACCAACGGAAGCCCAGAGAGAAAACACGCAGCCCTTCCTCTGCACACAACTGTATCCTGATCTCCACTTTCTTTCGTATGCAATTCTTGCCTCTTCATCTGTGATGCAAGCCATTAGATGTTATAGAATACAAATCTTTCGAGTGCAAGCAATTGACAAGGTGATCTGTTGGGTAGTGTTTGATTAGAGACAGGAACATGTCTTCCTATGACTTGTTTTTAAAAGACGGTAATTCACTTCAAAACTATTTTGTACACGGTTTATTTTGGTCCCTTTAATCAAACACATTTCTATCACGTAACCTCAAGTAATTAGGACAAATGGAGACGGGCTGCAAATGATCATCCCCATAAAAATTCAAATGATCAAATGGAGAGGCAGAGATCACCACCACAGTGCAAATAGGTGTATGGGATTCCCAACTAAGGGTTACTAGTTGAAGGGAAATGCTCCAAGCCCTCTTACCTCAAATGTTTTATGCGCTACAGATGTGTAAAGCCATTAATTTGATAGTTCTACTTTAGGTATTAAGAGCTCAGTACAAGATTGTCCTACGGAGTACTTTAGTGGTCGATTGAAGAAAGACACGTTATCAGCAGGTGTTCAACTAATAGATAAATGGCACATCTTCTGGACTCCTTGGGATTGCATCTATTAGAAAATTCACACATGGAACTACTCAAGTTAAAATATTATGTTACCAAGGGAGCAGTGAGAAGAGTTCGGTAGGAGCAAGTGTTATACCATTTCATGAAGTCAGAATTGTATTCTCTTGCTGTCCATGCCATCACTTCCTGGAGTCTCCAAAGCCCGCAGATTGTCTAAAATGATAATCATTCTGTGATCTATTGGTTAGGCCTGAATTGTTACCAAATCCATTAGAACGGCCTGAACCAGAGTCCCCAAAACTGCTAGAACGGCCTGAACCAGAGTCCCCAAAACTGCTAGAACGGCCTGAACCGAAGTCCCCAAAATTCCCAAAATTACTGGAGCGGTCTGTTCTTGACTCGCCGAAGTTACTAGAGCGACCAAAATTCCCTGATTGGTTTCTGTTATAGCCATTGCGACTTGATCCTGAAAACTGACCATCAGAGCGGCCTGAACTAGAATTCCTAAAACCTTGCCCATATCCATAATTCCCCTGACCACCATATCGACCACCATCACCAAATCCTCTTGGACTTCCAAATGAGTTAAACCGTCCACGACCCATGTCATTGTACATGTCTATGCTTTCACCATCAACAGCGATATTAGGGAGCTGAAAAACACCACAATCAGGACACCATTTTTGATTGAGGTCAATCAAAAATAGAACACATACTGAACACACGTGGAGCCTCGTAAAAACCAGAGCATGCACATTGCAAAGGACTCCCACACCACATACATGGAATCAGCTACATCAAAGTTGTGCATCGACTCGTATTGAACAAAAATAGAAAGAATAAAAAGGATGTTCTCAAAAGAGTTATAATCTCTCAAGTAATATGGCATGGATCCTTGTGGAATGGAGGTCAGTACACTACTAATGTGGCAATCAGCATATACTTACTTCCAGGTTATGTATATTTACTCAATTAGATAGAACTGGGCATGAATCACATAAAAAAGCCTGTCATGATCTGTACATTGCATGAGTCTGATTCTAAAAATGCTGGTGTAAACTATATGCATGTCATTTTCTGAAAATTCACAATTGAAACTTGGTGACCTGGCATTTTACACATCCAAAACAGTTGAAACATAAAGATGGGTTAAAGGAGATTGATGGTTACCTCTAAAAATTTGCACCCTGTGTCGCGTTCAATTATCCGGACTTGCCTGCTCTCATCTCGAGTATAAATAAGAATTGCAGTTCCTTTCTTCCCAGCACGACCAGTACGGCCAGATCGATGAACAAAAGTCTCTGAACATCTCGGAAGTGCATAATGTATTATCTAAGCAAGCAGTGGATGGGAATGCAAATGAGAACATAAGAATGGAATGGCAGGCCAAGGAATGACAACTTACTAAATACCTATTTGAGTTGCTTACAATTGGTTTCAAAATATAGTTGAAACATGGAAGATTTCGAAGAATATGATCTTCTGTGTTTGTGATGGATGATGGTTTGAGAAATTTGGGGATTTGGGGGCAAGAATTTAAGATATGAAGCCTTTGGGTCTTGTAGTTTTGAAAGAACTTGAACCAAATTAAGTTAGAAGATCAGAAAAAATAGCTTTCAATACATGGAATTGTGAGATCTAATTGCAGATGCTATAGGAAGCCACTTAAGACAGAAGTACTAGCCTGTACTATTGCAATGACGGATTGAGTTATAGCAACAAAAGGACAGAATTTGGAGGCTACATGTTGCATAAAATTAAAGCTAAAGCTCTCCTCTACAATCAACTAATTATTTGCACCAGAACTACAACAGTAGGATGTGAAATAATATAGCTCACCAGATCAACATTAGGGACATCAAGACCACGTGCCGCAACATCAGTGGCAACTAAAATATTGAAATGCCCCTCTCGGAAGCCTGAAAGTGTCCTTTCTCTCACACTCTGTGAAATATCACCATGCAAAGCCTCACATTTATAGGTTTTTGCCATGGCATATGCTAATCGATCAGCATCACGCTTTGTTTCAGTGAAAACAATGCACTTTCCTCCTTTAGCATGTTCCTAAGAAAATATATGTCCGAAGTTGAGAGAGCAAAATTGTTGATAGGGTGAACGAGAAAGGAACAATCATTATTAAGTTTCTCCATCATGTGCAGTTGGCATGATAGAAGCTCATTAAGAGGTTAAGGAAATAAAAAACCAACAGCCAATGGGAGCTCATGAGACATACTGTAATCAGAGGACCAAGAATCGATGCTTTTGCATACAAGTCTGAGGCAATTGAATAGAGGGTAATTCCTTCGGCCAGCTTTTTATCAGAATCTCCGACCTAAAATACATTTTATTTGTTAGAAACTGCAAGCAGTAATGAAACAAAGTCACACAAACACATCAACAACAGAAACTACTCAACCATGCAGATAAAAATAAAGGTCCAGGCTTTGCAGAAACCCGGGCAACACTAATATCACATAAGAAATTATGGTGCCCACATACATCTATTCAACTCTCCATGCAAATCCCCATACTTACAAGATCAATAGTCAGAGGATCTTTTAGATACTTCCTAACAAGTTCTCTGATCCAACTTGGCATTGTAGCAGAGAAGCACATACTATGCCGTTTCCGAGGCACACTCGACAAGATTGTCTCAATATCATCAACAAATCCCACACCAAGCATCTGATCAGCTTCATCAAGAACAACATGCTGAACTTCTGACAAAACCAGTGAGCCCCTCTTCATCAGATCAATAATACGACCAGGTGTGCCAACAACAACATCAACACCATATTCAAGATCCCTCATTTGTTTTGAAATAGGAGTACCCCCATATAAACAAGTGATATCCAAACTAGGTGCAGCCTCACGAAACTCCTTCTCTACTTGTCTTGCAAGTTCTCTTGTTGGAGCCATAACTATTCCCAATGGGTACCTCCCTCTCCTACACAAACCCAACGCAAACCAACCAAGCAAAAAACACAAAAAAACAAGGAAATCAAATTCAATCAAAATAAAATCCACCTGTGGCAGTAAATTAACACAATAAATGAACAAACCCGTGTTGCGCATTGAATTGTAAAATTTTATCAAGTATAGGAATTCCAAAAGCAAGTGTTTTTCCTGTTCCAGTTCGGGCTCGACCAAACATGTCCTTCCCTTGCATAGCCGGTTCAAGCACAGCTCTCTACATTAAAAAAAAAAAAAAAAAAAAATCAAACTTCTTTCATTCAATTATTAGCTAAAAAAATTCATTGAAATAATATAATTACCAACAAAGTATCAAAATTTAATTAAAATAAAAAAAAACTTTAATGTAATTGTTCACAAAAAAAATTATAAGAAATAAATTTCCCAGTAAATATAAAAATCGCCAAGTTAATAAAATTTTCATTTAATCACAGCAAAAACCCAAAACTTTCATTTTCTTAAAACGGAAATGATAAAATTACCTGAATGGGAAACAATTTCGTGATCCCTTTTTTAGCTAAAGCGCCGACAATCTCTTGAGAAATCCCTAATCTTGAAATTTCAAGCCCCTCTTCATTCCCCTTCCCTTCATCATAGCCATAATCAGGTACGGCGTTAAAAGTTTCAGTCACCGAACTCGCCTTAAAATCCAACGGCCCAGATTTGACATGAAAGTCTCTAGCTTTGATTAGAGAAGCAAGATAAGAAGAAAAGGGTCTAATCTCACCGGAGAGAGACCCGTTTCTGAGAGGAATTGGTGACGCTGTGGTCGTTAATTGGTGATGTAGAAGGGTTACGGGGGCTAAAGCCCGATTTGGGGCTAGTACAGAAGAAGAAGATGTTCTTCTTAGAACTGTTGACAACATTTTTAGGGTTTTGGAAATTTGAGTGAAAAACCCTAAATCTGATTCGGGGATTTCTTAGGGTTTAAGAGGAACGAAGAGTGGCGGAGACTGGAGAGAGGGGTTTGCCAAGGTTTTACGAGGGAGTGAGGCGATAGGGAAGATATTTATGATGGTTGATCATGTGGTATTCAGAGGGTTTAAGAAGTGGTGCAATATCATTTGGGTTTTGTACACGTGGAAAAAGTTCTAGTGGGGGCGATTTTAATTGCCTTCAAAAAGAATGAATTAAGGGAGGGGGAGTGGTTGGTTAAATGTATTAAAATAATATTTTTAAAATTTATTTTTAATATTAGTATATTAAAATAATTTAAAATTATTAAAAAATATATTAATTTAAAAATATTAAAAAATATATTAATTTGAAGAAAAAAATAAAAAAAATTCAATTTTTTTAAAAAATATTTTTGAAATACTAAAACAAACATGATTTATAAAAGGTAAAAAGGGATGAATTTTAGGATTATTTTGTGCAAGGTTTTTTTTTTTTTACAAGAATTCCCAATCAATAAATGGATGGGTAGAGATTAAAAATGTTGCAAATAAAGGGAAAAAGGGTGAAGTTAAGGATTATTTTGTTCAAATATTTTTATGAAAATTGTTATTTTATATTTTTCTATTTGATAGACTAGTTACATACATGTTTCAAAACCTAAAGCAAATATTCAATAATCAATACCACAAATTTTATTTATAGATTTTTTACAGATTGATTGGTGATGAGTTGAATTTTTTTTTTTTTTTTGAAAATCAATCTACTAATATTGTTGAAGATTTTATAACCTTACAAGTATTACTTATAATCAATTAATAATTAAATATTCAAAATTTTGGCATGTTCACAAAATAATATAAATAGCGCGTGCGCACACGTACATACACTAGAATAAATAGCTTTTGAGATTGAATGGGTTGATATTGATATCATAGTCAAATTCTTCAATAATATTAATATTTTTTTAATATATGATTTAAAACTCTCAACTTTATTAGTACCGGGGAGGGTGTATTTGACCACCAAAAAAGTTATGGATGTAATGTACATGTTAGGGCAGCCCTTTCAGGGTGTAAGAAATTGTTTATTTTTTGTGTTTAAAACTGTATTTTGATGTGTTTGGCTTGAAAAAAATATCAAATTGATGATTTTTTAGTGTTTTCTAATAATTTTGATATATTAATATTTAAAATAAATAAATATTTTTAAATAAAAATCACTTCTACACAAAAATTCACATTTTAATACCAACTCTACTCTAAAAATTTAAATTAGACAATGACCAGTTTCGATATTGTTGAGCCTCAAATATAGCTTATATGAATAAAAGAGAGGCCCTATACCAAAAATGAAAAGGAAAAAGGAATGCTCAAGTCTCAACCCTCCATTTTGTCTCACTTGAATTTCTGAGAGGTTTAGCTGCTAAACCTAATCCAATGGATTGACTCTTAAGATTAAGATGTTGATAGTTGAATTAAATAAAATATTAATCTCACCTGAGCTTATTTCAATTTGGTTATATTTTAGTAATGATATGATTACTAAATCTCAATTCAAACTTGATCGGATTAAAATAAAAAAAAACAGATTAAAAAAATTAATATAATAAATTGAGAATTAAACTAATTACCTCGCATCCCAACTTATTTTTTAAGTCAAATTTTAAATCGGATAAAATAAGATTTCACAAATAATGTTTTTAATATATAAGTATTGTTTCGAGGCTTTTTTTTTTAAAAAAAAAGATTTGTTTTATAAAATCTTGAATTTAAAAGATAATATAATTATTAAGCTTGACTCGATGATTGATTTGAATAAAATTCTAAAATATCATCCAAGTTAATTATTTTAGTTAAAATAGTGTTGTTTTGTGTTTTTCCTTAACATATTCTCGAAGTTAATCTAATAGAGTAAAGTCTGCTTGTGAGTGTAATTGTGGTTGTTTTTCAAAGTTCTTTTTACTTAGAAATGTATCAAAATATATATTTTTTTATTTTTGAAAAAATATTTTTAATATCAGCATATCAAAATAATCTAAAAACATATTAATTTGAGATAAAGAATTTTTTTTTAAAAAAAAAACACTTTTGAAACGCAAAAACAAATAGTGATTAAATATATCACTAAAAGTCTAGTTAAATCAATCAAGTTTCACTACCAAATCTTTTTTTTTCTAAAGCAATTTAAAACCCAAACTGGACGAACTTTGAGTCACAAATTTTATTTATAGATTAATTTGTTGGACTGAACAGGTTTAATAACTATGAGGACCCCATGTCATAGAGACTTGAACAATGTTAGAAGAATTTTTTATTTTTTTATTCATATACTAAAACACGTATGATTTTAACTGCATTTATTATTGTGTAAAATTTTATTTATATTTTTAGTTTAGTTTTAATAGTCAAGTATAATTGCCTTGGGTTTGGTAATTATACTAGATCCAAACATTATCACCCGATCCAAGTGTTCTTGGTCTGCTTGCCCACCACACCTAATTATCTTGGGTCTCACATGACCATCAGATTTAAGATTATTGGATTTGGTATAGCCACCAAACCCAAAACTAAACACAATCCCTGATTTTGACATGATTGCCATCAGAGCTATCAGATTCGGCCCAGCCTGGTAGGTCAACCCAGGACTGGAGTAACCCAAGGCTTTAGGTTGGTCTGTTTCATTCATAATTTGGACTTGCAATTGATCCAGAGAAAACAGGTCGACCCGTCGGGTTAACCAGGAACTCGAGTGACACTTCAAAACTAGGTAGTGACCCTTTTTTTTTTTTTCAAATGTGTTTTTTCTCATAGCGAGAAACCTTTTTTTTTATATATTTTTCAGTTGGTTATTAACTCATTTCAAAGTTCAATATATAAATACTAGAAAAATATTTTATTTTTTAAATGTAGGATTTGAAACCTTTTAGTGTGTGTATATTATGTTCACAATAAAAAGAGTTGTGTTTTTTTTTTTTTTAATTATAAGATTAAAAAACCTTTTTGATTTAAATATTTTAACTTAAAAAATAAAATATTTTTTCAATGTAGGATAAAAAAACATTTTGAAATAATATTTTAAACTTAATTATTTACAACTTGTATAGCCCATATTCATCTAGACTGTTTCTTAATTTTTTTTCATATGAAATATCAAAACCTAAAATATTTTTTGTTCATTTTTCGGGTTGGTTGGGGTTAACTTGTGTAACCCGAGACTTGACTTCTTGATTGGGTCAACCCTCGGGCTATGTTTGATAATTATGGTTGTCATGAAAATATAACTTTAAAGAATACAATTAAAAATAAATAAAGTAATGTGATCAGTTAAAAAAAAAAAAAGACAACACCTTTTTTCTTTTATTTTATTTAGAGAGCCTTTTTTAAATAATATTTTTTTTTGTTAAGTGTTTAATTTTCAAAGTGATTTTTATGGTTTCGTCTATGATTTTGTTTTTAACTTTTATATAGTTAAATTAATAAAGACGTAGACCAGCTTGGAGTGGCCACGCAGCCATAGGTCATCGCTTACGTGTGATCCATATAAATAAATGCAGACAGAGAGAGATTTTGTCAAAGCAGTCCTTGAGCTTTAAGTTTTTCTGTGTCTGCCCCAAAATGTTGCCTTCCAATTTGTATTCCAACCCTCCCAAAACTAGTAGGAAAAGCAAGTAAAACAAAAGGTTGTCCGAAAATAATTGGTAGAGCCTAGGAACTGGCAAGAAAAGCAGGGAGAAAGTGAGATTTTGCTGAAGTGTAGTGGCCACATAGCAAAAGCAAGAGTCAAAGTGTTATCTATAAAGGCATCGAGCTATGATCGATGGGATAAAGAAAACACAACATGGCAGAAGAAGTAAAGGTGTTTAGGACATGGTCAAGTCCATTTGCTCTGAGAGTCATCTGGGCACTGAAATTGAAGGGTGTTGAGTTTGATACCATATATGAAGATCTCTCCAACAAGAGCCCTTTACTCTTGCAATACAATCCTATCCACAAGAAGGTTCCCGTGCTTGTCCACAATGGTAAAGTCATCTGTGAATCACTTGTCATTCTAGAATACATCGACGAGACATGGAAGCAAAATCCTCTGTTGCCTGAAGATCCTCACCAGCAAGCCAACGCTCGTTTCTGGGCCAAGTTTGGCGATGATAAGGTAATTGTTTAGGTCCTCTGTCTCTTTCAGAATAATCAGTGATTTTTATGTGATTGAATTGCCTGAACATGATCAAACATGAATTGATTTGAAGCAACATCGCTTTACGCGTCGTTGCAGGTTTTGCAATCAATTGCGTGGGGTGTGGTTCCAATGGAGGGAAAAGAGCTAGAAGAAGGGGTCCTTGCAACCTTGGAGAGCTTGAAATATTTAGAAGAAGAGATAAGAGGAAAGAAATTCTTTGGTGGGGAGACTATTGGGCTAGCAGATATTGCATTAGGATGGCTTGCTTATTACCTTGATATCTTTGAGGAGATACTAGGTTTAAAACTGATAGACCAGGAAAAGTTTCCATCCTTAGCGGCATGGAAGCAGGAATTTGCAAATGCTCCAATCATCCATGAGAACTGGCCGGATAGAGACAAGCTGGTTAACAAGTTTGTTGCCATGCGTGAGGCCAAACTTGGAAAAGAAACACCTAAATGAATGGTTTCTGCAGTTTAATTTGCAGACCTTTAATGTTACTAGAACATTTGAATAATTCAGATAGAAGCAAATCACCTTTGTTAGTGATTCTTGCTATCGTTACTTTCCTGTGGGTAGCTGCAGCTTCATCTTGAAGCCTCTGATTAGAATCATGCATGTTATTATCTCTGCTATGTTGTCCAATGAAGGAAATAAAAAGATTTCTCTAAGTTATTTTCAAATGGCTTCAGCAGTGTCAAGATCAGTTTCAAATTCCACATGAGGGACAGACAATAGAGAGTTTCAAGAAAACAATTATGAAAGAAATCTCTTAATGTAGTAAACTTTGATTATGAGCCATTTTTTATGATTCTATCCGATAGTATTTTGCAGAGGAAATGGCACTGAAAAGAATCTGAAGAAGAGATTGAAATATCTTCAACAAAAGAATAAAATTTTCTCATCTGATTTAGTTTCAGAAACATATAACAGGGAACTCTCTTTCATTGCATCTTCAACATTCTGCAACTGTGATTTCACCAGCATTAATTAACAATTGGTGAAAGTTAGGAATTGTTTGAGATCAGACAATGTGTCACATGATGGATCATGGATCAACTCGTGTCATCTGTGCTATATCGATTTCCATTGCTTCTCCTGTTTAGTCAAGAATTCTGTAACCATTTTCAATTCATACCATTTTCCCCAAACTTGACTTTATGCAGTAAGAATAACTCTACGTGGAATTTGTTACACTGATGTGCGTTACACCTGGAGTAAACTTGAAAACTTAACGTATCCTAGTGCCTGGGATGTGATGAGCCCTTTTTTTTTTTATCTCTACCGTAATGCAGGTCATAGCTGCTGAAATTTAGGTTTTTTATTTTTAGTGTTTTTGGCAGAACTGGATTCTTACAGTTGCAAAAGAGCTGTGATGATCAATTTCCTGCACTTCTCTTTCACTTGACATGGTTATGTTTTGTTGTGCAGCCATGGATTGTTCGATAAGAGATTCATCACTTCGAAATTGGTGACCATGAAGTTGAGTAGGAAAATATGTCAGGCCATGCAGAGATTATGAGAACTGCAATGAAGGGCTTGGAGTTCATAGCTCAAATGGACTAGTTACCACATCAATGGCAATGATGTGGATGGCACCATCACAGAAACAAGGATAATTCAGTTTCTTAGCTATTCTGGTAACAAAGACAACTTGAAGACTCAGACTATATTCTTAAACCTTAAAGAAGTCCGGACGAGCTAAACGAGCTTGTTGACGGAAACAGGACAAAAGGAATTTAATTATGAAGGAAGCATCAATCGCAAAAAATACTTGGATTTGTAGCCTCTGCTTTTTATGCTACGATGAAATATATATTCTACAGATTGAAAGAGCAGGACTGCTAGTTTCAAATTCATTAAGCAGTCTCAAGTTCGCATCAATAGCTTAATTTTAAAGAGTAATATAAAATTATTTTTAAAATTCAATCTACCAATTTAAGTTTTTAATTAAATTGAGATAATTTTTTAAAATCATATCGAATTTTAGTAACCAGATTACACAAGTACGAATTTGATTTTCACCAGAAGATACGTTTCTAGAAAGTGTTGTCTGAGGATATTTATTAGAGGTTAATATAAAACCATTATTGAGGTATCACCTCGCTGATTTTGAGTTAAAAATATTTGTTTGACACACAACGCAAGCAATAACTAGAGAACTGGTAAAAAGGAGAAAGGAAACTAGGAATTTTTTTTTATAAAAAAATTATATTCGTTTTCACTTACATCTTTGAACATGTTTACTACAGTAATCTCACCAATTAATTAACAACTGGTGGAAGTTAGGACCAACATGAGATCAGATACTGCGTCACATGATGGCTGATACAGCACCACATATGTCATCAGTTGTTCTGTCCCGGGTGAAGAATGCTGTAGCCACTCACGATTTACTCTGCTTTTTTTCCGACTTCACTACAAACTTTCTTGCCTTAATATGAAGTCTTTCATGACGTTTATGATCCAAAACTGTGACCACATTTATTTTATTTCCAGTCTTGATCCCCCATAGAAGCCTCCTGGAATCACTTTATATAAACTTTGTTATATGCAAGGCCCTATCCACAGCTGCTGCTTCTCCCTTCTCTTCCTGCTCTACGCTGAGCATTTGTCCTAGCTGTAGAGCATTTTACAGGTCCAATCTCCTAGATTTCTCTTTTTATTTCTCGGTGAACTTTCCGATTGCTGTTTCTTTCACTGAATCTGAATCAACGTGAGTAAATTCTATGCAGGTCATTGTTGAAGTTCTGCTTCATTGCTTAGAGAGAACTGGAGGATGGCTTCAGATAAGAGTGAGAATTGCCCTGCCTGGGCTGCAAAAGATGAATCAGGAGTTCTGTCCCCGTATAAATTTAAAAGAAGGTATGGATATCATAACGATAATGGCAATCAAAGAACTCATAGTCATCGATGTTATTCACATATATTCAACTACTAATTGACTGTGAAAACTTCTGCAGGGATGTTGGGAAAGATGACATTTCCATAAAAATAACACACTGTGGAATTTGCTATGCTGATGTTCTCCTTACCAGGAACAAATTCGGAAAGTCATTATACCCATTAGTGCCAGGGTGCGTGATCGTTAAGAAATAATATAAATTATACCTTAGTACTTTACTAAATTAAGTTTAGAAATTGAGATATTTTTTTAATATGATATCATAGTCTTAACAAGATAGTGATGGACATGTTCTGAAGAGAAGGGAATATCACGGGGAATTTCTTGTGTTTCATTCTCCTTCAATTGACATGGATGCTTATGATGTTTTATAATTTGTTCAGTCATGAGATAGTTGGAACAGTTCAAGAGGTTGGATCTGATGTTCAACGCTACAAGATCGGCGACCATGTTGGAGTGGGAACATTTATCAATTCCTGCAGGGATTGCGAGTACTGTAATGATGGGCTTGAAGTGCATTGTGCAAATGGAATTATTACCACCATTAACAGTGTTGATGTCGACGGCACCATCACAAAAGGAGGGTAATCCAGTTTTATTGTTGTTCACGAAAGGTGTGCATGCCTCTGGACTGCTTCAGAATTCGTAATGTGTGAAGCACATGATACATAAAATAACTTTCTTGTTGTCTTTAACAGATACTGCCACAGAATACCCGACGGTTACCCGCTAGCTTTAGCAGCACCATTGCTGTGCGCTGGCATAACAGTCCACACCCCCATGATTCGTCACAAGATGAACCACCCTGGAAAATCCCTCGGGGTGGTTGGACTTGGCGGCCTTGGTCACATGGCTGTGAAGTTTGGGAAGGCTTTTGGAATGAATGTCACAGTTTTCAGCACAAGCATATCGAAAAAGGAGGAAGCCTTGAATTTGCTTGGAGCGGACAACTTTGTAGTCTCGTCGGACACGGAGCAAATGGAGGTACGCAGTCCGATGAGTTTTCTCTAGCAGCTTACAGGGATTGGGACTTGCTAGTGGATTAATGATCCTTGTTTGCAGGCTCTAGATAAATCCCTGGACTTCATTATTGACACACCATCAGGTGAACATCCATTTGATCCATACATTACAACTCTGAAGACCGCCGGAGTCCTGGTCCTGGTGGGCGCTCCAAGTGAAATGAAGCTCACTCCTGTGAAGCTGCTTCGTGGTAATTAAGTGATTTATACAAGGAAAACAATGCATGGAAATGCCAGTTTAAGTGTCAGAATCCTGATTTCATTAATCTGGATTTGCATTTTGCCTTGCTGTGGCAGGTATGATATCCATTTCTGGAAGCGCATCAGGAGGCACAAAACATACGCAGGAAATGCTGGACTTCTGTGGTACTCACAAAATCTACCCCAAAGTAGAAGTCATACCGATTCAGTCTGTGAATGAAGCACTTGAGAGGTTGATAAAGAATGATGTGAAATACCGATTTGTGATTGACATTGAAAACTCCCTCGAGTGATATATAGTATCCATAAAGGATGTCAGGCGGTCTTCTAGTCCTCCGAGATGGAACGCCAAGTCATCTATTTTGTATCGTGTAGTTTCCTTTGGCAATGAACTGAGAATAAGATAGCGTAATAGTATCTGCTTTCCTATCCTAAAAAGCTAAAACAGCCTCTGAAATGCATGGTTCTTAACCCCTTAAGAACGCAGATTTTATAAGTATTTCTCTCAGAGAGAATAAACTTATGAATTTAGGATTCACAATTACGGTATTTTTCACTTAATAAATATCTGTGCTCTGTATTTGTTGTGTCTTTAGCTTCTATATGCATTGGTTTGAGTTATTATTTTGGTGTGCCATGAACATATTTTTTCTTGGATCTAGACCTGTTTTATTAGTCTATAAATATATTTGTTAAATCTTTCATATAAACTATCTAGAGCAGATCATTATGGTAGAATCGTACTTGACAACTTAGAATATAACAAGCCTAATTATATCATATGCACAACGAAACCAACACTAAAAATACATTAATCACTCTGATTATCAAAATTCTTGCTAATTGGATCAAAATCACAAAACTGATCCGATGGAAAAAATCAGTTTGTTCTATTTTTGTGCATGTTATATATTGTTGCAGAGAGCAAATTGCTGAACATAATAAGAATTCTTAATTTCCAGAGGGCAAAATGTTTACCATGTCAAGGTATATATGCATGCAGCTCCTTTATTTCCTTCATATATTCTTGGTCTTCTGTTAAAGTATCACTGTCGCAAGCACTCTTGTCTGATACTGGTATCTCCAGCTGACCGGCACCGGTTTTTTGATAGACATTGTCAATCGAACACCTTCCAGCAACTGCTTCAATTTTCTGTTTCCAACAAAATGCTGTCACAAGCAGCAGAATCCGAACACAATATTCTTTGCGCTGTTCACAACCGCGGCTATCTTTTATTAGAATATGAGTTAGCTTATAATTCCACATAAACTTATGCAAGGCATTGTTCACCATGTCCTGCTCCAGGCGACCAAAAGCTTCAAAACAGCTGGTTTCTTCGTTCTTTTCGATAATTCACGTCATAATCGCGATGTATATAATCGAACTAGACGACCAAGACCTTAACTTATTCAATACTGTCCACCCATTCAATGATTCATTTGAAACAGAAACAACTCCTTGCTTACCCTTTCCCATGTTGTCCATTAACTCTGCATGGTACTAGAAAACTGGCAATAGTAATGGAGCCGCTACTCTCCGATGGAAATTCGGTCGCCAATATTCCGTTGAGGATCCCATCAGCAATATATATATTTTTTTAATGGAATAGATGAAGGAATATTTCATTATTAATTTATTTACCGATGAAATAATCAAAAGAAATTGATCAATGCATTTTATTTTTTTGGAACTAATATTTTGTTGGTATTAACAATTACCAGTTAAAGTAATGACAGATACAAAACTTTATCCGACAACATATTTCAGTTCATGATTCATTGGTGATTAAAGTTTTCAACAAAAAGGTATTTTAAATTCAAAAATTGAAATAGTTTTTTGACATGATATCAGAGCCTTATAACCAAGCAGTTATGAGTTTGAATCTCACCATTTTTATTTATTTAATAAAAAATCAAGCATACAATAATATGGGTCTGTATAAGTTTTAAATTTAAAAAATTTTAATTTAAAAACATGTGTTAGAAAATAATATAAATCATATCTTGAAACCTTAAAATATTAAGTTGAAATATTTTTTTATAATAAATAGCAAATCCCTGAGCAATTGCCAAAAACAAACAAAACCCTATAAAAGTTGACCAAAACACTTAATGAACTAACAAAACAAAGCATACCATTTCTATGTCCTCGAGTTGGGCTAAGTCTAGATCCTTGTTTGAGTTGTTTCCCACCTATAAAATCAAAAACTTGGTAATGTTCACTGAGAAGAAATCACGTAACAAAAAAAGATGACCCTTTTGCTTAAAAAAAACTCATCACACAATAAAATTTGTTTGCTAACTCTTCAGTGATCGAGACTTACCAGTGGTTCAGTACTTGAGCCACATACTTCAAGAGAAGAAGACAAGCAAGCCAATATTTCGGTGTTTTAACTGTTTTCTTGCGAGCTGCGCATGATAGCAAACAGCTTTGGGTAAAGCCATTAATTTATATATGTGCAGGAGGTGCAATGCTGTGACTTTGTTACCAGCCTTTTCTGCCATCTGTGTGCTAATTGCCAAGAGTACAGGGAGATTCGTAAAAGGTCTGGTGAATCATATTCCCCCTGATCTTACACTGGCAGTGGTCACAGCTCCACTGCTCCAGACAATGGAGTCAGGTAGTACAGAGTAATGCTGCGGCAGTGCTGCTGCTACAACATTCCTAGCAGGATCACCATGCATCTACCTTGTTTCACTCTAGATCTGGCATTTTGTTCGCCAGATTATGCCGCTGAAGTCAACTTGTGTTGCTTCTAGAAGCATGTTGTCTTAAGATTGTGTCGCTAGACTGATGGAGTTTTCTTCCATGGTCATTGTCAACCATTCCTTTTTTTCGGCAGTTGAACTTAAGAGTTAAGGTAAAAGAACAGGAAATTTGCTAATTATTAATGATCCTTATTTGCAGGCTCTAGATAAATCCCTGGACTTCATTATTGACACAGCATCAGGTGAACATCCATTTGATCCATACATTACAACTCTGAAGACCGCCGGAGTCCTGGTCCTGGTGGGCGCTCCAAGTGAAATGAAGCTCACTCCTGTGAAGCTGCTTCGTGGTAATTAAGTGATTTATACAAGGAAAACAATGCATGGAAATGCCAGTTTAAGTGTCAGAATCCTGATTTCATTAATCTGGATTTGCATTTTGCCTTGCTGTGGCAGGTATGATATCCATTTCTGGAAGCGCATCAGGAGGCACAAAACATACGCAGGAAATGCTGGACTTCTGTGGTACTCACAAAATCTACCCCAAAGTAGAAGTCATACCGATTCAGTCTGTGAATGAAGCACTTGAGAGGTTGATAAAGAATGATGTGAAATACCGATTTGTGATTGACATTGAAAACTCCCTCAAGTGATATATAGTATCCATAAAGGATGCCAGGCGGTCTTCTAGTCCTCCGAAATGGAACGCCAAGTCATCTATTTTGTATCGTGTAGTTTCCTTTGGCAATGAACTGAGAATAAGATAGCGTAATAGTATCTGCTTTCCTATCCTAAAAAGCTAAAACAGCCTCTGAAGTGCATGGTTCTTAACCCCTTAAGAACGCAGATTTTATAAGTATTTCTCTCAGAGAGAATAAACTTATGAATTTAGGATTCACAATTACGGTATTTTTCACTTAATAAATATCTGTGTTCTGTATTTGTTGTGTCTTTAGCTTCTATATGCATTGGTTTGAGTTATTATTTTGGTGTGCCATGAACATATTTTTTCTTGGATCTAGACCTGTTTTATTAGTCTATAAATATATTTGTTAAATCTTTCATATAAACTATCTAGAGCAGATCATTATGGTAGAATCGTACTTGACAACTTAGAATATAACAAGCCTAATTATATCTTATGCACAACGAAACCAACACTAAAAATACATTAATCACTCTGATTATCAAAATTCTTGCTAATTGGATCAAAATCACAAAACTGACCCGATGAAACAAAATCAGTTTGTTCTATTTTTGTGCATGTTATATATTGTTGCAGAGAGCAAATTGTTGAACACAATAAGAATTCTTAATTTCCAGAGGGCAAAAAGTTTACCATGTCAAGGTATATATGCATGCAGCTCCTTTATTTCCTTCATATATTCTTGGTCTTCTGTTAAAGTATCACTGTCGCAAGCACTCTTGTCTGATACTGGTATCTCCAGCTGAGCGGCACCGGTTTTTTGATAGACATTGTCAATCGAACACCTTCCAGCAACTGCTTCAATTTTCTGTTTACAACAAAATGCTGTCACATGCAGCAGAATCCGAACACATTCTTTGCGTTGTTCGCAACATCTCTTATTAGAATATGAGTTAGCTTATAAGCCAGACTGAAGTCACCACATTTTCATGGTCATCGTCAAAGAATCCAACTTCCCAACAGTAGAATTTCCAAGTTGCTTGAGCAATTCCACATAAACTTACGCAAGGCATTGTTCACCATGTTGTGGTAAACTCAATCAAGCATCTACTATCACCTGCAGCCATCTAATATCAACTACCACCACCACCACCCTACTATTAACCACTACTATCTGCTGCCTCTCAATTTATATATAAATAAGTTGTTGAGCTTATGTTATTAAATGTGGGAAAAAGTAGAGAGAAATACAAGAGAGAAAAGAGAGGGTGTGTATTAAAATTGTGAGTTTTGTAATTTGTAAACTTGTTTTTGTAATAAAACTGTATGTTTTATCCCCTCTAACCATCACACCATGTCCTGCTCCAGGCAACCAAAAGCTTCAAAACAGCTGGTTTCTTCGTTCTTTTCGATAATTCACGTCATAATCGCGATGTATATAATCGAACTAGACGACCAAGACCTTAACTTATTCAGTACTGTCCACCCATTCAATGATTCATTTGAAACAGAAACAACTCCTTGCTTACCCTTTCCCATGTTGTCCATTAACTCTGCATGGTACCAGAAAACTGGCAATAGTAATGGAAGCGTTGACGGATAATATTCTGCCGCTACTCTCCGATGGAAATTCGGTCGCCAATATTCCGTTGAGGATCCCATTAATAATATTTAGGTTTTTTTTTTTTTTTTTTTTTTTTTTTTTATGGAATAGACGAAGGAATATTTCATTATTAATTTATTTACCGATGAAATGACCGAAAGATATTGATCAATGCATTTTATTTTTTTGGAACTAATATTTTGTTGGTATTAGCAATTAGCAGTGATAATGCTGACGGATACAAATTTTGGACAGAACTTTGTCCGACGACATGTTTCAGTTGATGATCCATCGGTGATTAAAGTTTTCAACGGAAAGGTGTTTTCTCGCCGATAAAATATTATGTTGGGGTTTTTCAATTTTCTAGTGGTGGCAATAATCTCTCTTTCTCTTGCTATATTACTTCTACTAACTTACAGCCAACAAAATATAACAAAAAATGAATATTTTCTAATCAAGATTTTCATTCCAGTTCAAGCTCCACTCTCAAAGTAACAAAACACAGTAAAGCAACTAACAAGGCAAGTGAATAGCAAATCCCCGAAGCAATTGTCAAAAACAAACAAAACCCCAGAAAAGTTGACCTAATAAACACTTAATGAACTAACAAAACAAAGCATGCCATTTCTATGTCCTCGAATTGAGCTAAGTCTAGATCCTTGTTTGAGTTCTTTCCCACCTATAAAATCAAAAACACTTGGTAATGTTCACTGAGAAGAAATCACGTAGCAAAAAAAGATGACCCTTTTGCTTAAAAAAAAATCATCAAACAATAAAATTTGTTTGCTAACTCTTCAGTGATCTGAGACTTACCAGTGGTTCAGTTGAGCCACATACTTCAAGAGAAGAAGACAAGCAAGCCATTTCGGTGTTTTAACTGCTTTCTTGCGAGCTGCAAATGATAATAAACAGCTTTGGGTAAAGCCATTAAATTATACATGTGCAGGAAGTGCAATGCTGTGACTTTGTTACCAGCCTTTTCTGCCATCTGTGTGCTAATTGCCAAGAGTACAGGGAGATTCGTAAAAGGTCTGGAGAATCATAATCATTAATCCCCCTGATCTTACACCGGCAGTGGTCACAGCTCCACTGCTCCAGACAATGGAGTCAGGTAATACAGAGTAATGCTGCGGCAGTGCTGCTGCTACAACATTCCTACCAGGATCACCATGCATCTACCTTGTTTCACCCTAGATCTGGCATTTTGTTCGCCAGATTATGCCGCTTAAGTCAACTTGTGTTGCTTTTAGAAGCATGTTGTCTTCAGATTGTGTCGCTAGACTGATGGAGTTTTCTTCCATGGTCATTGTCAACCATTCCTTGTTTTCGGCAGTTGAACTTAAGAGTTACGGTAAAAGAACAGGAAATTTGCTAATTATCACTGTTTTGAAAGGATCGTGTGTTTTTGATAATTAATAAACCCAACTCACCCGGCGAGTTGATTCGCCCGATGAGTCATTTCGTGGGGCTAGTTCGAGTTGAGATTTTTGAACAGGAAGCAATGATTGAGGAGCATATCCAGCCTTTTCTACTTTCTCACGCGGCGCCATGACAGCGGCAGTGCTCGATCTGTTTGTCAGATTATCATCAACCGCATCCACTGACGCAAGTTTCCATAAAAGCACGCCAAACAATCTTATAGGTAAAAGTGCTTTTCAAAGAAATTATCTTACTCTTTCCTTTCTTCGAAAAGAAGGCATTCTGACATAATTCTTGTTTCCTGATTTGTTAAGCAAAACATTGCATTTAAGGCAGCAAGTGTAGAGAGCTGTGACCATAGTTTTGAAATTTAACCTGGTTTAGTGGATTGATATAGGATTCGGTTAATTTAAGATTAAAACTGGAACAAGTTAAAAAATAATAAAGAAAAAAAAAATTTGGTGTGACCTGGCGGGTTAACCCGGTCAAGACCTGGCTGCAAATCTATTGACTTTTATTTTTTTGTTTTTTTATTAAAATAACATCGTTTTGATTTTTTTAAAAAAAATTAACCCGATCAATCCGGTCAAGATCTAGAATCCGGGTCTTGAACCGGGCTGGTTCTTAAAACTATGGTTCTTGAAACTATGGTTGCGTATGAATAGTTTTTTTTTTAATTGATAAAGTGGCTAGATGATCATAGCCTTTACTGTCACTGACCATGACTGAAAATGGCCCCCTATTGACCGCTTCCAGGCCCCCTCATGTCGAAGGCTCCTCCAATGCCTTTGCATGCATGGGAGCAGCTGCGCGAGGCCGGGGCACCACCAACTTGCTCTTTTTCCCATAATATAATTGAGATCCGATCGATCAATTCTAATTAATAATTAATTTTTTTATTTAAATAATTTATTTTATTAAAAAAACAAAATGATTTATTGACTCGTCAATCTACTACTCAACTTTAAACCGTATATAAGTATCAACCCTAGCTATAAATTTGTTATGTTTACATGGTGAGATAAGGTTTCACATGCTAGGTTAAAAAAGAATTATTACATTAAAAAAACATTAATAATAAATTATGAAAACTTGTAGCATTGTTCTAATAGTTTTCTACATTTAAATTTTTCTAAAATCAAGTAATGTTATTAAAAATAAAAAGATACAAAAATAAACATGAATCATTAGATAATAGTGGCTGAACATCCAATTTCCCATTAAGAAAAAAAATTGGGAAGGGAATTAAGTATTATCCTCTAAACTCTATATAAAATTCAGGGTCAGCAAAGGATTAATAATTTAAATACAAAAAAAAAGAAAAAAAAGATTATTACCCCAAAGGAAAATAGAAGTAGTAGCCAGGTAAGCACTAAGCAGCCACTCCAACAACATCGGCCATAGAAATCCTAAAAGACCTCTTCTTTTTCTTCTCATACGCAAGCATAACACTACACGTCTACCCTCTGCTGCTGCTGCTGCTGCTCCTCCTCCTCCTCCTGCTCCCTTTCGGTTTTCTCGAAACCTCCTCCCTCCCTCTCCCCTCATTCACCACGCCTCACCCAATCAACAATTCCTGAACCTATTTCTGGTGTTGCATCTGTAGCTGTGACAGGTGACGGTAAGTTTATTAATTTTTTATTTCATGATTAAATAATATTTTCAGATCTTATATTTTAAAAAATACTAAAAGATAGTCCAGGATTCTGTTTTCTTAGATCATGGAAATTATTTGATATTTTATATAATTAAATGCTTTTTTGTTTTTTTGTTCAAGACTGAACAATGCGTGTAGTTTTCCTTGTCTTTGGATGCACCTTACTATTATCAAGATTATATTTTTTTATCATAGTGTTGGAAAAATATTTAGTTAATAAAAAAGTATTATGATGTAGCTGAAATTATGTTTTTTTATAATCATCAAATTAAAAATATTACACAGTTTTACATTAGTTCAATTTAAGCTTCTGTTAACCTACTTTTTCAAGCCCAGGACAGCTACAACACTTAAACACTGTTTCATAGATAGTTTCAAATTAATAATTTTTTAGTATTTTAATATAATAAAATAAAAAATATTTTAAAAAACGATTTCCGCTGCGGTTTTTATCTCTTTGTGTCACGTGATGCTTGTTTTTGGAATGACATGGGCTCTTTGACATTTTCTTTCATGCATCCTTTTTTTTTTTTTCCATGTTTCTGAGTCCTAATGGCTGTGACATGGTATTGGAACCGAACCTTCCCTTTCTTTAACAACCCTGAAGAGTCTGTAAAATGTTTCAACCATCTGGGATTTTCTCTCTCTCAATGAATTGATTTCTGTTTTGTTTTGAAAAGTATTGATTTTTAGAAAGAATGTTTAATTAAATTAGAATTAGTTAATTATAGAACAATGTGGAGTGGTATTATTCGACAATGGTTAAGTTATGACGGTAGGTATAGAGCTCAGGTTTCTATTTTGATTTGTCTCATTATGTTCTTGATTCGAGACAAGCATTTTGATTAGAATATGATTTTGTTTTCTTTTTCATATAAATTATTCTTAAGAAAATAGTACAATTTGATCTTCTTTCTATAAATATACCATTCAAATCTGTCAATAAATTGGGTTCTGATATTTCTCTTCATTGCTCTCTCTCTCTCTCTCTGGTTTCTTGTAGCTTGAGAGGGACCAATAGTGGAACCTTTCAAAAGCACCATGCCAACGTGCCCCCAGTATTGTTCACAATGGGCTAGAATTTACTTGAAGTATTGTCTCTGCAGTATGAAAGATGGGATTTCTTTAACTTTAGGTGTGATAAGTGTTTTGAGTTGGGGAGTTGCTGAGATACCTCAAATCATCACAAACTATAAAAAGAAATCCACTGAAGGACTTTCCCTTGCTTTCTTGTTGACATGGATAATAGGGTGAGATATATCTATTCTCTTGCTAGATTCTTGTTTTTTTTTTTTTACTTTTAGATGATATGTTAATTTGTAATGCTTTGATTTTTAGGGATCTTTTCAATGTTTTTGGCTGTATGTTGGAACCAGCTACTGTAAGTGGTCTTTTTTTCTTCTTTTTTAATCTCTAGTACTGCTAATTGCTAGTCTTGATTATCCATTTTCCTTTCTGGAATTTCGAATAACCTGTTATTATGTCATTTACTCCCATGAAAAGATGATGTTCTGAATGATTGTACATGCAGTTCTTATTTGAATTTCTAGGATTTATTAGTTTGTGAAATCATGAGGTTTAAGTCTGCACAAAGCTACAATGGTTATATCATAACTGTTCACTTTGAATTCATTGATGGTTTAACTGAAGTTTTGTGCTTGATTTTGCAGCTTCCAACCCAATACTACATGGCAGTGGTAAGGATATCTGCTAAAGACCAAAGCTTTCTTAAATGGCCAACTTGCCTTTTGATTTAGTTTCTTGTCCTTGAAGGATTCGTTTACATGGCTTTGTTGTTATGCAGTTGTATACAATTACTACCTCAGTTCTGACAGCACAAACTATTTACTACGGTCACATCTATCATCGACTGAAACGTAACAGACAATGCATCAAGGTTAGAATCTCTATCTACATGTATTCTCTTCTTAAAATGAAACAGCAATTTTCATCTATTAAGGACGTATTTTATTGAGTGTAAGATCAAATTTCTTGGACAGAGTCAAAAGGAAACCAACTGTCATGAAGGTGGGTTTGGGAGGCAGAAAATTGTGTTAACTATTGTGAGAAACTGGCCTCGAGTGAAAGATTGGATTTTTTGAGTTTGTGCTGCATTTTATTCTATAATTTACGAATGCCAGGTCTAGTTTAATAAAGAAATTCTTTGAAACATAAATTTGGCTGTCCTATTGGAACGTTTTCTTTAACCATGTGTTCTTCATAAATCAGATGTACATTAAGTTGGTTTTCTTAAATATAAATGGAAATACATGTCAAATAGATTTGATGACAGACACGCTGTTTATTGACTCTGCAAGTAGCTTATAAAGCTTTGCACTTGTGTTTCTAATACGCTGTTCAGGTTCTTGTTTAGTATTTGCAGATGTAATGCACTGCTAAGTGCTAATGCTTTTCACTGTGATCCAGGCCACCGTCTCTAGTCAGACTGAAGAGGATGGAAGAATTAGACAAGGAAGTAGTGATGCTGGAGCACAAGTCAACAATGCTGGTAAACAGAGAAATGAAACTGCCTCTCCTGATGGCACAAATGGTTCGAGTTCACCGATTCCTTTTCCAACACTTTTTCAAAAAAGTTCCCCTGGAAGAGAGCTATACTACATGTAAACTTCTATTCTTGAATCTGTTGCTATGCCTTAGATTTATGAATCAGAACCTCAATACAATATGGTTCTGTCTCAAATGTAATTTTCTTTCAGGTCAGCAAGATCTCTTTCAAGCAGCCATACTCCCGCAGTAGGATCCTTTTTAGCACAAAGAATGGCTTCTCCATCATTTTCGATGAGGAATTCAATTGAAGAGCCATTGCTTGGTGGAGATGCAACCACACAATCTGCACCGGATTTGAACACCAAAACCATGCTATGTGTGGTTAGTATATATACCAATCTTGCAGTAATGTTTACTGAAAAACTCTACACAAAATTACTTTCTATGATAATCACGGACTATTCTTTATTTCAGGTGTCTGTAGTCACACTCTTAGGAACACTTAATCTTCATCAATCAGCAAACAACAGGCTTGCCGGAGCCTTTGAAAATAAACATCAAGGATTTGTGATTCAAGTAGGACGGAAGATCTTGCAGGTATATTCCAAATTAAATTTTAGCTTCATTTAAGTAATACTGGTGGATTAAATTGTCAATCTTTGTGGAGAAAAGATGATTTCATGTCTCTCTGTTACTGGTCTCCCCAATGTAATATCCCCCTTTTCCTGCTCTTTCTTTTGCTGAGCTAGTCATTCAGCTAGATGCTTGTAGTGCATCAGAGATGATTCACCAAATGTAGGATGGCTTGAGAGATGGAGGATAGTCTCTTTTGATATCTTCTTATCTTGTTTTTCTAAAAGAAATGTTCTTTATAGTCTCTTTTATCTTCTTATCTTGTTTTTCGGACTTCAGGCAAGTAGCAGAATGTCACATGAAAATTATAGTGATGGAAGTGGAAGTGGAAGTGGAATTGGAACGTTCCTTGGTTGGTCGATGGCAGCTATTTACATGGGTGGACGGCTTCCTCAAATTTTCCTAAATGTGAGATGATCTTCCCAACAAAATATACCAGTATTATCAGTATTCAGTGTTCTTTTTTTTTACTACCCAATGCCAGAAGCTCATTATCATTTAACAGGAAATAGTAGATAAAATATGTTAGAAATGGTTGAACTATGACATCGCTCCCCCACCTTTTTATTTTCCTGGCATGTTTGCACTTTCTGTGGTGTATTTTTGCTTTCTCTAGATCAAATTTTAACGAGTAATAATGCTTGTCTTCTAAATGTCTACAACTGAATCATATTTCGTGGTTTATCAATTTTGCAGATCAAGAGGGGCAACGTTGAGGTAAAGCATATTGACTTTTGTAACATCAGTGTTCTTCAATAAATACTGATATACTTTCGACAGCATAATCATGCGGTCTATATATCTCTAACATGTTTCTCCAGCCCAAAATGTCAACTTATATTTCCATGCTATTCAGGGGCTGAATCCATTAATGTTCGTCTTCGCTCTGGTTGGGAATATCACATATGTAGCAAGGTGCATATAATTTCCCATCCTGCTACCATCTTTGATTTCAGTCTTGTTGATTCAAGTCATCTCTGAACTTTCATGCTGGCAATGTATGGTCTCACCAGTGAATTCTATAATATTTATCTAAATCTCTGCCTTTTCATTTTTGGGTTTGGCATTTATCACCTTTTCAATAGCATACTAGTCGATAGCGTGGCATGGTCAAAGATCAGAGCAAACCTGCCATGGCTGGTGGATGCAGGAGGTTGTGTGCTGCTTGACACTTGCGTATCCTTGTTAACTCAGTTGTTTTGTTTCCCTTCTTGACTGTCAACCTGGAGAAGACGAGTCCGATTGTCTTCTATTTTCTGTCGAACCTTAATGTCTTGACTAGATACTGCTTCAATTCGCCTACTTTCGCCACCGGAGACGCCAGTTACTGGAGAACAAACGACTAAACTGTAATTCAGCTTAGATGGTGACGACGCATGTTGACCGATGTATCTTGCTCTCCCCCTCCTGACATGATCTTTCATCATTTCAGTCCATGTTATTGATTCATAGCTCGGATAACTGTTACTGTGATGCTAATATTGTTGATCCGTTGCAGCTTTCATTGATCGGTTCAGACACTTCATGGATCCATGGCATCCGAACATTCATCATGGCTGCCCATCAAACTTGATCAGACATGAGCCTTGCTGCCAATGGCCATATCGTGATGATAGCAACTCTTCATTTGGATTTTGTTGAATGAGCCAAGTGATAGCGGTTTTGATAGTTATTTACCATCTGGGCTTCCATGGCAGATGACCGCCAATTCCATTTTTGTACTTCTCCTCCAATCTAGTCCATTCCTTTAAATGTATTTATGAGGCGGGACGTCTCAAAAAACACCAAATTTATTACGAGAATTTAAACGTTGCTACGTAGAAAAACTTGTTGGTACAATTTGAAAATGTTTTTGTGCATGAGATTTTTAAAGGATGATAAATGCATTAGATTTTTAAGCGATGATGAATTATTCTTAGAAATGAAGGCTTAGTTGCAAGCAAAATGTTTGTGATTTTAATCATCAATTTTACATTGATTATGATATCAGGTGTCACAACATTATAACATCATCATTGATACATTTTAAGCTTGATTAGGAATGTAATTATAGTTGTTTTTTAGAATATTTTTTATTTAAAAATATATTAAATAATATTTTTTATTTTTTAAAAATTATTTTTGATATTAACTCATTAAAATAATTAAAAAACATCAAAAAAAATATTAATCTAAAACAAAAAAAATATAAAAAAATTTAATTTTTTTTAAAAACACTTTTAAAATATAAAACAAATAGAATATTTGTCTAAAATTTTCATTTAATTGTTGTGTCAGGTCATGAGTTATTACATCTATTATATATATATTTTTTTAAGATTTCTTGTTATTGTTGACGACTCAATCCAAATCAATATTAAAATCAATTTAATTTAAAATTTAACTCATTTCAAGTTACAAGTTTTCCATTATAAATTTTTCTACCAAATAGATGTAAGTTGACATGTATCTTACGTTATTAGTTAAAATAAAGTAATGTTTATTTTATTTTAAGGTTTCTTGCAAAAATTTTCTAAACAATATTTCAATTATTAGATTATGGAAATCATTAGCAGGAAGAATATTCAGTAAAATTAACTTTGTTTTCAGTAAAACTTTCTCAATTTTCTGTAACTCTATACTTCTAATATAATCTAATAATTGAAATATTGTTTAATTACTTTACCACATTCTATCTACTTTAATCGGATTCTGTTTGATATTTTATTTTTGCAAATTAATCTAAATTATTTTTAACTTTTGACTCGTAAAAAAGTCATGTAAGATGCTTCGACATTAATAAATTTTAACTTAAATATTTTTCATAAAATTAAGTGAAAATATTGAGTTAACTTCTTTATTTTTTAAATTTTATCTTACTCAAACTCGAAAATAGTTGAGATTTAGTTATAGCTTAGTTAAAAAGAATATATATATATATATATATATATATATATATATATATATTATTCATCATATCTATTATACAGGTTGTCGATTTCAAAGGATGGCAAGAGTCAATCTTTTTATTTTTTTTCTTGAGAGTTTTCATAATTTAATCCTTTGATAGCGTGTTATTTCACATTTGATCTAGGTTTAGGTAAGGGTTAAAATAATAATGTTAATATTTTTTTAATAAAATTATTATTTAAACAGGGTGACTAGTTGATTCTTGGCATATTAGGACAAACAAACTACACCAATATTTTTCTATTAATATATATAATAATATATATTTTTTATCAAATACATTCATCAAGTTTTTAATTATCATTTCAAGTATTTTATTGCATGCAGAAAAAAATAGCGACGCTCGCTCTCTTTATAATATAGTCGTTGAATTTTAACACGGCCGCAGCGAAGCATAAGCCCCAAATCTGTATTTAAAATCAAATTCCTTGAGGGAACCACGTGTCTTAACTTCATCAGTCCTTGACTTCAAATCAAGGCACTACAATACAATTCCTTGATCTACCTGATAAAATCCTAACAGCTAGTCTGCTACCAGACTGTTCTTCACTCTTCAGTAAACTAATCATCGTGTTCATCAGTTTAATCAATCACCATTAACCCATAAACAACCTCCTAAACCTCCCCTATAAAACCCCAACATCCATAACAAGCTCCATTTCCCACCAAAATCACGTGTAACTAACTCCACCTATGCCAATCCCTTCCCTTTCCCTCCTCCGCCACCGCACTCCCACCTTCCTCCGCCACATAACCCCCTTCAGCCACCACGAAAACCACCACTCTCTCCTTATCACCTCATTCAAACACCAAAACCAGCCCAATCTCTCCAGAAAACCTCCACTGAACGACAACCTCCTCAAAGCCAAACAAATCCTAAATTCCAAAAAAGACTTCTCCACTCTCTCTCCGATCCTCTCCCCTAACCACACCCCTTCCGAGCTCTCCGATTCTCAAGCCATCGGCACCGTCGCCGCCTCCCAAGCGAACTTTATGCGCGTGATTGTCACCGCCGGACCTTCTAGAAGTAGAGAGATAGAAGATTCTAGTAAAAATGGAAGTGAATTGCTATGCGTGGTTCGGGCGGTGTTGAAGAAGATAAAACGGAGAGTTTTGGTGGGTGATAAGGTGATGGTTGGGTCAATTGACTGGGTAGATAGGAGAGGAATGATTGAGAATGTTTTTCAACGGAGTTCGGAGATTTTAGACCCTCCTGTAGCGAATGTAGATCATTTGTTGGTTCTGTTTTCGCTTGAGCAGCCGCGGTTGGATTCATTTGTGTTGACGAGGTTTTTGATTGAGGCTGAATCTACTGGGATTCCGATAACGCTCGCATTAAATAAAGTGGAACTTGTTGATCAAGAGGTTGGTTATTTTTATGGTTCGAATTTTATGTGATTTTTTCGGAATGTGGCTGATGTGGAGTTATTGATGATCTGTGGTTGGTTTAGTTGAATTGTGGGTTGTGGTGGTTTTGCTATTGGTGATCTGGTGATTTTGGGTTTGTTCGATAATTTGGTTGGCGTTGGGTTGTTAATGGTTTTTAAAGTTGGTGTTTGATTGAATTGTGGATAGGGAGTTTGGTTTGGTTTTTGTTGATGTTGTTGATCATGATGTGTAAGTATCTTGGAATGTGGTTGGTGCTGTGTTGTTAATGATCATTATGGTTGATGTAATTGCTTTTGTTGACGTGGAATCTGATTTTTGTGATTTATTTATGAAGATGGTCAATGGTGAATGTTTAGTTGTTAATGATTATTTAATGTTGTTTATTTTAATTGGGTGTGATGGGTTTTTTTTATTTTTGGATTTGTGCAGGTGTTGAGTGATTGGAACTCTAGGTTGAGAAGTTGGGGTTATGAGCCACTCTTTTGCAGCGTTGATTCGAAAATGGGGCTTGATACTTTGGCTTCTGTTTTGAGAGATCAAACGACAGTGATTTTGGGTCCAAGTGGAGTTGGGAAATCTAGCTTGATTAATGCTTTGAGGAATAAACCCAATTCGCATGATGAAGCAGATAATTGGTTTAATCCTGTAGGTTCGTTTGATCTTTAAGTAGAATTTGTGCATGTGTGAATTGTGCATGTGTTTGACGACTCTGTTTTGTTCATGTGGTTTTACTAGATAATGGGTAGCAAGTGGTTTGAAGATCAGCGTGTTGGGGAAGTTTCTACGAGAAATGGTAGAGGGAAGCACACTACACGTAATGTTTCTTTGCTTCCACTCGGTGGAGGAGGTTATCTCGCTGATACTCCTGGGTTTAGCCAGCCTAGTTTGTTGAAAGTAACAAAGCAGTCTCTTGCACAGTATTTTCCTGAGGTTTGAGTTGTTCGTTGCTGTTTGATTGTTTACATTAGATGTTTTGCTTGGTTTGTGTTTGTTGAATTGTTGCTGTGTTGACACCTGGTTTCTACGTTGATGTTTGTTGTAACCCATTTTTGGGTCCCCATGAAAAATAAAATAAATAGCCAAAAGAGTTTAGAAAAAATAACAGAAGGCAGAAACGCTCAGGAAACAGTCAGAAAATTGGTCAAGGAATTCAAAAATACAAGGATTAAATTTTTGACAGTATATTCTTGAAGGATGAAAGCCCTATTGAGAAGGAAAATTTGAATTTTGAGGAGAAAAGCCCGAATTTGGATTTTTATGGACTTAATTGGATTTTTATGGATTTAATTGGATTTTTATTTGAATTTATAGAAGATTTGATTCCAAGAAAAATTAATTTTTAAGTCAATTTGGGCTTTAATTTGAAGAAATTTAAGTTCTGGGGCCAAAATATATTTTTTAGGAATTTATTGGGTCAAATCAGGGGCTCAATTGCATAAATATTGAAGTTTAAGGGCCAATTAGGGATTTAATTAAGAAAATCCGAAACCAGGGACCAAATTGGAAGAGGCGCGTAAATTAGGGGCTGCAATTTTTCGGTTCAGGGGCTTAATTGAAGAAATTGAAAGTTTATTGATCAATTAGGGGCTCAATTGCATAAATCAGAGGCCAAGGACCAAAGTGAAAAAGGCGGCCAACAAGAGGGGCGGGGACCGAATTTGGGGGACTGATTTGAAGTTTAGCCATTTAAATGAAACGGCGCGTTTTACCCAAAACGACGCCGTTTCATAAAAAAAAAAAAAAAAAAAAAAAAAATCGAAAACGACGCCGTTTTGAAAGACACTATTCATCTTCCTCCTTCCCCCCGTTTTAACAGAACAGAAGACGAAAAAATTCGAAAATCTTCCCGCGCCTCTCTCTCTCCTCGCCCCCACCACCTTTAGCATTGGCCGACCAGCCGTTGCACCGCACTAACGATGGTCCCCCACGGTTCTGCCCCTATAAATAGGGAAGAAAACCGAAAAGAAAGAAAGAGGAGACCCCGAGAGGAATAGAGAGAGAGAGACCCGAAGGGAGGAGAGAGAGAGAAAACCGCCTGAACCGCCGTCCGTAAGCCAAGCTGCCACCGTCTCCGCAGCAGCACCGCCACCAAGCCGTCGTCTCCGCCGTGCCAGGTACGCTTCTCTCCCCCCTGCACATTTTTTTTCTTTTTGTTTCTTAAATTTCGTCTCCTGCATGCAGAGGCGTTCTGCATGCAGGGGACGAGGGGGGGAAATAATTCCCCCCCCCTGCGTTTTTTTAATTCCTCTGGGCCAGATGTTGTCTGGCCCAGAATTATGTGGACCGGGCCAGAGAGATCTGGCCCAGTCCGGCGGTCTGGGCCGGGTCCGGCCCATACCGAGGTTAATTATTTTTTGGGCCGAGTTCGGCCCAGTACTTTTGGACCGAGGTCGGCCCGGTACTTGTTGGGCCGAGGTCGGCCCAACGCTTGTGGGCTGGGTCCGGCCCAGTTTAGTTTGGGCCGGCCCAGCCCTTTTAATATATAAATATATTATAATTATATTATATTATTATTATTATTATTATTATTATTATTATTATTATTATTATTATATATGTGTATATATGTTATATATATAAAAAAATGTATTTATATATATAAAAAAATATTTCGAAAAAAAATAAAAATAAAAATATTGTTGATTTTTCTGCATATGTTTGTCAAAAATGTTTTAATTCTGGTTTGTATTTTTATACTGTAAAAGATACAAAACCAGTGTTATAAATACCCGGTTTTTCGTCAAAAACATCAAAGATTTTCAGAATAAAAAATGTTTTTTTGCTTTCAAAAAAATTCTAAAAAGTCCCTAAAAATGTTGTTGATTTTTCTGCATATTTTTTATCAAAATGGATTAATATTGGGTTGTATTTTTATACCGTAAGGATACAAGCTCAGTATTAAAATACCTGATTTTCGCCAAAGCATAAAAAAAATAATATTTTCCAAAATTGTTTTTGTTTTTAAAAATACGGCCTAGTCTCTCCAATATATACATATAAATATTATAACATCATATTTTTCATACAACAAAAGAAAATTTTCAAAACAATATATGTATTAACATGCATTTTGGCTTTAATAACCAGTTTATTCAAGCCATGAGAACTAGGCCAATATTTCAAAAATTCTAAAAAAAATCTTTTTGTCTTATTTTAATATTTGGGATTACGAATTTATACGTAAAACGTATTCCTAAGTATTATTAATAAAATTTTGGTATGGACGTTAGAACGGTTAGGATTTTTATCCGATAAGATAAGAGACCTTCTTACCGAGGAGGATTTTTCTTGAACCATAAACAGACCAACGACTAGAAGTATAATAACACCTTAGTTTTTATCAGATAATAAAACAATGCAGCTTACCTTAGGTAGGGCGTATTTGGGGTGCTAATACCTTCCCTTTACGCAACCAGTCTCCGTACCCGATCTCTGAGACCAGTTAGGTTCCTAGTGACCAAAATACTAGGTGGCGACTCCAAAAAAACCAAAAATAAAAAAAATTCGCCAGTCGAACCCGCAATTGAAAATGGGTAGATGATTTATTTTTTTGGGGTGCGACAGGATGGCGACTCCACTGGGGACCCTTGGACTAAGCTTGATTTGTTTGTTTGTTTGTGTTATGTGTTATTGGTTTTTGTTTTTTTTATTTTATTATTATTTATTATGATACTTTGTTTAAAAGCTTTAGCATATATCTTTACATTCTATCATACATGGCATAGTCATGCATCACTTTATTATTTTTATTATATTTTGGAGTGCACACACATGTAACTTTAAGTTTAAGTGGGGGACTAGCAGCTTGCCTTATGACTTGAGTCAAGGTTTAAGTTTGTGTAAACCCCAACTCTTTTGCTGAGTGTTTAGACTGATTGTGATTGGTACATGTACCATCCCACTATCTGCTAGACCTCCATATCGCCTTTACGAAGGCTGATCACTGGAAACAGCAAGAGACCCTCTTTTAGAGACCCATTAGTAAACCTACCCTATGTCTCACATAGAGAAATTAGAACCTATCCTTAGGGTGTATGTTCCAACAATCTTTTGCATCCAAACAAAATCTAAACCCCATTGCATTTTGAATTGCAGGACTTGTGAACGAAATGGCCATCATCACTAAATCATCACGAAATGGCATTTTTCAATCATGTATCCATCGCAATCATACATTTTTCTCACACATCTATGCATGCATCGCCAAAATCGTGAAACATAGGTCCCACATCCAGAGTCCACCAAACCCGATCCAGATCAAAGAATGGAAAACGAAGAAAGAGCTCACTTAGAGTCGCACTACCAGACCGAGTTCGAATCCGTGAAAAAATGAAGTTTCTCGACTGACCAATCTGCTTGAGCAACTTTTAAGAGCCAAAAAACGGGGAGGGAACGTCTACCCAACCACCTATAGGAGCACCATCAGTTCATGTTCCGGGGGCATCTCAAAACTTGGGGGCAGATTCAGTGACAGGGCAGCACTTTGCGCCTACCATTCCCATTCAGCCCCCTCAAGCTCACATCACTGTGGAAAGGCCTCCCGATAATAGGTCCACCAGATTTTATGAACGATGACAAGATATCAGCCTTGGAAGAAAGGTTAAGAGCAGTCGAGGGAAAATGACTGGTTTGACCCCATGCGAGCATCTGAAATATGCTTGGTACCAAACATCACGGTACCAAAAAAATTTAGGATACCAGAGTTTATAAAGTACACTGGGTTGGAATGCCCAAAACACTCACCTTCGATCTTATTGCAATAAGATGGCTGAGGTGATTCATGACGATCAGTTACTGATCTACTTTTTCCAAGATAGTCTATCGGGGTCGGCGCTAAGTTGGTACATGAGATTGGATAATGCCAAGATCAAGAAATGGAAGGATTTAGTTGAGGCTTTCCTTAAGCAATACAAGTTCAATTTGGAAATTGCTCCAGATCGAATGAGTCTTATATCAATGGAAAAGAGAAGCCAAGAATCAGTAAGGGCTTATGCGCAAAGGTGGAGGGACGAGGCCATACATGTGCAACCCCCTTTGATAGAAACGGAGATGGTGACTTTGTTCGCCAACACATTCAAGGCACCCTACTATGAGCATTTAATGGGTAGCTCATCTCAACATTTCTATGATGCTGTACGCATAGCGGAAAGAATAGAGCAGGGGATTAAAGTTGGACGCATAATTGAGCCATCGGAGACAAATGTTTTTTTTTGGAAGAAAATTGAAAGGTCCCGTTAACAACTTCGAAGGTGGGTCCAATGACAAGATAACGGATTCATATAACCCACAAATACCTACCTCCCATGTGGCCCACATAAACTTTAACAAACCTTTTTCCCCTAATCGAGCAAATGGCCAGTCAAACACCCAAACAACCACCAAAGACCAAACCCAAGATACATTTTCAGAACAACTACCGCCATTACCCATGCCTCTAAAGGACATATATGCCAAACTACTGAGCATTGGACAAATAGCTCCTATCCCCTACATTACCACTACAGCCACCATTCCCCATCTGGTATAAGCCTGATTTGACTTGCGAGTACCATGCTGGTATTTCCCGGGCATTGTCTTGAAACGTGCTATGGTTTCAAGAACAAGTTGTTGAAGCTCATCAAGATAGGATGGGTGTCATTTGAAGACGCACCCAATATCAGTTCAAAATCCATTGCCTGGTCATGACAAAAAGTGATAGGGGATAAAGGTTTGGAAAACCTTGGTCAAGAGTCGTCAATAATGAAGAAGGCGAGATCGAAGGAGAAGACAAGGAAACGCAAGTGGGGAAGGAAGATGAAGCATTGCCTCGGTTGACTTTCCACACACTAGAAGAAGTTTCAGAACGGGTTGATCCAAGAACTTCTCGTAGTTTTCAAAATGTAAAACAACTTTATTTGCCTTAGCATGCTTTTGTCTTTGCTTTTTATTTTCTCTAGTGAGCATTCAGAGCTCAGAGCTTATTTTGTCAGCCAGTTTTTGTGTTTGTCTTTGAGCCTACCTTTTCTTTAAATAAATGATGAGATTATGCACTTTTGGAACAAGTTGAGTGGTTACAAATAAAGTATCATAAAATGGTTTAATATGAAATTTAAGAAAAGCTACCCTTGAAATACAACCTCACCTCTGGATAACATAATGAATTGATACATCACCTGTAAATTTTCTTTCAAGACAAAAATAGAGTTTATCAATCCTAAACAATGTGCATTTTTGAAAAAAAACACATCATTATTGTCCTTTCACTCTCTAAAGAGTTTTTTTGTTGGTGGTTTTGTTTTGAGTCGAAATGAATTTCTTCTCTATATAAAAACCCAGACTAGGATCGCACCCCTACACTGGGGCAAGACGAGATGTTTTATGAAAAGTTTTACGAAAGCCTACGATTTGAAAACCAAGCTAAAACATTTGACAAAAGCATGACAGAGAGGCAAATACAAGTCATACATTTTGAGAAAAGAACTACTTGAAGAAAGTCAAAGACTTCTTCTCCAAGAATATGATAGGCAACACGAGAGATAAGTCCAGCATACGACTTCAAAAGCAAGTTCATGTTAAGAGGGAGTCTCATGAACTAGAAGAAGAGGCTGGGACCTATGTTTCAAAACCAGGTATGAATGCATGCATTGCATCTAATCATAAATCATTGCATATATGTTTTTTGGATCGTTACAGGAGGAGATCGTAGCGCATTCCAACAAGATTATGGACGAAGAAAGAATCATTGAGTTGATTCTAGAACAACAAGAAGAGAAGATAATGGTTTTCAAACCCTGCCAGCAGGAAGAACGACATGGACAGCATTCGGTAAAAAGGAATCACCAAATGGGATTCCAAGTTGTTGAGATCGACAGAAGGGATCTCGTATTTCGATGAAGGTCGCCAGAAGGGACCTCATATTTCAGCTTTGAATAAAAGGAATCGCCAGATGGGATTCCAAGTTGTTTGAGATCGCCAGAAGGGGTCTCGTTTTCGATATTCATCAATGGAGGTCGCCAGAAGGGACCTCAAAATTTCAGCTTTGGTATAAAAGGAATCGCCAGATGGGATTCCAAGTTGTTTGGCTAAAGGAGATCGCTAGAAGAGATCTCATATTTCGATGAAGGTCGCCAGAAGAGACCTCATATTTCAGCTTTGAAATAAAAAGGAATCGCTAGATGGGGATTCCAAGTTGTTTGAGATCGCCAGAAGGGGTCTCGTTTTCGATATTCATCAATGGAGGTCGCCAGAAGGGACCTCAAATTTCAGCTTTGGTATAAAAGGAATCGCCAGATAGGATTCCAAGTTGTTTGGCTAAAGGAGATCGCCAGAAGGGATCTCATATTTCGATGGAGGTCGTCAGAAGGGACCTAATATTTCAGCTTTGAATAAAAGGAATCGCCAGATGGGATTCCAAGTTATTTGAGATCGCCAGAAGGGATCTCGTACTTCGACATTCATCAAGGAAGGTCGCTAGAAGGGACCTCATATTGAAACCATTTCTTAGAAAAGCATGGAGTTTACAGAATTCTTCCCCTTGGGTTCGTCACCCATACAATGAGACCATCATTTTTCTCGGGTTCGTCACCCATACAATGAGACCATCACTTTTCTTGGGTTCGTCACCCATACAATGAGACCATCATTTTTCTGGGGTTCGTCACCCATACAATGAGACCATCATTTTTTCTCGGGTTCGTCACCCATACAATGAGACCATCACTTTTCTTGGGTTCGTCACCCATACAATGAGACCATCATTTTTCTTGGGTTCGTCACCCATACAATGAGACCATCATTTTTCTCGGGTTCGTCACCCATACAATGAGACCATCACTTTTCTTGGGTTCGTCACCCATACAATGAGACCATCATTTTTTCTGGGGTTCGTCACCCATACAATGAGACCATCATTTTTTCTCGGGTTCGTCACCCATACAATGAGACCATCACTTTTCTGGGGTTCGTCACCCATACAATGAGACCATCATTTTTTCTCGGGGTTCGTCACCCATACAATGAGACCATCATTTTTCTCGGGTTCGTCACCCATACAATGAGACCATCACTTTTCTCGGGTTCGTCACCCATACAATGAGACCATCTTTTTTCTTGGGTAGGTCACCCATACAATGAGACCATCATTTTTCCTGGGTTCGTCACCCGTACAATGAGACCACTCTTCCTTTTTCTGGGTAGGTCACCCATCACAATGAGACCATATTTTCTGGGTAGGTCACCCATCACAATGAGACCATATTTTCTGGGTAGGTCACCCATCACAATGAGACCATACTTTTCTGGGTAGGTCACCCATAAGAATGAGACCATTCTCCATTTTTTTGTTTATCTGGGTAGGTCACCCATAAGAATGAGGCCATTCCTTCCCCTGGGTAGGTCACCCAAAGAATGAGACCACTCTTCCTTTTTCTGGGTAGGTCACCCATCACAATGAGACCACTCTTCCTTTTTCTGGGTAGGTCACCCATCACAATGAGACCACTCTTCCTTTTTCTGGGTAGGTCACCCATCACAATGAGACCATATTTTCTGGGTAGGTCACCCATAAGAATGAGACCATTCTCTATTTTTTTTTTTATCTGGGTAGGTCACCCATAATAATGAGGCCATCCTTTCCCCTGGGTAGGTCACCCAAAGAATGAGACCACTCTTTCTCTTTTCCACTCGGGCAGGTCACCCATCATAATGAGACCACACACACATTTTTGTATTGGTTATGAGTAAAGGAATCGCCGGATGGGATTCCTGGTTAAAGAAGATCACTAGATAGGATCTCGGATGGATTTTCATGTTGATCAAACTAAAATAAGAATTCAGAGGATCGCCGGATAAGGATCTCGAGATGACTAAGTTTCGATCATGGTTTTTTGGGGCTAAGGAGGATTGTTATAAAGGACAAAGTTTCAGATCAATCAAGCTTTGACCGGATCAGTTTCGGGAGTTCCGTTTCGGGTTTATCTTTATAACACTTACTGCGCAAAATCCATGCTCCGTAAGTATTATAAAGAGGGGGCATCTGTTGTAACCCATTTTTGGGTCCCCATGAAAAATAAAATAAATAGCCAAAAGAGTTTAGAAAAAATAACAGAAGGCAGAAACGCTCAGGAAACAGTCAGAAAATTGGTCAAGGAATTCAAAAATACAAGGATTAAATTTTTGACAGTATATTCTTGAAGGATGAAAGCCCTATTGAGAAGGAAAATTTGAATTTTGAGGAGAAAAGCCCGAATTTGGATTTTTATGGACTTAATTGGATTTTTATGGATTTAATTGGATTTTTATTTGAATTTATAGAAGATTTGATTCCAAGAAAAATTAATTTTTAAGTCAATTTGGGCTTTAATTTGAAGAAATTTAAGTTCTGGGGCCAAAATATATTTTTTAGGAATTTATTGGGTCAAATCAGGGGCTCAATTGCATAAATATTGAAGTTTAAGGGCCAATTAGGGATTTAATTAAGAAAATCCGAAACCAGGGACCAAATTGGAAGAGGCGCGTAAATTAGGGGCTGCAATTTTTCGGTTCAGGGGCTTAATTGAAGAAAATTGAAAGTTTATTGATCAATTAGGGGCTCAATTGCATAAATCAGAGGCCAAGGACCAAAGTGAAAAAGGCGGCCAACAAGAGGGGCGGGGACCGAATTTGGGGACTGATTTGAAGTTTAGCCATTTAAATGAAACGGCGCGTTTTACCCAAAACGACGCCGTTTCATAAAAAAAAAAAAAAAAAAAAAAAAATCGAAAACGACGCCGTTTTGAAAGACACTATTCATCTTCCTCCTTCCCCCGTTTTAACAGAACAGAAGACGAAAAAATTCGAAAATCTTCCCGCGCCTCTCTTCTCTCCTCGCCCCCACCACCTTTAGCATTGGCCGACCAGCCGTTGCACCGCACTAACGATGGTCCCCCACGGTTCTGCCCCTATAAATAGGGAAGAAAACCGAAAAGAAAGAAAGAGGAGACCCCGAGAGGAATAGAGAGAGAGAGACCCGAAGGGAGGAGAGAGAGAGAAAACCGCCTGAACCGCCGTCCGTAAGCCAAGCTGCCACCGTCTCCGCAGCAGCACCGCCACCAAGCCGTCGTCTCCGCCGTGCCAGGTACGCTTCTCTCCCCCCTGCACATTTTTTTTCTTTTTGTTTCTTAAATTTCGTCTCCTGCATGCAGAGGCGTTCTGCATGCAGGGGACGAGGGGGGGAAATAATTCCCCCCCCCTGCGTTTTTTTAATTCCTCTGGGCCAGATGTTGTCTGGCCCAGAATTATGTGGACCGGGCCAGAGAGATCTGGCCCAGTCCGGCGGTCTGGCCGGGGTCCGGCCCATACCGAGGTTAATTATTTTTTGGGCCGAGTTCGGCCCAGTACTTTTGGGCCGAGGTCGGCCCGGTACTTGTTGGGCCGAGGTCGGCCCAACGCTTGTGGGCTGGGTCCGGCCCAGTTTAGTTTGGGCCGGCCCCAGCCCTTTTAATATATAAATATATTATAATTATATTATATTATTATTATTATTATTATTATTATTATTATTATTATTATTATTATATATGTGTATATATGTTATATATATAAAAAATGTATTTATATATATAAAAAAATATTTCGAAAAAAAATAAAAATAAAAATATTGTTGATTTTTCTGCATATGTTTGTCAAAAATGTTTTAATTCTGGTTTGTATTTTTATACTGTAAAGATACAAAACCAGTGTTATAAATACCCGGTTTTCGTCAAAACATCAAAGATTTTTCAGAATAAAAAATGTTTTTGCTTTCAAAAAATTCTAAAAAGTCCCTAAAAATGTTGTTGATTTTTCTGCATATTTTTATCAAAATGGATTAATATTGGGTTGTATTTTTATACCGTAAGGATACAGCTCAGTATTAAAATACCTGATTTTCGCCAAAGCATAAAAAAAAAAATAATATTTTCCAAAAATTGTTTTTGTTTTTAAAATACGGCCTAGTCTCTCCAATATATACATATAAATATTATAACATCATATTTTCATACAACAAAGAAAATTTTCAAAACAATATATGTATTAACATGCATTTTGGCTTTAATAACCAGTTTATTCAAGCCATGAGAACTAGGCCAATATTTCAAAAATTCTAAAAAAAATCTTTTTGTCTTATTTTAATATTTGGGATTACGAATTTATACGTAAAACGTATTCCTAAGTATTATTAATAAAATTTTGGTATGGACGTTAGAACGGTTAGGATTTTTATCCGATAAGATAAGAGACCTTCTTACCGAGGAGGATTTTTCTTGAACCATAAACAGACCAACGACTAGAAGTATAATAACACCTTAGTTTTTATCAGATAATAAAACAATGCAGCTTACCTTAGGTAGGGCGTATTTGGGGTGCTAATACCTTCCCTTTACGCAACCAGTCTCCGTACCCGATCTCTGAGACCAGTTAGGTTCCTAGTGACCAAAATACTAGGTGGCGACTCCAAAAAAACCAAAAATAAAAAAAATTCGCCAGTCGAACCCGCAATTGAAAATGGGTAGATGATTTATTTTTTTGGGGTGCGACAATGTTGTTAATTACAGATAAGGACAGTGCTTAGTGTCAATGAACCGGCTAAATGCACATTCAAAGATTGCTTGCATGTTGGCGAACCTGGGTGCATAGTGAAAGGGGATTGGGAAAGGTATCCCTTGTATTTTCAGCTTCTTGATGAGATCAAAATCAGGGAGGAATTTCAGTTAAGGACATTTGGAACCAAAAGGGAGGATAACGTAAGGTACGTCTATTTCAGTAGTAAATGAGTATGGGGACCTTGCTTGTAATGATGCGTGTTCAGTTTACAAAGTGTTTTGAAAATACCGCTACAGTGAGTAGATGCTGTAACAAGCATCGTAAGAAGTTGGCAAATTTTTTTGTTACAATGAATGCCTACCAGTTGTTGATAACCTAATTACTAATAGCAAAAGAACCTTCTTCTATACTTCTGCCCCCTCTAGCTTGTTATCATTAATTCAGGCTTGATTTCCATTATTCTGGCTTGGTTTGCTGTCAGTGTAGCCTACTTTTGCCCATATTCTTGTTCAAGTTATCTGAATTCTGAGTATCGCAGGTACAAGACTGGAGACATGGGTGTCCAGCAAGAAGAACCACGCCTGGAGCCCAAGAAGCATAGAAGACAGTCTCGAAAAAGGACTAACCAATCAATACTTGATGAATTGAATGAACTGGCCAGTGACGAGGATTTTATTCGATGACCCTGTCTTGAGGGCACTCAAGAACGATAACTTTTAGGAAGTTTCAACTGGGGTCATAGCTACACTGTAAATAACTGGGGACCTTGCTATGCTGACTACATTTTACTTCACTCTGTATATAGGGTTTTCAAGGGTGTAAAAATATTATACTACTATAAAGAGGGTGTTTGGGAACGCGGTCCACGGTCCTATAAAATTCAATTTTTTTTTTTATTAAAATTTAATATGATTTATATGTTTTAGATCGTTTTGATGTGCTGATGTTAAAAATAATTTTAAAAAAATAAAAAAAATTATTAAGATGTATTTTAACATGAAAAATTATTTAAAAAGCAATCGTTATTAACTATCAAACACACACAAAAACAGCAATGCAGATATAATAAAGCAGTCGTGTGTGCCTGTGATTATTAGAATTCGAGAATCGTCCGCCAATAATTATACTGGATTCAAGTTTTTTATTGTATTTTCATCTCTATAAATGGGTGGTAGATGCTTTATGCTTTTTGCACGAAGACTATTATTAAATCATCAAATTTCTAGCTTAAATGGTGTTTTGTGCGGATCACGGCTGTCACCACCATAGTCGAGTCTGTCTTAGAAAAGGGCTATATATGAGTAACAATTTTGATCTATTATTTTTATTTGAAATGATGTTCAAGTTAATTTTTTTTTTTTTAATTCCTTAGTTACAAGTTAATTAGATTGTGGGTAAATTTGACCGCTTCAAGTTACAAGTTAATTAGTTACAAGCAATTGACAGGCTGCAAAAATTCAATTCGGAGAGCATAATGTTTTTTTCCCCAAAATCTGGAGGAGAAACTAAACTTGCAAGCAGCTTAGTCCATCAGATTGGCCTTAGCAGCAACAGAGCTCTTTAGCTTCAAGTTCAGAGCTAAATTTTCACAGAGGCTCCAACAATTGATAAAAAACCATCATTCTAAGATAATTTTTTAGTCGAGATGGATTCCATAAATAAGTTTTTGCCCTTGTAGCTCAGCTGATTAACACAACTCCTCAATATCTTCCAACATTATTTAGATAAATTGCCAGATACTGGTTCTTGAAATCTGTTTTTGGGTGTTACCCAATGAGGCAAACGATACAGCCATAAATTGAAAATCTTCGCCCGCTGCTTGGCTCCTTGTGCTTGAAATCCATCTTTAGCCAGGAGGCCAGTTCATTTGACGTCCACCCAGGAGGTGAAGATGAAGGTGATAGACAGATTGGGCTACAAGAAAATGTGCTTGCTTCAGAAAAGAAGAAAACAGCATCCAAAATAATTCACTTGAATATTTGAAATTGAGCTTCAATTAGAAGCAGTTCCACTTTAAGCACAGGGAAAGGCCACTTACATCCATTTGGTCCATCATTGATCACAACCCTATAACCATCTTCAAGCCCTTCCTGCTTTGCGACGAGCTTGGCAGTGTAAAGCAGCTGGCCTAGAATCTCACAATGCCTCTCCTCAGCCTAATGTAGAAAGTCCATAAGGTATAATCAGAAAGCTATTGTCATAATCCAGAAAAAAAAAATGATGAATTTCGTAGTTTATTTGTGGACTAATATGGCAACAAAAGATGATGGCATTTTTTCTTCAACAAGAAATAAGTATGCTTATATTATGGTTCTGTCTCTGCCCTGTCATTTACAAGAGAGCAGAAAATATTCTCTCCTTATTCCACTATCCTACAAGACTACCAACGCAGAGAGATACACAAATCCTTTTCCGTTTCATGGCCACAAAGAAGACAATTCATTTTTAGCATTCATCGATACTTCATGCTACACGAAATTTCTAACACCGTATATTTTTGTGAAATCCATGAATCAATAATTTTTTAGAGCACAAAAACAAAGCAAGAATCAAAACTAACAGCTAAACATATTCAGTTGGCCATACTTATCCAAAAATATTACTCGGTGCAAGAACAAATTAAGCTGATCGACCACGAACATCAAGTTTAGCAATTTAGGCATCAATGAAATTTGCCTCATCACATGCAGCTAGCTGGTGAGAGGATTTAAACAAAATGCCTTAGATCACTTATAAATGGTAAGCGACTACATAAAGATAAAAGCCAACACATGTAGAAATTTGTCAAAGCTAAACCACCACGATACAAGAAATCTACAGCGCGCAAGGATTACCTTGGATAGTCCAGTTAAACCATCCCTGACTTTTGGAATAAGTAGAATGTGCGTAGGTGCTTGAGGAGCAACGTCCCTAAAAGCAAGAACCTAGTAAAAGAAACAGACAATAAAAATCAAAACAGAAAACAAATAGCCGATCCCAACAACCTAAACAATCATTTTCTAGGCAAAATAGCATGCTAATCAAGATTGCCAAAATATGAAGCTACAAACCTATTAAAAAACATCATTTTCAGGCAAACCCACTTTGTGATAAACAGCAATCAGGGTTTAGAGTCTCTAATTAAACCCAATTTTGCACTAATCATACAATAGTCCAACAGTCAATGTGCACACAATCCCTTAACAAAGAACAAATTTGTCCACTAAAGGTAAAAATCTCTACCAACCCCAGCAAAAACCCAAAACAAACCTTAATTTAATACATCAAAAGGATAATCAATAAGTACCTTATCATCCTCATAAACAACTTTAGCTGGGATCTCCTTGTTAATAATTTTGTCAAATCTGCAAGGAAAAAAAGGGTCAAAATTAAATCACCAGGTTCAAATTCATTTTACCTTAACTAAAGTAAGAGAGAGGCGGTGTTTGAGAATTACATGGTGGGGGAATCGGCGGAGCGAGGCGCCGCAGCGGCGGCCAGAGCGGCGTCTTTCTCGGAGGACATGGTGGTGGTGAAGTGAGAAGTCAATACTGCGATACGGCTGTTTGGGTGCTTTATAGGGTTGTTAGCAGTGGCCTTATCTGGGCTCACACTGGCTGAGCTCATGCTTGTTCACTAGTCGCTTCCGCATTGGGTCTTTCTTTTGGGTTCCTTTTGTCTCTGAGAATGATGCCACGTCACTGTCATGAGGCTCTCTTTTTTTATAATAAAAATAGGATTATTCTCCGTTTTAAATTTTAATGATGCTAAGCTAACACGATTGGTTACGATTTTATAAAAGAAGAGACCGAAACTTTTCTATCATTTTTATTTTATAAAAAATAAAAATTTATTCTAAATTTATCTTAAATATATATTATTTTTATATATTTATGTCCTCCTCAAAACACAAACTAAAAATATTTATAGAATATCTCAAAACAACTAAAAAAATAAAAAGGAAATTAAAAAATAACTAAGAAAATTCAATAATATAATCTTTAGGCTAAATTCAGGCATGTTCCTGGCCGGAACTTGCTTTAATTTAATCTTCAGATTTTACATAGTCTATCCTACCATGAACAAATCCACTAAACATTCTATATCAGCAAAGATTGATTTGGGTGCTGGTGCGCAACTTTTCCTCGACAAATCAAGTCTATCCTACCATGACAAGGAATGGAATTGAATTAAGAAAAGGAGAAAGATGGCATTTGTATTTTTGGATGGTACGAGGGCTCATTGAATCTTCATCAAACGGAAATGGAAAGTTGGAAGATGTTGCTATTAAAATGTTTTTTCCAAGATTATGAGTACATGGGTTTCATCTCTGCCTTCAAGATGCATGATCTTGCATTATCGTTGTCTCGAGATGAGTTTTCCATCATAGTAAGCATTTATCTCGATATTTCTTGGGATAAAAAGAAGTCAAGACTCCCCAATTCTGTTTGCAAGTTACAAAACTTGCAAGCTCTATATATACTTTCTGATGGATTCGAAGGGTTGCTGAAATGATCAGCCTTGGATGTTTATACCTAACCACCAAGCAGAAGCGTAGATGGTGGAATAGGGTGTTTGGGGTCTTGCTTTATTCGTTATTGATTGTGAAAATCTTGAATGTTTGTGCCAAGATATGCTAGGTCTTAGAAGCCTTCGAAAATTGAAGATCGTAGGTTGTAAAAGCCTGTGATCTTTGCCCCGAAGTATGGAATATCTGACTCACTTGAGAGTCACTCTGTATTGCCGGATGTGAAAATCTTGATTTGAATATGGAGGAAGAGAGATGAAGTGAGTCAGAAAGTGAATCAACTCAGCCTTCGAGTGATGTGGCTGCTAGAATTACCAGCAGCGAAAGCTTTGCCAAACCGTCTTCTTGGATCTGCAACTCCTTACCATCGCCCATGATCAGTCGTCGTGACAATTGCGTCGTCAGTTCATCTGCTGCTCGTGGAATTGTCCCTCCCCCTGTCGGTCTTTATTTTGGATTCATGCTGTGGAGAGTTTGTTCGCTCCGATCTCTGCTGCAGTTTTAGGTCAATGGGAGCTTTTTGGGAGCTGTATATGGCGGTGGCGCCTCTATGTCTCTCCTCTACCTAGCTGTTTTGGCTTTCTGGAGAAGCTTTATCTTGCTAGTCTTGAATTATGGTCCTATCAATTGTTGAAGAATATTTCGTATATTATGAATGCTTCTTTCAATACTTTCCGATGGTTTCTCCCTTTTGGTTCAAGGCAACTGTCAATTTTTTGGATGATCATGACAGAAGAACATAGAATTTCTGACCTCCTGTCAAAAGATTGTGAAAAATGTAAAATTCCTCCTCTGAACCCGCGTATACCTGCAAATTGCTTCAAATCAAATCACTTGGATTGTTTTCTGTCCCGTTCTGCTCCACCAGTACCATTTTTACAGACAACCAAGCATCATTGATAGCATTCTGGGAACATCTTGCAGTGCTTGTTTTGAATGGTTACCAATCTTTCAACGCTAATGGATTAGCTCCATTACACCATGAGATATCTCAAACCTGCAGACTGGCTGTGAAACCAATTATTTTGTTCTTCAAGGGAGAAGAGCTGGGGCTTCACTTGAATCTTGTTGCTCTGAGTGGGAAGAACGTAAAACCCACAAAGATCAACAACCTGTGTGTTTTAATGGCCAGGCACAAATGATTACAGGGCTTTTACTTAGAGCTTGCTAGATGGAACCCCAGCTTGTGAATTCCTGGATCTCTTTTCCACAGCTCGAGAAAGCTGCTTGACTGCGTCTTTTGGGAGGTGGCGACGACGGCTCAGCCGAAGTCCTCCATCAACAACAAGAGTGGTTCCATTGAGATGTTTACCTTCGAAATTTAAACGAGTGAATGAGTTTCTCAGTCAAGGGAGAACGGAAATCCATCAAAAAGAAAAGGAAATCCAAGAGAATTAATATTAAGATTTGGTGTATTTGATGACCAAATATGCTGGCGAAGCATATGAAATTCAAAGAAAAAAGGAAAAAGGCAAGCTATACATGCATATACACCGGGAACAATTACTGTCCAATATTGTTTTCTTTAAATTTATATTTTAAACTTTTTTAAAAAAACAAAAGGAGGGTCAAAACAATTTAGCTTGCAGCCACTGAGATGAAGAGCTCATAAGCGTCGGCAGGCCTTCAATTCCAGACTCACAAGCCCAGGCTCATTTTTTAATAACAAAATTTAAAATAATAGATGGTATGTCATTTGTCTTTTTAAAACTTAAGTAGGAAAGACGTCATCAGCCAAGGCAACTGTGTTATTTATAAGCCCAAATTCTGATTACCATTATGATAATTAAAAAATTTAGAAAACTTATATTTTCTTGAAAACATAATTTTCAAGTTATTTTAACTCAAAAACACTTTATTAATATATTTATAACACTCACAAAACCATTCAATCAAATCTCCAGATAGCCAAACAATAATTCAAAAACCCAAATAAAATTGTTTAGTTTTGGTTTTCTCATCTTAAATCTGATTTTTCATATAACATCAAAGCTTTAAACAACCATTATAAAGTTCCTCTCATTTCATGAAACTCGTAAATATCAAGAAAATTCATTTTAGTGATTAAAAATAGAATTAACAATGAATTTCTCTCTTCTCGCTGGAAACACCCCCCTCCCTCTCATCTGTCTAATTAGGTTTTGAAAAATAACACAAATGAAATCAAGTATGAAAATTGATTTTTTAAAAAATTAAAAAGACCTAAATGGTATATATTATGTTATATTTAATAATCGATGACCGAAGTGGATTTTTCATGCAATTTTTGGCACACCATCTATTTTTTGTGTCTGTTTTAGTTTGGTCTAATTTTTTTTTTTAATTCTACTCTTGATTAAGTATTTAGAAGCAATTGACTTTCAATAAGTATCAAATCGCATAAACAAAAAACTTTAATCCTGATTAAGTTAAAGCTACATTAGATGCGGTAGATCAAAAGAAATGACAAATCCTTAGTCCTTAAAAATTCATTCTGTCTTGTACGGACTTATTTTCTATATCAATTTTGTTTTTGTTTTTTTTTTTTTTTAAGTTTCAATGCGAACCAAATTAATGAAAAATTCCACGTGAAAAAAATAATATAAAACGAACAATGATAGAGATTGGACGAAATAAATGACACGACATACAATGTATTGGAATACTTAAATTTTAGTCTCTATAAAATGATAGAGATTGGACGGCACTTTTTTTCATAGTTTTAAGAACTGATGTGGGTGGCTGTCACGATCAAAACTGGATTTTGAGTTTTTTAATCGGATTATTAAGATTAATTTTTTTTTAAAATAAAAACAATATTATTTTAGTAAAAATATATAAAAAAAATCAACAGCCTGTAACTAAATTTTTGACCGAATCTTACAAAATCAACCGGGTCGCCAAGTTACACCGAGTTTTTTTTTTTTTCTTGTTTTTTTCAATCCGGCCTGGTTTGAGCACCAGATCAGCCGAGTCTCGAGTTAATTTGCCGAGCTAGTCTAAATTTCAAAAAACTAAATATATATATATATATATATATATATATATATATATATATATATTTACCATATCATTAAAATTCAATGAAAAAGAATTTAAAGCACATATTAATTGTTGTTAAGAAATCTATAATCTAAATACATCTTAACATGGTCGACGGCTAGCTAATGTTCTTTAATATTTTTCCCATGCTGCTGCTCAGATTTCATTCACGTATTTAATAAATATTACAGCATTTAATAATCTTTCGAGACTAAATATTGCATGAAATAAAAAACTTTTCGCACACAAAAAAACTAAATTAACAATTGCATATTTTTTTTTAACTTTTTTTTTTATCATTTCATAATATAAAAAACAAAGATAACTAAAAATATTTTTTAAAAATTTATATTTTTTAAATGTAACGGTAAAAACTAATATAATATCAAAACACATATTTTTAATTAAACATGCATTAAATCTCTCTCATTTTATATAATAAAATATATTTTTGAGTAAATTTTATATATCAAATATAAATAAATATTTTTTTAAATGAACTTTTATGATTGATATCAACTTGATATATTTAAATAACTTTAATAAATCTTTCTCAATTTAATATTAGATTTGAAAATTAATGATTTTTCTTCACAAATCAACTTATAAACTTGTTTATTTTAAAAGTGTTTTTTAAAATAATTTTATATATATATTTTCAGATTTTTTTATATGCTAATGTTAAAAATAAATTTTTTAAAAAAAATATATATTATTTTTATATTTTTCTAATTAAAAAAAACAATTTAAAAACATGCATTTAACTTCAGTAAAAAGTCGAAAGCCAAAAGTAACAAATGAAAGCCACAGATAACAAATCTAAGAAGTCAGGTTGATATTTATAAGGGGAAATTTAAAATATATTCCTCAACTATTAGGATAATACCAATTTTACAATTAATTTATTTTTTATTTCATTATTTCCTTAAATAAGTTTTTATTTCTTAATTAGGATTTATTTTAGAATAAATTGATTTATTTTAATTAATATACAACATAAGCTAATTTATAGAAAAAAATAATTTAAATAAAACTTGATATTAAATTGTTTTCGATAGAAGTTTTTATTGAGAATTTCATAAATTTCGACATAAAATATTTTTGTTTAGGTACTAAATAGAAACTTAATGTATAGTTTGAGGGTCATTTCGAGGTTTTTCGTATGTATAAAATCGTTTCCCCCACGTTATCATCGGCCGACGCGAGCAAAAACCCTAGCCACCAAATCATTAACACTCTCTCTCCCTCCTCAAAGAATCGATGGCTAAAAAACGAAAACACGACGCCAAATCCACCGAGCCAGCGGAAGAGCCGCCGAAGAAGCAGCAACAACAAGAACCACCAAAAGAAGAGCTCCAAGAAGAGCAAAACGAAGAAGAAGTAGAAGAAGTTGAAGAGGAGGAGGAAGAAGAATACGAAGAAGTCGAAGAGGAAGAAGAAAACGAAGATGAAGCTGATGAAGAAAACAATCAAAACGCTCAGATCTCAGCTGGGGAGGTTCAAAACGACGACGAAGATGAAGATGAGGAGCCGGTTGAGAAACTTCTTGAACCGTTTGGAAAAGACCAGCTGATTAATTTACTTCGTGAGGCAGCGGATTCTCACCGGGACGTTGCGGAGAAAATCCGGCAAGTGGCTGACCAAGATCCAGTTCATCGGAAGATTTTTGTTCATGGGCTTGGATGGGATACGAACGCTGAGGCTTTGATGAGTGCGTTTAAGCCTTATGGAGAGATCGAGGATTGTAAAGCTGTGTGCGATAAGGTTTCGGGGAAATCAAAGGGGTATGGGTTTATTTTGTTTAAGAGAAGGAGTGGGGCACGGAAGGCGCTGAAGGAACCGCAGAAGAAGATAGGGAATAGGATGACAGCTTGTCAATTGGCGTCTATTGGTCCGGTTCCACAGTCGAGTGGTGGCCAGGCTGGGCCTGTTGCTGCGGTAGCGCAAGCGCAGCAGCCAGTTTCGGAGTATACGCTGAGGAAGATTTATGTGAGTAACGTGGCGGCGGATTTGGATCCGCAGAAGTTGTATAGTTTCTTTTCGGAGTTTGGAGAGATCGAGGAAGGACCCTTAGGGCTTGATAAGGCGACTGGGAAGCCGAAAGGGTTTTGTTTGTTTGTTTATAAGAGTTCTGAGGGTGCTAAGAAAGCGTTGGAAGAGCCACATAAGAGTTTTGAAGGGCATATGTTGCATTGTCAGAAGGCTATAGATGGGCCGAAACCAGGGAAATCTCAGAAACAACCGCAGCAACATCATAATTTGCAAAGCTCGCATTACCAGAGGAATGATGGTGGTGGTTATGTTGGTGGTGGCAGTCGTGGTGGTCATTTAATGGCGCCGGCTGCTTCTGGGGCTGGGATTGGGTTTAATCAGGGTGCTGCTGGTCCTGCCCTGAACCCTGCACTTGGACAGGCACTGACCGCATTGCTTGCAACTCAGGGTGCTGGATTGGGGGGGCTGACTAATTTGCTTGGGACTTTGGGGTCTGCTGCAGCTGTGAATCAGGGTGGTTTATCTGGTGCAGGTCATGGCATGCAGGGTGCCTATGGGAACCAGGCGAGCATAAGTCCGGGAGTGATGGGAACTTATGCGAATCAAGGAGCTATGCAGGGTGGATATCCAAACCAGCAGACGGGACAGGGTGGTTCTGGGAGAGGACAGCATGGGCAATATACTCCTTATATGGGTCACTAGGTGCCCCTCAGGTATAATAATAGTTATTCCGCACTAGCTGAATTTTTGGGTGATTTCACACCTTGATTATGGCTTTTTAACCCTCATATCATATTGGAAAGTTACAACTCTGCCTTTACCATGCATTTTCCAAACGATTGGAGGATGCAATAGAGGCATTGCAGGGTTTGTAGCACTATGCATCAAGAAGCCATTTTCAGTTTGTTCATTTTGTAGCTTCTTATGCATTTAATGATCAATCCATGCACTTTTAGCATTTTTAATGCGCTCTATTCGAATGCTAACATTTATTTGGTAGTCTGTTTTTTCAGACTAGTTTTTCCACTTGAAGGTGAGTAAGGTCTTGTTCGAACCATACTCGCAGGAAATTTTTTTTGCCTCTGAATTCAATTACGTTTAACTCTTTACATGCTTCAGCATTTAAATTGATATTTCCGTGATTCTTTTAACCAATTTGTGAAAGATTCTGGCCCGAAACCTTTTCTTGGGAAATTGTTTTTTATGTTTTCTCATTCATTTTGCAGATCCCAAATAGGTGCATCAGTCTTTTAAGTACTGGCCTGCTGATTCTTCTGAAGTTTATGGAGCTTATGCAAATGAAGTCTTTATAAATATGACCAAAAGTTACTCTTTGCTGCAAAGGCCAGAATCTTAAAATGTCAAATGATGTTTATGTTTTCTCTACTTATTTTCTCCATTTCCTGCTCCTTTTCATTTTTAAAATATGTATTTTGAGATTCAGTATTTGGTTTAAAAGCTTTGGGTACAATTTGACTAATTTCAAGTTCTGTATACTCTTTGGAGTCAATGTTGTCGAACAAAAATGTCTTTTGAAATTTCTATCATTAGGAATACATGTTGCTTGAACTATTTACTTTTCAGGTGGTGCTTTTCTTTAAATATTCCAGTGTACTTGGTTTTGTTTATTAGAAATGAATACTTTCAACTCTTTTATTATCTGAATCTATTTGCATTGAAATGATGTATATTGGAACCGAAACTTTGCTGTGATCTATTGGTGCAATTTCTTGTGATGCACCCTCAACTGAAATTTGAAAACAATCTGATGTGCATGGTGAATATGATAATGTAACACAGGCTGCTTATAATTTCTCTCTGGAAGTGATCTTTCTGTGCAGGTTAAGAGCTCTAGTCCTCGCTACCTTGCTTGCAGTAATGTTACGTGGTTGGGTGGAAATTGTGGGGGGAGGGGGATTTTTTTGAAACTTTTAACATAATTTGATCATTCAGAAATCTGTAAAATTGTCTTGTGATGCAAAAATGGTTTGACAATTTTTTACCGGGAAGTTTTAGAAGCAGTGGTTTTATGATGCGGAACTGTTTTAACTGTGGATTTTCCATGGTATTGGGATGTTAAGTTGATCGAATTGTTTCACTCACATAGTCCATAATAGAAGCGTACATTTTTTTTTATTGAAAACTGGTTTTGACAACTTCTCCAAGAATTGGAACTTCCTCTCCCTTCCATCAGAATCATCTTTTAGAAAATTTTTAATTTTTATGGTATGGGAGTGATTTAGCTTGTGGTTTAACCCAGACAAAGTTATCATGTATGTTTTGAAATAGTTCAGAGATCCAATGCTTTTGAAGGCAGCATACTTTTTTTCATCTCCCTTGGGTAATGCTTGCTCTCTAAAATTTGCCAGTTTTGAAATCAAAACATTTGAATAACTTCTGTTACCGGGAGAGATGTTAGCTGAGAGAAGAATGAGATTTGTTTCTATCACTGTTCAATGATCAGTCTGCATAAGTTATTTTATTAAACTTGCTTTCACAACACTGCATAAGAGGCCCAAGGTGTGCCTTTATGGATGTGCTGGTCACTGAGCCACAGAAAAATGGGTGGTTGCAAGGGAGTTAAAAGGTAAGAAATTTGTTATAATGAAATTCTTTAGTTCTCCTAATGAAGTCTATTAATTCTCTACATTGTAGAACTACATGGAATTGCACAGGCCTTGTCTAGATCCAAGCTGTTCAACCCTTGCTAGATTTTGATTAAGTTCAGTGGTGTTAATTCGCAAGTTGAAAGCATTTTGCATACAACCTTATAACAATGTAATAAAAGGAAATAACGTGTGCAAATTAGTCAGAAGATTATAAATTAGTTCTAATCAAGTTCTCTAATTTTCTTAATGAAGACTGTTAGTATTATTTTTACATCTTAGTAAACAAGTACATAGAATTGCATTGGCCCTGTCAAAAAATCATGGAGTTACCCTGTTAGATTTTGATTAAGTTCAGCTGAGTTAAATTTTGCGAGTCAAAAGCATTTTTCCTATTACCTTTGACAATGTATAATAGGAAATATAAGGTGCACTATTTTGTTTCTTATTTTTGGTGTGCCTGCACGCATGGAAATCATGCCCTCTATATGGTTTGTTTGCATTTTCTTACTCATCATTTTCATCACTCTGTTACATTTTGCTAATGACAATATATTTTGTTCTATGAATGACACAGAATTTGTGCTTGAAAGGGTAAATTAATGGTATCTAGGATAACTTTTTTTGGGTCACATGTAATAACCCTCTACCTATTTGAAATAGAAAAAATATTTATTTATTGTTATTTTACTAACCATTTTCACAAATATATGAACAAAAAAAAGTATGGACTAAACAGAGTGACAGCATTTTTCGCTGAAAGCACGGGGTAGCTGAAAGTTATTATTTTCTACCACAGGTTTCAAAGATCTAGTTACGTTTCTCTGTTGTGTTCATATTTTGATCCTGAGTGGATTTGATATGGTTCACAATGTGCAAATTTTTCACATCTGTCACATTTCCCAAGTTTTCGTTGCCTTTCCACTCCAGACTTTCAGCACTATTTTCATGGAATTTCTTCCTTTGTCTTTTGAGAACTCCAGAAACTTTTTGCCTGTTATCATCATTTGGATGTATTGCGTTAAAGCACCTTATGCACCCGATAGGCTCTTGGAATTCTCTCTTTTGCCGTCCTCAATGTGTTATGACAAAGATTTAAGAAGTACACAGTTCTCCTGTCCAAAAAAAAAAAAAAAAGTTTAGACTGGGACACGGGGAACAGTTTTTGGAGCAAGTCATGTTTTCTTCCCTAATGCTTTGCACCCCGTTCTTCTCTCATGCGTGAGCTTGAATGCGATTGTGAAGTCTGGATGGGTTGGGTTGAAGCTGGGAGTATCATCTAATTTTGATCACCGTGGGAGCTCAAAGTGCTCTCAAACAAGGAGGCATGGCTGCGAGATGACCAGGATGAATGATTAAGATGCCAATGGCCTCCCTGTTTCCGAGTGTCGTTGGTGGGTGGCGTTAGGGTTCCGGCACAAGGCATGCAATTTGCAACTGAGAAGGTTGCCATTCCATGTAAATTCTTTCTTCGGAGTGGGCTGAAGCCCTAACTTGTAAAGTCTTGATGTCACCAGGCCTAACTTGTAAGTGTTGGTTTGACTTGCACCCTTTGGGAGTATGATTTCGTTGATTTTTCTTTATATAGAATGATTAGGGCAGTTTTTTTATTCGAAAAAAAAATAGAAAAAAAGTATAACAAATTAGGCCCATGTATTATCAAGCCTACCGCAACCGTTAACAACCTGAAGCCCAAGCCCTGCGGTGATTATTTCATATAATAAACAAATGGAGTCCTTGAAAATCAAAACTAGATAAGAGAAAAAAAAAAAAAAAAATCACTGTTTATTTAATATTCCTACCACTAAAATCAATACTGATGAATGCTGCCATCCATGTTTGAAGGTGTCCAATAAGTGCACAGTTTCAAATGGAGTCTTGACATTATTGCTTTCTCTCTCAGTGCTGGGAGCCCTGAATTTCATAGACCATGAACACTTAGCTTCATTGCACCCTGTTACATGCAAGCCTCAATCCGCTCAGCTTCGTTCTGCTATATAAAAAATTGTTTCAAGGACATGAATCCGTGAAGCAAACAATAGCAGTGAAAAAAAACCATTCTTCCTAGAATAACAACTCATTCATACGAGATTTAAAGTTTAAAATTATATGCCAAAATGTTAATTATCCATAAAAAGGTCACATTGTTTTTTTTTTTTTTTTTTAATATAAATTGTGCAGCCAAGTCATCTGAAATTGAAGATTTTAAGTGGTTGGGTGATGATTTACCATAACTAGATAGAAATATACTCTAAAATAACCTAACAAATATTTTTATGGACCAGTAGAAGGAGACTAGACCTAAAAGAAAAGTTAGTTCGTCGGACCAATATAATAATTAAAAAAAAATCATAATTTTTTATTTAAACATTGAATTTTTAGAAGATTTTTGAAACCAGTTATATATATAGAACTTCTTTGGCGGTTAATTAATACACTACACATATTTCATAAAATTAGATAGATTTTTTTATATATAGACTAGATTGGTTTTTGCTATTATATAAATAGTTGGCGTGTTATTCAAGAAAGATTTATGAATTATTAACCTTCAAAAATATAAAAGAGTTTTCTAGTTTAGAATTGAAACCCTAAAACTTGAAAAATCGTAGTTCGACGGCAAGAGGCTTAAAGTAGACGAGGGATCACTTGATGGGCATCATTGAAAGGAAGTCCATTATCGAACCCTGTAGCAGCTCTGTCACTAACCATTTTGGGTTTGCTGATCTTCATCTCCCTCCTTCAGCAGCCATGGAGACTCGCTTCCTTACATTGATCCACACAACTACTGTACTAAGATAGCTATTTATTTAGAAAACCACAATTAAACAAGTTTTATTTTAAGATTTGTAGTGCGATCGTGTTGATCTCTGTCTGTGAAGTCGGAAATGTTTGTTGGGCACAGAGTTGGTGTCTCGTGCATGCTTGTTTAAAAAGCATTCCTCCGTAGGTCATCGGAACTTGTAGATGCAAATTCTTAGGGGCTCATGGCCTGCTGTACCCCACCAGCCTATTAGAGCACATGCTTGCCTGCTCAATGAGGACGCCGGCAGTCCTTAAATCATGTTATAAACAAGAATAAATCGAGTGATAATCAATATTAAAGAAATCGTTTAGCCATGAGATCATGTTAAAGCTCCAAATCAGCTGTGGGATATTTGAATCTTAAAGTTGTATTTGGTTGTTTGGATCGAAGGAAAATATATCTATATATAAATTAATGTTTGGTTTTCTTTATTTAGCTGATTTTATTATAGATTTGACTTGATATAGATTTCAGTTACCAAGTTTTTTTTTTAATAAAAAAAATCAAAATGACTGGTTGGATCAGATTTAACATCTATATTCCAAAATAAATACATAGAGATATACTGTAAAAACGCAACTATTTTCCCCTTTGATTTCCTATGGCTAGATCCATAACTTGTGTTCCTAACATTACAAGAAAAAAGAAATGATAATACGGGTAAAAAAATTATCTTAATCCAATAATTTAAACAGTTAGATGAGGTTTCAAGATATGATTTATATTATTCTCTAATATATTCCTTCAAGTGAAAGTCCTTTGAGCTTGAAACTTGTAAAAGTTCACATTACTTTGTATTTAATTTTTATCAAATAAATAAAGATGATAAGATTTGAACTCCTGATCGCTTGGTCATTAAAGCTCTGATACAATATTAAAAAACAATCTTAATTAAATAGTTTAAGCAATACAGGCAATAGTTTTCAGCATCATTAGAGTAAACTTTATCTTAACAAAATTAGAGCCATATAAAATAATATACAATTACCAAGAGTAAAACTCAACACATGCTTCTAATTCCATAGTTTAATGCTCCAGCGATTAATTAAAATTCTACTCAGACTATGAGATTAAAAAGCTTATTAAATATGTTTTAGTACAGTGGCATGTAGAGGGGAGTAGGTGGACCACATGATCTGCATAATACTCTCCCTTCTGAATAACATTAAAAAAATATACTTTCCATTTCTTTTTTCAAGGCAATTATAACTAGAGTTGGAGGTGGGCTTTCTGTTTTTTTTAAATTATTTTTTTTATGAAAAATATTAAATTGATTTTTTTATTTTATAATTTTGATATGATAATATCAAAAATAAAATAAAATTTTTAAAAAATTATTTTAATATATTTTTAAATAAAAAATATTTTTAAAAAATCTATACACCACAGTATTAAGTACTTTAATATGCTAATCCGGGGAATATACAATTTATGACTTGATTTGGGCTAAGTTTTAAAGTACATCAAAAGATTTTTTTTTTTTTTTAAAAGGTGAAACTACAACATTTGAATAAAAACATTTGACCCAAGTTATCCCAGTAAGTTTCAAGGTAATTTATGCTTTTTTTTCGAATTACTTTTCCACCTGGCTTTGAAAACTGTGCTCAGAACTGAAAATGGAAAGTATAAAGTATTTTTTTAAGGAAAAAAATAATTTTAAAAAGAAAAGGAGAAGAAAAGGCAGTTTTTTAAAAGAAAGAAAAAGGCAGCCAACCATTGGAATGTGGGATCAGTTTAGGAAAGTGACAGTCTGTCACCACTACTTACTGCCAAATAAAATGTCACTTCTGTAGATTCAGATCAGATCATGCAGAATGTAAGTACATAAACCTTAAAAATTTCCTAGATTGTCTTGCTTCTTTTGTTTCTTGGCTTAATTCCCTATGTCAGGATTTTGGATTGTCTCCTGTTGTCCTTATGATAAAATTTACTTGTCCTTTAAGCTTCATACTGTTTGATTTATAGCTAGCCTTGTAACTGATAATGCAGGCTCACTTCTTTCACATACATTTGTTTTCCTTTCTGGCATTTTGTTGTTTTTGCTAGACAATGTTGTTGTTTGATCCTTGCTGCAACATAAGCTGATGGATTTTTAAACTGTTCTTGATCTGTTGAGTGGAATGAATGACAGGTTTAACTGGATTAGATTGATAGTGAAAGGGAAAACAGCCAATGGGATCTCAAGTCGGTTCATTTGAAGAAGAAAATCCAGAGTCATTGATTGGGCAAGGCTCATTGTACAGCCTAACACTTGATGAGGTTCAAAACCAGTTGGGAAATTTGGGGAAACCATTGGAAAGCATGAATCTTGATGAACTTCTCAAGAGTGTGGACACTGGGGGTTCTTGGTCCTCACCTCTGCGTAGACAAGGGAGCCTAACATTGTCAAGGGGTCTGAGCAAGAAGACTGTTGAGGAGGTATGGAGAAATATACAGCAGGAGAACAAGAAAGATGCTGAGAATCAGGAGAGAAATGCTCCTCTTGGTGAGATGACTCTTGAGGACTTCCTGGTTAAAGCAGGTGTGGTTACAGAGTCGGCTCCGCTGCAACAACAGGAAAGTGCTCAGTGGATGCAATTCCAGAACCCTACAGTGCCGGAGCCACCATATCAAAACAACATCATGACAGGCTTTATGCAAGGACACCCTGTTCAGCAATCCCTTCCTGTTGCGGATGCAGCATATCCGAATTCCCAAATGAACTTATCTCCATCTTCTTTGATGGGTACTTTGTCGGACACGCAGACTCCTGGGAGGAAACGGGTTGCTTCGGGAGATGTAGCTGAGAAGACTGTTGAAAGGAAGCAGAAGAGGATGATTAAGAACCGGGAATCTGCTGCCCGCTCGAGGGCAAGGAGGCAGGTAGGGTTTTTTTTTGAAGGTTTTTTGTGCATGAAACAGGTTGATAGTTGATTTAATTATGTTTAAAGGGTCTTAAATATTTTGATGAAATGAAAAACAGGCTTATACAAACGAACTGGAGATCAAGGTATATCATCTAGAAGAGGAGAATGAAAGACTTAGAAGACAGAAGGTAGGCGTCTTTATCTATGTACCGTCTACTTCTCTAAGATTCATGCTTGCCTAGTGCCACTCTTTTTTTACTGTGTTATAGTCATCTTTACTAGTTTAAGACGCAGTAAATGATATTCTTTTTTTCCAGTGTTGTAGTCATCTTTTGTAGTAAATGATATCAACCGAGATTCTTTCAGATTCAGGGTTTATCTGGCAAATGCATCACCATCCTCACTGTTGTTTATCACAATGGCCAAGCCTTCCTCCTTGTCTGTGTCGTTTTTATCGTTCTTGCAGATGGCTTCTATCTTGGATGACACCTTTTGGAATTGTTAGGAAAGTAGAGCTTAAGATTCTTTTTCTGAACCCTTCTTATCTATCGAAATGCAACTTTCAATCAGATCCTGAATTGTTTCCATATCCATTCCTATATGTTCTCTCTGCACCATTCTTCGCCGAGCTTTAACTTTCCTTTTTGCCCATAATTCTGCTTCCCGTCTTCCATACAGCCGTTGTCCCATGGTATATCCAGTGTACTCTCTCTATCGATTTAGTCTATCTTGACTTTCCATAGGCTTAGAGAGAACCTCCTTAAGAACTCTATGATGAACTATTTGTGTTTCTGTTGGCTCTTGTGATCACATCAAGGTAGAAGACCACGCGTCTATTTTCATTCTATTTGATCTACAGTTGATTAGGCAAAGAATAGCCTTAACTGATGGGAGCAACTGGAACAATTTGTTGCTCTTCTTCCTCTATGCTGTTGATTTTATGACCCTAAAATGTATATAATTTCATTTCCTTGCATTTGTTTTTAATTACAACGGGATTTTTTGTTGCAGGAGGTGGAGAAGGTTTTGCCATGTGCACCACCACCGGAGCCCAAGTCTCAGCTGCGCAGAACAAGCTCAGCCAGTTTCTGATATCTGTTATTCATATATGACTGTTGTGCTGATGCAAGTGGAAAGTAGCAAGTGGCAAGACATGATGACATTCTAATAGCCAACTTTAGTTGTCGAATCTCTAATCTGGCTGGACGATTATAATGTTACAGGTTTCACCTGCCAATTTTCCTTGTCTTTGCCAGTGTCTTGAATGTACATTTCAAAGTTCTCCATTGTTGTTTGTTATCTTGAAAATCTGTTCATGTGCTCTCTAGAGTAAAAAATGTGAACATGGTAGTTTTCTTTTGGCTAAATTCATAGAACTACCTAACGATAAAGGGAAAAAAACCATACCTCTCACACAGGAAAGTTACCAGAAACAACACAAACTGAATTAAACCTTAAATCCTGCAGATTCATAGGTATGATGACAATCTCAAACAAACCGAGCTAATAACCAGGCTCTTGCACTCCAGGGATGTGGAGAGACCTGAAATGAACTAGGTTTTACTTACCTTGCTCTCATCAGCACTCCTTAGTCTATGATAAGATGAGAAACCAGAAACATCACAGTTTCATCACCCCATCGCTTTTCTTAAATGCGTGAGAGAGAATATCTCTAACATCGACGAGAGAAAAGACAGGACTAAAAGGTGAAAATATGCCGCAGTCAATGGGAAATAAAAGCTGAAGAAACTGGTACTGGTCGCATAGAGTTCGTTGTGACAAACCAGCAAGAGCATCAAAATCCAAAACACATGCTCAGGCCTGTCAAAAACCATCTGAATGCTTTAAGTGAGGTCCAAGATATTTATACTATAGTTAACACCCTCCTCAAGTTTGGCTTGAAACTTGCACAATTTCAAAGGTGATGAATCCCAAGGGTGATGAGATTCGTGATTGTTAGTAAAGCTATGACGATAGTAAACTTCCAACCTAGTTCTTTACTTAAATGCAGAGAGTATTGGCATTTTGATTTCGTATTCTAAACACAAAAGCTAATAGAAATTTCATACTTAGTCTCTAAACACACATATACAATAGATTCTCTTATCTTGCAAAGCACATTCTTTATCCCATAAAATCCATCTTGAACAAGAAGATTGAGAATTTGTGCATAACAAGATAGATAACACAAATCCCAATCGAGAAGTGGGATTGAACAGAAAGCTTACTTGTGATGATTTGGAGGACCGACACCTGCAAATATGAGAAGCACACTTTCGTTGATTTTCCACTCAGTTAACAAGTCTGTAATAACTTCATAGAGCGTTCCCACATCATAATTGCATTCCGGATTCCTGAGAGCAAGAATTTTCTTCTTCTTCTCTGATCCATCATCAATGAAGCGCAGTGTCGAGTAACATGGTGGGGACACTAGACCTAGACAATATATTACACGGTTATATGGACAGAGATGAGGATGGCCTGACCGTCACTCTTTGATCGAGAGAATAAGCTCATAAAATCTATTTCATTGTATTTTTTTCCGAGTTATTTATCTAGGCTTTATTTGGACAGTCTTATTTAGTGAACTAAACCTAAAAGCAAAATCCTACCCAGCGAGGTCCGAGTAATGAGTCTCTCGAACTTTATCAAGCAATATATCTTCTAACAGTTCCTTTTTGATTAACAGGTCGAACATCCCAAGAAGACACGGAAATCTAGTCCAATCAAGAACAAAGTTTTCAGCAAGAAAAGAATAAGATCTGAGAATGCTTAAATAACTACACAAAGAAGGTTTATACCACGTACAGTGATAAAGGAAGTCATCAGCATTATTTATAGCAACTTGAAAATGGTTGCATAGCAGTTCTATTGTTTTTCCTTTAGTACCATCACCACGCAGCCTGGCCATCAGAACCAGTTTTGTTCTTGATAGCCTTCTAGTTTATTCAGGAACATTTTCTGCTGTGAATCGAGTAGGAACTGCATTTGATGGTGTCACTGGTGGAGGTGAAGGTAGGGTTGCTTCTTGAAGATTTTCCTTGCAAATTTATGTGATTTTATGATGTTACTTGCACTAAAAGAAAGACCTTTTGCTGATTCTACTATATGGATTGATGTTGTTTGTACACTTGAAAAGCCTGTCTACTTGTAATGTTTTGGTCAGGTTATGTGTTGATTTCCTTTGCAAGAGAAGTGAGTGTTTTCTTTGTTGTCGCGGCAAAAGTTGTGGGGAAACATGCAGAAATTGATGTGGGCATTTATGCATGGTTATCGGTTATCTATGGTACCTTTGTTGAAGAAGATCTTTGTTAAACTACCTAGTTAAACCCTGTTCAAACCCCATCAGAAGAATATTCTGAAATAAATAAATAAAAAAACTCGTTTTAATAAAAAATAGTTGATCTAATGACCTAATAACCCAGAATAGTCTGAAGAGAACTGGTTGTGGGAATCCCAAAATTTTCCAGGTTTGATAATCATATGATTAGGCCATGGAATTAGTCAATTTAAACAGATTTTTAAGCAGCTAATGGCTTTGAAAATAACAAGGAAGTAACTAGCGTTGATTGCTACAAAAAAAAAAAAAACCCTTGTTAAGAGTCTTTTTTTTAAAAAAATAAATTTCAGTCGCAACAAAGTGAAGATTTTAGAAAAATCATTCTTTTTTCATTAAAAAAATGTTTGTGAAATAAAATAATTTAAACTTCAACTGATCACTGGAGTTTTATTAACTAAAAACGAATAAAAAATCCAATTAAGAATTCTTTACTATATTGGACATCTAATTTGAGAGAAAAAAAATACCAAATCAAGACTGGCCTTAAAGTTTGGGAACTTTAATGAGGTTTTCGCAAAAAGACAGAGGGAAGCCCATGTTACTCCTAACATATTTCTGCTAAAAATTTAGAAACATACAGATCCTACATGGTACAGAATCGAACCTTGATTCAAGATTAGCCCATCGATTTATCTATAGTGGCAGCAAGTCCTTTACAAAGCTTTTCTGTGACTCAATTCATTGTTCCAAAAATCCATGAAAATGGGCACACCAATTGCTCATGCACACGCCAATTGGTTAAAGAAAACATTCAACAGGCTGCTAAAACTGAAAGCAGGTTGATAGGTTAAGCCCTTTTTGCACGTCCACTAGGGATAGTGTCAATAGACATTAGCAAAAGATAGAAAGAGCATCAAAGGTTAACCCGTAACAAGCTGTTCTAAAACCACATTCAGGAAGTAGCCCTACGCTATATACATAACCAGCCCCATGCTATATACATACAAAAACCAGAGCCCACGACACAAGATCATCCAGTTTTGCCATACTTATAGTTCACAGAGTTTCCCAAACTTCAGCAGAAAAACATAGAGCTGCGGACATTGTGGTGTAGCTCAGGAAGCTCAGGCACAGGTGCTTGCCCAGCAGAAGTCAGACCTCCATGGCTCGAAGATGTCTCTGACATATCATCAAACTTCAAGAATTGTGAAATCTGAGTTGCTGCCAAGTGCGCGTACCGGACTGGAGCAACTGCAAGGGGATTATAGCAATAAAAATAGCTCAACAGGTGCGGATAAGAGGAATTTGGTGCAGAACATGAAATCAATAAAAGCTAGTAACATCATTCCCTTATCAGCTTCAGATAGGAAAAGCAACGTGTAAAAATATAAAAAGTAGCAGCAAAAGTAAATAATAATGGCCAGTTTCGAGCATTTCAATTCCTAATTTCGAAGTAGGGATGCATAAGCATAACAGAACAGGGATCTGTTCGTTACCTAGGGATATTGCTGTTGTGCTTCTTTGGTACCTGCAAAGTTTTTTAACAGATTACCATAAATGTGCTTCAAAATACCATTTTAAATAACAAAGCAACCCAATATGAACTTACACATAAGACAAAGAGTGAATCAACTCCTGTAGATCATCAGCTGAAAAGCCAATCTCATCTAAAAGAACATGATAATGTGTTGGCCTAGTTGTTCCCTAAAACATCAAAATGGTAAGAAAATTAGATCATTACACTAAAACCAATGCGCCCCCCCCCCCCCCCCAACTCAATCAAGTAATCAGCCATTTATGTTTTGTCCATTCAGACATGCAATCTCCAACATCAAGAAAGAAATGATGTCCTCAACAAACTACATCAAGTATAAACAGAAAATAAAGTCAGTTCAATGATAAAAAGTTAAAAACAACTCACTATCATCCCTGCATGGGCACACATGTAGAAATCATAGCTTTGTGGGTGACAAACAGCATTATCAATAACAGTTCCTGCATATTGGGAAAAAGATTATATAAATATCACCAAAATTAATTAAACTTGCTTGTTCGATTAGAATTTGGGAATGCCAACCAGGAGGAACATTGTCCGGAGATCCATCTTGGAAGAATTTAGTGTGGTGATTTTTCTGTGCAACAATTACAGTGAACTTGGGTGACCAGCTTTCATCAAGGAACTTGCAGGCCTGACGAACACAAAGAGGAAAGTTACTTAGAAGAAAGTGTATTTATGTTCTGGTTACAAATAAGTAATAACCTTTTATCATTTGATAGTATTTTAATAGCAAGAAACCTCAATGATTTGATCCAGCTCGATGTTGAGGACTTGATTGAACTGCGACTCACTAACTCCATCCCTTTTTTTAACATTGAAAAAAAAATGAGCATGAATTTGTGGGCTTTCAGTGATGGAAAAAGATTTATGAGACAAGCTTATAGCTAAAGCATAAATTTAGTGCAGCTTAGTAACTTTCTTTCAAAATTGGAAGAAAAGGAAAAGGTTATAATTGACAAGAATGCCAAAACATTTCAAATGCCTTGTCATATAAAGCAGAGACTTCACATACTCAATGCTTTCAGAAAACAAGTAACGGATGTCTTTTGCCTCGTTACTTTCATTGTAACAAGGCCCTCTTGCTTGCAACATCCATTAAGACCAAAAATAGCAAAATGCAGGTGTGACAGAATACAGAAGAAAGATAAATAACCAACAGTGCAAGGACCAAGAAAGTCAGTTCGAAGAAAAGGAAACTGACCTGAATATGATTATCTGAGCTGGCTTTGTTTGGCCAGAACTCTTATAGTAGTCTAACAGCAATTCCCTGAAATTGAAAGGATTTCAAATATCTATTTATACAAAGGGGCATTCAGGTACAGAAAAAAGACCAGGTCCAACAATGTAGTATAGGAAAACATTTTTTAAATTATAATTGGCATATATTGCTCACCTAACAATCCCACAATCATCTTTCTTATCTGCTGTTAGCTTAAAAAGAGAATCTACCATCTCAACTTTTGGTGACTGACTACGCACAGAAGCTCTATAACGAGAAAGTAGAGGCCAATTTCTAGAACTGACAACCTTTGGAATTGAAAAGAAAAAAAAATGAAGCATCACATAATAGTTTGTGACTTTGAACAAACTGAAGAGGTGATTGTAATAAAAAGACAATCCCTTAAGAAGAATTCATCCCAGATATGTCCTACCGCAGCAATGGATGGGATGTCAGACTGACCAGGCGAGCCATGTGATACATCCATCCCAAATATTATTGTAGGAACTTTTGAAACAAAAGGGATGTTTCGTGATTGCTCCATAGCCAACAAAGAATTCAAACCACCGAGCTATCCAGACGTGAAAAATTTTGGTATGTTAGAAAAAAAAGCTGCATTTGCAGTGAGTAAGTAGAAAAGAAAGGAAGAATATTTCAAATGATCAATATTGGTATGCTATCTCACCTTAGCATTTATCTTCAGGAGAACATTCAATATATACTGATCATTAACTCTAGTGGGTGCCAGGCATTGGTTGAAAATTCCATATTCTGCAAGATTCTTTCGTTTCCAAGGACCTTAAAATACAAATTTACCAAATTTATCCAGAACAGAAATTACTGCACATAACATTAACTAGTTGTATCAATCAAAAGAACAATACACACAACAGCAAGGATCATTTATCATATAAATCAGCTAACCATATATGTCAGAGTTCTTCCTATCAGGAAGAAGACAAACGAGAAAGCGAGGAGGAGCATCTGGAAAAGCTGTTTGTATCTGTTCAAACATCTTATCCACTCGAACTGGAGGTGGTGCCCGTCGAAACTGAGCATTCTCTTCAAGAACATCCATCGGGTCACTTATGAGCTGCACCAAAGCAGAAAAAGGAATAGCATTTAGGACAAGGAACTAGATTCAAATGAATATTACAAGAACATTGCACAAAATTTTGAAAAAACGTACAATCCCTTTCATTTCTCCAAATTTTATCAAATCTCTGACTAGACCACGCACATCACAACGGGCGGAAAAGTTCACCACTGCCCAGTTTTCAATTTTAGAAGGTTCAAAAAATCTCTGCACAAGAGGTAACTTTGTTATTACAACCACTGATAAAAAATGAAGGCAAATAGAAACATAGACTAAATTCCAAAAGGCACCTTATTATTAAAATTCCACCGCCCATTTCTTGGAATAACATCCTCACCATTTCCTGCTTTTAACTATTACCAAAGAAAAAGAAAGAAAAAATAACTCTAATGATTCAGAGCCTTCAACCTGGACAGTGCTGACAAAGTCAAAGAGAACTAGAAAAAATCTGTAACAGATTACAGTGTATTAAAGAATAGAAGACTAGACACCTTTGGAGCAGGAAGCACACGGCCCTGAACTTTTGTAAACTGGCTGCTAATGGTGATGCCACAAGAACGCAGCATTGGTTCTGCAGCATAGTTGTTGCTTTTCATTACCTGACAAAAAGCGGCAGTTTATCTTAAATGGGGAGCAATATAAGAAACAGAAATCATCCTCATTGAAAACCAATGAACAAAGACTTACATCAGCTAAGATCCTAATCTTTTCTTGGGGTTTTTGTCTTGATTTTTCTACTAACTGCGATCTCTGATGGACAGTCAGTGCCTTTGTGTAGCGTTGCAAGGAAAGCAGTGAACAAAGCTGGATAATATTCAGAAATTACATTAGCACAGACAGAGGCTAACAAGAAAGATGTATAGCAGCATAGAGCCATGAAAACAGGAAAAGGATCAAGCCACCTCGACAGGAATGTAAGTAGGCCTTTTAGGCTTGCCAACATTGATGCATGGCAAATCTCCAGAGTACCGTAAATCTATGCTGCGATGATTAACAAAATAATCATAAACTGTAATGTCAAAACTTTCAACATCATTTCCATCAGCTGATCTTGATTTCAGTGAAAACCTGTTTGGAAAAAAAGGCACAGGTACATGAAAAACTAATTATGGATTGGCATAGTTACATGTAGGTAACACGGCAACTGGGAGGAAATAACATGAGATGAGAATGACTAACATTTGCTCTTTGCAACTATTTTCACTTAGGCCAGTGATTCTGTACTCTTGATTGGTAGGTGACACCTTTATCCTCAAATTTTTCATTGTCCGCTTTGCCTATCATTGAAAAGATGCAGTCAGCCACATGAATCTGGTAAAGTGAATTTTGCTGGTGTAAACAGAATCTGTACCTTTGCCCAGTCGATCTGAAAAGGGTTCGACACATTCTGGTTGGCTATGAGAAAGTCAATAAGTGGCCCAGGCTGTATTATCGTTGTAGTTGAACCATCTGCCTTGAAGAGCACATATAGGTAACATGGGAAACAGTTTGAGAAGGACTATGCCATAAAATAAAACTCACCCATATTTAGGGATAATCCACCCTGCAAGGCTCGAAAGCTCGAATGAAATCCTCGGCATCCAAGGACTCCTCCTCCCAGATCAACATAGTTCTTTGGATTGTTGTGAAAGAATGACTGGCGAACAAGAAGGCAACCCCTGGAAGAAAATCAAGCATATGGAATAAAATAGGGTAAACCAAGATAGAAAGAAGATGGTAGCTAGATTTGTACTCACTGTTTAGCTGCATGCTGTCTTAAAATGATGTCTAAGACTCTTAAGGCTTCCTGAGAGTTTTCCGATTCTTGACCACGCAAAGCAGCTGCAATAGCTTGCATAGGGATTTTGGCAGCAAAACTCATCTCCACTTTAAATGTTTTGGACTGGAATGCCCGCCTCATCCTCTTTTTATCGGTCTCATTAGGACTTCCATTGCCAACAGGGCTTCCATTTCCAGAATTCCTGCACACAAAATAATCCCAATTGTCATTCACAATTCCTAACAAAGAGGCAAAATGCATCCACATACCTATTTGATGAGAAACTATCAAGCAAAACAGTGAATTCCATTTTGTTTCGTGGCAGAGCACCAATTGTGAATAAGCTCTTCTCTCCATCGTATGCAAAGTCCTTCCCGGCAAGATCTGACCCATAAGTCTCATGAACTTTGTCAATTAATCTTCTCCCAATGCCCTTTGCATCGACAGGGCGACCATCCTCATAATACAAGGCAACCTAATTCAATGAAGAACAAAATTACAAGGAAGAAAAGAACATGAGTCGAGACAGAAAGATTACATGCGCAAAGAAACTTACACTGTAGTGAAAAAAGTGGCCACCAGTATTAGAGATAGACACTTTGAAATGATTTGTGACTAGTTGTATTTTTTGCCCTCTAGACCCAACTCCACGCCTGGTAATCGGGGAACGTTTTAATTTTGATAACTTTTTTGTTTCCTCAGGAAAAGTGTCTGTTGTCAATTGAACAGGAACTAAATTTGGTGGTATCTCAGGTGGAGGAGGAGGGAGGGCATCAGGTGGAGGAGCGAGGGCCTCTGGCTCTTCATTAGACTCCATTTGGTGCCTGAGGCGTTAAAGAGACAAACATACTAAGGCATCAAATGAAGCATAGGTAAGCTATGAATCTATGCACGCATTACTAAACAAAACATAAGTTGAATTATCAGAAATATAGAAACCAAAATTTTCATTCAAAAGCAGCCATATAAACAGCAAAACATTCAATTACAGAAAGTCAATAAGAGAACCGTGCCTGTGGCTCATAGCACGATGCTGAGTAGAAGGGGGGGGGGGACTTCACATTTTAAGTAATGTGGGAGCTCATACTTTCATGAGAAAGATAAGGGTGTACCAGTAATTTGATAATTAAGACACCTTCATACATACGAGAGAACGAAACCCCTTTGTCTGTTCTGTTATCCTCTTAAAATCCTAAACACCTTTTCCTTTCTTTACCACACAAGCCAGGTTTTAACAACATTTTTTTTTTTGGGGGGAAACCCAGAAACTCAGAATAGCAAGAAATTCTTTATAGTTTAAAAAGGGAAGAAAAAAAATCTTTTTTAAAAAAAATTCTTTATTTCACTTATTGGTGAAAAAAGGAAACCCATTTTCCTTCAAATAGTGAATAAGAAACAGAAAAAAATGAAATTTTACCAACATTTAAAGAAGAAATAACTATCAATAACATAGAACAGGTGTTTAAAGAAGCAAAATCAGTGCTTTTAGTGGCCCATTTCAGTTTCATGGCCCCTCAACCTTTTGTAAGTGAACCCCTGAACACAAATGCATGAACATGTGCACACACAGTACACATGAACCCAAAAAATTGGGTTTTTAGTTGAAAAACAAAGAACTTGAAACTTGAAACTTGAAACAGGGACTATAGTAGTATTTGTGAAGGGTGTAGGTGTCTTTTGACAAAAAAGACCAAATTGGTATCCAAGCTGGTCGCAACAAGAATCTTTAGACCAGGGAATGTAGATGCTTTGTCTGTGATAAAACCCATGCGTTAAACTGAAACCTTAAACAACAGGAACAGGAACAGGAACATAACTTATGTAAGAACACGAACATAACTTATGTAAGAACACATTACAAAAAGAAACTAAAAAAAAAAACCCAAAAAATAGACAATGCATGTCTTGAACTGATGATGGTTTTTTGTGCGTTTCCAATATCAAGACCCAAACTTTAAGTGGGAAAAGGGATACCCAAAAAACCCTTAAACCCCACAACTTGAAGCAAATCAAAAAAGCAAAACAAAGTAATTAGCATAGAATGCATGGTCAAACCCATAAAATAAATCAAACATTCCTGGTTATTTACCTGATGATAGCTAGCTAAGATCCCTGGAAACTTGAAAAGGACCGAGATTGCAAGAGCTAAACAAAACCCAGAGCTCAAAGCTTTGAAACTAGTTGATAAGTGAAAACGGGGTCCTAACTTAGGGGTGTTTGTGTCTAAATAAGGGAAAAATTTGAAAGTACTAGCAGGGACATAATCAGTGACAGAGCAGCGGTCACATCACAGGGTAAACGAAGAGACTTTACTGTTGTCTTGTTTATCGTATGGTTTAATGATTTTACTTAGCCCCTCAATTTTAAATTTTGTATCAGTTTGATTCATTCACTTTCATTTAGTCCCTGTTTTGTCCTTTCGTCTGTAGCGGCATTAACCTCGCTGAATAATTTCTTATTCATGTTTAATTGCTTTTTAAGACATATTAATATACTCATGTTAGATTCAAAAACTGAATATGTTTTGAACTCCAAATATTTAAGAATATTTGATCTTGAAAAAAATTACAAAACAGGGGATTACAAGGATGATATTGAGAAACAGGAGTGGATGGAACTAAAACAAAACAAAATAGAAATTAGAGAGATGCACCGTTATCAACCCTGCTATGTATAGCATGGTCGGTTGAGCTCACTTGCTGTACTCTTGTCTCTTCCTCTTTTGGCAATGAAGCAGAGTGATGTGGAGACAAGTCTAGCGATCCTAGAGCTTCTTACATCAACAACTACCACCTGTCATTTATCATTTGTTGTTCATTGGATAAATGTTAGTTCTAGGATTAGGATTTCTATATCTTATTTATAATTTGCTAGATAAAAAGTTTTAATATTTATAAATTATTTAAATGATATTTACCACATTATAAATCCAAATATCAACCTTGTGTTTGTTTGGTTAAAACTCAAATTAGTGAGATTTACTAAATACTTTAATCTAAACAATAACATAAAGCTGCTGATGTAAACAAACTCACAATATTATAATATCAAAGATGCTAATGATATGTAATTAACATTAACCTCAAAGAACAATTTCAATCATCTTTCTGGGCTTGTCATAAGAACAAGAGATATAACATATATAGATGGCCCTTAAAACGAGCCCAAGACCCTAAGCTGGCCCAAGTTACTCACTGTCGTTTAAGCTGAGGTTTTTCCTTGTCACAATCGTTTTGGTCTAAAACCCTCGTCTCTCATTGCCGTCTACATAATCACGTCGGGCTTTGCTTTGATTAACGAATCTGTAAAAATAAAAAAGATTGGAGCTTTTTGAACTCTACCCGTTTCCGGAAAGTGGGTTTTGATATCAGCTAGGGTTTATTCAAAGCAAAGAAGATTTTAGCTCTGAAAGTTTCAGGTACCCTTTGTTTTTCTTGATTCAAAGTTTCTATCTTTTCATATGGCAATCTCTATTCTTTTGAATTTTCACTGTTCTTTACTCTAAAGTTCTGGTTTTTATTGCCTTTTTTTATCATTTTTCCGCTTGCCTTGTTGCCCTAATAAGTATGTGATTTTCAAGACCAATTATTGTGTTTTTAAGAGCAAGGATGGCAGTTGATTTGTTTAATTTTTATTTTTTTTTCTTAAACAGGAAGAACAGCAACAAAATGTCATCCTTAAGGAATGCTATTCCTAGAAAGGCTCACAAGGAGAGAGCACAACCGTGAGTCATGTTTTGTTTTCCAGTTTTGGCGATTCTTATATTTGTGGTGATTTGTTGTTGTTGTTGTTGTTGTTGATTTGATTTTTGGATGCCAGTCAAGCAAGGAAGAAATTTGGGCTGCTTGAGAAACATAAAGACTATGTTGCACGTGCTAAAGCTTTTCACAAAAAAGAGGAAACTTTGAGGGTTAGATTTAATTTAGATCGAACATTCTGATTTTTAGGTTTGATGATTTGTAATGTTATGGTTCATGTTGCTAAATTCTTGGCTGTGGCTATGGCTATGGCTGCGACATGTTTCTTTACAGAGGCTTAAAGAGAAAGCAGCATCGAGAAATCCTGATGAGTTTTACTTCGGAATGATTAAGAGTAAAACAGTTGATGGAGTTCATCGGCCACAGTAATACAATACTTCTTTGTTATTTGCTTCCATTTTTTTGTGTTTTTTTTTTAATTTTTAATTATTTTTTTTTGTTATTGTAGGAGTGAAGCTAACAAATACACTCAAGAAGAACTATTGTTGATGAAGACGCAAGATATTGGATATATCCTTCAAAAAGCACAAAGTGAGAAAAAGGTGAATGATTCAGTCACAGTTTTACATTCTGTTTCTGGTTACTTAACGTTTTCTAAATGCTTTCTTCTCACGATCATTTTAAATGTAATGGCTGCTGCAGAAAATTGAAAAGCTAACTGCCACATTGCACTCGCTGGATGGCCGACCCTCGAGCAAGCATATTTACTTCGCTGAAGATAGGTTCGAACTTCCCAGTCACTTATTGTCTCCAAAAAATTGTATATGCTGCTGACATTTAGTGCCAAAGAAAATTGATGAAGACCATTACTTGAGGCATTTATGTGTTGAACTTTAATGGAAATAATGCATTTCTATATATAAAGTTTTGTACCAAGTGAAAATTGGCTTGGTTGCTGACTTCCCATTGTTTGTAGTTCACTAAATCAATGCTCTTCTGTCATTCATAATGGAATTAGTGATGAGATCTAGCTTATTATTTCTACAGTGATAAAACTTAGCCTGCTGCTTTTCTTGTCAACTCGAGCTAGAGCCCAAGGGCAACATGCAAACTTGCTTTGTTTTTTTTCCCTCATCCTAAATTCATGATTAGTGTTCTCTTTTTGTGGTAATTGATTCGTCATTGGATATGTATCCTCACTACTTTTTGCTTCGTATCTTGCAGGGAGGAGGCTAAAGAAATAAGATCACGATCTTCAGAAAATAAAATGGCAACTACTTCTGTTGACGTCCCTGATAATATTAAAAGGTAAAGGATGACTTTTGTTTTGTTAGACAAATTAATCTTGGGTTTGTTTTTCCCTTGTTGAACTTGATTGATCATTTTAAGAGGTAGAGAGGATTTATGCTTCTTTTGATATGATCAGGAAATCATTTACATGGAAATTTACACTCATTACTATTCACAATCCTAACTATCCGCTGATACCATTGCACTATCATTTAATTTAGTTGGAATCTTCCAAGAGTTGCACTTTGTTGGTTTTGTAAAACATAGCAGCTGAGAAGAAAATTTTCTTGAACTTAACTCACCATGTTAGCCAAGTGTTAGGAGCACTGAACCTTGTCCACAGTCTTGCCTGTTTTTGGCCGTAGTTCTCCTTGGTAAATGCAAGCATCTCATGTTTTCCTTCAACCCTACAGTCCTCTGATTGGGGTCAAGCATGCGAGGCATATGCAAACATGCGATGTCCCTGGAGGTGAGTTTGAGCTGGAATATGACCTCTCCCGCCATCAAGGCCTTGAACTTTGTTGAACCCCCTTTTGCTGCTGGAAACTTCCAGACTTTGGAGGCTTAAGAAATATAAGATAATTCAAACATATATCATGCTAATAGTTGATACCAGAGGGTGCCATTTTCTAGAAACTATTGAGGCTGTCGTATAGTTTTTTGTCATAAGCTTATTTATTAGTTTTTTGTCATAAGCTTATTTATTAGTTTATTGACCACCACCAATCTCCTCGGGAGAGTTTGTGGTTTAGATCATTTAGTTTGTTGTTAATCTATGGAACTTTTCCAGTCAGTATGTTCTTTTGTACTCTAGTATAAGCCAGTTATATTTTATTTGTTTCAAGTCCCACTGTATAAGTCTAGTTGTTCCATGGGCAGGAAAATAGCCAGTTCCTACAGAGAGCTTGAGGCCCGGAAGAACCGAGCAAACCAGTTAGAGAAAATATATATGGATATGGCACTGAAGAAGGAATTGCAGGTATCCAGTTCTTGCTTTTACTTCACTGTGTTAGGTTGTTCATATAGATCTTGAAATTGAATCTTCCATTTAATGATCAGAAAAAGGGACGAAAGCGCAAGCTGCGTGAGGATGAGATTGTCTGTCCAACTACGAAACCTGTGTTCAAGTGGCGTTCAGAACGAAAGCGGTGAAAGGTGGTGAAAGGTGTACGTTTAGCTGTTGGTCTCTCTATCAATCTGTTTACGGACGTCTATTAAGCTTGGTGCACTTGCATATCGTAGGAGTTGATGGTGGTGGGTCATACTCTTGCTGTTGGACCAGCATTTAAGCTGAACTTGAAGGCTCCAAGTCAGCTGGGAGAGCTGACAGTCCAGTTAAGATGGAATGAAATGATGGTGTCATTCAAATGCAACCAGTTGTACCAATATTTTTTTTAGTAAAACCTTTAACTTCATTTGAATGGTATGTGTTGATCATTTGAAATTGAATTCATGTTTTTGTTATCTATTGATTCAGCTCTGCAATTTTGTTGTTTTTTTAAAATAGTTTTTATTTGAAATTATATTAAAATAATATTTTAAAATAAAAAAATTACTTTTAATATTTGCATATTGAAATAATCTAAAAAAATATATATTATTATTATTTTTTTAAAATACCAGTTGTTGCCAAATTTAGGCTGTTTTTCCAAACCTTTACCCGCTATCAGGGGGACTCACAAAACGACATGTCTTTCTTAACCTTTTCCCCTCAGGTGGACCCCTTTGCTTTAACTTTTAAAAAAACTTGAACAGTTTAAAATGACGGGAATCAATTCAAGAAACTTTAAAGTAGTTGATGACTCAAGTCGGGGTTTATTGCTGTTGTGCTCTTATGAACATCGTTTCTCACACAAAATCTAGTACAAGGAATCTCTTAAACATTTCTTTTAAAAAAAAATCCAAAACGAAAAATCATAAAAGGTGTCGCGATCTAGCTTCTATTTTTAAGACTATTCCAACGTTCGTTTCTCACACAAAGAGAAGAAGAAAAGGAGAAGAAATTTTAAGAAGGATTTCTATTTCTTTCACGTTGGCATTAAAATATTAGTTAACGACTGAATTGTAGCCGACAATTCCAATCAAGAAAGATGGCTCTGTCAAGTATCAGACAGCACTTTTTGATGCCATGAATAAAGAAGGAAGTTTACTTTCTCATAAGGGGCCAAAACATTAGCTGTTGTGGCAGGCCGGCACAAGATGGCTGAGAATGGGATTGGAGAGTCTTTGTTGAGGAAGAACAAGTATTATGAGGACTGCCCAGGTTGCAAGATTGAACTTTCCAAAGAAACCAACACTGGTGTTCCTTTTAAGTATTTGCTCTATGTCTGGATTGTTGTCCTTTGTGCAGGTTAAGCATCATTCTATGGCTAAGATCTTTTCTTGTTCGTGTTGGTTTATTTTTAAATTTTGTTTCTTATTTGTGCAAGTAGAGATAGCTATATGTACTTGCCCATTTCCGTTGGATAATTGGCTCTCTCAAGAGGTATTATCATAATTGGCCCTTTCAAGTGGTATTATCATAATTTTCCCTCTCAAGTGGTATTATCCCACCTTGGACTCGTGGCCTTGTGGTGGGTTGTCTTCAAAAAGACTCTCTTCGTGAGAGAGGTGGTATCTGGAGATTTCTTGAATTGGTTTGCGTTGTCAATTGTTCAATTTGTTTCGTGTGATTGTTCAATGAAATGGTTTGTTTTGAGACATTGTTCAGGCAAATGTTGCTGTTTACAAGGAAACAAGATTTTTTTATATTCTAGAAGGTCAGGGATTTACACACAATTTTGCTGCTAATGAAGTTTTCATTTTGTTGCGTCTTCAGAATCCATTCTTGCAGTAACATCTGTTAAAAGCAGCAGTTAATTGTTGATTTGTTGTGGCATGAGTAACGTGGCCTAATGTAATCATGTGTCAAGAGTTGTAATGATTTGGTCCATAATCTAATTAGGTGGTTAGGTCCATGATAATTTAAGAAAGCTGACTGAAAAGGAGCAGTCTTCTTTATATAAAAAAATGTGTTTTCTCTGAAAAAGAAGGGGAAAAAAAATCACCTCAACTCAAAACAACTGTAGTGTGTCAAGATGGATGGAAACGGGATTGGAGAGTCTTTCTTGAAGAAGAAGTACTATGAGGACTGCCCAGGTTGTAAGACTTAACTTTTCAAAGAAACCAACATTGGTGTTCCTTATAAACATTTGCTCTATGTCTGGATTGTTTTTCTTGGTGCAGGTTCACTGAAAATTTCAACGAATCATATGCTTTTTTTGAGAAAATGGAATTTCCCTCTAATATCTGTGTTTTGTGATTTTGACTTTTGCAGCTTTGCCTATATCATCTCTCTTTCCTTTCCTCTATTTCATGGTGAGCATGTTATTCTGGAAAGTTTTATTTATATTACTACTTGAAATGAAAGTAGGCTTACTTGAGAATTGAGACTGATGGTTCAAATACCAATAGCTTGTGGAATTTTTTCCGACGTTTAATTAGCGGCAGGGAGGGGGAGGGGGAGGGGATGGGGTTAACAGAAGAATAACACCAGAATAAATGGAGCATCTGTGCTGGACAGTTTCATTTTCTTACACTTGATTGCAATGAAATTACTTATGTTCTGTCCATAGGTAATATTGTGACTTTTTAATAACGCAGCATCATACTGGAAGGGGACTCGGTTATAATTGTTGGTTGATAGCAGAACACGCAAACCATGCTGCTTTTTGGCATGTTAATAAAACCTTGTTGCCAATTTGACATCCAAATTAAGTAAAAGCACAGGCACTAAGGCGCCTTAGGACTCAGCTGACACATTTTCAAACGGGTATCACCAATGTACAATGGCTGCATAGCATTCCAAAGATAACAGTTGAAGCACTCATTTGTGGTTTTTAATACAGTTTGCTGTTTGGACCATGATTATGAAAGAACTCAGAGTCATAATGGACCTGTCAATCTACTCTTCTTTCATGTTCTTCACTCTTAATTCTGTGGTGATCTTGCAATTCTACAGATAAGGGACTTCCATATTGCAAAAAGAGAGGAGGACATTGGCTACTATGCTGGTTATGTGGGTGAGAAAGATTTTTATACGTGACTTGTACTCAAGGTCTGTTTACATAAAGATCTTGTTCAAGCTCCTTATTTCTGAAGATATCATTCATTTCCTGAAGGATCTGCTTTTATGTTTGGAAGAGCTTTAACTTCTGTGCTCTGGGGAATGATTGCTGATCGATATGGTCGAAAACCAGTCATAATATTTGGCACAGTATCAGTGTTAGTATTGCTCTAAGCCTATTTTATGCGTGATTGTTGAAGAGTTCATCAGCAATGTTCTGCTGGTTTAAGAGTGATTTTTTCTTATTGTGTATTTCTAACTCTCCTCTTATTTCAGGGTTATTTTCAACACCCTTTTCGGCCTTAGCACAAGCTTTTGGATGGCAATTTCTACGAGGTTTCTTCTTGGAAGTCTGTGTGGCATACTTGGTCCAATGAGGGTACTTTTCTTTTGAGATGTTTTAATGGCTTGCTATCTGAAAGTTCTATAGGATACAGTGTCAATCCCAAGTTTAAATTAAATCATTGCATCTTCTTTGTATTGACTGAACAGTAATCCTCTGAGAACACCCCCCCCCCTCTATCTGTGTACTGCTAGAAGATTTTTAACCTGAAGGCCCTTTCTGCCTTGTCTACTCTGTGGACGGCTTGTGGGCCATGTGGTTGTTTTCAAATGTTAAACAGTGCCCGCTACTGTTTGATTTGATCATTTGGCCTTTCTTCTTGTGTTACTCGGCAGGGTTACCTAGCGTATGATTATTGTTCATGGATATGTAAATGTTTAACACTGCTTTTATTTCCTGTCTGTTATATTTAAATATGCTGAGTGCTCATTTGACCCAGGCATATGCTTCAGAAGTTTGCCGTAAAGAATATCAAGCTTTAGGAATGTCAATTGTAAGAGAGCCTCTTCTTTTGTGATTGTTAAAGATTGATTGTAGCTTAATAAGTATCGAATGGATTATACTTGTTTCAGATCAGCACCTCGTGGGGCATTGGATTAGTTATTGGTCCTGCACTTGGAGGTTTTCTTGCTCAGGTAGTTCTCGATGCACTACTTATTGAACGAAATATCACCGAGATGATATTTATCTGTTTAACTCAACTACAATTACTTATTTATTAATTAATTTTGGAAATATTGACACTGTAGCCTGCAGAGAAATTTCCAAATATATTTTCTTCTGATTCTCTTTTTGGGAGGTAAGCATTAGTCCTTCGACTTTTTTACTTTAAGCATATTTTATTCCTTATTGTTCTAATCTTTTGATTTTCATTTGTGCTAAATTTCCTCCAAATGGATGACATTACAGGTTTCCGTACCTGTTACCTTGCCTTCTGATATCAATTTTTTCTGTCGGTGTATTGGTCGTTTGTTGTTTGCTTCCGGTATGTTACTGTACAAACTGTTAAATTTGTATCTTGTTCGATTCTCTCTGATTAATGCATCACTATATACTGCTTAGAGGTCAGATGCTCAAATGTGTTAATTAGATCTTCTTGATGCATGTTTGTATGCTCTTCTTGTAAGAGCTTTATATGGTTTAACATGGAGCCTTAAAATTTCTGCAGGAGACGATACACAACCATAAAGGAAATGATGAAGAGTGCAATGATTCTGATGCACTTGGGGCCACCACATTTGAGTCCGGCTCTTCTCAGAAAAGCCTGCTGAAAAATTGGCCCTTGATATCATCTATTATCGCGTACTGTGTGTTCCAACTTCATGACATGGCATATGCAGAGGTAATATTCACTCATGAAACCCTAGCTCATACATGTTATATTGTGAATTGGCCCTTGATATCATCTAACATGAATTCATCGATAAAAACCATATTTTAGGTTGGTCAAGATGTATGCTCCTATTCTCTTAAATACTTCTGTCTTTCCATCAACTGTGCCAACCATGAAATTTCTATAATTTCTTTTATTTATAAAATTAAGGTCACTAAAGTACACTGGCAACTTCATTTTAGGATTATTTCTCCCCCTCCTGCCTTCTCCTTCTTTTGTAAATCACTTGATATGTTCTTGTTATAAAAGAATCAAAGGCTACTGATGTGATCAACTTAATCACATTTCCTTCCCTACTAACTGCCTTTGGATTTCTTTCTATCTTCCATGAAAGTAAACGATAGCTACCTCTGTGTTATGATATATTAAAAAGCTTTCCCTTGCCTCAGAAATTTACTCAAGGATGCCTGATTGCCAAGCCAGGCTTAGGTTTAATAGAGTACTATGTTTTTGCCCTGGAGCATGTTACCCTTCTGGAGATTTTTTCTTGTAGTTAACAAATATGCTTGATCATAAATTGGTTATTTTCTTACCACAGATTTTCTCATTATGGGCTGTTAGTCCTAGGAAGAACGGGGGATTGAGCTTTTCCACTGCAGATGTTGGTGAAGTTCTTGCATTTTCAGGTAGTAGATACTAGATACCGACCAGCATCATCATATAATTGATTAAGCTCATAAATTTTTTATCCCTTGTGAGGTCATCAATTCTGAAGTTATCAAATGTTATGGATATGATATCTCTCACTTCATCACTTATTTATGTAGGCTTTGGACTGCTACTCTTTCAGCTATTTATATACCCAGTGGCTGAGAGAAATTTTGGACCGGTCATGGTATCTCGCCTAGGAGCAGTATGCCCTTAACACAATTTCTGCTTAAAAATAGTATTGCATCTGTATTTGATTGAGTCCTCCTTCACATAAAATATTTTCCTATAATTTACATAAGAATATTTTATGATTTACATAAAATACTTTCTTGCCATTTGTGAAGGTCTTGACCATACCGTTGCTATCTAGTTACCCTTTTATAGCTCTGCTAAAAGGCCTCACCCTCATGCTACTGATCAACTGCGCATCCATCCTGAAGAACGTGCTCTCTGTAAGTGCTTTGTACTTGAGCACTTAACATACTTATTTTAGTGTGCTGTCATTATTTGTTCTTGTCAGAGATTAATGCCTCTCTTGTAAGCCATTTTTCTGATGGACCTACTGAATTTGTAGTCCTTAATTCTGGTCTACAAGCTTCCCCAGTAACTTTTCCAATGTCCTCTCCACCCAAAAAAGGACATAGAAAACTTTATTCGACTAGCATTTAGCTGAAATCTGGGTTCACGAGCTTCCCTGCTAACTTTTTTCGATTCTTTCTCCACCAGATAAAGGACCTAAACAACTTTACTAGCATTTTGCTGAAAATTTCTTTTTTTATAAAGCTCAGATGTGAATATATGTTGGCATGCTATGAATGCCACTTCGGCCATGGACTTGTAGCACTAGATGTGTTTACACATTGAACTTCAAATGGGAGTTTTCTTTTTATTTTTTTCTCGTGAGTAGGTAAAAAAAGGGAAACTTATTTATATCATCCGTTCTGTTAATAAAATTATCAATCAATGTTTCATCAACCTCTTCCATTTCTTTATGACTCGTGTAGGTATCAATCACAACAGGATTGTTCCTTCTGCAAAATAGATCAGTGGTAACTTTACATTCCTTTTGCCTCTATGGTTTTCTCTTTTTCTTGCATCTTAGCAATAGGCTACAGGTAGATGACTTCATTTTGTAAAATGTGTTGCTTGAACTTAATGTCAGGCACAACAACAAAGGGGTGCTGCAAATGGAATTTCAATGTCTGCCATGTCCCTTTTCAAAGCAATTGGTCCTGCAGCTGGAGGCTCCCTGTAAGTATCCTTTTGTCTCGATTGAATGAACTGGCTAGTTCTATTTTGTGAGATTCAAATCGTTGCGGCATTATATTAATCTGGTTCTAGAAGCTATGAACTATGAAGCATGTTTGAAAGGTGTTATATTTCATGCTCAAAAAATGAACCAGAACATGCATCTACCGCATATGCTAGTGACAATTCTCCATCATGGTTTCTTGTGGAACTACCTCCTATCCTCAACCTTCATAGTGATGCAGGACTGATGGAAAATCATGAGAAAATAGAACATAGGTCTATTTATTCCCTTTTGCCAGTAATTAGCACCCTTCCTTAATCAAGCTGAATACCAGCTTTTGGAGCTATTCATGTATAAGAAACTGAAATGAAGGATTCGCCTATGATTGAAAGGAGGCCTAACAAGTCCAAATATGTGTTCTTTAAATGGGTTCGCTAACATTGATTTCCTCTGTCTCAATTTATTGTCACAGACAAACATCAGTTACATTCAGTAAACTGTAATTTTGCCAGCGTGTTTCTCTTCAACTGCAGTATAGGACAGCATTAAGTACTAAAAAAGGGTACTTGAAGGATTTTTAAAGTCTTTATGATGGATTGAGGGAGTAAGAAAAGAAACTAAGAAAAGATCCTAGTTTCTTGAACTCCCAAGAACATATTATCATTTTGCATCACACCAAACGTGGTTAACACTGATATCTTGAAGTGTCATTGGAATGCAACCAAGGTGCCTTGCTAACCTAGAAGGACTCCTAACATGAACCAATGCATAGAACACCAAGGACTCCTAGCATTTTAGTGTCCCTTATTGGTTCATCCAAACATTCAGGAACATCCTATAGAATTTTTTGGGGCAAAAGGAAATAGACAACGCGATTTATCCTGTAAGTGGATTTCATGGGATAATTATGTGTGCATCATAAGCCTTTTTTCTTAAATTATCTGTTTATCTAAAAACTTGCTCAGCAGTATGTCACACTGATCGATGCTTTCTTTATTTACAGCTTCTCTTGGGCACAAAAGCGTCAGAGTGCATTTTTTCTCCCAGGTACAAAACTCCGCAAATGCTCTTTCCCGTTCGTTAGAAGATATGCAGGTTCTATATTAAGGAACTCTTAGACTAGTTCTCTAGGTGACAGGCAAGGGCAAGACCAATTGTTCAGAACACCTAATTGGAAATGATAGATTGGTTATAAATCTGATTGCCCTTAATATTGAAAGTTGAAACAGCCTCTTGGAACTGGTCAGGGAAGATGTAACCTAGTAAACCAACAGATAACCTTCCCATGCCTAACAGATGGAACGTTGTTCCCCCTCCCTTTCTTGTATTATTTTCTGGTAGAATCATGTCAGAACCTTTCATCTAGTAACCCAGGCTTCATCTAATTTACTCTCCGACATTTTAATATAAAACCTTAATTAGATTGCCATTTTGCAATGCAGGTGATCAAATGGTCTTCTTCCTCCTTAACATGATCGAGGTGATTGGACTGTTCTTGACATTCAAACCATTTCTAGCTCTTCCTGATGACAACATTTCTTAGTTCTGCTTCAAAAGTTGACATCAACCAACAAATAAATAAATAAAAAACACTAGGAAACCGATTCCAAATTCTTTTTCCATATAGCTAACCCAATCCTTCAACTTTGGCATACGCTCAACTGTATTACCCCGTGTTTCCCCATGTAATCAACCAGAAAACCACAGAAGATTTGCTCTTAATGACAATAGCAAATAAGTACCACTTGTCCTTGCTAATGCATATTTTTCTTCGAGCATGGAAGGATCAAGGATTAGTAACTTACATCTCCAGCAGTCTCTCCTTGTATTGTATACTTGTCAGCTTACAGTAATGTAATAGTTTAAAACAATTTTGCTGTGATGACAACGTCTAATACGTTTTCTTTACGTAGATTACACACACGTTTCTTTTTCAGATTTTGGTGGGGTTGTAAAACGTTCGAAACCACTTTAGAGAATGCAGCCCCGAAAGCAGCAGGAAAAATGGTGATGCTGTCTAGTCTCACATAATTGATCATATGGGCCAGTTGGTCCAAATTTTTAAAATCTCTAAACCGGTTCAATAATCTTTTCTCATTTGCTAATGATATGGCCTCAAAATAAATACACAGTGGACTTCGAATAATAATTATTAGTAGCATGTTTGTTTTTGCTGTCGAAAAAATTTTAAAAAATATATTTTATTTTATTTTAAATTATTTATTTTAATATATTTCTAAATAAAACCAATTTAAAAACAACAGTTAACACATTAAAAAAAAAAAAACCCCTCTAAAATTGCTTTTTTAAGCTAAGCATAATCCCCATGGAACAGATGTTCCCGTCTATTCATCATCTCTCTTGTTATTGTAATTACCCTTGTAACTTGTAAGGATGCAGCGGCTATCACCACCAAATCAAGCCAACCATCTCCACCACCATCTCAACCGCCACCCCATTTTGAAATCTCGCTATAACTCTAAGTTGAGGTTGCAGGATACCATTATGGGTTTGGGGTGATTGTGGAGCTTGGAAGAGTGGTTTTGACGGCAGCGGTGGTGGTGGAGTTGTAGAGATGGCTCCTGTTTTTTTTTTTTTTTTTTTTTAAAAAAAAAAAAGATAAACCACCACTAAAATCACCATGGGATGGAACGACGAGTCCTTTTTTTAAATTGCACAGCTAATTCTTTTTTTTACGAAAATTTCTCAATTATTCTTTATTGCCTATCTAGTATTTGGAGATGACCTTGCAAGGTAGCCAGAGAAGCAGCAGTATAAACGAACCCTATTGCCATCAAAATGAAAGTTGATTTTTGAACGCAATCTGGAGCATTATTTGTTTTGCTGCTCCAATAATTTTGCCATTAACTAACCTTCCCACCCTTGAAAGTTATGCAATATATAAAATATGAAGGTTGCTTCAAACAACATGCAAGCAAAACATACGTGCAAGGAAATATTTGTCTGCGCATAAATATGAAACCACAGAACACAATCCAAGCAGTGTTAACAAAGAAGAAACTGAAACGTAGCCTTGTTTTTGTACTCGGATTACCTGCAAAAATGGAGATGGGAAAGAAGAGGATGGCTGTTTTAGTAGGGTGCAACTATCCAAACACCCAAAATGAGTTGCATGGATGCATCAATGACGTGCTAGCCATGAAGGAAGTGCTTGTGAAACGGTTCGGGTTCGATGCTAGCCATGTACAGCTCCTAACTGATGCACCAGGGTCCGTGGTTCTTCCCACTGGTGCAAACATAAAGAGGGCACTTGGTCACATGATTGATCAAGCTGAAGCAGGGGATGTTCTGTTCTTCCATTATAGTGGACATGGAACATGGATTCCATCCAAAAAACCTGGCCATGCATTCAGGCAGGATGAGGCTATTGTGCCCTGCGATTTTAATCTCATTACTGGTAAATGTTCTTAAATATTCAGGCCATATACGATCAGGCGTATGCATGTAAGATTAAGATCAGACGACTGTATCAAGCATGACTATGATCAGTAACATTATTTTGAGTTCTTAAAGTTTTCATGTAGGATTCAGTTGCCGGAAAATAATGTTATTCTCTATTATGCAGATGTGGATTTCAGGCAGTTAGTGAACCGGCTGCCAAAAGGAGCAACCTTAACCATCCTTTCTGATTCATGCCACAGTGGTGGCCTAATTGACAAAGAGAAGGAGCAAATAGGGCCTAACGCCACCATCACAGCAAATAATACCACAGTGCATCCTCATAACCCTAAATCCATCCCATTTGAATCGATACTGCAACACCTTACATCTCTGACGAACATTAACACATCTGATGTTGGCACTCACTTGTTAGAGTTTTTTGGATCTGACGCCAGCCTCAAGTACAGATTGCCACCACTTGAATGGGACCTATTTGACTCGCTAAAACCAGACGAGGGGATTTTACTTAGCGGTTGCCAAGCAAATGAGACTTCCGCTGATATGAGCCCAAATGAGGGCGGAGGAAAAGCATGTGGAGCATTTAGCAACGCGGTGCAGATGGTGTTGAAGCAACATTCAGGTCAACTGAGTAATAAGCAGCTTGTGACAATGGCCAGGGAGGTGTTACAGGCACAAGGGTTTGAGCAACAACATCCTTGCTTGTATTGCAGTGATCAGAATGCTATTGCTACTTTCTTGTGGCAGCCTGAATTCTAGGTTGCTAAGTCGTCGGCTGGTGGTTGTCTGTGCTTTGATCTGTCACTTTCCTTGTGCTTGTTGCAATAAAGGTGGCATCCAATAAAGAGGTTCACGTCCTTGGGCCTCTCCTCGAAGCTTTGACAAACATTTATTCTTACATAATGTCTTGTGAACAGCAATTAATTTGATCGATGAACTTCTTACCAATCACTCACAGTTTTCTTCTCAATATCTGAACCACCAATGTCAGATAAAGATGGACCGCTGTTAATCCGAACAATTATTTGTCTAGATTTAAGAAAATCGTTATTTGTTGATGCCTGTAAATAAGTTATGCCAGTACTAAGATTCAGACATTCAACTATCAATAAAGCATTAAATATGTTGCTTTATTTTCTTTTTAATAGTTTATTCTAAGTCATTTTATTTAGATTTCTATTAGCAGTTCAAATAAAAACAAATTTAATGTAAAACAAATGCCGTGGTAGCAAGGGATTATTTGTCCTTTTTATTAAATTCAGTCTAACGGATCAATTCAAATCTCTTGATCCAAATTCCTTCTTTAACTTATATTTAAATTATATTATAGAAAAGTTATACAACATGATCTAATTGATTTAGTAAAAATAACATAAAAATTTAATAAAAAATATGGTTTGATTTTGAAAAAAAATTCAAAATGATTTTTTTTTAACATTGAGACGGTAATATATTTGATCAACTCGGACTTCATGACTTATCCATAAAATCCGTGATTTGGATTAGATTCAATTGGGTTTAAAAACTTTGTTTTTTAAAACTATTTTCTACTTAATTATACAATAAAAAAAAAATTAGAAACTCATAAAATCAAGTATAAATTAAATTTTAGAATGTTTATTTGAGACTTTGATAATTTTATAGAAAATAAATAGTAAAGATTTATGAAAAAAAAGGTTAAATCAAGCAAAAATCAAAGGATAAAATTAAAAAAAGAAGATGAAAATGAAAAAGGGAAAGGAAAGGGAAAAAAAAAAAAAAAAAAACCTTCATAGCAAAGGAGATGAGTTGAGACCTCAATTCTTTAGATATATCAAGTAATTTAGTTTATTTCTGTGAATTTTTTTCTTTCTAATCCATGATTAAAACAAACAAACAGACCACAATGGCTTGGCCTGGATAATTGTTTGGAAGCAAACAAATCTCTACCCCACCTCTTTGTTCTTGCTTATAGGCTTTAACTGAGATGATGAACACAGGTCAAAGAAGCCACAGAACGTCAACACAACTACGTCCTTAACTAGAAAGGTGTCAAGTGGTCCAAATCTTGTATCCAGCAGCAGAAGACTGAAGAGAATGACAAGATAAGCTAACATCAAAAACCCTTTCATCATTGCTCAACATTTGACAGTACATCGCAGCGACACCGCGTCCATCCTCTCCAAAACCTCCGCCTCCGAGCCTCGGCACCGTTGTTTTGTGGTGGGGTGCGAGGACGGGTAACTTTTATAAAAGCCAAGACATGTAGTCGTTAAAAGACAAGGCATACTGCCCCGTGCTTGAGGTGGCAGGGAAGTCCTGGAAAATGATGTCTCGTTATCTCCTTCATGATCACATCACCTCTCCTTTCCTTTAGGTGTCTGTCAAAGCGTACAGCACATTACACGAGAAAGTGATTCATCTTGGATACTTCCTCCTTTAGCCACGCTGAAACGGAATGTTCCTGCAGGTCAATCAAACCTCGATGGAGTTCTTGGAAATTATGATGAGATATTTCTTTTCATTTTCTCTTGCTCTTAAGCTACCATAACTCCAATGAAACCCAGTTTTTGACAGTTCAAAAGGCTTGCTTTTGAGCGCTGATTGTCTCCAAACCAATAGGTTAATTATGGAGTTTGATTCTTACAGTGCTATTACTTTGATTAAAGATGAAAATGTAGCAGACAGTTCTGAAAGCTATATATAAAAAACACGAGAAAGCTAAGAGATTAGATATATATCTACTACAGTCTACAGGATAAGAGTACAATTCTGCAAGCATACACATGAATCTGCAATGGCAAAACGTTTTGGTGGTTCCAAGTGATCATGTCTCAAGGCTAGGATTATATCCTCGTTAAACCTTGACAAAATTGGAGAGGATGCAGACAAGATATCGAAAAATTACCCCAAGACCTTGCTAGGATTAGTTGGTTGAATTGGATCAGCGCATATACGAACACAGATTTTGTTAAGATAGATTTAATCTACGTAAAAGGTGATCTAAACACATTGTTTGTAAACGTTAAATAGCAAACAAAATGAGAATGGTTGCAATCCTCTAAAAAAAAACCGAAAAATCGTAATAATATTAAATGATGCAACGTATAGCCAAAGAAAAAAAGAATTTAGGGTTTTTCAAATCCTAAAATGATAGTAAATCTGATATATTTGGAAAAGGCGATAAACATTTAAAATATAAAAATAGCTAAATAAATAAAGAATAATAAAAAATTTATATTTGATTTCCTTTCCAATCTCGACATGTTATAACAAAAATAATAATTGTTTTTATCAGCTCGGCCATTTAATTAATTTGAATTGTTTTTGTTTTTTGTTAAATAATAATTACAACTTGCCAAGAACTTAAAATAAACAAATCAAAATGAAAAAAGCAGCCTCTTCACATTTTATTTTTCATGAGCTCATCAGATTTTGCCTGGCAATCTGAAAATCAAACGGCTGTCATAAACCAGTCCCCCACCACATCCCACCATCGGTGGTCTGAGCTCGTCCAAAAAGAAACCCACGTGCATGGCTTTAATCACTCTCTCTTTTTGCCTCTCTTTTTTTCTTTTTTCTTTTTTTCATGTTGTGTTATAATGTTTTCTCAATTGCTTTAACTTTAAGGCACAAGACCACATTGTTTTTCTTGCTCACAATTTATTACATGACATCCCTCTTTTAACACAGCTGTTTGGCCCCGGAAGAGAAAGCACAGGTAGAGAAGGAGCTGGAGAAATATGAAGGGACAAGATCCCTCGCTCTCTTCATCTTCCCGGCGAGAAAGCTCTCCGGCACCCGAGAAAATTCGTTCAAAGAGCATCGGGTGTATGTCTGGCATTTTCCAAGTAGTTTACAAGTACCACAATCGCCGTAGATTCCTCACTTTTGGTAAATTTCTTTTGCTGATTTCTCTTTTATTGCAAGCTCGTAAATTTATTAACGGACTACTTAATTTAAAAGCTTAGGCTGCTGGAAGTATATAGACGAGTAATTGTAATTAATTATATTATCTTACATTATTTTTCCAGGGAAAAAGCATGAAAATAATGGAGTTTCTTCACCAACAACAAAAACAAAGAAAAAACCAAGACCAACACCATCACAACCTTCTTCTTCACCATCTTCTTCTTCCACTTCATTACAACAAGAAAACAAAGATTCCCCAAGATTCTCGTGTGATATAGTACCAAGAAGCCCAACATTGCCAGCAGAAATAAGGCGTTCAAAATCCTTGAACTCCCCTGAGCGTTTCCGGGCTCCACCGGCCCTGGTGGCAAGACTAATGGGGCTGAGTGATATTCCACCATTGACAACCTCCGAATTGGCCGTGGCCGAGAAGAGAAGGAGGCTGCTAGGTGCACTGGAAAAATGTGATGAAGACTTAAAAGCACTGAAGAAAATAATCGATGTAGTGAAGAGTAGTGTAGCTGGCACTGGTAATGATGCTGATGATGAGGGAAGACCAGAGAAAGGTCATGACCTTCCATTGTTGCCGCAGCAACCTAGCCCTGTGTCTGTGCTTGATGAGTTCACGCCTTCAGCTTTCAGTGGATTCTCCAAACGTTACACCATTAATGGTAAGATCTTGTTCTCTACATTGATTAAAATTTTATTATTAGCTATCTTTGCCTTTTCTTTTGACCATTATATTATACACACAAACACATAAGTACATGCATAAAAATACTATATATATAATTTAAAAAATATATTTTTTTTCCTTTTCTTCTGCTTGATTCATTCTTAATTTTTCTTACATGTAATCACCAAGTTCTTCATCCGTTTCCTGTCTTTTTTTTATGTTCATATTTGTTTTTTGTGCTTATCATAAAGTTAATGTTCCAATTTTTTACCGTTTGGAGATTGCTCAGAATAACCTAGACCGGTTCTGCCGGTCAAAGCCAAGTTTTTTTAAAAATAAAACTAAAATAAAGGTGAATTGATTGATGTGATGTAGTTAAAATCTTAAATTATCCCAAAATTTAGTTGACTGGTCAAAATAGAAATATGTTGATTTTAAAAAAATAAGATAATCCGTTCAATTCTTTATCTACAACTTGCACCGGTTTGACTACCGGCTTAGATTTATTAACTATGATCTTTGCTTCCATATTATTTTGAACTTTAAGATTTCTATTTCATATAAATCCATTTAACTTCTTTTTTTTAGCAAAAGCATCCTTTTTGGGATTAGGTTAATTAATTAATAATCATGCAGATTAAACAAATCAGCTTTAACGGGAAAAAAGGACAAAGTAAAACATGTAGTCTACTTCTTCGGTCTTTTTGTCTTGTTAACCTTTTCTTTTGGTATATAAGATAAAGGGATAGACAAAACGTACTTTTTGTGATTTTTTTGTTGGGATAAGTGTTTTTTTTCTGTTTTAATTTTTTAAAAAAATATATTAAATTAATGTTTTTTTTTCAAATAATTTTAATATACTAGTATTAAATATATATATATATATACATATATATTATTTAAATATATTTTTTTTATTAAAAAATACCATACACTATAATATCAAATTCGAACCCAACAAGTATTTAACTCAAGTGTTCTCATCATGGATAATTTATGCTTTCTTGTAGAAATTCTCAAACCTAATCGAGTATTATTTTAAATTTAATTCATCATAGATATCATAAATAACAGGATGATTAAAAAATATACCTATCTAAATCATAATTATTAGTGTAAATCACATGTTGTGGGATCTCACAACTCATAAGGACATGATAAACACTAACGGTCTAGTTTTATCTAACCATCATTAGTGTTTTTCTTATTTATTTAGAAATGTAGTTGTGATTGTTTTTTAAAGTGTTTTTCATGTTGAAATACATTAAAATGATATTTTTTTTATTTTTAAAAAAATCATTTTTAAAATCGACGCATCAAAATGATCCAAAACATACAAAAAAAAATAATTTTTAATAAAAATATTAATTTTTAAAAAAACACGAGTACAATCATATTTCTAAACACTTTAACACAAAACTGCCATCAACCACTTCGATCACACTCACACTCACCTCCATGGGAAAAGAAGAAGAAGAAGTAATTGCATTATTAATACATCAAATTTATTGTCACAATCAAGTATTTTAGTTGATTTTTCATTTTCTAATTACGTGGGTATTTTGTTTTAAAAAAAACGTGCCCTCTAAAATAAAAATGTTTTTAATGCAATAAAAATATTTTATTATCTTAATGTGGCACCGATTCTCTTTTTTGAATTGACTGCATTCCTTTATCAAGTAATTCTCTTCATCATGATTTCATCAACTTTCTATTCATGTTGAATCCACACTATAATCATTTATCTAGTTAAAATAATAGAGATTTTAATTGCATTGATATTTTATTTATCTAGTTAAAATTATTAACTAAAAAAATAAGTGTAACTCTTTATATAGATGACATGCTATTGATGGAAAGAGTTTTACCTCTTAAAATGATTTATTTTAATCTTTTAAAGATTTATATTAATTTGAAATATTTATATTTATTAAAAATAATTTTATTTTAAAAGGTATTTTTACTAAAAAAACCCACATAAAAAAATAAAAAATTGAAAAAAAGTTCATGCACTTTATTGAAATAAAATAAAAATTATTTTAATATATTTTTAAATTAAAATATACTTTAAAAACAACCACTAAAAACAGACAAAGTGGCAACCAACCAACAGCCAGCCATCTGTTTAGGATTCCAAAGGTAACAATCATGGCGTCTAGTGTTGGGAGCATTATAACTGTTGTAGTGGGAGACACGATCCCTGCTACGTGCAATTATCAATTATAATAAATATCAACCACATTAATTTGGCTTCCAGCTGGTGACCACAATTAATTACGGGTGCTTATCCAAATTAACAAGCTTGATTAAGATGTGGTTGCTGTTGCTTTTCACTTTTCACTTAGAAAAGCATGTCAATGAGATCAGCACATCAAAATGATTTGAAAACATAAAAACATAAAAGCTCGCTTTTCAAACGCAATTCTAATGATTTGATCTATAAAATCCTGATTGATCTTACTGTTCAGGTTTTTCAAGTGCCCGTTTGGGAATTTGTATAAGATTACGGCATCGTTTTGGGAGTGAGTTTTCAACTTTTTTATTAAAATTTAATTTTTTTTTATTGTGTTTGATGTACTAATATTAAAAATAAATTTTAAAAAAATAATATTAATTTAATTTTTTTTCCCTTGTTTTTACATTTTCAAACAGGGTCTAGCTAACAATAAAATTAATTTTTATCAATATTTTTGTATTTTCTTTGCTTTGGTAGGTGGCATTGCAATGATTGTAGTAATTTATTTAAATTCTAGTATATTTTATGCGTGTTTGAAAAATATTTTGAAAATAATTTTATATGGTTTTTTAATATTTTTTATTTGATCGATTATTTAAAAAATAAAGTTTATAAATTCTTGATCAAAATGCATTTTAAAAAGTATTTGTAAGCATAAATGCATAAAAATAGGCTGCTTTTTTGTAATTATGCTTTCTTAAATGTCGAAATTGAAACGTCATGCAATAAATAAAATATATTCCAGTGCATAAAATTAAGATTTAGCAATTAATCATGGGAAAAAAATGAAATAAAAATAGGCTGTTTTTTTTGTAATTTCCACCATAGGTGGCCCATGAGGTCTCTATCTTCCATGTCTTTAATGATTTAGTCAAAAAAGTCAAAAGAGAAAGATAAGAACAACATTAAAGCAAATTGATGATGCCTTTGTCGTTTCCACATGCGTGGGCCATTACCCTTTTACTACTGAAAAATTAAAAGTTAAAGGGCCCATTAAGGCCCACAATTAAAGCCTCTTTGGATTGCCCCCACGCAGGATCGAACTACGGACCTTCAGTTTACAAGACTGACGCTCTACCACTGAGCTATAGGGGCTTACTGTTAACCTCTTCAATAGCTAATAATTAAATTCTTTAAACACGTTGTAGGCTCTTCTCCTGTGTTGGCAAACTATCATTTTTTAAAAAAATTAATGCGGCCTATTTTTAATTCATTTTCCCCCATGATTAATTGCTAAATCTTAATCATGTAAGAATTAAAGCCATCAATGTTTTTTTTTCTTGATAGTAATCAGGTTTTACAGAGTTAATATCTTATGCAACTAAATTTTCCTTTTGTATTAATTAAGTTTTATCATGTCAATATTTTATTTGATTTTATTTAAAATTCAATCTAAATTAAAATAAAATCACAATTAATTAAGAACTCGTTACATTTAACCTCATTACAATTTTAATATTCCAATATAAAACGAGAGACAACAAAGTTACTTCAAGCTCCTAACATGAGATATTACTTGCATATCTACGTGCAGTAACTGCTAAAGGATCAAGGAATTTCCATATTTTCATGTTGTGATTGTGTTCTTGACAATATATTAAGTGATGGGAGGATCAATATTTGTGTTGCAGGAAGAGTGCCACAGCAACAGAAGAAGAAGCCAGGAGGAGAAGAGGACATCACCAACATTAGCTTCTTCGACAGGATCATGAGCTATGAGAACAAGGTCCATGGAAGGGGCCATGAGAGAGTAGTGTCATCGCCTCTATGGACAAGCAAGGCCATGATAGAGAGTGTAAATGAGGTGTGCAAGGATATTGCTTGGGGTGAGAGAAGGGAAATTGGAAGAATAGGGATGGCTTTGCAAGATTATATATGCAGGGACTTGATTGAAGAGATTGTTAAAGAATTGGGATTTGACTGCGTTTATCAACTAGCTCCTCTACCGTTTGAATCGTGCAAGAAAAGACTACGTTTCTAGTGCCCTTTCCATAGTTTTTGCACTGACCACAGCCTCCGTTCAAAATAATTTTTTTTTCTTCGTTTGGCGCTATTTCCAAGTTTTTTTTTTTTTTTTTTTAGAAGTGTGTTGTTTCTTGTTTGATTTTTAACTCAACATCCAGGATGTAATCTAGAATTATTTTTTTTCTTTTTATAATATCGTGTAATTTGTGATAGCATAAAAAAAAATATGAATGAAAGTGTTAAATTAAAATAATTAGATTTACATTTGTGTTGTGGTGATATTTTTATATGTCACCATTATTAGACTCGATACTAATTAGCAAATCGATCTACACATTAAATAGAATTAAGTTTTAAAAGAAATTTAATGAAAATTAATTTGGTCAAATTGGATAACCTATTAAGATAAATGACTATTTAATTAATCTAGTTAAAACCTGGTTTAAGTTTTTAGATTTTATTTAAAATAATATTATTTTTTATTTAATTAAAATATTTTAATTTTAACTTTTTTCAAGTCAATTCATCTGACTTATAACTCAAATTATGAGTCAATATATGTTTAATAATTTTGATATTTATAAGGACTAAAATTTTCTATTATCCAGACATTAGGTTTGAACGAAAACGTGCTATTTTGTATTCCATGAGATCTGAAAGCTTAAAATCCAATGAATTTAACCAAATAATTAATTAATAAATAATAAAAGGTGAGGTGTAAAAATTACATGGTGAGTGTGATGTTTTAAATAACTAGGAAAATACTATCACTAATTCACGACCACTAGTAGCAAACGACATGCTAGTAATGATTCGACAAAGCCGCCTAGGAACAGTGCGATAATGAAGGCGATGGAGAGATTACGTGGCAGTCAACGCGAAACACGTGATGTCATCCTCCGCGTCCACACCGCGTACACGCGTACGTTACCTTTTTGCCATTATGATTCGCTAAACTCACCAGCCGTTTCACCGAAAATTACTGTCGGCCAGTAATTATTCAGCAAAAAAGGATTAATGAAGCGTACGTGGCGTCGCGTGAATGGAGGATACTAATAATGGCTAGTAATCAATGTCCTGTTATTTACAGATCTGTCGATCTAGCTCTTCTGCTCATGATTGGCTTTCTTGGACTTGATTCCTGCTGCTGTACGATTTTACCCCTCTTGATTATTGTTAATGACAAGAGGGTATTTTCTTCAAATGAGAGTTTAATTTTTGCAAATTTGCAAATGACTGAAATACCTTAAAATAATAGTGTACTATCTAATGTATTTTTTCAAAAAAAAAAAAAAAAAACTCTACCATATTCATAAATATTAAACATCACTAACCTTGTGTTCTTGTCCTTTACCATGAAAAAATAAATAAATAAGTTAAAAAAAGAAAAGCTAAAGAGAAAAATTCTTTCCAAGTAAAAAGCTTACAATGGGAGGGCATAAGGGTCATTTATGGACTAATCAATATCAATTTAAAAAAAAAATCACAAAAGAAAAAAAAAAGGAAGAAAAGAACTGAGAGGGGCCAAATTGGAAGTGAAAAAGTGAGTTGGAATTGATAAATGGGTCACGTCCGGCTAGAAGAAAGCTTGCGGTGGCTAATTTAGCTCATATAAGAATACCACATCATTTGTCTGAATCTAACACAATACTCTCTCGCTCTCTCTCTTACACGCACGTTTTCCCTATCTCTCAGATTTTGATCTCCTTCTAGGTTTCATTTTTTAAAAGAGAAATGGCGGATCAATTGACGGATGACCAGATCTCTGAGTTCAAGGAAGCTTTCAGCTTTGTTCGATAAGGATGGCGATGGTTTGTTTCTGATTCTTCTGATTTGCTTCTCGGGGTGTTTTTGGTTTTGTTTCTATGTTTTTTTTTGTTTTATTTTAGCTTGAATTGTTTTGGACCTTGTTTTTTGGGGGGTAAAAGCTGGTTTCTTTGATGGAAGTATGTGATTTTGATTGATGGATTCTTTTTAAATTTTGGAAATTTGTTAAAGTTGAGATTAAAAAAACTGATGTTTTGGATGAAAGATGTTTTCTCTCAGTGAAATATGTGATTTTGAAGGATGAGTTTTTTTAAAATTTTGAAATTTTGATTAAAAAAATAGATTGCTTTATTTTAGGTTGCATTCAATGATCCAATCAACAAAGGAACATATTGTGATGTTTGTTAGCTATCGTGGAGGATCTAAGGTCTGTAATTTAGGGCTTTTTGGCGACTAATTAGCAATAATCGTTGAAGTGTTTGCATGGGATGATAGTTATATTGTGACGCATAGTGAGATTCTTTGCTGAATGCTGTTTTGCAAATGGTTGTTTTTATCGGGTTTATTTGTATCTTAGGTTCTTGAATGTTTGTGATTGGTTGTTTTGGTATTTTGGTGGTTCTTAAACTTTATGAGATATACTTGTGTAAGTGTTAAATGAGATTAAGCTTTCCCTGTGAAAAAAAAAAAAAACTATACTAAGAATATCGAAGTAGAAGGGCCCTTCAGTTCCTTCCTCTTGCTGCATTTTGCTTGCGACATTCATAGAAACAAATTATAATATGAAATGGGAGTTTGGATTCTGTGTGTGCTGGTGTCTGTTGAGAACATTCAAACAGTTGGGCGATTGGTTTTTCATATGTCTTGTGTTCTTCAGGTTGCATCACCACCAAGGAATTGGGGACTGTGATGAGATCTCTTGGACAGAACCCGACTGAGGCTGAACTCCAGGACATGATCAACGAGGTTGATGCTGATGGAAATGGTACAATTGATTTTCCTGAGTTCCTGAACCTCATGGCAAGGAAGATGAAGGATACCGACTCTGAGGAGGAGCTCAAAGAGGCATTCAGGGTTTTTGACAAGGATCAGAATGGTTTCATCTCCGCAGCTGAGCTTCGTCATGTGATGACTAACCTTGGTGAGAAGCTTACCGATGAAGAGGTCGATGAGATGATAAGGGAAGCCGATGTGGATGGTGATGGCCAGATAAATTACGAGGAATTTGTCAAGGTTATGATGGCTAAGTGATAACCCCCTCCCCACCCGAAATTTATTTTTATAAATTTGAATTAGGAGGGGATAATAGGGTTGTGACTAATATAATGGGATTTCTAGTTTCCTTGTTTACAATTTTTATTCGATGGTTTCTTAAACCAAGGCTCTTAGGAAGTGGTGTTGGTGGCTTATCCAGGTGGTTTTGTTGGAATGTTTACTCTTCCTTTAATTTGTCTTGTGAAACTTGGCTGTCTTTGCCGGTTTATATTTTGCTTTTCTGATCCTTTTGTAAACTTGAACTACTTGGGATGATTCGATGCCTATCTCTTGGATGGATGACCCGTTCTATTAGTTTGATATCTTGTAAACTTGAACTACATGGGAGTGATTCAATGCAACCTGTTGGATGGATGACCCATTCTATCAGTCCCTATTGCACATTTCTTGTTATTGTGCCTTGCGGTTATGCATCTTGCACAGGTCGGCGAATCTTATTTGAAGCTGCTAAAATTAAATAATTGATAATAATTGCTGGTCGTCGGAGGATTAACATACAGAAAGGCCATGCTCCGCCGGTTCTTGTCTTTTTGGACAACCTGCCAAACATTCTGTACTTGCTGATTGTTTCTTTATGGCGGTTCTTTTAAATGCCAAAGAAGAGGCTACGAAGAATAGTCTGGTCCTGGTCCATGATTAGTCAAAAAGTTTAATATAGCAGAAATTCCCTTATACCAGTCGATCAAAACATTTGTGAACTGCGAAGAAGCGAAGATGAAGGTAATATCCATGCTTTGTCAAAGAATATAAAATCTTCTGGAGATCGAATCGTTTCCATGAGCCATTCGTAATTCCCGTGTAGATTCATAACTTGTAATTGCAACGATTTCCACTCTGTTTGCTCATTTCTCTTTGGCTGTGTGCAAAGCGGTATCTACCAAGCAGCCCCTCTGCAAATGAACTGTTTACTTTTACATACACAGGTTCAAAATTAACTGTACACCATACCAAAAGAAAAGGAAAAAGAAAAATCAAATAGAGGTCTTGGCAATTTCTTAGCACACCCGGATTCTTCAAGGGGTGCATTGAAGTGTTCAATCACATAGAAAGAGATCATAATGCAAGTCAAACAAAGAGATCAAGTTGATTAAAATCCATCACTTGTCCCCTCAAAGAAAATATTTCTCACACCATCATATACTCCTTTGGGCCCGTTCATCAATAAACAGCAGAAGCTGGCCACATATCCATCATGGCAGTTTGACATCATAATCTCTTTAAGCTCTTTTTTCTTGCATCCATTTTCTTCTTGCCTGCCTGAACTTTTGTAAGTCCAGCATCTTTTTTCAGGGTACCGGGTGTTGCTGCAGCCACAGATCCACTCATTCCTGTCTCGTGCGTTGGACCTGCAGCAGCTGGCTGATCCTGACTATTTCCTCCTTTGCTCGCTGTTGTACAAGGGGCCAGTGGGGATTGCAACGGTACGACAGCACCAACAGCTACACTCTTTTGGTCACCAATGCTTTGGTCAACATTCAGAGCCGTAGTTGATTCTGAAATGGCTCCAGTCTTGAACTTAGGTTTCGGCTTCGCATGGATACCAGTATATATCCTGAAAACAAGTTAGCAAACACATGTTAGCCAGTAACAATATAGTTTTCATTCCAATATGGAACCCATGTGACTCGGACACTTTCTAATCTTGACATGTCGCAATGAAAAACTATAAGCAGTGTGCCATAGAAAATAAAAAGGTTTCTTTTACATTTAGCATAATGCATTTTCTTTCAAATTCTAAAACATATTCCAAAGTTTCTTTGTTTGTGTGACCAGTCTAATGAAATTTAATGAAGAAATATGTACTTATTGATCATTTCCACATTAGTGCAAAACCACGGGATACATTTTTGAAATAGCATGTGAACTAGGAGTTTCAGAAGTTGTCATCTTCATAATGCTCTGAATACTTCCAAGGGTCCCACGGCACCTGCCTTATTTATATAACTAGATCCACTGTCAGGTCTGTCCTAAGCATTAATAAATGCCATGATATTTGATTAATTGAATAAGGTTCTCCTGCTTCCATCAGCCACCACATGAAAGTCTAGGTGGAGGGATGGCTCACCTGGCATGTCTGGCATACTCTTCATAATTTTCGAGGAGCATCTTGCCAGCCTGTTCATTCAAAGCTGACTCTGGAAATGGTTCAATTAATAAACACCTCACTACCTGATATCACCAAGCTTTGAATATCAATAAAACCCAATAAGAGGTGAAAATGAAACTGGACAAAGCAGACCCCATAACAGTGCCAATGGAACTTACAGTGAGAACATGGCGTAACCCAAGACTTGGATTCCAGTCCTTTTTAAGCGTATTAACACAAATCTCACCATTCGAAGCAATATTGGGATGGAAAATCCTAGTCAGGAAGTAACCTATTACATAAATGTTTAAAGGATTCACAAGCTGACAAAAGAAAATAGCTCAAGAAATTAAATCTGGAATGCAACATGAAGAAAGGCATCCCTGAGTTTCCTCTACACTACAGGAAGTAACCCCTTGAATTGAAATAATTGCATATCAATTTTTTTTTTAAGTCAAACAAACAATGTGAATCCACAAACCTTTAGGAGGAGAGTGTGGAAAATCATGAGATAGTAACAGCTTCATGCGGAAAACGCCATTTTCATATGGTGTCCCAGCTGCAAGGCCAAAATTAAACTTGATTATAAACCCCAAGAATATCTTAAAGAAAGTAAATTTGAAGGGAAACGTTTCATGCCTGGGCCTTCAATATCAGCATATATGATTGAAAAATCATCATCATTTACTCCTACTTGAATTCCTTCAGGTGGTGATTCATCAAGATTCTTCAGTTCCTTTGCAAGTTGTTTAATTACATTGGGTGGAAGATTTTCATTGGTTGCCTTTTAAGAAAAAAAATACAAAACAGTAAGGTAGAGGAAAAACAATATAACTATCTTAAAGGGTTTAGAGAAGCTTCACGGACTGACTCAATGCAAACAACTATTTTCATTAACCTAGAAATTGCCAAGTGCTCATCAAAATTCAAAGCAACCACATGTTTCCACCATCCATGATCCATCAGCAATCTAAGGCATCATAGCAAATATTTCTACTTCGTTAATTCTTCAAAAATAGTTAACTCACCTTCACAAACAGCTATGCTTTTTTCTGGTTTTATTGTTATCATGACCCTATCTTTTACAGGTGTATTTCTTTAAAAAAAAGGGAAACAGTACTTTTTATCTTATCAAGCACAATTTACTTTCTACAAAACCATGGAAAAAAAGAGTGAGGCGAGTGTTGGTTTGGGTGGGTGAGGGGGTAGCATTAGTAAAGATAGATTTACCATGGCCGTTTAAAAGGGATGCTTGTGGCTCTTGCTTGTATGAAATCAAAATTTCAAAGATGACAATCTTATCCAAATTTGCTGCTGACAGTAACGAATCGGATATGACCTGTAAATAAAATCATCACAGGTAATTTTCTGAAAAAAAAAAAAAACCAAATGCAGTTCAGTCTTCGCATTTATTTCCATGGAAGAAGAATCAAAGACCAAGGGTGTGCATATGTGCTCACACACAAAAATAAAACCTGTAGCAATGACATTTAGCACTTCGATAGTGAGCTCCTAAACTCAGATCCATGTGGTGAGCCTAATTAATTCCAGAAAACTGAACATGTGATCCTTAGATGCAAACCAAGGCACCATTCAATAACTTTTTGCTTGCCAAAAAAAGAGTACTCTTTCAGACATTTGAAAGTACCACAGTGAGTACTTACAGGCCCAACAACGCACCAACTACCTACATGGTCTAAACTTTGAAAGTTCATATCATGGAAGAAACAATACTTCCATGAAAATATAACTCCTATCACAGTTGTGGACCTACATGTCAAAGAATTAGGTTTCAGAGCTGCTACACGTCCATGAAAATGCGAGAAACAAGTTGTGAACATGTGTCTAAAAATTTTCTAAGTCATGGAAAACTGCAGACCCTTTTGAACGCCCTGAATTTCTAATAACTTGCATTGTTTAAAGTCTGCAGACCCTTTTGAACGCCCTGAATTTCTAATAACTTGCATTGTTTAAAGTCTCAGGGTTCCTATTGTGGCAAAAAACTAAGTCCATAAAAGGTGTGCCTGTTTAAAATATGAAACTCATATTCCCACTTGCAGGCCTATACATCAAAGAATTAGGATTCAGAGCTCCTACAATTCAACAACTTCCAGTAACCCAGTTTCTTGGAGACCTGTTTGGAAGCCCATGATTTATCACCACCTTTTCAATTTTCAAAGCAGCGCAAAAAGAACCCAGATAACCAATAATTGCACTCTTAGCTTAATTAAGAGACACAAAGAAATCTAAAAAGAAAAGAAGGTTTCAACCATAGCTCCTCGATTCCTATTTGAATCTACAAAAGCCAACGGTTCAAATAACCGGCTGCAATAAATTACAAACCCATAAAACTCTATCCTACATAAGCTAATCCTAATCATCTATAATCTGTACATGCATGGACTGTGCTTTCAAAACAATCATCCCCCCAAAATCTAACAATTGCACAAAAGTGCTTTCCCACACCTTGATCTTCTTATGAACTTCGAAAATAATGGCCAAGTTTAAAGATTTGCATCAAACAATAGAGCAACTACATCAATTATGAGTTGAAGTGTTGAATCCATTCAGGGAAAGGAAAACCCCTAAACAAGAAAAAACTCAGAACTGAAGCAAAATGAACCCATTCGATGAAAACCCTAAACCCTAAAAAAAACGACCATCCACAACTCCATCAAGAACTTACCCCCTTAGCCAAATCAAACAAAATGCATAAAAACTGAAACCTTCAACTTTAAAAGTCAAGCATTGGATATAACCCAAAGAAAACAACCTTATAAATGCAAAACAAAACAAAACAACAAAAACCCATGTCAGAAAATCAACTAAACAGAACCCAAAACCCTCATTACTCTCCAAAGAATCTCTCACATTACAAGAAAGCAATCAATTTATGAAAAGAAAAATTAGCAAAGAAGTAAAGAATCAAGTTACTAACCAAATAAAGAACAAAACTTTAAATTTCACCCAATTGTGCGCGTCTAGCATATTTTTTTATACAACTGTCTGATCAACAAGAATTATCTAAAACTAATCATATTCACTTCAGAAACCAACGAATCAATCAAGCTTCAAGAAGAAAAGGAATCGATTAAAGTCCAAAAAACAGCAAACCCAGATGGGTAATTTACCTTATCTTCTTCTTCTCCTTGTCCTTCTTCTTCAAGAGAGAAAGAGAGAGGCTGGGGTACTTTATGTTTAAGTACAGTGAGAGAAAGATCTCCCCTTGGAACCAATGATTGATTGGTGAAAAGAAATACAAAAATATAAACAATTTGTTTTGAAAATTTAATTATTTGTAATAACGTGTCGCTAGACAAGATACAGAGGATATACAGACGTTAGATGGAGATTCAATCCCACGCTCTGGTTTCCGTGTGTGGTTCGCTTTTTGAGGAGAAATACCGGCAGAGCCCGCGCGTGTTATAAAATGTTTTAATCTGCGAGTGGAGACTGAGAGAGGTAAAATCTAACATTACTACTAGATTCGTAGTTTTGATTTTATTTATATTTTCTTGGTGTGAATGGAAAAATTGAATCACATATATAGCCTCCCACAAAAGAGATAATTATTATCGTGACTAATAATTAATTTCTTCCTCCATAATTACTTGAGTAAATTGTTGAAAATATTAGCTCATGGGTTTGATGGAATTGAAATGAGTTGAAAAAAAATGTTATGCTTTTGAATATTTTCTTTTTAGATTCATTTATCTGCGTAATTAATCCCGATAATTAGCCACACAAAAAACATAAAAAATAATGTTTTTTATGGTTATTTAGGATTCAAAACACAACTGAAATCATAAATAATCATCAAAGCTAGAAAGAATATTTGTAAAGCATAAAAATAATGGTTTTTATTGTTATTTACGAGGAAAAAAAAAAGAAGCTTTCATTGATTATAAAAGTTGTACAATATCTAGATTTGAATATTTTTAATATATGAAATTTAATAATACTGAAATAAATATTTGTTGGTAGCTAGAAAGAATTTAGCGCCATGCTTTGTTTGACTAAAATCCTTTTTCAAGCTTATTGGAATGCGTTGATGGTAAGTTTTTTATTTTTATTTTTATTAACTATAGTTTTAAAAAATGCTTCATAAAAAAATGTTTCAAACAGAATGGCAGAACAAGTAGTTTAAAAGGCAAAGAATGGGCAATTCAGTCACATAACGTGTAAAAGCCGAAATTAAAGAGGACCTTTTTTGAAATTCGAGGTTAGGTAACTTGTCGAGTGCGGGTCCCACATTTGAAAATATAATAATAATAATAATAATTTATTTATTTTAATTTGAATTGTTTTCAGCCTCAGCTGCCGAGTCTCTTGTGAGGGTGGTACGAGTATGTGACCGTTAGACTGTCATCGTCCCAGACTAGCCGTTAGCAGCAGTGCCAGCTTCATCTACAGTGTGCTCCTCTCTCTTTCTGGTATGTCCTCCAAAATCAATTATTTAAATTTAAAAAAATTATCTATTTTAGGTGAAAGGACATGCATTCTCGAGACATGAAATGTGAATGGTGTTTGGGAAGGGGTAGGTAAGTAAATAAGACTTGAATTATTTAATATTTGTTGATAACCTTTGTTATTTATTATTGTTTGAAAGTATATTTGTTTTGAAAAAATATTAAATTATTTTTTTTTATTTTTTATAATTTTAATTTTTTAATTTCAAAAATAAAATTATTTTGATTTATTTTTAAATACCTTACATCACAATACTAAACATAATTTATTATATTCTTAAATTATTATTTATTTGACATGCTGTAAAACTTAACCGTTAAAACTAATAGGTTAACTTTGTTTGAACATCTAAATGCTATAAAATAATGTCATTTTAAAACAATTTAATTTTCTTACAAATTAAAAAAAAAATTGAACTATATATTATCTAGGATTTCCATTTTAAAATTGATGATATTTATTTCCCTACTCTAATTGTTAAATAGAGAATATTAAATGATGCATGCATCCTAAATAATTGCTTTTAGTATTTTTTTTTAAATTGTTTTCACCTGTACAAAAAAATTAATTATTTTAAAACGATGTTGTTTATAACATTAAGAGTAATGGTTAAAGTTTGATTATTAAAATTAATTATCAAATTCAATGAAAAACCTTAATTTTCTTAATAAATAATAGTTTTAAGGATATGATAAATCAAGTTGATAATCAAGATCTTATTTTGCCATAACCCTAATAGTTTAGGGATAAAATATGCCATCAAACCTTGTCATGCATTCCAAATTCATGCTCAAATCAAGCCACGTGTAAAATTCCAAGATGGTTGTGTAAATCCTATGTGAGGTATTGTAGAATACAGTCGCCATCCAAAAAAAAAATAAAAAATGAAGAATTTAATAGAAACTTATTTTTTAAATAAAATATCCTATTTTTTTTTATTTAAAAACGATAATTTAACTGGAAAAGAACTTAAAAAAATATTAAAAAGTTATCATGATTAATCTTTTTGGTAGATTAACAGCATCAATTTCACCATTTCATTTTGGTTTATTTTGGTTTGGGGTTTTATACTATACTTTTTTTTCTAAAACCCACCTATTAATTTATTTTTTAAAATAAGTAATCAAATGCCATTTTAGATATAAAAAAAAGATATTTAACTTTTTATTTAATCTTTACATAGTGGGTTTCTAGCAAATACTCAAAAGCTTTACCTTAGTTTCCACTCATTTTTTTTTTTTTTTTTAAAATGTTGATGCTTTGGATGATGAGAATTATCGTTAATCATCATCATCTTGGGCTAAGTTTGCTTGGAAGGCACATTAATTATTCAACCATTCCACTAAATTTGGTCGAGTGTTTAAATGATATTTAAGTCTCCTCCTTTTGGATGATTTTATCTTTAATTGGATCAAATAAATAATTTAATCTCAAGATACAAGCATTGGTTTTAATATAATAATAACATGACTGTAAAAGCTATCCTATTTATCATAGATTGAAAGAATTGATTTATTCAATCCAGATTAATTATTTTTTTAAAAATAATTAAAATAATATTTTTTTAATAAAAACCATTTTTCAAAAAAAAAATTAACAAATTAATTGTTAAATTTTGATTAGATTAAGCTCGGATGGATAAATCAAATCCATGTTTTTTAATATTAGCAATGTTTTTTTTTTTATTCTTCTTAAATTATTTTAAACTCTAAATTAACTGGTTCTAGATCAATCTGTTTGTTAATCCATATTTTTAAACAACATCAATCCACCTTTCAATTATTAATTATTATCTAATTCAATTAAAATCTCGATAGAATCAAGCTTCAATTCTAAGTCTTTTCAAGTAAGTTTAACAGCTATGATTCAGGCAATTAGAGCTGATTTCAATTTTATATTTTTATTGGAATGTGATTTTATTTCTCTATTTAGTGTAATTGAAAATGCAATTAATTGGAAGAGGTGCTCTTGCAACCTCCGAACCTAACCACGAAATGGGACTTAGGACCCTTCAATTTCGTACAAAAACGTCACCACAACTCCATTACTGTCACCTCATGCTCATTCATTGCATTTATCCTTTTGCTTCAAGATCCAGGATGCGACTCCGAGAATCTATAAATAGTAACAACACAAAATGAAAAAACAAGATGAAGTACGATATCTTCTGCTTTTCAATGTATTTTTAAATTGATTTTCAATTAAAAATATTAAATTAATGATTTTTTATATGTTTTTTAATGATTTTTAATATACTACTATTAAAAATATATAAATATATATTTTTAATTAAAAACTATTATTGTTGGGACTTGCTTCTCCTGCATCAGCTAGCCACTATCCTTGTGGTTTTGCAAGAAATATTAGTCCTGTTTTTTTTTTTAAAAAAAAATTTAATTTGTTTTATTTTAAATTAATATTTTTTTAATATTTTCAGATTATTTTAATGTATACTGATATCAAAAATAATTTTTTTTAAAAAATATTATTTTAATATATTTTAAAATAAAAAATACTTAAAAAAAAATCATAATCATATTTTTAAACATATGATTGGGAGTGATTCGTTTATAACAGCAGCTGTCTATCAAATAATGCTTTCTCCTTTCCATGTAGGGATTTGCAACTCACTGTTCAAATATATATATATATATATATATAATTTGAGAGGATATTAAGTCATAATATCTTAAAACTCAAGGTATCAAATTAAAATTTTATATGCCTTTTGAATAGTGAAACTTAAAAACAACTTTGTTTTTTTTGTTAAATTTAGTCCTTGTTTTTTTCAATTTTTTTTAACAATAACCTAAAATTTCATTTTATAAAATTAATATTTAATTTAATACCAAAAAATTATATGAAATAAGGGACATGCGAATCATGCAAATCAAATCAAAGCATATCATATCACACATGACCATGCCAACAAGACTTTCTATGATGAAATTGAAAAGAAAAAAAAGTTTAACAACCAAAGTGTAAAGTGGTGTGAAGACTGAAAGATGAGGGGATGGACCACCTATCTATATAGCAAAGCACCTATCTCTTTTATAGTATGAAACCTTTTCTTTCTCGGTTACTTTCTAATAAAACTTTCTTGCTTCCAATTTTTTCAGTCTTTGTAAAACAGACGTATCTTCAGACTCATCAGATATATATACTGATATTAATTTTTTTTAAATAAATAAAATATTATTTTAATACAATTTTTAACCAAAAAATATTTCAAAAAATAATCACTACTATATTTTTAAAAAAAATACATGTAGCTCGCAATAATGATGAAATTTAAATTATTTAAGAGTTTACATAATAATTTATTTTTAATATTAACGAATTAAAATAACTTTAATTATATTTTTTTAATACATGAAAATCAATAATTTGATTTTAAAACATTTTGTCAGTATAGTTTTTTATTTTTGAAAAATAAAATGATAAACAAGTTTTTTACTTTATTTATATAGTTTTAATTTATAAAAACATTAGCTTAATTTTTATATGCCTAATTTAAAAACTATTTCTTGACCGTCAAAGAAAGACATTCAAAGAAATCAGAAAATTAGATTATCTTTAGACTAGTCAAATTAAACACATGATCCATTGAATTAGAAACCCTAAAAAATCAATGGGCTTATCATCTCATTCCCCCCAAAAAATCAACGGGCCTTGTCATTGTCTTGATTAATAATATGATATTGATACATGACAAAGAAAGACAACGAAGATTAACCACTAGGAAGGAACCTGGTCAACCACAATTAACGCCCAAGAAATTGCCCGAGCAATTTCCATAGCCATGCATGCATAACACAATTATCCAGATAAAAAACCTTGAGAACCCATCTCCAAAAACGAAAACCCACCTCAAAGTCTCAATCTTTTTTTAAAATGGTTTCCAAGACTCGTTTAATTCTGTCAGATTTTGTAGTTTCTCTTATGTGGGTATGGTCAGGTTCTTTGATAAAGATTTTTGTGTTCAAGGTTTTGGGAATGGGGCATGATTCAAGAGGTGAATTTTTGAAGAACTCTTTGTCAATTGTGAACATGTTTCTTTTTGCGTTCTTGGGTAAGGTTACTAAAGGAGGGACTTATAATCCTCTTACTATTTTGTCTTCTGCTATTTCTGGGGATTTCAGTCAGTTTCTCTTCACCATTGGGGCTAGAATCCCTGCTCAGGTTAGATTTTCTCTCCCTGTAAGGTGTGACTTAGTTTTGTTTCATCTAGATGTGAATTGGGTTTGTTTCGTTTGCTTGAAATGCGAGGAAAATGGGTTGTATTGTAGTTTGTATATTTTATTGTGTTTGGTTTCAAATAATGGGTTCAGCTTAAACAATTACTGCAATATTTTTTGGCCTGTGATTTATTTTAAAAAAGAAAGGTCAATAATATACTATTGGGAAGAACATTGTGCCAACCAACATGAACTCAAATTGGGGTTTTGTTAAGCAAGTTTGTATTTTGATTAACTTATGAGCAGAATTTGTGATGGCTGGTTCGCATTGCTTTTCATGACTTTTTCAATAAAGGATATGATATTTACTCTCCTGTTGAATATACGGTAACAACACTGACAAAGTATTGATCTTGATATTTTATTTGCACATGAGATTGTTGGGTTGGGTAATTCATTAAAGCTGTTATCCTGCTCCTTGAATGGGTTGGTGTATTATTTGAATGAGATAGCTGAAATTGTGTTTGGATGCTAGTGGGATCTTGATTTTGGTGACATATGACCAGTGAAATGTTTACCCCTTCGCTGCATTTTGTCTCGGTATTTCTAAATTCTAATATTATAACTATTATCATTATCATCTCAAATTGGTCTGATCTGGGTGCTGATTTTCAATTTTAAAGAAAGCATAATGTTTGTGGCTCTTGAATGATTGGTGAAAGCACGGGATTTGGGTGTGATCAATCACCAAAGATGCATTTCTTTGGCTCCTAGCAACTTACCATCCGTTTGGAAAAGAAATGAATTGATGCCTTTAGAAGATTCTGCATTTAGTTAATTCACGTGAGCATTAAGCAAACCACTCTTACCCTGCCATTGTGCCCTGTTTAAGGCGACGGTGCATGCATTTTTGTAGAACAGTGTTTGCTTAAGCAAACGTGGAGATGTTGTGGCTGAGAAGACAAATATGGACTGGACAAGAAAAACCCGATATCAGTTACCACTGGTCTGAGCATTTAGCAACAGTGCTCTACAGAAGTAACTTGATTGTTTTACTGGAAATTCTTTGCTTGTTATTTTTTAAGTTTTTTTGGCGTTGCGGTTGAGCCGCTATTTCACTATTTTTTGAATTTTGTTTTTTATGTTTTTTGATGTGTTGATGTTAAAAATAAATTTAAAAATATAAAAAAAACATTATTTTGATGCATTTCCAAGTTAAAAGCACTCTGAAACGCAACCTTTACCACACTTCAAACAAGCACTAATCTATCATTTATTTATCTGGTTTTCTTGATCAAATTTCTGATTTGAAGGTCTTCAAGACATCTTATTTGGAATATAATGTCTTTTGATTGGAATCCTTTCTCTAGGTAATTGGATCTATCACTGGGGTTAGGCTCTTTATTGATACGTTTCCTGAGATAGGACTTGGACCACGTTTGACTGTTGACATCCATAAAGGAGCTCTCACAGAAGGATTGCTGACATTTGCAATTGTTACTATCTCTCTTGGGCTTGCAAGAAAGATCCCTGGAAGTTTCTTCATGAAGACTTGGATCTCAAGTGTCTCGAAGTTATCTCTTCACATACTTGGCTCTGATCTAACGGGTGGTTGTATGAACCCAGCCTCTGTAAGTCATGTTCTCATCTTCTAGTTACAACATAATGCATGTATCTTAAGTTTGTTTAGCTTCAAGAAGGTTGGATAGAGATGACCTGAACCTTTTTAAACTCTGTAGGTGATGGGATGGGCTTATGCCCGTGGAGATCATATAACCAAGGAGCATATACTCGTATATTGGCTTGCCCCAATAGAGGGAACTCTGCTGGCAGTATGGACATTTAAGTTGCTATTTCGTCCACAAAAACAAGATGAGAAAGAAAAGTTGAAGGGCAAAACAGAATGAAGAAACGCCCCTGAACTTTTCAGCTAAAATTGTGTATGATCTCACCTGCGAGCCCCTGAACTTTTCAGTTGAAGGGGGGGAATGCATGTAAATTCGAAGAAAGTCGCACTGAAGGAATTCAGTGTAACTACATTTCATTATATGTGAAATATCTGCTGCTTTTGTCTGTGAAATATCTGCTCCATTGCTGTCTTCTCTCTAACTTGCCAGTCACAACATAAGGTTTATTCACCGTGAACTATTTTGAACCTTTAATTTCAAAAGTTGATAAATGGCATTAACACTGTTCAGCAGTAGTTTTTTTGCTTCTTTCTGCGACTTGGACATTAACTCACTGCAGCTTGAGATATGGCAAATAAAATGGATGTTCTAGACAAATACGGATAATAATTATCAAATAAGTTTAATGATTGTTATTGAGAACAGGTCCGTAGGTTAACCGGGAGACCTATGAGCAAGTTTTTAAATTAATCAAGAAGAGAGTTTTTAAATTATACAAGAGTTAAATAAGTGTGATTTAATCCTTTCGAACAAAACATAGTTTTTTTTTTTTAATTTAAAAATATAATTTTAATTTTTTTAAAAAATTAAAATTATATTGTTTTGGATTAACACGGACAGGTTTTTAATAACTTTGAACTGATGTTTCCTTGCCCTTAGAAAATGGTTCCAAAATATCACTTGTAATCGGTCATTCCAAGTCACAAGCACAAAATCCACCTTCGGTTGTTTAGTATTATTCCTCCGTTAGTGGAATCTAGTACTCAATTCGCTTGCAAACTTCGTGTATTACAAGTTTTGCAACACATATCTGCTCAGCATCATGGTGTGAAAGGAGAAATGGAGGTGGTCTCAAAGGGGCTAAAATTATGTTAATTTACATTACGAAAGGACACCATTTATATGAATGTTTCCTCAGTTACATACTGTAAATCTAGCCATAGTGCATCAAGACCACCAAAGCTGGGGATGAAAGGGGGTAAATGAAACTAAGACAAAACTTATTAGTAAACAAGTTGCGGTTCAAACTCTGCGAAATCAACAGATCCAGACTCGATTGGTGGCATTAGATATGCAGCCAAGAGCTCAGAAGCTAATGCTGCAATAAGGGGAATTCTCTTGAAGTTCTTGACAAAGGAATTGTCTTGGCTCTCACTAACAGCTATCAGCTTCTGGTTAATTTCCACCATTCTGTCCAACTTCCTCTTGAACTCCGGGTTCTCAACATCCAGCACAGCTGGAAAGATTCTAGCTGTTGTGCGGTTTGTCTGTATAATGCGAAACAATGCAATGATTATTGAAAATCTAGGACGTTAAGAGTCAGAAGTGTATATCCATTAGTCTAGGCTATAAATTCGTTATCCCCTTCTCAAGGTCATCTAGGCAAGCAAAAGGAGAATTAACATTGCATCAAATGAAACATAACATTGGGGTATGAGGGAACCAAGCGAAGCGATAGGATACCATTCGAAGGAAGATTGCATATGATCAATAATTCAGTATGGATATAGAAGTAGATGACAAAAAATACTTAGATTAGAACCATGTGCAAAGCAGACAGGTAAAACCATTAGCCTCACCTCAATAATCACATGCATGTCAAATTCTTTGGTATTGAGCCCAATGCCTTCATAGAAAGCAGTTCGCTGGCAATCGTTAAGGTACATTGTCACATATACCTGCAAAATCAATTCTCTAAGATGTAAGAAGAGAGGAAATAGACACGAGATAATCCTTGCATTAGTCTTAAGTTTCAAGGCCAGTACTTTGGTTGAATGGTTAACAAGCAACCAATTATTAAACTTAAAACAATTGTAGGCACACTAGATGGGATTGCCTGATTGTATTTGGATAGAATTTTTCAAGAATATCTAGTGACCAATGGTTCATTGTACACACATAAGCATTTACAGAAACATTACAGATAATCTAAATATGGTGTGAAAATGCATCTGGTGTAAGAAAGTTACCGATAGGCAGAAGAAACGTGACCACAGCTTTGCCTTCCAATCGTTGAGGAATTGAGGCTGTGCTTTCATCAATGCAGAGAAGAAATCACCATGTCTGTTCTCATCCTGGCACCAGTTCTCAAAGTACTTGAAAATGGGATAACACTGGTAGTCAGGATTTTCCTGGAGATGTCTGTAAATTGTTATGTATCTCCAGTACCCAATTTTCTCAGACAAATATGTAGCATAGAAAATGAACTTTGGCTTGAAAAATGTGTATTTCCTAGCCTTTGTTAGGAACCCCAAGTCCAAGGCCAGATTGAAATCAGACAAACCCTTGTTCAAAAATCTGCATGCAACACCAAAAAAAGTCAATTGTATATACAAAGGTTCAATCATTCTTGAAAAGTGATTCACATGTGAGAAAAAGAAGGCCAATATTTTCACACACCCAGCATGCCTGGCTTCATCCCTGGACATGAGGGAGAAAATCTCTGCTACCACTGGATTGGTTTTCTACAACATCAATTGTTAAGAATAGTTAGTTAATGATAGAAAATAAGGAATTAAATTTCACTAAACACAAGAAAACAAGCAAGAACTTAAAGTGATCTTAGAGGAATACCTTGAGTCTCCTTCCAAGCTCTTTGTAGAGAAGGAAGCCAGAGAACTCAGCAGTGCAAGACCTCTCCAAGAACTCAACAAAAATCTGTCTCAATGGTCCTTGCATCTTGTCAGCTGCTTCCTTGAACTCCTTGTTTCTCACAAAGTGAGTCTGGTTGTAGTCGGTCTTGAATTCTTGCAGAAGTGCTTCAAACTCAGACTGGTTCAAGTTCTTGTTAATCTCAGTATTGAAAAGGGTCTCCATTTCATCAAAATCAGTGGTGTAGAACCTAGGTGCCAAAAGGGTCTCTTTGATTTCACCTTTGTTACCTTTCTTCTTTGGCTTTGGACTTGTTGTTTGTGTAGTAGCTGACATCTTGATGGTACTGAATTTGGGGTATGAGAAACTTCTTGGGTTCCCAAATTTCGGTGTGGAGCTAAATTTGGAGATGGGTTTTACTAAAGCCATCTCCGCAGCCATTTTTTCTTGGAGAAAGGTTCTTGCTTTGAAGTGGCAATGGTGGTGGAAAGCAATGAGCTTTCAAGCGGGGGAAGCAGAGACTAGAAGAACATGGATAGGACACGTGATTTCTAATTGGTTGACAGGAGATTCAATCTCATCCAACGAAATCTATGAATCTAAATGGGAACTTGACACGTGTCAGATCCTTATAGGCCTGTTTGAGTGGTTATGATGATAAAGCCATGTGTACCATGGCTTGTGGTCTGTATTTCACCACATAAAATTCTTATTAACGAGTTCCATTGATTTTTTTTCTTCTTTCCCTTATGTTTACTTGGTAGTTAAACAGTTATCAACCAAGCTCCAGGCCCATTATTGGTTTACTTGCTTTTGCTTTTGGCAATGCGGTAGCTTTGGAACCTTTTAAAATGCATTTTCAAGTTGGGAAAATGTGAAATAAAATGAGAAACTGAAATCTTATTCCCCGCCCCTCATTTTGATTTTAACTCATCCAACTCATGATCTAATTTTAAACCCAACTCGCAACCTAGTATTAAACCAGATCGTGTCTTATAACCAGGATTAAAATTACTACTATGATCTCAGCTTCTTTAGTTCAGACATGCAGGGCTCGGGCTCACGAAGAGAGGAAGAGTGAAGGAATCATACTACAACTTCTAGAAATGAGAACTTTGGTTCCAAACCTCTACAACTCGTAAAATCCAATCTGTCTTCACAAAAATGAAAAGAGAGAAAACAAGCCTATCAGGAAAAAAGAAAGATCTTAACAATTTTACCTTCACAGATACCTCACCCGTCTGTAGGTATCTGGATTATTACAAAATGTCACCTTTACAACATGCAACAACACTTAAGTCGGTATTTTTTTAATGAACAGATGAAAGTGTACGATCAGTTTCAGTTCTTTTTTCCAGCAAAAGCAGCATTGATAAGCTAGCATTCAACCTTTATGAAATTACAGCCCTTCGAAGCCCGGCAGCTACCAACTAGTGCAATCACAGGAACAAGCTATCCTTCGTATATGATTCAAAATATTTAAGCAAAAGATATTCTGCAGCAAAACCTGTAGAAGAACAAGTAATGTCGTTGGTAGAGAAAAGAAGAATGGAGCATTTGGATGATTATCAATAAACTCGGCGAGTAACAGAGTAAGAAAGAATCTAAGAACAAATTTGCTTCACCCAATTTCCCACACGGAATTTGGAATAATTCTTTTGTGAATCAAGTAATAATGTGGATGCACATAAATCATTATCAAATCCCAATCTTCTGTCTATGATATGACGATGATGAGTTACGTCATTCAGATAAGTGCACAATCATGATGCATATCTCGCTAAAGTTCAATCGGTTCATTTCAATGCACCGGTGGCAAAAAGGGTCAGACACAAACCTCTATACTTGAAGATCTGGTGCTGTGGTTTGATGACAATTATGATTGTTATTAGTTCCCTTGGCCAGGTTTGTCCCATCTTCAACGGTAGATTTCTTGATTAATACTCCATCTTCAGCAATAGAGCTTTGCAAAGATTCTATCACTCTATTATCAGCAATGGAACTTTGAGCAGGTTCTCCAGCTCCATCTCCAGCAATGGAACTTTGAGCAGGTTCTCCAGCTCCATCTCCAGCAATGGAAATTTGAACTGATTCTCTTGAACTTCTAGCAGATTCCCTCACTCCATCCAAGGCATCTGGACCTTGTACAGATTCTATTGATCCATCTCCAACAATAGAGGTTTGCACTGATCCTTTCAAATCTAGTTCACCGTGAGAGAATAGGTCCATGCCTGGCCTTCCATCTTCCTCCATCTTTAAATTATCATCAGAATCATCATCGTAATCTAAATTTCGCAAAATTTCTGGAAGGGAATAGTTACTAGCTCCTGCAACCTTAGCTCCTATTTCAATGTCGATTTTCTCCTTTGAGCTAACCAAATTATCTCCAAGATTTAGCGTCAGAGAGCCGACTGCCATATATTCATCTTCATCCACAAATGATCGAAATTTATTCATTGAAGGTGGAATCTTGGAGAAAAAGATTTCTCTAATATTTCTTATTCCTCCCCTATTATATGGATTCTCCTTCTTATCATACCTGTAACGGAAATTCTCATATGTAGTCTGTATAAGGAAAAAGACCAGAAATGTCAAATAAGATTTTAAAGAGTAACTAGTTGGCCCAGTTTATTTTTGGATAAAAAAGTCACCTGGTTTGTGCTAATCAGATAGGAATGGAAAGCTGTGAGGCCACCAACAAACCAGACAGCTATGAAGCAGTAGACTATGAGAAAATCAGCGAGTACATCATGTGATATAGCTTCCCATACATTTGGCTTCCCATCAAGAATGAAGACCCAACTAAACCCGAAAACAAATAAGCACAAGATGGTTGCTGTTGATATAAACATGAAGAAGAACCGATAGTTACGCTGCAAACCAGATCAAGACATGATAATACATTAAGTTCCCCACAGAAAGGTAACAGGGTGCGATACAATCATATTACGAACTGTATGAATCGATGAGGGTTGTTTTGCTTATTAACAGAAATTGAGATCACAAATAATTAATCTTGTTTTTCTTCCTTGGCTTACTAATTGAAGTCTGCACCATTTCTCCATTGAAAACATATAGCCCAAAAGTGTAAAGGACATTCGTGCCTCTCGATTGTACTTTAACTTAGTGAAGTCAGAATTTTAATTGGTAAGCTGTAAGTGTAATTTTTGCAAGATTACTGCTAAAATCCCACAGAATTGGCAACATGCATGGTATGAATACCAACAATAAATCATGTCATTCCTAACATTTCAACGTCCAAAACTTTTCCAGAATAAGAGACCAAACTTTGCCTAAATAGTCCAAAACAATGATCAGTATTAAATAAGAAATTATGGTATCAAGAATTCAATTGATGTAAGAGTGTACATCAAGGATCTTTCTTTCTTTCTTTCCAATAAAAGGAGAAAAAGAATGACATCAAACTACTATTTGAAAGTAAATGCAGCATAATTTGGATGAGAGCAAATATCCATGGAAGAAATCATGAAAACATCACAAAATTTAAAGCAGCTAAAATTCATACAACTTTTTGGTGACCGGATATGCCTACCCTTTTAAGTAGACATCTTACAACAGGTTGCAAATGGATGCAATAAGACCAGATTTGAGCACATCCAATTTTTGGCACTAAAATTATAGGAAAGGTCTAGATGCAGTGTTAATAGAGTTATTAGGGCAATCAGGGAGCACCAAGTTCAATAGAAAAGGATCCAGTATCTGATGAAGAGCAAATAAGCAATGAGAATGACAAGATATGTTATTCATTCCCATGATAGTATTCCCATAACTGTACTTGGTAATGATCTCCATGACATATCTGTTTAATTGAAACAGATGAGGAAAATTTTCAAATTATTACTCAATGCTTAATAAATCTTCTTTCCAGAACATGCAGGCTATCTCCAAAGAAGTTGGACTTGTTGCTTGTCCCACAAAAAAATAGTGTAATGTAAATTTATTTGCTTGGGAAAAATAAAATTGCATCACAAGGAACTTGAACTTACTATTCCAATACACTGACCAACCCATGGACAGTGATGATCAAATCTCTGAACACAGTTGTTGCAAATTGAACAATGAGAAGCACGAGGAGGACGATAAAGCAAACATGTGTCACAGTACTTAACTTTTACTGCATGGCCATTTACCATCACATCTTTTGTCCGAGGTAATCTCAAATAGGGGGTTCTCCCATTGACCCATTCCATTGATTGGGTGACGTCACCTGTTTCATCTGACTCGGGAGGCCTTGTGTTTCTACGGACTATTCCAGGATCCCGAGAAGATGTTAAGAATAGAAACAATAAATCCTACAGAAAAAGTTTACTTTATTATTAAATTTTTCATTATATGCAAGAAGAGGTGGTTTTGCACAGAAATTACTGAAACACTTGTCAGAAAATTTGACTGCAGATCTACTAATGGGAACTATAATGTCAGACAACTTTCACTTGGTAGTCATTTAACAACAAATATTTCTGAAAATTTTTAGCAAGTTGAAAAACTCACATCATAAGCTGCAAAAGAAAAATCCCATAAAGAAGCCAAAACAAACAGCCAAATCCCATAATAATTGCATTTCATTCAATTGCTGTGCTTCCTTTATGAACAAGTAAATTGCAACTCTGCCTATTGTTAGCACTGCTTGAAGCCAAATTGAAAATGAAATACTCACTAATACAGTAAGGATCGAGCCCACGAAAAATACAGGATACCACCGAGCTGGATTTTTGGTACCTTTGTCCAAAATCTTGTTATAGACTTTTATACAAAAACCAATAGCAGGGGCAGCAATAAGAAGCATTGATAGAAAAATCGATGCCACATCCGGACCAAAGATCAATCTCCCGCCACAGAAAAATCTCTGATGAAACCAAGACAAAAAAACAACTAAAGCTCATCAATGCTACAATTCCATAAAAGGAAACAATATTCAAGAATTTTTTTCATAAAAACTGTAATGAGGATGTGTGCATTTCAAATGCAACATGATAAATACTCAGCAAATTCGCAAGTTGATCAAGTGCATCAAGAAATGGTCAGCTGAAACTTCAAAAGGAATCCAAGACCAAACTAAGTAACTAACTGATATACTGATAAAGAACAATGAACCAGAGGTAGATTTTCTTAAATTGATTAAAAAAAGTTGGAATGTTGGAGAACTCTAACCAGAAACCGAACAAACTTCTTGCCGCTAATCACGCATCAAAATTGCAGGGTGAAATTATTTACAAAATCCAACCAAGTTCAACACAACAAGAAACGACTTCATGAACCAATTTCAATTATGACCAAACAAAATTAAAAGTTTTTACAGCTTCAAAATCTACCAGTCCAGAATGCATCTAAACATTTCATCAAACATAACAATTAAGATCAAAGACATTCATTTCCACATTGAAATATTGAACACAACTAAGTCAACCTCCATCCACGATCAACAAAATCAAATTGCTAGTAAAAAATCCAAATTTCCAAGTTGCACCACACACATCCAAAACAAAGAGAATAATCAAAACCCAATTCAGCGAATGATCAAACAACCCCGTTACACAAATCAAAAAACAAACTTGACAAAGAAAGAGAGAGAAACACTAACATTGCTTCCTTTCCAAACTTGATATAACCTCTTCGGCTTATAACCCTTGTCCATCCCTCCATTTCCCCCGCCGCCTCCTCGTCCTTCTCCTCTAGCAGGAGAAGCACCAGTAGAAGAAGAAGAACCCAAATTTGGATTCATATTAACCAACCTCTAAACAAACACACACACACTCCCTTCTTTTTTTCTATCCACACATACCACAGCCAAAAAGATCCAATCTTTCTTTCCTTCTTGGAAATGTAATAGAAACCCAAGATTTGTAAATATTAATGGTGTGGAAATGTGAAAGAGGGAGAGGGAAAAAGAAGGTGGAGAGGTTTTTGGATCAAAAACCAGGTGCTGCTTCTTGCTTTACCAAGAGTTTCTCTCTCTCTCTCTCTGTTATTCTTTTTTTTCTTTTCGGTTTTTTTTTTTTTTTTTTTTTTGAGGGGGTGTGATTATACCAAGACAAAGATTCTCTTATTAATTCTGGTAAGGATTAAAACTTTAGTTTAACACTATTGGGGTTTGTTTGATTCTTTCTCTGTCTAGACAAAACTCTGTTACAGATACAGGATGGGAGATAGCGACGCTGGCAACGATGAGTTCGGGGCGGATGTTTCAATTTCTCGCGGCTTTTCCGCCAGTATTATTGTTTATTTATTTAATTATTATACGTTTATGCCTTATTATTATTTTCTTTTCTTATTCAAATTAATTTTTATGTTCGTCAGTTTATATAGTTTTTTTGGAAGAAAAAAACTCGTTTTAATGGAGGAAATATAGAGTATGCCGGGAAATGTAACCTTTTCTTCTTCTTTTTTAACCATAAAATCTATAAATAAATTACGTGGAAGGTATATAGAGCGTAAAAATAAAATTTATTTATGATTGAAAATATGTATAATAATAATAATAAAATTTTAAAATTATATTATAATTGCTTACGTTGATTCTGTGATTCTAAGATTTTCTAAGCCATTTAATAATTTTTCATTTTAATGTATTGAAATTATTTTTTAAAATTTTATATTTAAAAATATTTTCACTGCGTTATGTATCACAACTAAATTCATCCAAATGAATGCTAAAGTTATTAGAAATTGACTTAATTAATAAAAAAGTTTATTTTTTTTATTAGATTAATATCGGTGTTTGGGCTACCTTGCGCATGTCCCGACTAATCTCTATGAGTCTTAAAGTTAAAAATTATGTAAGTTTCTAGTGATTATAAGATTTATGAGACTCGAATTGTAATTTTTAAAATATAAATTTAAAATCTAATCAATAAATTCATACATTTTAAAGATATTTTTTATTTTTAAATATTGAGGTGAGAACTCATAATAATAATAAAAAAAATTATTTTCATAAATCTTAAATTTTAGTAACTCAATTTGCTCCTTCGCTTTTTTTGTTTTTAAAAGATGAAGGTTGGCTATCTATTAAACTGAATGAATTGACTCACCATATCCAACATAAATAATGAAAGAATTCCTTTCGTAACCCTTTTATTTAATATTGGTTTTCAGCTAGGATAAGATATTATCAATAAACTAATTAGATTTTATTTCAATTATTATTATTATTATTATTATTATTATTATTATTGAATAATTTAATAAAAAAAGAATTTGATAGGCTAGCAAGAGGATTGTCCAGCCATGTTCAACGTCAACCATCGTGATGGCACAACATCTTGCAAATTTGAAGTGGTCTACACGCATTCCTTTGTGTGTCTCTGTCGCCTTTCTTTTTATTCATTTATTATTGTTATTGTTATTATTATTATTATTATTTATTTGTTAATATAAATATTTGAGTTAATTTATATATACTTCGAATTAATCTCACTAACCTTCTTAATGATTATATAAACCTTAAATGATTTTAAAATTTATGGAACTTAAATTGATGATCTCTAGAAAACAAACTTAAGATCTGACCAGTTAAATTATAATTTTAAATTAATTCATTATTATTTTTGTTTTTTATGTTTGCCTTTAATTTAACTTTTTATTGAATGTTTTGTTGTTGATTGTGTTCTATCTTTTGTTCTGTTTTAATAAATTTATTAAAATGGTAGCAGTTGGCACGTAATTTAGCAAGGCAAGGATAGATTTGTTTATCCAATTCGTGCAACAAACAACGTGTTGAGAATCCATGAATTGGAAACTCATTCCCGGGGATTTTATTGTTAGATCAAATATTAATGATTAAAAATATATGTTCAGATTTCTTGATTTTCTAGGTTTAAGTTTTAAATTTATTAAATTCCTTATCGTTGAAGAAAAATCACTGGTATATGGTAAGAATAAGAGAAGTGGGAACAGGGAGTTGAAGTAACTGAAAGACTTCTGTTTAGACTTGTCTGCACAAGCGGAAACAAGGAATCAACAGGGTTTACACTGAGGCTTATAGCTCAATGGTGGTAAAGGCTTCCTTGCCTTGTGTATCCTGGATTCAAATCTTAGTGTATATGTTTATCATCTTCGCGGTGCTTTATATGTTTATTGGGTTTGTAAGATGTTTAGTGGACTGTGGGATTAGTTGTGGTACACGCAAGCTGGCCTAGACACTCACATAAATAAATAAAAAAAATCAGCAGGGTTTGTTTGTCAGCTTATCGTTGATAATGCCGTGAGGCAATTTCTTTCAACAAGCCTCTCATGGGCTCAAACAGGCCAGACAAAACCTGCCATTCCAGGGTTCCATCTTTAGTGCTTCTCATCGAGAGATACCAAGGCTACAACCTGGCTTTAAATCGTAGCCAGCCATTCTTTTTGTTGCCATGTGTGTCTAGAATAGAGCTGGCAAAATCACTGTCAAGTGTTATCCCCACATTTGTTTTGTAACAATTAACAAAGATTTTATATGTATATAGAACTCGAAAGATTATGCATAAGTTTATCACAATTGAACAGAAAGATTTGTTGGAAAATCACTACATAAGTCATGTTAGCGTGAGCTAGAACTGTCTGACTGGTTGATGCGGTGCATCTTGATTTTATTAGTAATTGCTCCAATGGGTTCTGCTAATGTGTTTGGTTTGATCCACATCTTGCATTGGTTAACAATTGCTTTTGGTTAGTGTATTAGGACAGAGACAGAAACATAAAATAATTTTGTTTTAATGACAGTTTTGAAGTGAATTTCCAACAATAATCTAAACCAGCCATTGTAGTATTTGCAAAGTCTAATGCAGAGTATATTCATGGACCAACCTCTACTCTTCCCATAATGACTGCCCAGTTCACTATTTACACTCTAATCTACTTTATTCATAAGAACAATTTGTACACCAGATATAAAAACATCTCAAAAATTGAGTCTGGGAAACAAAACGACAAAATCAAGCAAATTGCTGTTCAGTTCTTCTATGTTCTAAGCCATCCGACTTTCCAAAAAACACCTCCATTTCAACTTTTTGTTTTTGTACAAATGGAATAGATTGAATTTCAATTCAACAAAAAGAAATTGTTTACTTCATTGTTCCTATACAGCATTTGATACAACAACAAGCTTTCATTTTACTTGGTATCATCACCAAACTTAAGTTCATTAATCTGTCAACTGCTATGCGACGTTGATGCACTGTTTCAAAGCTGCCAAGGTGTTTGAGTTCTATGCAGAATTGGTTTACTGGATTATCTATGATTTTAGTGTTCTGGATCACATTATTCTTTCATAAAAGCATCAGTGCATACGTCATGGGCAGGTTAAAAGAACTACATTTACCTTGGATGAACGTCTAACTATCATAAAAGCTATTGTTTCCTTTTATCTTCAGCAGCACTGCTTTTATCCCTGGAGGTCTGTGGTGAATTTGTTTGTTCTTGATCAGCGGGAAAGAAAAACGGGTCAAATGCGGCTTTTCCTTCGACCTTTTTCTTCAAATTATCATTAAGACTGCCATCATCATCCAAATTCTGCAAAACACTTGGAAGATGCATGGCCCCATCTTTGCCAAATTTACCTCCCATTTCTATATCAAATTTCCCTTTCCCAATGAAGTTTCCATTTATGTCTGAACTACCCATTACAGAATCATCATCTTCTGACACCCACTCTCGGAAATTGATTGCTGAAGCTGGGATCTTCGAGAAGAATACTTGTTTAAAGTTCTTTAGTATCCCTCTGGTGAAGGGGTTTTCCTTCTTATCATAGCGGTACCGGAAATTTTCATAAGTGGTCTGTGATGAATGAGAGGCAACAGAATTAGATACAAGAGTGGCGAACAACGCACGGATTGTAGCTAGAGGTAAGCATATGATGAAAGGCCAAAACAGAAGTTGAATGCTAAGAAAGTATATTCGCTGCAAATAAAATTGATTGAATTGCCTTGTTCACTATATGAGATAAAAAAGAAAGCAGCAACGCAAACATTAGATTCTGTTAATCATTTGTAAATGCCATACCTGGTTGGTGCTAATCAGGTAGAGGTGGAAAAGCGTAAGGCCACCAACAAACCAGACAGCTACAAAGCAGTACGCAATGAGAACAACAGATAGAACGTCATGAGACATAATGCTCCACAAAGTTCCCTGTTGCCGGAGAACATTGAACCAAGAAAACACGAACACATACATGCACAAAGTGGTTGATGTGGATATAAAGCCTATGAAATATGGGTAGTTGCGCTGCAAATTGGCATCAACACGGAAGAAGCTGGTTAGTGTCTGTCAAAAAAAAAACTACGCAGGCTCTCTAAAGCAGGAACAGCAAATTTCAGAATTTCAAAACATGAGCAGGAATGATTCAATAGAGTGCATGATAAATCATGGGCGAAGTCCAAAATGCAACTTTCTCCGGCTTGGAGTGCCATAATAACATGTCTAAGGATTATCAATAACTTTTACACTCCATGAAGTCCGTCTGTAACACTTTCAAATGCGCAAAACCAATCATATAAATGTACATAACCTCAATCAACTTCTATAACCTAAAGAATAGATGTTTTGATTGTATGTAGTCCAAGTTAAAAAATGTGTTCATACATTATCAGAAACGTCCACATGTTTCAGATAGCACAGAACATTCAAATATTCAAGAGATCTTCAAATCCTAAAGAATACCAGGAAGTAACTTACCAATCCAATGCACTGACCCACCCATGGACAATGATGATCAAACTTCTGAATACAGTTGTTGCAGATGGAGCAATGTGAAGCTCGGGGTGGACGATATAACAGACAAGTGTCACAGAACTTCAATTTAATACTGTGGCCATTAAAAACTACGTCCTTTGTACGATGCAATTTCAAGTCGGCAATTTTGTTATTAACCCCCTCCATAGATTGGGTAGCAAGGCTAACCGATTCATCTGATTCAGGTGGCTGAGAGTTTCTAGGGATTATTCCTGGATCTCTACCTGACGTCAAGAAGAGAAATAAGAAGTCCTGCGTGATATTTTATTAGGTCAGACTAAAAAATTATTGGCTGCACGATGTCTATCATTACCAAGAAACTTCAATTTACCAACCATAATAGTGAGGACCATTCCCCCGACTAGTACTGGATAGCCATACTGTGGATCATCATTTCTGATTATCAGCAGCAGCATCTTTATGCAGAATGCTATTGCAGGACCTCCAATTAAAAATGTTGTCAAGAATAGAGATGATGCATCAGGACCAAAGACTGCTCTCCCACCACAAAGAAATTTCTGATATCAGAACAAGAAGCTTGTTAGTCCTGGTCCAGAAATTAGAAAACATAACAATCTGTAACTGCAGTTTCCCATCAAATTCGTCAAATCCATCTCTAACTACTGCAAAATACTCATCGATTGTCGTGTCAATAACAAGCCAGCAACACTCATTTCAAAACACATTTACCTATTATAATTCTGGGACTCTTTCCTCTGATTAACTAAAGTCTTACTAATAATTGCAGCTGATATTTTATAAAGAAACATTTGATTAAGGCACATCCCTTGATTTTATAAAGAAACATTGGTTTAAGGGCACATTGATTAGATCCCCTTAAAATATCATTAGTAATAAACCAGTGATAAAAAAAATCAATAGATTCATAGTAGAGAGAATGAAGATATGCAGAAGGTGAGAAAAAAGGATTACATTGTTTCCCTTCCAAATTTGATAGAGCCTCCTGGATTTTGGTGTGGAAGGAGGGTCCATCGCTGCTCCCTTATTACAGGATGATTTCCAACTCTTATACCTGTTCCTTTTCTATTTGACAAATATTAAGCAACAAAAGCTCCTTCAAAATCAAACCCACATGAAATCAATCAAAAAAAAAAAAAAACTTTTTGAAAAAAAATGTTTTCTTTTGGATTGAAATCAAAAGAAAAGTGGGTCTTTTTTGTCACTTTCTTCTCTCTTCAAGAAAAAAAATGACAAAAACCTCCCAGATAACACACACCAATCCTATTACCAATCTCTGTCTCTCTCTCTTGCAACCTTTACAGGAAGATCTCCAACTCTTATACCTGTTCCTTTTCTATTGACAAATATTAAGCAACAAAAGCTCCTTCAAAATTAAACCCACATGAAATCAATCCAAAAAAAAAAACTTTTTGAAAAAAAAAATGTTTTCTTTTGGATTGAAATCAAAAGAAAAGTGGGGTTTTTTTTTGTCACATTCTTCTCTCTTCAAGACAAAAAAATGACAAGAACCTCCCAGATCACACACACCAATCCTATTACCAATCTCTCTCTCTCTCTCTCGCAACCTTTGCTGTCAACTTTTCCCACCAAACAACGATTTCCAACGGTTTTTTCGCGGGCTAAAGTAGTTAAAATAAGGTCCAATTTTAGAATAAAGCCCCTGGTTTTTGTTTTTTAAAGATTGTCTCTGTTCGAGCTTTGAGACTTTGGACACCCCTAAGTTCACTAAAGTTTCAAGACCAGACGATCTCTTATCTCTCTGTGTTAAGCATTATTTATCTGACACTGAGGTACCATTCTTGGACAGAGGTAGAGAGCACATCCACTTCCCAGCCAAATAGTTTCAAAGTTCAATAACATATCATGCTTGTGATACTTGTCTCTTGTAAAAAGAGATGCTGGCCATGTTTTTGGTAGCAGCCAGGTGTTTTGGGGCTACTAAAATCAGTGATGAAAGGCCATTAATTTGCCAAATCTATGCCCTCTGAAATGAAATAGTTCCAAACCATAAAGTAGCCTCAGATTTCCTTCTAAATACCATTGTTGAATAGAATGAGTTGCTTCACTAATTCTTTCTTTTCATGTGATTGAATCTTATTGATAAAGCAGTTTTTGTAACAAAAAAAAACTCCAGCTACTTTGAACTGCAAATGCAGATTTTCTCTTCCCTTCAACTTATTTAGTTGCATGGAATGGAATTCTTGGAGGACCTCTCCAGTTTTTTTTTAAAAACAAAAACTTCGCACAACAAAGAAAAAAAAAGTTATAATAGCATAGCTGAAAATTTACATGCGAAAATAACACGAGACACACTAGTCTCACATGCGCGACCACTTGTGAGTTGCAATTTTATTAGTTTCCAGTTGAGCTATTTTAGCTAAAAATTTTTAACCATCGTGTTAATTTAAGAAAAAAACTCCATTTTTGGAGGACTTCTCCAGTTTTTTTTTTTTAAAAAAAACTTAGCACAGTGAGAATTTTTTTTTATCAAAATAGCATTGCTGAAAACTTATCCATAAAAATAACACAAGACACATTAGTCTCACATGTATGACCAATTGTGAGTTGAAGGCTAGAAAAATGCCTCTGCCATGCAATTTTAAAGTCACACGTGGGATCTGTGACTCCGCTACTTTCACAAATAAGTTTCCAGCTGAGTTATTTTGGCTAAATTTTTTAACCATTGTGTTAATTTAGAACAAAAAAAAACCCTCCATTTTCTCACCACAGCAAACCTCTTTGCTGCAAAAATGGTCAGGGGTCTTAGAACACCAGCCATCAAAACCTAAGCTTCACTTCATATTCAACTACAGATCACTCCTTTTCCTATTCAAACAAAAATGGATGCAACTACGCGCGTATAGAAATGACTGAAAAAATGAGTGCAACTAGGAAAATTTCTGGGCACATCCATCATTATTAAATACGAGTGAACTTCACAAACTAGGCGAGAACTACTCGATGGGATAACAACTATACCACGTTACAAGTCTGCATCCTAATGTTTCATATTACAATGACCGAATTAACACCAACAGCTGCTGGAAATACAGGCATTTACTGAGACATCCTGGTGCTTTTCTCGCCACGGACTGCAAAAATAGCTGATGGTGGAAAAGGGAACAAGCAGAAGTGAGTCTTCAGTTTCAAAAGGTAAGTATGGACACCAAAATTCTCATGTACATAAGAAAGCACACATTCATACATAGCAATTCTGATATATTTTCAAAATGTTCTAACTGAATCTACAATTGAACCAGATTATATAACTTGTGTGATCCAGTATGTAATCTTCTCCAATCATGAGCACAAATATGAGATTTGATACTTGGAAATTCAAAATCTTAAGATTTCTTAAACCATGAATGGCAATAAGATGCAGGATTTGCTTGTAATGTCTCTAGCCCATTGCAGGATGAATCTAGTGCTCTACCTTCTTTCAAACACATACATATGACGAGGATCATTAAAACAGTCCCCCTTTGATGGCCTTGGGAAGGCCTGCTTCAGACATCTTCATGAGTGGAAAAATAAAAGAGTTGTTTAAGAGTTATAGTCACACAAATGACCTTTCTATAAACCACTTTCCCGTATTACAACATCACTTCATGGGATATTTTGAAATAATTTTTACCAAAATAAATTCAAACAAGGTCTAAATTTAATCAAGTGCATATATAAAGAAAATGCATGATTTCCAAAGTGTGAAGCATCCAGATTGGAAAACATGTTACAAGTATGAATAAAACTGGCTGCAAGATGAAAGGAAGAAAGAAACATGAATTTTTTGTGTACTTGGGATAATCAGTCATATTTATTTTGTAAATAACTTAAAAATCAGCCACATAGCACTCTGTTATGCATTGAAACAGTTCAGTAAATTTATGAGCATTTGAGGAAAAACAAAGAAAAAATAAATATTTTTCCCCCAGCGAGCAAAAACTAAGTGATGAAGTTGGAATACAAACCTTCTTCTGGAAGCATGAGTTAGCAAGGACTATCCTTATCCAAAGGCTCCAGTAAATGGACCATCAATAGAAAAAACCTCTGCACTTTGGTGATCCACAGAAGCATTTTTTCTTCCCACGATCTGCTTTTTCAGGTGGTACCATTCCATAACTATATGTCAACTCTGTCATAGGAGGAACATGTCTGATAGCATAAAATGCAATATGGAGATCAAACTCCTTGCTATTTCCCCGTAAAACTGGCTGCCAGAACAGATTTGGAGAGCAGCTGTGATTTATAAAACGAGCTACATTCCCAGCATTTCTGGCATTTATTATAAGAGGAAATTGAAGGTTTGGAGCGTTATTTAAATCACCAGGCAAAACTTCCAATGGCTGATAAATGCGGGTACCATCAAAAATGTGATCGTCTTCGTTTTCACCTGCAAGCTCTTGTGCCTCAGAATCATCGACAGCTTCTCCTGCATATACACATATAAATGCTCCAGCTCGTATGGGATCCCAGGATCTTAAGCCCCAACCTCTATCCTTAGTTTTAAACACCTCCAAACGAAGTCTTAGACCACCCTGGGACACACGATTGCGGCAAGTTGGAGGACACTGGCAGGGAGGACCACACTCATATATCACAGATTTTTGACTCACAATAACCCCATTCACAATATGAGGAAGATAGCCTCCATTTTTCTGAACACAATCACAATTCTCGTTTCCTGGAAGACAAGCACCATTGCAAGCACAGCCAACAAAAGGATCCCTCGGTACTGGTTTTGAATACTTTAGGGTTGGAGAATAATTGAAATAGGCAGGCCCCTTTTCATGATCAACATCATTCACAAGAGAAACTGGTAAAGTTTCGGCCCCAGAAGTAAGATCAGGTAGTATAATCCCCATCCTAGGAATAATACCATCCTTCCATTGCTGAATTTTTTTCCACATTTTGTATGCATCAGGCTGGCCAGGTAACCTGCCCAACTTATATCTAAAAACATTGGAACCAGACTTTCCTTTCTCCACCCATGACTCCTGGATTCTATATAGACCGTCATACACATATACCTTTCCAGTTGGATTTCCCACATCCTTTATACCCCTGGTTACTCTAATGTCATTACCACGATGCAAGCTTTTTTCCAGTGCAAGGTTACCCCTTTCAAGCTTCTGATCCATTTCTTTGCCCTGGCCAGAGTAAATCAAGCCATCATCTTCCTCAACATCATCCTCGTATCCCCCAGATGAAACAATGCTAACAGCTATTGGTTCTTCATCTTGACTGACCTTGACAGACATGTAATCTATTCCAGCCATGATCGGAGCATGCAGTCCAATGGTGCACAATTCCATTCTAAAAAAGAATATATCTCCAATTTCAACACCGGGTACAGCTCCAACTCTCTTCTTGGCATTAGTCCGAACTCCTTTGGTCATCAAAACATTGCCTGCTTTTAAGTCAGGGCGCCTTGATTGTCCTGCGGTGGCTTCCTTCGAATCTTCAAGCTGTACGATTTGTCTTCTGAGCAGATTGTAAACCAGGAGTACACATCCTACAGAATCTTTATCACCATTATATCGCCGTGCTTCTTCAAATTCCACGAGGTTATATGATTGGTAAATATTTTCTACCATCACATCCATGTCAACATCAGGAGAGGCAATTTTGTCCTTTTTGCCTTTTGTCCTCTTCTGAGATATACTCTGTGAACTCCAAGTTTGGATGTCACCGTACCCATCTTCTTCCACAACCCTGTTGTTTCTGTTAGCCCTCCTTGATGACCCGGCATTTCCATTTGCTGCCCTTGCAGATGGAGGCTCAGCTGACCGAAATGAATTGATTGGAACTGCTGATGATATCGGGGTGTGGTCACCAGAAGGGACAGATTGATTTGGTATACCGGAAAATGGAAAGAAAGGGGAAACTCCAGGTGGGAAAGGACCTGCTGGTGGAACACAAACAAAAGGTGCAGAACCTTGAGGAAAAGAATTAGAGTTTGGTGGTGCGGAGAATACTGGAGTAAGAGTCCGCAAGGGCTTTACATTCAAAACCCTGGACTTATCTATCGAGCCTTCACCTGGTGATTCTTCCATTAAAATTACTTCTGAATACGCAAAATCACAGTTTTAGCTTAACACGAACCCCCCTTTGAATCACCACTCTCTCCGCATACATGGCTTCCCTTCTTCCATATCTTTCACTTCATAAACAATAACCAAAACTTACAGAAAAATCTGATGGAATTACCTATGCTACAAAGAGAACAGGATTTTGTTGCAGAATGAAAAGGATTCAAATGACACAAACTTCCATGCCAAAAAACTGCAAGATCTCCACAGAAATGTTGCAAAAGTTGCTAAACTTTTATATTTCTGCAGAATGCAAGCACATGCACCAAGTTAGAGACAACCATCACAAACAACAATTCACTAAAAAACCCTGAAACAAAAGGGTTAATATTTGGTATCCAAAAAACAGTGAACACGGACTCAACAGACTCGCACATAAAAAGCCTCAAAACAGCACAAAAACATGAAATTGAAAGTGACCCGGTTTTCCATTTTTCTAGAAATTGAACTAGAACAGATCAAGTTCAAATCTTCACCTTAAAGGGTTTGAAAATGAAATCAGTAGACAAAACAAGCTGACCCCTTTTAAGAAAGAGGAATTTTTTTTAGACAAGAAAAGGAAGGAAGATTCTTTATTAGCATATCACAGACAATAATAAACCTTGTAAATTAAAATTAAGACAGAATTTGATGTAACAAACAAAGGATCCAAGCTAATAATATCATTACCTGAAATCTTAGGTTCTGCTGTTTTGAATGAACATCAGTTGAATTTCTTACAAGGACCAAAAACAGAACCCAAAACAACTCTAAAGCTTGGACCTTTTTGTTTTACTTTGTCTTCTTTCATTAGTCCTTTTGTTTGGGTCTGAAATTCAAAACCCAATAAAGTGTTTTCAGTACTTTCTGACAGTACTAGTTTGGTGATAGAAGCTCCAAATAGATTTTTGACCACTAATCCTTGAAGGCCTGTCTCTAGTCCTGAGCCTTACAGTGCTGGGCCTGACTGCAAAATCTACAGTGCATAATATGATTTATGAATCAGGTTCCTATTGTTGATTTTTTCCTCGAGTATTTACGGTAAAAAAAGACATGTTTAGCTGTTCCTTTCCTGCTTGTGAGTGCCATTTTTTTAGTTTTTTATTTTAAAAAAATCAAATTAATATATTTTTAATTTTTTTAATCATTTTATACAGTATTAATATATATATATATAATATATTATTTTGATAAACTTTTAAGTATATAATACTCAGTTAAATATGGTGAATTGGTATGAAAATCTTGAGATTCAAAGTTCAATCTGATTTAGGTTTTTAACTCAACAAAAAAAATATTGATTTAATGAAATCTATTTGATCCAGTTAAGTTCTTAGTTATTTGATTTACTTGATCAAAATAGACCAAGTTAATAGTAAAAAAAAAAATTGTTATTTTAATTAAAATGATTAACCCAAAAACCCATGGGTTAATCCAGTGATCCAGGAGTTCATGCTCTTTCATGAGCCAATTATCATATCAAGTCTAACACTTATGCTTTTATTGATCTAAAAAAATATTTTTTTAGATTAAAAAGGATTAAAACTAAATATCTAGAATATAATAAATAAAATTTTCTGGATTTTTTTCTTTATAACAATTTAAAAATTATTATAATTTAATAAAAAAATCGACTAATATTTAGGTTAGAATTGCGAAATTTTTTATTTAACCTGTAGACTATACGAATTCTTACACGTTGCGAGTATTTTCAGTTCTGAAACATATGTAAATTACGCGTAACTGAGGCTGTGGTACAAGTGGTTGGGTTCTTTTATAGCCATTCTTATCTGGCCATTTCTCAGCTCATGCTTCACATTGGAACTTATTTGGTACTGTGTTTTAAATAAAAATTGGATAAATTTTAATTTTTTTTATCTAAAATTAATTTTTATTTATATTTTTTTTATTGTTTTGATATGATAATATAAAAAATAATTTTTAAAAATAAAAAATATATTATTCTAATATATTTTTTAATAAAAAGAATTTTTTAAAAAAATTATCACTATTATATTCTCAAACACTCCTAAAATATATAAAAGAGTGGTTCAGTTCATGTTTGCAAAGTCTAGCCTAACATGACTTTTGTTAGTAAACTCAATGATTTATTGTCTCCAGGTCTGGTTTGAGTTGAATTTTGTACTAAATTATTTTTGATATTAAAATGATGTTATTTTAGTGTTTTTTTTTTTAAAAAAAAAACTTTTAAAATGATGTTGTTTTAGGTTTTTTATTTTTTTAAAAAAACCAAAATTAATCTATTGACCCAAAAATTACCATTCTCAATTCGCATCCCAAACCTTAGAGTCGAGTGCATCTTACAACTATGGTTCAGTTTTTAGTATAGATTCAAAGACCAAAATTCTTTTTATTAGAATTAATAGGAGTTACAACTAATTTCAAACTTTCTCCTTGTGTCGGAATTACAACTTCTATACCAAATGACTTTGAGTCGATATAGAGCTTCATTATTTATATGAACAACGGAGCTATTCTTTTTCTTTTTCTCAATTGCCCCCCATCCCTTCTTCTTTTTTGTCCACCCTTCTTTTTTTAAAAAAAAATTATTTTATTTTTCTTCAATTTCATTCTCAATTTTCTTTAACAGTTGTCATTAGTCAAGTTGAATAAATCACATTTCTCACAGTTTAATTTCATCAAATCTAGACTAAGCAAGATATATATATATATATATATATATATATATATATATATATATATAATGAAGCTCCTCCTTTTTTATCTTTCAATTGCCCCCTTCCCCTCCTATTTTTTCCATTCCCCCCCTTTTTATTTCATTTTATTTTTTTATTTTTTTTTATACCTTTTTTACCAATCATCTTAGTTTTTTTTTTTTTTGTCAAGTTAACTGAATCACATCAAAACAACTTTCATACAATTTAATTTCAAACTAGATTAAGTGAGTTGTTTATATTAATGATGAACCTTTTCTATTTTGATTTCATTTGCCTCCCTTCCCTTCCATTTTTTCCACTCCTTTTTTTATTTTAAATTTATAATTTTTTTTTTAATTTTATCCTAAAACTTTTTTTAAAAGCTATCTTAGTTGTTTTTGTACTAGTCAAGTCAAATGAATCATGTTAAAACAACTTTTAAATGATTTAATCTTAAACCATGCTAAGCAATGAGTTGTGTTATTATGTTAAATTCATTATTTTTTTGTTGTAATTTCTATCTTGTAATTTTTATTAGTCAATTAGGATGTATCTGAAATAACCAAATTGATTAAGTCATATCAAGACAAATCATATATAATTTAATGTTAAATTAGAAGATTTTAATATTGAATCAACAACTATGTCTTATAAAAATATCAAAGAATTCTTTATCATCTAAATATTTTTTTATTACATTTTAAAAAATTTAATTTGAATTGCATCATAACGTGTCGCGTGTAAGCTAACAGAAACTACAACGTTTGAAACTCGAATTTAATAAGAGGTCAAACATAGGAGGCTGTCAAGGTGTTTTCCAAGCTAAAATGATATTCGTAATCTTCGCAATACAGCTAGCCTTTATTTATTTATTTATTTTATTTTTTACGTAATCTGCTAGTATTTCATTTGAAGGGTTGCAGCAGACACCTACCCAAGTCGTCGTCATCATCAAGATCAAGTAGTAGGTGTGACAAACGACCTTACTTGAAGCTGGCTCGATGCTCTAACACGAGAAATTTGTGATCTAGACACTACTCAGGTGAGAGGTTTCCAGTTAACCGGAAAACACACTCACATGAAACCTTACTAGATCAGTACAAACATTTTTTATAAATAGTAATAATAATGTTTTAATAAAAATAATTAACCCATTAAATTGCGAGTTGAGAGATCATTTCTCAAATTAATTCCTGTATTAACAAATATGATCTAATATATATTTGATATTACGATAATTTTTATGTTTATGGATTAAAAATATAAATTAAAAAAAAAACAGTAAATTATAATGTTTTTTCTTAATCAAAATTTCATGACAGGGTCTTTAATAGAATCCATGCAAAGTTATAATATATATATTAATTAATCAAATATTTTCAAATTCCTGGTCGCGAACAAAACACAAATCCTACAATACTAAACCATATGATGAAATGGAACTTTACCTAATTATTATGAATCTATATTAAAATAATTTTTTTCTTTTAAAAAAATTCATTCTTGATAATAAAACACGATGGTTACACGGTGGGCCAAAGGAACCCAAAGAAGAAGATAAGCACTGTCCATGCCTTGCCTTAGAGTAAAGAGTTGGCATCCCAAAAGCGACTCGCTCGAGTTTTGTCTTTCTGGACATGAATTCCATAACGGGCAAGAATCAATATCTGCTGCAGATGCTAGCACCCAATTAACAATACTATTTTAGGGTTTGTAGTAATTATTTCATGCTTGCACTCAAAGCTCAACATTTGACCTTTTGATCATTCCCTTGCTAGCAAAGAAAAACCCTTCCACTCAGTTTCTTCCACAACGAGATCAAAATCATATCACTGTCGAGAATCATGGGGCTGTGTTTATTTTTTCTTAAAGGCACAAATTTACATGGAGTGTAAGCATATAACATCACCATAGATTCTTGTGAAGATGTGAACTCAGATGCTTATAGACTCCTCCTGTAAATTCAAACTGATGCAGCCAGGAACTAGATTAATTAGAATTGAGAAAGACAATACTTAGATTGAGGTTGAAGGTAAAGAGTTTGAGAAAAGAATCGTAAATGTCGTCAATAATATCTAGTAAGAGAGAAAGAAAACAATCTCGTTACTAAATTTAGTAGAATTAAGCATGAACCCTAATCTTTAAAGAGGAAAAAAAAACAAAAACTACAGAGTTAATATAGAATCTATCTGTTGTTAGAGTTCCTAAGCCAAGCAAAAATTAAAAAAAAATAAGAAAGGAAAAACTTCTGCATCAAGCACTTTATATTCTTACGTTTACTATTATTGTTTTCGGATCAGTTTTTTTTTTCATTTTTAGGAAATGACAGGAGATGGTGAACGCTTGCACAACATCCATTTCAATTCTAAAACAAACAGCTAATAAATTGAAAATCATCACAAAAACATGATTTAATAGGAGATTTAATCAGACACTCAACAACCTTTAAAGAGTGGAATCTTTTGCAAATGTTATCATGCTCTTCATGTTGGTTATTAGCTTGCAAGTCTTGGATTGTTCTTTGTGTGATGAGATGGATGAAAGGAAAGGAAAATGGGGAAGAAAATGAAGAAAAAGATTTTATGCAGTTTAGAACGCAAAGAAAAGGTGAGGAAAATATCATTTGCTTGAACAAATCCTCTCTAATGGACTCATTGTTATTAAACTTGTCGAGATGATCCAAAATGGGCTCGGTTTACATAAGAACCCGCTCGGGTTAGATTTAATTAAAAAATGGATAAGAGTTTATTTCATTAAACCTGAATAAATTAATTAGTTAATTCATGAACTGATTATTTTTTTTTAAATATTTTAAAAAATATTTTTTTAATTTTTTTTAAAAAATTAAAATAATATTATTTTATTATATCGAGCTCCTCAAGTTTAATAACTTTAAATGGAACTACAAAAACTTTTCCTTTCAAAAATTGATGAGAGTAAAACAATAAAATGGGCAAAAATATTTACGGAATTCTTATTTTATCCTGGAATTTAAATATTTCACAGTCGATAACAAAACTTAATTTCTTTCCCTCAAAGAGAAGCCACTCAATTTATTTTCCAAATTTACCGTAGAACTTGCATTTTCAACTGTCAAAAATATCTTGTCAATTATGATATTGATGTAAATCAAATATATATATATTGGGAGTGGTGGGTTTTGGAACTCATTAAAGTTTTTCAATTTTATTTTATATTTAAATAATATTTTGTTATTGGTGGGGAATGGAAAAGACGTGCCCCTTATTCCTTTGTTGTAAGAACATACAAATTCATTCAAAAACTGTATCAAAAATATTTATTTTTTATTTTTATTTTTCTTTGATTCAATAAATATATTTATATTTTTTTTACATCGTTTTTTTTTATTCTAAACACAATCAATAAATTTTTTTTAAGGCATTTTAGAAGAAAAAGGAAATTTTGTTTTTTTGGTATATATGAAAGAGAATTAAAAAGGAGTAAATCTAGATCATGAATTTATATATCTTCTATCATTTCCTCTTTATTAGACATTTTAGTAATCAATTTGAACCATTCACCATTTAGGTAATGTTTACTGCAAAAGGTAATGGAGGTCAAAATTTACCCTTCACTATTATTAAACATGTTTTGTTGAGTTTTTATGGAAGGTTGAGGGTAGGGTGTGTTCGGAAAGGCGGTGCAAACTGCATTCCTTTAAATTTTGAATTTTTTTTATTTTAAATTGTTTTAATATACTAATGTCAAAAATAATTTTTAAAAAATAATTTTTTTTTATTTTAATATATTTCTATATGAAATATACTTTAAACTGTCACTGTTACCACAATAAAAAATAATATCATCAATTGATGACAAAAAAAAAAAAAAAAACACTCAGCAAGCATAAGATTTTTTGCTATATGTTTCTCATAAAACATAAAATGGAAATAATTGATGGGGTCGGTGTCAAGTTGATATACCAATAGTAAAAAAAATAAAATAAAATAAAAAAGAGTCATACGGAATCGAAGAATTTGCCTGGATTTTAGTGGAGTTTCCTTAGTTAATGAAGTGACATTTTAGTAATATTTATATAAAATTATAATATATATTAATTAACTGAGTATTTTTAAATATAGAATTAAAACAAAAGTTCTCTGGCTTGCACGTGCTGTAAAGACAAGAAGTGGAAGAGAGTGGGGATCCCACAAAGTGAGTAATTTCATGTTCCTTGTAATCCACTGCCAAATGTTGTTGACGTGAAAGCAAGGCAAACAGAGCAAGCGTATTATACGCGCCCATCTCCTATTTATAACTACGAACTAGCAACTCCCTTCATTATTCCATATATAACTATCAGTCAACACTTCCACTCATCAGCAGCTATCTCTAAAGAGCCAAAGAAAGAATTTTGTCTGTTTGATCCTTTGTTTCAGGTAAAGTTCTCATCTTTAATCATTATTTCTTCAGAATTCAATACTTTCACTAGTTGGGTTTTTTTTTTAAATGTCTGTGCATGTCATGTTTGCATGGAATTTTGGTCATGTTTTGGAGTAAAGGTCAAAACTTTGATCATGTGCCTGGGAATTCAAGATAGTTGGAAATATGATGGCAGGAGTCTGAGTTTTTAGAGTCTTGACCTTAGTTTTTTCTGTTATTTTATGGGGAGTCAGTCCAAATTATGATGCTGTGGTCCACGGGAATGATGATGGGGTTATGTTTTTAAGGTATAACATGTCAGGTGACGTATCATCTGACAGATAAATCTTGCTGCTTTATTTGATTCTAATCCATCTTTTTGGTTCTAATTGAAGAGAATGAGTACGAATTAGTTTCTTTTGTGAATAGAGAGAGATTATGGAGCTGTTTCTTTTTGGGGTCTCATTGCTAAAGAAGGAGCTGAATTGGTTCTTTTTGTTGCTGTATTAGGGTGAGGCAATATTGGATGTGGTAAGTGAATGGGTGAGAAGATGAGTAGTTGCAAGACCTCTTGCAGTGTTCTTTTGGTGTGCTTCATTGTTGGTCTTTGTTCTGTGTGCCAATGTTCTGCTGCTGAAGTTGATGCAAACCAGACAGCAAACTTGATCATCAATGGCTCCAGTACCCGCCCTATTCCTGAAACACTCTTTGGAATTTTCTTCGAGGTTAGTTTCTTACTTTCAATTCAGGAATTCGATTCGCGGCTGGTTAGTTTATGGTTTCTTACTTTAGACTACAATGCATAAACAAGGATGCTGAGCATTGATAGTGGGCATTTTCTGAAATGGTTTTTCTGCAGGAGATAAACCATGCTGGAGCTGGTGGGATATGGGCAGAGCTTGTAAACAATCGGGGTAATTTCCAAATCTATTGATTTCTGCAAGTGAAATGAAGAATGAAGAGAGGGAGGGAAGTTTTAAATTGTGCAACAGGCCAATTTCAGTAAAAACTTAACTTCCAGTTCCAAGATTGCATTATTTGAAATCTTAGCCCTAATTGTTCAGTGCTAAGCTTTCAATTATATCAAAAAGTGCACTGATAAAATATTTACACTGTTTCTGTGCGAGTTATGATTCTCGAGGTTTAAGGGGAACTTTGATTATGAAGCACTTGAAACTTTCTAAATTTATCTGGGTATTTTGGATTCGGGATTCACATAAACCTGTTTGATTTGTTTCCTAGGTTTTGAAGCCGGGGGCCAAAACACTCCCTCAAATATTGATCCCTGGTCTATCATTGGTGATCAGTCATCTTTAATTGTATCTACTGACCGTTCTTCTTGCTTCGAGCGAAACAAGGTTGCTCTCCGAATGGATGTGCTCTGCGACAGCACGGGCGGTAGTATTTGCCCAGCTGGTGGAGTTGGTATATACAATCCAGGGTTTTGGGGCATGGTGAGAACTAGTTGACACTAAATGTGATAATTTATTTTGTATGCATTTATTGAAAAAATTATTTTGTATGTGTCTCTCATATTTGCTTGTGTGGAAAAGCTGGAAATCTGACCCTTTTGTTTTTGACTTCTGTTTCCTTCAGAATATTGAACAAGGGAAGGCCTATAAAGTGGTTCTTTATGTCCGTTCTCTGGGATCAATCAATGTTTCTGTATCATTGACGAGCTCTGATGGGTCGCAGATATTGGCATCTGCTAACATTGTGTGAGCACCAATTGTTTTTTGCAATGAATGATTTCTTTTTTACTAGGAGTTTGTGTTTTTCAAGCTTTCCTTCTTCGCAGAGATTCTGATGTTTCAAACTGGACAAAGGCTGAGGTTCAATTGGAAGCCAAAGGAACAAATCCTAATTCAAGGCTTCAATTGACTACATCCAGAAAAGGTGTAATATGGTTTGATCAAGTGTCAGCTATGCCTCTGGACACATACAAGGTATTTGATATTGTTCAGCACTTATCTCCAAAAAGAACAAATTTTCTCCATGCAGTTTGGAAAGTTCAAGCCCTTAGCAATGTAGAAGATAATATCTGTATAGAGGATGAGCATGAGCATGAGCAGGATCTGGGCTTTAAATTATAACTTGGGGATAAATTTAAAATTGGAAACAACTTTGCAGAAGTTGGAAACCATACTTTCTGGTTACATGTAAAAAAGATTTAAGCTTTGATGGTTTATGGAGTTTATGGAGATAAAACTCTGAATTTGTTGGTTTGCTAGCATGTGAACTCCTTTTTTACAGAGATTTTATGGCTGGTTCAAAAATTCCAATTGCGTCTCAGTATCTGTATGACCTCTGTTTTGCCACAGGGGCATGGTTTCCGAAATGAGCTCATTGAAATGATCGATGATATAAAACCCCAATTTGTCAGATTTCCAGGTATGTATGGATCTTTATTCATGAATATGTTTTGGCTGAGGTTATGAGAATTTATATAGTGGAATCTGGGTATCATATATTGCACAGGGAAGTCTATTGCTCAGCTTTCTTATTATCCCTGGCTACAACTGTTTTACAATTGCAAATTCTTGCTGCATTTACTGAGGTTTTGCTTCAAGGCCTTTTCTCTTCACTGTTCACCAGAAATTTTGAGAGCGTGGCCAGGATTTTTTATGGTTTTTTCTTTTTTTGTTTTTGAGAAATGAATTTTGAGTCATCAAAATCCTCAATTGTTTTGCCATATTCCTGGAGTTCTCTTTTCTTTCACTTTCCAAGCATTTCAAACCCTAAACTGCATCCTCCAAACTCCCAATCTGGAGCTGCAGGACCCTTGCCGGAGCAAGTGTTAGCTTGATCTAACACCACAGTTTCTCAAATCAATTCATCATCTGTTTGACTAGTTGTAGTTCAGATCTTACTGATGGGGTATTTTTTCCAATCATTTGGCATTAGGTGGCTGCTTTGTTGAGGGTGAATGGTTGAGAAACGCATTTCGCTGGAAGGAAAGCATTGGACCCTGGGAGGACAGACCTGGGCACTTTGGTGATGTTTGGATGTATTGGACTGATGATGGACTTGGATACTTTGAGTTTCTTCAAGTAGGTATCTTAATTTGTCATGAAGGTGCAGGATTATGTAAACTGTGGCCTGTGCAGCGCATTGGAAATTAGAATTGCTCACTCTGTCGCTTAAGAAGATATAATTTACACTTACTTATTTCTGCAGCTAACTGAAGATCTTGGTGCACGGCCAATATGGGTGTTCAACAATGGTACTTTCACGTGCTTCATTTCTAGGCATTTCCATTTTATCCTGTCTGGTTGAACTCCTTTTCACGTACTTTTTTTGCTTCATTAATCTGGCAGGAATCAGCCATCAGGATCAAGTTGATACTACTGCAGTCTCACCGTTTGTACAAGTATGCAAATCCAGTGCTCTCTCTTTTATCCATTGACAAAACTGAAACAGATCCAGTCATGTTTAGATTAAATATGTTTCATGATTATGAAATTAAAAAGAAATAAGCTAGTGAGTTTTCTTTTTGAATCTCAACTGGTGCTGAACTTGTTCTTTCTATATCGTTTTATAATAATGTTTGTCTCAATTCCAGGAAGCCCTTGACGGTCTTGAGTTTGCTAGAGGCGATTCTAATTCTAAGTGGGGTTCTGTCAGAGCCGCGATGGGGCATCCAGAGCCCTTTGACTTGAAATATGTTGCTGTTGGGAATGAGGATTGTGGGAAGAAGAATTACCGAGGTTTGTGCACCTTTTGAATCCATGCTTTTGTCTGCACACAAGAACATGCATGGCACACAAACTCTGACATGCCTACACAAATCTGTTTATTGCATTAGATGCAAGATTCAGTTCCGAGTCCATAGCAAGCAGCATTTACTTCTAATTTGAACTAGTCAACCTCTAGTTAGATGATGTGTTATTGAGGTGATATGACATTTTTTTTTTCATGTAGCATTACTGCATCACTCATTTTTGCATTTACCTTTTAGGGGATGTGTATGTCAAATGATCTATTATTGAGATTTAAAAATTGTGTTTCTATGATATGGTCTTGTGATCTCAATTCTGAATAAAGTTATATTTGACAAAGATTTTGTTCACAAAAAGTGTCTGAAGTTCTGCAAATGTTACTCTTCACTCCAGATTCTGGAAGATAGACCAGTTTCAGAACTCAAATTCATGTGCTTTTTTCTACCAGGAAATTATATCAAGTTCTACAATGCCATAAGAAGTGCCTATCCCGACATCAAAATAATCTCAAACTGTGATGGGTCTTCTCGTTCTTTGGATCACCCAGCTGATTACTATGATTATCATGTAAACAACCTGTCATGATAGCTTTGTTTTCTTTCTGGTTTGCAGTATTGTACTTTTGCATATTTTCATCAGTCAGAAAACACAATGTTAATCCTCTTTTATTCTTTGAACTAGGTTTATACATCTGCCAGCAACCTGTTTTCTATGACTCGTCAGTTTGATCGCACATCCCGCACTGGTCCAAAGGTGTGTAATATGCTTTTTGACAACATACTAACTAATATATGTGACAAGTAGTCATGAGATTTGCTATTGTTCAGGCTTTTGTGAGCGAGTATGCTGTGACCGGAAAAGATGCGGGCACGGGAAGTCTTTTAGCTGCACTCGCTGAAGCTGGTTTCCTTATTGGGCTGGAAAAGAACAGGTTTGTCATAGTTGTTCCAGCACTCTTTAAGATATTTGTCAATGTGAAAACCAGTGCTTGACGGTCTGAAAGTCTTGATGCCTCCCCTCTCACTTTTCCTGTTGGAGAGGGAAGTGAACAAATTAATAAAGAACACCTTTCAAACAGTGAGTTCAAAAAATTCCCAGATCACCATTCATGATAGTTCCGGTTCAAATTTGATGCCATGGACGGGGTATCCTTTTTGTTTTTCCATACTCATCATGAAAATTCCAGTTCTTGAAGCCTTTATTTCTCCATTGCAGCGATATTGTGGAGATGGCAAGCTATGCACCACTTTTTGTGAATGCCAATGATAGGAGGTACAAATCTCATTTTATTCCTCAAAAGTTAATTCAAGCATGCACGGCAAGGAACATCATTTTCTTTTCAAGTTACTCTGACACTGAAAGGAACTTTTCTATGAAGGTGGAGTCCAGATGCGATTGTCTTCAACTCGTCAATGCACTATGGAACTCCGAGCTACTGGGTGCAAAAATTCTTCAGAGAGTCAAGTGGAGCAACTCTTCTTGACGCTAAACTACAAACAAATTCCTCTACACTTGTTGCATCTGCAATTACTTGGCAAAGTTCAGATGGCAAAACTTACCTGAAAATAAAGGTATGCTAATACCAGCATGGCTTGCAGGGATCATGCCCTAAACACCAATTTTAAGTTTTTATCCTTTTTTTTTTTCATCAATGCTGCAAGTTTGAATCCTTTTCCAATTTAACAAATATGGCACAATCCATCGAGTCACCTTTTGTGGTCTTCCCAACATAACATGCTGCTGCTGGTTGACAACAAACACAAACACACGTAAAATCGGGTTGTAAGAGTTTCCCTGTTTGATTATTTTCAGCCAAGTTCTTACTTTCAGGGAAATGTATTTTTCAGATTGTGAATTTTGGGAACAGCAAAGTGAATCTCAAAGTTTCCATTTATGGACTGGGGCTCAGCTCACAATCGTCTGGATCAACAAAAACTGTGCTTACTTCTTCGAACTTAATGGACGAGAATTCCTTCGCGAATCCAAAAAAGGTTTCTGACATCTTTGTCATGACCCTCATGAATTTTCAATGGCCTCAGAACCTTTCAATTCCAGTTTATGTAGCAAATCTGCTAACTGTCTTGGCTTCTTCACGTAATGCAGGTGGTGCCAGCCCAAACTACGCTCGAGAATGCTGGCAAAGACATGGATGTTGTACTCTCTCCATATTCTTTAACTTCATTTGATTTGTTAACAGAATCAAACAATATCAGGATGCCACAAACTGATTCTCTCTCAAGATCATCAATTTAGAAAAATAAATTAATACATGATGTGTAATTATAGGAAACAATCTAAATAATGTTATCTGTGGCTGGCTGGTGTCTTTGCCTGCTATTTATGTTAATTTTCGTTGGCTAATCTCACCTTGTAAAATATATCTATATGGTTGGTTTTCAATGTCCAGCCTGTTGTGTGAATGTCTAGTCATGGCTGAAGCATCTTTCATCCACAAAACAGCAAGGTACCCTCATTGACGGTAATAACGGTATCATGCCAATGAGTCCCCAAAACAAATGATTTTTTCAATCAAGTCCTCCATCTAATTAGAACAGATAATATCACGCAATTACCCAGATTCAAATTTAAAATCACAATCAATTGAGTCCCAGTAAGCAACTAATTTATTTCACGCTCTCTCTCTCACTAAACCTTTCTCGGTTTGTTTTATTCTGATTTTATCTTTACCCTCCTCTGATTTTGATTATTTTTACACTTATAATTGAACATATTAATGTTTTGCAAAAACCCTGTATTTATTTATGAAATCTACACAGTATAGAAAACACGTCATCACTTTCTCAATGAATGTTAGCGAAAATACTCCATTAATAAAAATTCAAAAAGGAGGAAGGAGAGAAAGAAATGAGGAAAGAAGGCAGGTTCGACCGAGCTCAAACAGAGGAAGAATGAGAGAGAGGAGAGGAAATGAGAAAGAAAAGAGAAGAGAGGATAAATGAGAGAAGGGGAAAAGGAAAGGGAGGAAGAAATGTGAGTAGAAGGCAGGCCCAACCAGGCTTAACACAGGCCCAACCAAAGAGAGAAAGAATGGGCAAAGGGGAAGAGGAAAGAGATGAACATATAAGGCTGCGTTTGTTTTCTTATTGTTTTATGGTGTAAAATCCATAAAAAAAAAATAAAAATTTAAAAAGCAATTTTATCTAATAGTTTTAAATTTTTTTTAAATTTTCATAAAATAATTTTAAATTATATTTATTTTTATGTTTTAAAAATATTTTAATTTTTTTTCTTTACTTTAAATTAAATGTTTTTGGTTTTTTTAGATAAATTTAATGTATTGATATCAAAAATAATTTTAAAAAAAATAAAAAAATAATTTTAATGTATTTTTAAATAAAATAAACTTTAAAAAACAACTACAATTACATTTATAAACACAACTCCAAATATTTTATATTTTTTTATTACCTATAAAACTTTAATTATAATTTTTATATTTAATCAATCATAACTAATTATATTTTTAAAATTTATTTTTTTAAATTATAATCATGAAAACAAAAACATTCTAAAATAACAATCGAAGGCTGAAAAAATATAAAAATATTTTGAATGAAAATTTATGTTAAAATAAATTATTTTATATTTCTATATAAATTTTTAAAATAAAACTAAAACACGTTTATATGGTTTTAATATCAAAATAATGTCCTTTCGATTAAAAAAAAAAAAGTTTGAAATGTTGCCCTTTCAGCCTAGGGTAAGCCCTTTTCTGTTCAATTCTTTGTTTTAGCCATTCATCTCACTCTCCCTTATTACACAGTGAATGAAACCCACCCTTTGTCTGCCATTCTTCTCTCCCACTTCAAGTGGTGATGATGATGTCCATGGCAATGGCATTGAAGCAGCAAAGGGTTTTAATGGCTATTTCTTCTCCTTCAGCTTCAACCCTTCTTGGGTTTCACTCTCAGAGAAGCCAAGCTGAAACGGGTATGATTTTCTTTCTTCATACTTCAAGTAGTAGAAGTGGTAGGCCAAAATACCAAAAGGGATGCTCTTTTACAAACATTGAAGATGCCTCGTGTTGCTTTAATCACATGGTTCATATGCATCCCCTGCCTCGTATTATCGAATTTAATGATTTTTTATCAGCTCTTGTCAGAATCAAACATTATGGGACTGTGCTTTATTTTTCCAAACAAATTGAATTGCTGCAGATCGAACGTGATGTATGTCATTTTAGCATTTTGATTAATTGCTTCTGTCGCTTGCAACGTGTGGATTTTGGGTTCTCTGTCTTGGGGAAAATCATTAAGCTTGGTTTTGAACCCAGTGTTATGGTTTTTTGTACTTTAATTAACGGGCTTTGTATAAAGGGTAAAATTGCTCGCGCTGTGGAATTTTTTGATGAGATGGTGGAAAGAGGCTATCAACCTAATCTACATACCTATACCACGATTATAAAAGGTTTGTGTAAGATTGGTAAAACCCCTGTTGCTGTTGGATTGCTCAAGAAAATGGACAATGCAGGTTGCCAACCGAATGTTGTCACATACAGTACGCTTATTGATAGCCTTTGCAAGGATAGACTAGTCAAAGAGGCTTTAGATATCTTCTCTGAAATGAAAAGTAAAGGGATTCAACCGAATGTTGTCACTTACAATTCCTTGATGCATGGTCTATGCAATTCAGACCAGCAGGAAGAGGCCTTAGCATTGTTCAATGAAATGATGAATTTCAACATCTTGCCAGATGTAGTTACCTTCAACATTTGGGTCGATACACTTTGTAAAAAGGGCAAGATTTCAGAGGCTCAAGGAATAGTAAAGACAATGATCGAGAAGGGTGTGGAGCCTAATACCGTGACTTATAGTTCGTTGATGAATGGATATCTTTTGCAAAACAGAGTTTTTGAAGCTAGAAAGGTATTCGATGCGATGATAACCAGGGGCTGTAGACCTGATGTTCTTAGTTACAACATCTTAATCAATGGATGCTGTAAGGCCCAGAGGATAGATGAGGCAAAACAATTTTTTGATGAAATGAGTTTTCGAGGCTTAATTCCAAACACTGCTACTTACAACACTCTTATAAGTGGTTTGTCTCAAGCAGGGAGAATTTTTGAAGCAAAAGAGCTTTTCACGAATATGCATGTCCAGGGCTGCATGCCTAATGTTCTTAGTTACAACATCTTAATCAATGGATCTTGTAAGGCCCTGAGGATAGATGAGGCAAAACAGCTTTTTGATGAAATGAGTTTTCGAGGCTTAATTCCAAACACTGCCAGTTACAACACTCTTATAAGTGGCTTGTTTCAAGCTGGGAGGATTTTGGAAGCAAAAGAGCTTTTCAAGGATATGCATGCCCAGGGCTGCTCCCCAGATCTTGTAACTTACTCAATTTTGCTTGATGGCTTAAGCAAACAAGGTTACCTTGATCAGGCATTGGAACTATTTCGAGAAATGCAAAATAATTACTTGAACCCTGATTTGGTGATCTATAATATCTTACTTGATGCCATGTGCAAATCTGGGAAGCTTGAAGATGCAAGGGAGCTGTTTTTGAAACTCCATGTCAAAGGATTGCTGCCTGATGTTCGAAGTTGGACTTCAATAATCAGTGGACTTTGCAGAGAAGGATTGCTAGATGAAGCATACAAAGCTTTCAGACAAATGGAAAGGGATGGCTGCCCACCAGATTGTTGCTCTTACAATGTTATTGTCCGAGGATTTCTCCAGAGCAACAGTGCATCAAGGGCTGAACAACTTTTTCAGGAAATGTTTGATAGAGGATTCTCTGCAGATGCCCTGACCAGAACCTTGGCGGCAGATCTGTTGTCTAAAGATGACAATCTTGGTTTGAAGAGGTTGCTCGGTGAATCTGAACGTTGTCAAGGTGAAAAGGTGATGTATAATTGTAAATTTTCCATACCCAGTGCTGCTAGTTGTTGGTGCAAATATTACATGACTTCTCTTGGTTCAATCCTGTCACAATTTTAACAATATTCACTTTCTTTTGTTTCATGTAGTTGTTACTCTTTAGGACTGGCATTCACCTATTCTAGGTTATATATTCATGCTAGTTCTTTTGTGTATCAATAAATATAGTGTTGGGTAGATTACTTGAATGAAAGTCATTCAAGTTTTCCTGTAAGTTATTAACTTATTTAAATGTTTATCATCTTGAATCACTTCAAAGACTCTTTTGCTTCAAGCACCCCGGATTTCTTCATACATCAATTCTTGCTGAAAATAATCCCTGTCCTACTGTATTTGCTAGATTCTTGGTCATTGTGCATTTCTGTGTGAGGATGGATGCTACTCCCACTTTTACAAATAAAAACAAAAGAATATGGGTGTGATGCCATTGAGTTTTGTTTTGTTTATGCTTGTTTGTTTGATATTTTTTATCTGTTTGTAGATTTGGGTGATATATTAATGGAATGTTACCTGGAAAAGAACTTTAGATCTTAGTGTTCAGTATTCTAGAATTCGCCTCGGATGTTTGAGATCAATTAGATACAAGTGTTTATATAAATTTGTGGTTGATCAGAGTTAAGCAATGAAAGCAATTTAATTTTTCTCTAAGTGATTAAACATATGTGAGTTTTCATATTAAATAACTTTCAATACATGTATATGTATGCTATCTTCTTTTTTTTCCGCGATAGTTTCTTTTTGTTTGTGGATAGAATTGTATGTCTTTTTCTTTGTTGAATATATTATGCATGTTATGTTTTCAAGAAAATAACCCTGTATCTTGATTATATTGTACAGTGGGAATTAAACTTCTTGTGATTAGCAACTAGGCAGGGCGGATTTGAAAGAAGAGTTTTGATATAATTTTGATTTGCATAGGATGATTGAGATCATGTGTACAAAGGGATATAGGCTGGCCATTTATGATTGTTTTAGCAAATTGTTGTTATAATTATGTTTGAAGCTGAGGTATTGATATGCTGGCAGTAATACTAAAATATTCAATGCTAAATGCTTGATGCTTATGAAATTGAGAGTTGAATTCCTTGTAATTATTGAGAGTAGGCAGCAGAGTGATAAAATTATTTGAACATTTTCATGCAGGAAAACTAACATCAATCTGGTGAATTATTCCTGTGAAACAATTGCTGTATGATGTTTCTTTGCATGACCATACGTGGAGGATAAACATGATGTGCTTAGAACTTTCCAGAATCATACTTTATGTTCTTATCTATTTTGCTTTTCTCTATTTATTCTTCAAATAGAGAAATCAATCCTGTGTATTATGGATAATTATTTTACACACCTCTTACTGCAGGCAGGATAAGATCCATTTTGTAGAAACGGAGAAATGAGAGAAGAAGATGCAAATTAGTCTTGTATAGAACAAGAACTTCGACATGCCTATACAAATCTGTTTATTACATTAGATGAAAGAATCGGTATTGAGTCCTTAGAAAGTAGCATGTACTTCTAATTTGAACTACTTACCCTCTATTTAGATGCTATTTTATTGAGGTGTATGACATTGTTTTTCATGCAGCATCACTCATATTTTCTTTTTTCTTCCAAGAGACCTTGTGGTAGTTGGGTTTTACAAGTTTGAAACTAAGATGTGTTTGTCAAATGATCCATTATTGAGATTTCAAAAATGAGTTGCTATGGTATAGTCACCTGATCTCAATTCTATATTAAGTTAATTTTGACAAAGATTTTCTTCAAAAAATTTGTCTGACAGTCTGCAAATGTTACTCTTCACTCCAGATTCTGGAAGATAGACCAGTTTCAGAACTCAAATTAATATGCTTTTTTCTACCAGGAAATTATATCAAGTTCTATGATGCCAAAAGAAGTGCCTATCCTGACATCAAGATAATCTCAAACTGTAATGGGCCTTCTCATTCTTTGGATCACCCAGCTGATTACTATGATTTTCATGTAAACATCCTGTCACAATAGCTTTGTTTTCTTTCTGTTTTGCAGTATTGTACTTGTGTGTATTTTCATCAGTTGGAAAACACAATGCTTATCCTCTTTTACTCTTTGAACTAGGTTTTTACATCTGGCAGCAACCTGTTTTCTGTGACTCATAAGTTTGATCGCACATCCCGCACTTGTCCAAAGGTGTGTGATATGCCCTTCGACAACATACTGACTAAAATATGTGACAAATATTCATGGGATTTACTATTTTTGAGGCTTCTGTGAGTGACTATGCTGTGACTGGAAATGATGTGGGCACAGGAAGTCTTTTAGCGGCACTCGCCGACGCGGGATTCCTCATTGGTCTAAAAAGGAACAGGTTTGTAATACTTGTTCCAGCAATCTTAAGTTGTTTTTCAATGTGCTATTCAGTGACCGAGGGTCTGAAATTTTTAATGCCTTCCCACTCTCTTTCCATTTCTATTTGATGGAACAAATTAATAAAGAACTCCTTTGAAATAGTGAGTTATCATTCTATTTGATGCCATTTCTGTGGTATTTTGTAGATGACAAGCTATGCACCACTTTTTTGTGAATTGCAATAATAGGAGGTCCAATCTCATTCTATTCCTCAATAATTAACTCAAATTCAAGCATGCATGGCAAGGAATATCGTTTTCTTTTCAGGGTGCTGACACTGAAAAGAACTTTTATATGAAGGTGGAATCCAGATGCAATTGTCTTCAACTCATGAAAGCACTATGGAACTCCGAGCTATTGGGTGCAAAAATTCTTCAGAGAGTCAAGTGGAGCAACTCTTCCTGACGCTAAGCTACAGACAAATTCCTCTACACTTGTTGCATCTGCAATTACTTGGCAAAATTCAAACTTACCTGAAAATAAAGGTATGCTAATACCAGCATGGCTTGCTGGGATCATGCCCTAAACACCAATTTTAAGTTTTTATCCTTTTTTTTTTTGTCAATGCTGCAAGTTTGAATCCTTTTCCAAGTGAATTTTGGGAACAGCGAAGTGAATCTCAAAGTTTCCATTGATGGATTGGGGCTCAACTCACAATTGTCGGGATCAACAAGAACTGTGCTCACATCTTCTAACGTAATGGACGAGAATTCCTTCGTGGATCCAATAAAGGTTTCTGACATCTTTGTCATGACCCTCATGAATTTTCAATGACCTCAGAACCTTTCAATTCCAGTTTATGTAGCAAATCTGCTAACTGTCTTGGCTTCTTCACGTAATGCAGGTGGTGCCAGCCCAAACTATGCTCGAGAATGCTGACAAAGACATTGATGTGTACTCTCTCCATATTCTTTAACTTCATTTGATTTGTTAACAGAATCAAACAATATCAGGACGCCACAGATTGATTCTTTCTCAAGATCATCAAATTAGAAAAATAAACTAATACATGGTGTAAATATACGAAACAATCAAAATACTGTTATTTGTGGCTGGTGTTTTAGCCTGCTATTTATGTTAATATATATATATATATATATATATATATATATATATATGGTTGGTTTTCAATGTCCAGCCTGTTGTGTGAATGTCAAGTCATGGCGAAAGAATTATTCATTGAAAGTAGGGCCTGCAGCCTCCAAGGTTGACAATGGATGGAAGAGGCTGTTTAAAAATCAATTAATATTTTAATTTTTTAGAATATTGGAGTACAAAAAAGAAAACTTGAACTTTCTTTTGGAACGTAATATTTCTCTATCTAGAAATTTTTGAAAGTGGTTTTTTAATTTTTTAAAGTTGTGTTGAATTTGAAAAATACTTTTAAGAGGTACTCCACAGTTTTTAATATTTTTTACTTTAAGAAAAATTAAAACATGAACAATATAATTTTCTCCTTTATATACAAGTATTTTTTAACAATGTAAAATATTAATTTATTATATATATATATATATTTAGTGATTAATATAAATTTAATTTTTATTATAAATCTAATATAAAGATTTTTTAAGTTAATAATATAAATCTTTAATGATAATTTTTAATTTGAATAAAATAAAATAAATATTCTATAATTAGATTATCACAAATATTAAATAATAAGATAATAATTATAAATTGTGATTTTTAACTTCAACAAATCGATTTTTGTCCATGCAAAGTTCTTGAATGCGCCGCTGAGTTGCTGTTTTCCACCTTGCTAGTTTGCAGATTGTTACTCGATGATAGTTAGCTGCGGCCTCCCTAGGTTTTTTCTAATGTAAAAAATATGTTATCGCGAAGTTAAGTGTTTTTAAAAATTAAAAAGAAATTGATAAAAGCAAGGAATACCAATTCAATCAATGGGTCCATCCATCATGATTCTGTAAGATTTTTCCATTGATTTCTAAGAACCAAACAAGCCATCCACACGTTGTCCACTAAAAGCTACTTTAATTCAGACCTTTAAACAAAATTGAACAGATCTTTAAAGTGAACTGCAGGTTCCACGAAGGAACGTATGCTGGAAGCACACGGCGTTGACTATAAGAAACGAAGACTGAAAGAGTCATTTGCTCTTCGATTCCCTTCATCAAATCTTGCTGCTTTCGATGGCCTCTCTTCTTTTTCACATATTGCTGGAGTGTGCTAAGGCGATTGAACGTCGTCAATTGGATCTTGCAGATTCACTTTTGGCAGCAATTCAATCTGTAGCTCCTAAAGAAGAGAGCATATGGACGAGGAAAGTAGTCAAATACTTTGCTGAGGCTCTTGTCCGGCGAGCCTATGAAATTCGCCCACCATGGCCTTTACCCTCGCTACATTTGCTATCCTATCCAACCGAATACATGTATGAACCTTTCTTATTGCTTGGTGAAATCACGAGTAAATATGCCATTTCTGGTGCCTTGAATTCGGGATATAAACGACTCCACATTATTGACTTCTCCATCGTGTTCGGTTTTTTCGATTGTTATAATTTAATTGGAGACCTCAAAGAGCAGTATCGTGGTCTACAAGTCCTGATAACCAGTATCGCACCGAAACTGTCAAAACACTCTGACCATCTCCGTCGAAACCATGATGGGGCTCGGCGGTTTGGGGACACAGATGTGGAATTGAGGCAATTGATATGGAATAGTCCGGATGATATTGTCAAATGTATTTCCAAACTCAGAAGGAAAAGGGAGGATGAGATTGTGGTTGTGAATTGGAATTTTACACTCCACAGATTGCTTGCACAAGATGGGGCAACGGAGCAAGTGCTTTCAAAAGTGAAGGATTTGGGAGCGGACATCATGGTAATTGCTGAGCAGGAAGCCAATCTTAACAGTCCTGATCTTTCGGAGCGGCTCGAACAATCATTCCAATACTACTCCCATGTTTTTGAGTCACTGGAGAAACTGTATGATAGAGATGAGTTATGGGAGTTGTATTTCAGGCGACAGATTGGGAATGTGGTGGCATGTGAGGGCGTTGACCGGGTCGAGCGGATTGAGTCATTTGCTCAATGGCAAAATCGCCTGTCTCAGGCTGGGTTCTGTCCAGTTCCCCAAAAAGCAGACGAGTTTAAGGAATATTTTCAACACTATTTAGAACAGAGAGTTGGTAATCCAGACTATTTAGAAGATTTTGGAATCGAAGAGAAGGAAGGACATAATATCCTGCTAAGTCGGCACGGTTGTGCGGTAGCTGTAGCCTCAGTTTGGAAGGTCACTAATTCACCTCAATTAAGTGGCGGTGAATAATCCAATTCCATCCTTTCCTTTCTCTTCTCTTGTTATACTAATTATCCATCAATAAATTCGTTGTGTGTATTTTCACTTTAAGCTACTGGAAATTACATGTTGGCAGGTCCTTACACAATGCAAGATACAGTTGATGACTCAGAAGGGATGTGGAGCTCCTCTGAGTCCGAGGATGATGAAGAAAATGATTCTCTAGTTTGCATAATGGCAGATAGAAACTTATGGTCCACGCAGGTATCGTTCTTTGTTTCCGAGACTTAACAGATTGCCTAGTTTTATCTTTATGGCATGGGGAGATTGCAACAACTTCAAATTCGTTGGACATAAATTAGAAACTTACAATATAAATCTTGCTTTGATAAATGGCAAAAATAAAATAAAAATTAAAATAAAAAATCTAAAAGAGTTTGATCCACTGCTTGTGATATACTTCTTTTTTTTAACTTTATGCTATTATTGGTGTCGTTGATCTCACAGGGCTCTTCAATGAATCGAATAGCTGCTTCAGCTAAGCTATTTGACATATTGGAATATACATGTCATCTACATAGGTTACCACTGGCTGTGACTTGGATTTCTTATGGCAAAGATGGTAATACAAATTCAAAGGGAAAACGTATTCTATGTATTGATGATAGCGCTTGCTATGTAAATCATTGGGGAATGTATGGATTTATGGATGAATATGCACGATATCGTCTGGAGGAAGGAAAAGGTATCGCCGGAAAAGCACTTCAATCTAATATTCATATCCAGCATGACATTTCCCTGCTTGATCCATCTGAATTCCCTGATATGGATTCTGCTGCTTTTGCTATAAGCCTGATCAGTACCTGTCATGCTGCTTTTGCTGTAAGGCTAACAAGTACCCACCCTTGCAAGGATGATTACGTATTGGAATTTCATCTCCCAGAAGGCATGAAAGAGACTTCAGAACTAGAAATTTTGATAAATAAGGTATTGCGTACATTGCGGAGGAAATGTTTAAAAATGTGGGAAGTTAGTGTCAGAGAAGTAAATGAGGCGAGAAAGAATTGCTCTGAAGTTAGATTGGATGATGAAAGAATGTCAAACATCCCACATGAAGAAAATGGATACATGACAGTAAACCCAACCAGCAATCAAGCAGAAGAAACACGTGAGCCTCTTGAACAGGTACTCTTCTATACTCTCTCTCATTTTTTTTCTTCATGAATGAGTTGATTGTATATATTTTGTATTTATTTTTTATTTAAAATTTAATTTAATTTGATTTTTATATTAACTTTAACTCTTATTTTATAATTATTATTTGTTTTTTTCTTAATTTGACGAAAACATGTTATTTGCTTAATTTTAGCATGAATTTGGGGAGAAAAAAAAGAACTCTTGATGTAAAAAATGATTGTGAACAAAGTTTACGTGTGTTTTGAAAGTGTATAGTTTGAAAAAACATGAAATTAATATATATTTTTTTATTCGATAGTTTTAATATTTTATATTAAAAATAGAAAAAAATAGAAAAATTTTATTTTAATATATTTTTTAAAAAATTATGTATAATCCTAAAAGTATTTTGAGCATATGTTGCACTATAATCTTAGTAGTCCGATTCATAGTTTGAAGACCCAGCCTGGTCCAAGGCTCAGGTTCTGGGTTTTGATCAAGTCACCGGGTTGGCCGAATCAATTTTTTTTTTTAAAATCAAAACGATGCCATTTTAGTAAAGAAAAATAAAATAAAATAAAAGTCAATGAGTTTGAAGAAACACGCGAGGCTCTTGAACATGTGTTCTTCTATATTGAATTCATGTCATTATTTTCTTGAAGAACGCCAAACATCTCATATAAAGAAAATATTTTTTAATTTATTTTTCAGGATATTATTAAATATTTTAAAAAATTTTACTTTTAAAAAAAACTACATTCTAGCTAACAAATAAGAAACATCAAATTAACTCATTTTCATCTAAAAACATTAATGAAATTAAAACTCAAACTAAATAAAAAAAAAAAACAATACATGTGATTCGCTGCAAGAAATTCTAGCCAGCAGAATTGGATTCAAGGTTATTTAGACGCAGAAACTCTAAATCATTTGCCTTGTCAGATGGACAGAAAAGACTTTCTGTTTTGGATGGACACCCATCATGTGTCCAATCACAGCCTTCTATGTGGCAGATTTTCTTCAGCAGATTTCGCGAATGGTGGAATAATTATTGTTCAGTAGATAAATTACATTTGATAATTCGAATATAATAAAATCCATTTTGCCTCCGTTTTGCTTGTATGTTCAACTATTGAAGAAGACACAATCTGCCATTATTATTGACTGGAATTGGCCTTCATGCTACCAATATCCTTGACAGGACGTCCAAGAACAATCTGCTATACCTGCACCTGCTCTGAATGGTGAGAATGCATTGCACAGTGTAGATGGTGGCCTCCAGAGTACTAATAAACGAAGAAAGATATCACCTGTGTGGGATGGATTCGTTAAGCAGAGGAAAGAAAATGGGGAAGTGTGGGCCACGTGTAAATATTGTAAGAAGGAATATAGAGCAGAAAGCAAAAGAGGAACTTCAAATTTGCACAAGCACTTAAAAAATTGTTCGCCAAGCAGACAGGACGAAGCAGAGCAGCAAGTTTTGGTTGAGACAGGTGAATTGAGTACTAGCGTCATCCAAGGGAATTTTGTCATAGATCAAGAAAGAAGTCGTCTAGACATTGCGACAATGATGATTAAGCATGGATACCCCTTGGACATGGTTCAACATGAGTTTTTTGAAATTTTTGTGAAGAATTTGCAGCCAGTGTTTAAACTTTATTCAAAAGAAGTAGTTGAAGCTGATGCCCTTGCTATTTGCAGACAAGAGAAGGAGAAACTCATCAATTTTTTTCATAAGCTCTCTTGTCTCTTGAGCTTAACACTTGAATTGTGGCCATCTAATGACAAAATGATGACCTACTGTTGCTTCACCGTGCACTTCATTGACGATGAATGGCAGCTGAAGAAGAAGATTCTTGCTTTCAGGAACTTACGGTACAGCTATGACATGGGGACTGTACATGAAGTCTTTAAAAGTGTGCTTGCAGAGTGGAGCATCAACAAGAACGTTCGCTTCATATTCCTGGATATAACTCCTCCAAAGGATCACATGATTGGAGAATTAAGAAGTAAGGTTTCTGATCAAGCCCCACCTATCCATGGACATCTTCTCTGTGTTCCTAGTTATGCCCAAATTCTCAGCCTCCTTGCTCAAGATGGATTTTCTGAGATAAGGAGTGTTCTTTATAAGATAAGAGAATGTATAGAGTACGTCAACGGAAGCTCACTTAGAAGGCAGAGGTTCCAGGAGGCAATTAATAATGGGAGTTTGCAGGACAGGGAAATGCCTACTCTAGATGTTCCCGCGAGATGGGGCACCACCTTTCTTATGCTGGAGAGTTCATTGGAATTTATAACAGCTTTTAATCACCTAGAGCAAGTGGATGATGATTTCAAACTGAATCCATCTGCGGAAGAATGGAACAAAGCTACAGCCGTATTTGAGTGCTTGAAAGAGTTCTACAAGTCAACATGCAATTTTCCAACAAGCAGAGAGGATTATTTCCTCAGTGTTTGTGATGTTTATAAGAATTTGCTTAAGTGGGAACAGAGTAATTATGTATATGTTCACGCTATGGCAAATAGAATGAGGGGAAAATTTGACGAGTATTGGGGAGAAGCTAGCTTGGCTTTGGGAATCTCAGTAGTTCTTCACCCGTACTTTAAATTGGACATTATTGAGTATGGCTACCAACTGATATACGGCAGTGATGCTGACTTGCACTTATCCAGATTCCGTTACGATCTTACATGTGCATACCATAAATATGCAGAGGACATCAGCAATCAGGGACCATCTTCTTCTGCCATGGCGGACGTGAGTCGTTGTACATCATCTTATATTAGTTTCAAAGAGTGGCGCAAGGGTAAGTATGAACGCAATACGGTGCACTCACAGTGGAATGAGCTTGATCAGTATCTACAACTGCCTCCGAAGAACTTGGATAAGGCTGGAAACGTATTAGCTTGGTGGCAAGACAATGCTCAAAATTTTCCAATACTGGGGAAAATGGCTCGTGATTTCTTATCAATTCCAGTATCAACTGTCATTTCCAAGTCATCAGAGGTTATGAAGATGGCATCAGTCCATGACGGTGTTCGTCCTGAGCTAGCCGAGGCTTTGATATGTGGAAAGGATTGGTTGGACAGACCTAACTGAAAGTAAGTTTTCCTTTTTATTTTTGCTCGATTTAAGTGTGATGCTTTTATATCTCTGCCATCTGTTTATTTATTTCTTCTTCTTTTTTCTTCAGCAATTGATCCATGTTTGGATCCTCACTGGTAGTTGCTAGTACTGTGAAATAAGTTTTTCCCAGGTAAACACTGGCCTTCTCTTTAATTCCAAGAGCAAGATTTCTCTGCAGAGTGAATAATCTGCAGTGTGCATGAATATTAAAACTAGGCTGGAAAGTAAATCTCAAATGAATACAAATAGCAAGTAACAAGGTACATTCTTTTTCTATGCTGCAGGGTCAACCAGGCTGAGCATATCTGAATTGGATGCTGTAGAAGAATACTGGACATAAGAACCTGAAGTGACGAAGACTTGTTATTTGCTTAATTTTATCACGAAGATTTAAGCAAAAAAAAAAAAAAAACTCTTGATGTAGAAAATGATCTGGAACAAAGTTTGAGTGTGTTTTGAAAGTGTTTAGTTTGAAAAAACATGAAATTAATGTTTTTTTGAGTATTATTTAATGGTTGTTATATTTTATATTAAAAATAGAAAAAATCTAAGAAAAATATTTTGATATATTTTTAAATAACTATAACCTGTATAATGGACTGAATATTGTGAAAGATAATTAAGGTCATTTGGGTTCATAAAAAAACCTAGTTAAAAAAATTATGACTAGACTCAGACGAATTATCACTAAGAATTGACATTTAGTAGCTAAAATAAGCTTTCAAGTCCACATAAAACTCTATGATAAAGCATTTTATATTTTAAGGTGTTTATTAAAATTTCTCCTTTCTTGTAAATATTTATTTGCATTCACCAAAATTATTAATATGTGAGAAACAAATTTAGCCTTCTTGTCATATAAAAATAGTAAACTTTAATTTTTATTATTTGAATATAATAAGCTATTTTTTGGTAAAAAAACAAACTTTTTTTATTTTTGTTTTAGTTTTTATTTTTTTTTTCAAGTTACATATTTTTCCCAATGCCTATTATGTTTCTAAATTATTACCTGTGATCAAACTTAATAAAAAAAAATCTATTTATTTTCAAAAAGAGCTTAGGTAATGAAATTTAAAAAATAATAATTAAAGTACAATTTGATCTAAAATCCCGGATAATTAAACAATTTAGCCAAACTGAAAAGAGAAAAACAAATGACAATTTGAAAACGTTTCGAAACTTGTCTAAAGGTTTTCCTTTCAGTCTTTTTCTCTGGGTGAGAGCAAACCGAGAAAGAGCTCACTTTCCTTATCCAAAAACACCACACAGAAATGCCATTGGCAACGTAAACTTGGAAACCCCCAAAACCAAAAAGATTGCAGATTTCCTTTCAATCAAAACGAAAATGCCCCTCCTTCTCTCCAATCCTCTCACCTCGCTCTCTTCACTTCCACCCTTTTCATCTCCAACTTTGGCCTTCACTGCAACCCCAGGTACCCACTTCTTTAGATTTGTCTCATGTTTGCAGATTTTGCTAATATGGGCTGTATCGACGGTGAGTTTTATGATTGCTGCTTTTCATCACTTGTTAGTATAAGCTTATTTGGTTTCAATTCATGCTCGCTTGGCCGTCTCATCAGACACTTAATTATCACTTGCTTCCTAAGTTCAACCAGTTCTTGGATGCTCGTGCTTTCTATATTATTTCTAGGAAGACTGGTCTTTTCTCTGTTATAACCACCGATTCAATGTGGGTTTTGCTGACAATTCCTAAATATTTGATCTTTCTCTTGGATTTAATCTTGAAGGCTCATATCTGAATTGTGTGATTGTGCTTTGAATATTAGTTACTATGAAGTTTGTTTATTTTGCTGCTGCAACCCATAATCGAATCTGGGTTGTGCTTAAAATTACTTTAGTCTTCAAGACTTATATCTGAATTTTCAATGACCTCAGAACCTTTCAATTCCAGTTTATGTGGAAAATCTGCAAACTGCTTTGGCTTCTTCACTGTATGCAGGTGGTGCCAGCCCAAACTATGCTCGAGAATGCTGACAAAGATATTGATGTTGTACTCTCTCCATATTCTTTAACTTCATTTGATTTGTTAACAGAATCAAACAATATCAGGATGCCACAAACTGATTCTTTCTCAAGATCATCAATTTAGAAAAATAAATTGATACATGATGTGTAATTATAGGAAACAATCAAAATAATGTTATCTGTGGCTGGCTGGTGTCTTTGCCTGTATTTATGTTAATTTTCGTTGGCTAATCTCACCTTGTAAACCTGTTGTGTGAAGAATCTTTCATCCATAAGGTACCATATTTGAGGTTACCCTACCAATGGTGAAAGAAGGGCCTAAAGAAGGGCCTGCCTCTAAAGTTGCCAATGGATGCAACAGGCTGTTTAAAAATCAATTAATATTTTAATTTTTTAGAAAATTGGAGTACAAAAAAGAAAACTTTAACATTCTGTTCGAGGGTGCAATCACCATTGACAAATGGTAACCTTATATCTTAGATTAGGTTGCTCATTAATAGCAAATCCTAACAATCACCCCCTTTGACATTTATATGGGCAATTGTCCTCTTGCTTCTTCAGTACAAGCTTGCATTCTGCAGCTCTTCCAAGCTTACCATTCCGAGAGCGTCTGTGGTCAAGTTTACAGGTACTCGCCAAACCTTTCAATCACCAGAGTCACCAAAGCACACCCTTGCTTACACCAAAGGATCACTTCAACCAGATGGTCTCACACATCACATCTGAAGAGTGTTAACGCTTGTCTCTGGGACACAACATTCCCCTTCGAGCGTATCAACCATGCTCGGTCCGAAATGATTTATCAAGCCTCACACTAAGGCTTACAACACCCCCTCAAACAGAAATTTTTATTTTCAAGTGCGACAGTCATTATCCGAGTATCTCAATATGATCACGAGCTCACCACTCTTGCAAGAGTCTACTCATCCAGGAGTTGCGTCTGCCTTCTGTTCCATCCTAGAAACCACGTCTTACTTTTCCATGAGTCTCTCGCTCTTAGTATCAAGAGTCCAGGTAGCTCTCCACCTTTACCTATAGGGGCAGCCCATTAAAGGTTGATCCATATATGTCTTGATATTGTGAGTATTACAATGCCTTCACCGAGCTCACCACCTTGACAAGAGTCAACTTGTTCCAGGAACCTGCACATGCCCTCTGCTCCTTCATAGCAGTCGCATCTTAATGCTCCACAAGTCATCCATTTATTGTCCAAGGCAAATGTCTTCTAGCTCATTGATCTTTAGCATGGGGGCAATATCCATTAAAGTCAATCCTGCATTTGTCTCCATACTCATCATAGCCACTTCATTGGCTATACATCTGTCCACTCATATCCAACCATCACATTGGCTCTGAGGCATTCTGAACTGGGCTCATATTGTGGCCCACACACCTTCTTCTCGGGTGTCTCCGCTCGTCGTCATGCGGCGGTCTGAAATGGGGCTCCTATCACGGCCCTCACACCTTCTCTAAGGTGTCTTTGCCTGTTGTCATAAGGTGGTCTGAACTGGGGCTCATCTCATGGCCCTTACACCTTTTATCTGAGGTGTCTTCGCCTGTTGTCATGGGGCGGTCTGAACATAGACTCATATCATGGTTCTCACACCTTCTGTCTGAGATGTCTTTGCCTGTTATCATGAGACAACCACATCCTCCTTCATCGGGGATGTCTCCAGTGGCTTCAAGATTCTCTACCACCATGTGGACTTGGAAGAGATCATTGCCACTGATTGCATAGAAAGAGAAACTTGCGGTATACTCCTCACAATCCTCCACCTCGATTTCTATGTCTGGAGCTTCTACGCTTTCTGCTTGACAGCTCCACCTACACCAACTCTCTTTGGTGTCTTTGCCTTTCATAGGCGATCGCCTTTTATCACAGGCGTTCGCACCCCCTCAATTAGGTGCCTCTGCAACAGCTCATCTTTCCATCCTTGCATGTATTGGAAAGGTCCTCGCTTGTTGCCTTTATCAAGAGCACAAGAGACTTCTTGTTGTACACTTTACACCCAGTCTCTGCTCTGAGCTTCATCTAGGAACTCTTCTTCTCCTTGCACCTGTTGTCTCATTACAATGCCTCGTTGAATCCTCCGGGTACTCTTGCACAATCTCCGTGTGCTCTCGTGCAATTTCTGTTCTCCAGATTTCTCATTATTCCTTGCTTATGTTTGACAGCAACTCATCCTGTCACAACACCTGTCCAAGTCAAAATAGGGTGTCAATCTTTATCCCTTTGCTGTATTTCTCTTCCATTATCAGGGTCTTCATCAATTCTCCCCTCGAGAAATCACAGTCACCGAATCTAGCTTTTTTTGAGAAATCACTACTCCATCAGATCCTTGATCATACGGAACCCAATTGTTCCCCTTGTGCTGTCATCCTGCTAGTCTTCACCAGTTTCATTACAAACTGTTACATATACAAAAATAGTACTGTGTGGATGATCCTTCAACTAAGCAAGTTCCCAGGAAAGATTGGAAGGGTCACAACGATCCCGCTTAAAACCCAATCTCCTAGACAGAACTTCTTAGGCCATATCTATCAATCGTATTGTCTTTCCGTATACACAACCATTTGCTAGCTTTGTTGCGGCTTTCCTTTACAAGTGATCTGGAATATACAGGTTTAATACATGATTTCTCAACATTTGGTGAGACTACTAGTGCTTAGATTCGTCAAGATTGGTCTTCGTCAATTTTCACTCTACACCTCTAATTGTTCACATAATCGGGTGTCCAGAGTGTCCCAATTTTGCCTTCATCAAGGCAATTAAATTCTTCACTTAACAGTTCAGCACATGCAATTGGGTAAAACCTGTGCACCTTCTTCTTTTTCATCTCCATCGACCTCTATCAAGACCCTCAGATGCCTCATAATCGGGCAATCTCTCTTTAATAATTCACCACCGCCATTTTTGGTCTCGAATCTCAACGATTGGACCGTACCATTGCATTCAGAATGATCAAATTAGCTGGAAACATGTCTTGAATTGTCCAAATCGCACTTCAGACGGCTAAGATTTGATCAAAACAATTCTGGCCTGATCAACGGCTCATATTCAATCTCAAATCCGGTTGCACGTAGACTCTGCTGCACAGAATCCTTTCCCTCGGCTCGGCTCCAACTCGGCTCGCGGCTGATGACGTGGCAGGTCGGTCCCACGGTGCTGACGTGTCTGCTGGCCGGGCGCTGACATGGCATGCCAACTCTGCATGTTGACGCCATACTGACGTCATCACTATCCGGGTCTGGCACGTGGGTCGGGTCGCCTGGTATTCGGGTCAGGTCAGCCCATCCAGGCGAAGAAGACGCGTCTGCGCGCGTGGCCAGCCACCCCGCCGGCACGTGACGACACGTGCGGCCATATCCGGTGTCTGATTTCGACGCGGTTTTCACCAGTGGCTTCGTCTCTTCCTCCTCTACACGATGGTATGGTCAAAACATAATTTTGACAACTTCCATTTTTGAGCAAAAATCAAACACCACTTAAACCATATGCTCTGATACCAATTGTTGGGAAATACGACCGGTGATGTACTGATAATTGCTCAAAGGAGGCTTAGCACACTGAGACACAATATTTAATGTGGTTCGGCAAAACGCCTACATCCACAGGAGAGTCAATATTATTTAGAGATAAAAAAAGGATTACAACACAATACATGGAGGAGGAGGATCATTTCACTCAAACTCAACTCCCAACTCTCATTGTTGCCCTCTGCAGCTGCTGCCATTGCAGCCCTTCACTTTCTCTCTTAGTCTCTCTATATGCTTTCTACACTCTCACATTTAGCTCTCTAACTTGGTGCCTTTTATAGGCTGGAATGATGGCTCCTCTTCTTCAACAACAGCAGTTGCACATGGGTTGATGCATTTGTCAATGGTGTGTGCAACCACCATTGACAAATGGTAACCCTATATCTTAGGTTAGGTTGCCCATTAATAGCAAATCCTAACATTATTTTCATACCCTTAATTTGTATACAGTGAATGTACATGCAAACGTAATTCTTGAAGATTAGCTTTAGACACACTAAGAGTGTGTTTGGTATTGCGGTAGCTGTTGTGGTTGTGATTTGAAAAAAGTTGTTTTATAAAAAGTACTTTTAGTTGAGGTTGGTTTGAAAAAATAGGTGTTTGGTTAAAACTGTGGTTGAAATTGAGGTTGAAAAAAAAATAGTTTAATGTGTTTGGTTAAGAATGCTTTTGAAATTGAGGTTATAAAAATAATTTAAAAAAATATATATTAATATTGATGGTTTTAAATTTAAATATTGTAAAATTAATTACTCCTATTACATCATGAAAAAAATAATACTTTATATAAAATATTTTTTATTATTCCATTAAACTATTTATAATTTTATCACGTACAAAATTCATTCGATAAAAACTACAAAATTGATATTACTATGAGAGTGAATTTAATTCACTCTATACTAGTTTTTCGAGAAAAAAATATTGTTCACATCGCGAATGAATTTAATTCTCTAAACTAGTTTTTTTAAAAAAAAAAATTATACAATTAACACATTAAAAAAAAAAAAAAAACCTGCGGACAGTGCAAGCTAATTGTGAACAGTGCAGTGAATTGCATTGTTCCTTACTTTTTATAGCCTGCAGTGCATGAAAAGCATGTTTTCGTAGCTTTTTCTTTACAGCGTTTTAAACGCAAAAATCATGTGAGCCCCATGCACAGTAAATCATTTTTTTATTACCAAACGGCTGTGGACTACGTTTTAAATAAAACGCAGTCGCAGCCGTGTAGACTAACGGAGTCTAAGAAACCGTTTGGGAATGCGGTTGAAACAGCGTTCACAAAAAAATTAATTTTTTTTTACTAAAATTTAATATGATTTGTATGTTTTGGATCATTTTAATGTGCTGATGTCAAAAATAATTTTTAAAAAATGAAAAAAATCATTGGCATGCATTTCAACACGAAAAGTTATTTGAAAAGCAACCGCTACCACACTGTCAAACACACTCTAAGTAACAAGAGGAAATTTGACATTTTGCTGTTATTATAATAAACGTAATTTTATTATAAATCTAATATAAAGATTTTTTAAGTTAATAATATGAATCTTTAATGATAATTTTTAATTTGAATAAAATAAAATAAATATTCTATAATTAGATTATCACAAATACAAAATATTAAAATAATAATTTTAAATTATGATTTTGCTTTTGCTTTTTTATATAAAAAATACTTGTATTCTTGATTTTTATTTTTTGAAAAATACATTTTTGTTAACAAAAAGGAGCATGTAATTTTTAAAAAATATTACCTGTTTTTAAAAATTAATTTTTTTTATATTCAAGTTATTTACTCAATTTGAGTTTAACAAGCACACTTAATTAATATGCTTTTTTCTACCAGGAAATTATCTCAAGTTCTATGATGCCAAAAGAAGTGCCTATCCTGACATCAAGATAATCTCAAACTGTGATGGGCCTTCTCATTCTTTGGATCACCCACCTGATTACTATGATTTTCATGTAAACATCCTGTCACAATAGCTTTGTTTTCTTTCTGTTTTGCAGTATTGTACTCCTTTGAAATACAATACTATTTGATGCCATGGCCGTAGTATTCTTTTTGTGTTTTCATACTCATGAAAATTCCAGATGCAATTCTCTTCAACTCATCAAAGCACTATGGAACTCCGAGCTATTGGGTGCAAAAACTCTTCAGAGAGTTAAGTGGAGCAACTCTTCTTGACGCCAAGCTACACACAAATTCCTCTACACTTGTTGCATCTGCAATTACTTGGCAAAATTCAAACTTACTTGAAAATAAAGTATGCTAATACCAGCATATAGCTTGTTGGGATCATGCCCTAAATACTATAGCAATTCACATTGTTTTGTGATGAAAAATTATAGTGTTTCACCACATGATTTAGCCTTATTTGTAATGACTTGTAATTGTAATTCTCAATAATATTTTGTGAGGAAAACTACAGTGCTTTCCCCACATGATTAAGCTTTATTACAAAGTTAAATTCTAACCAACTCTATTAAAAAAAATATTACAAAAAAAAAACAAAAGAAACTGGAAAAAAAACCATGTGAGGAAAAACTGTATCAATCCATAGTGTTTTGCGAGGAAAAACTTGTATTCACTTGTAATTGTAATTCTTAATAACCAGCTTAATATTTAAAAAATAAAATTGACAAAGATAATTTTAGAGAAAAACATAACAAAACAGAAAAAGAAAAAAAAAGAAAAAAAAAACCATGTAGGAAAAAACACTATAGCAAGCCAAAATAATTTGCGAGGAAAGTTACAATGCTTTGCTCATATATTGTAAATATAATTTTTCACCAGCTTAATATTAAAAAAATAAAATCAGAAAAGATAATTTCGAAGAAAATCATAAAAAAAAAAAAAAAAAAAAACTATGCGGAGAAACACTGTGGCGATCAACAGTGTTTTAAAGAAAAAAAATTACAAAACTAAATTCTCAATCAGCTCAATATTTAAAAAGTAAAATCAACAAAGATAATTTAGAAAAAAAATAAAATAAATGAAAAAAAAATAGGAGAAAGAGGAAAGTTGGGAAAAAAAGGAAAGTAATTTTGGAAAAAAAAGAAAAAAAGGGAAAGTTGGAAAAAAAAAATGAAAAAGTGCAAAAAAAAAGAGAGAGGAATGCACTGTGGATTATTGTTGCTATCCACAATACATTTGAGTGTGGGGAAACAATGATTTTAAAAAATAAAATCGACAAATATAATTTTGAAACATAAAAAAATAAAATAGAAAAACTATATGGAAAAACACCGTAGCAATCCATAATATTTTTTAAAAAATACAAATCAAAATTTTTAATCAGCTCAATATTTAAAAAGTAAAATTAATAAAGATAATTATGGAAAAAAGAAAAAGAAAAAGAGGAATGTTGGAAAAAAGAAAAGAAAGTAATTTTGAAAAAAAAACAAAAAAAAAAAAGAAGAAGAGAGAAAGTTGGAAAAAATAAATGGAAAAGTGCAGAAAAAAAAGTAAAAAAGAAAAATAAAAAAGAAATGAACTATGGATTACTGTTGTAATCTACAGTGCTTTTGGGTGTGGTGGAACATTGATTCCCCCACACCATAGCAATCCATAATATTTTAAAGCAAAAAAATTACAAATCAAAAATTTTAATTAGCTCAATATTTAAAAAGTAAAATTAACAAAGATAGTTTTGGAAAAAAAAAGAAAAAAAAAAGAGGAAAGTTGGGAAAAAAAAAGTAATTTTGGAAAAAAAAACAAAAAAAAGAGAGAAAGTTGGAAAAAAAATAAATGGAAAAGTGCAAAAAAAAAAAAGTAAAAATGAAAAAAAGAAAAAAAAGAAAAAGGAATGCATTGTGGATTACTGTTATAATCCATAGTGCTTTTGGGTGTGGCGGAACTGTGATTCCCCCACACCATTTAGAGTATTGTACTAGTTACATGACCCGCGTGATGCTGCGAGTTATTTTTTTTCATATAAAAAATATAAAAAAAGCTAAGATCTAAAAGTTTTAAGTCTTTTTGCAAATCTATACCCAAGAGTCTTGGGTGTGGCTACAACACCTGACCCAAAAATAATATTTATAATATTAATAATAACATTAAACTTATATGACCCAAGTTTAAGTGGGTCTGGCTGCAATACCAGACCTAATAGTCTTAAATGTGGGTCTAACTATAAGGTCATGTCATAAAAGTTTGATAGGTAAAAAAAAACTAATAAAAATAATTTTGAAAAAAAAAAGAGGAAAGTTGGAAAAAAGAAAAGAAAGTAATTTAGAAAAAAAAAAAAAGAAGAAGAAGAGAGAAAGTTGGAAAAAATAAATGGAAAAGTGCAAAATAAAAAAGTAAAATTGAAAAATACAAAAGGAATGCACTCTGGATTACTGTTGTAATCCATAGTGCTTTTGGGTGTGGTGGAACATTAATTCCCCCACACCACAACAATCCATAATATTTTAAAGCAAAAAAATTATAAATCAAAATTTTTAATCAGCTCAATATTTAAAAAGTAAAATTAACAAAGATAGTTTTGGGAAAAAAAAAGAAAAAAAAAAGAGGAAAGTTAGGGAAAAAAAGTAATTTTGGAAAAAACAAAACAAAAACAAAAACAAAAAAAAAAGAGAGAGAAAGTTGGAAAAAAATAAATGGAAAAGTGCAAAAAAAAAAAAGTAAAAACGAAAAAAAAAAAAGGAATGCACTGTGGATTACTGTTATAATGAAGTCATGATGAAGTCTTTTTTGTTGGGGTTTTACAGAGTTTTCACCGAGTCATTTACATATCTAAATTATAAATTTCTGGGGTTTCACACTAGAGGTCATTTTATCATTTGTACATAAACCCCTAATTTTCTGTTATTTGAACATTAATCCCTCTTGATCTTACGTAGTTATTTTGTCCCCATAATTTTTTCTTTCTAACAATTTAACACTATATTCACCTTTTATTTTTTTAATTTCACTATTTTTATCTTGATTTAGGTTTCTTTAATTTAATTTAACCCATTTTACTATCGGTTAAATTTTTCATATTTTAATAGTCTAGAAAAATTATAACCGAGGATTTACAGTGATAGTAATTATTTTTTAAAATATTTTTTGCTAGAAAATATATTAAAATAATATTTTTTATTTAAAAAAAATTATTTTTAACATTATAACATAAAAACAATCAAAATATCTTATAAGTAATATAATAGCATAATAGAGGTAATTGAGCCTAGAGAAAAGCCCAGCTAAAAATATTGTATGATCAGGCCCAAATTAATTATCGAAGACATCCAACAGCTAAAAACAAGTTTTCGAGCCTAGATCAAACTTTAAAATAAAACATTTTGTATTTTAAAGTGTTTATTAAAATTTCTCATTCCTTGCAAATATTTATTTGCATTCACCAAAATTATTAATATGTGAGAAACAAATTTAGCTAGCATTATATATCAATTATCTTCATTTCAGACCAGCAAAATTATGTTTGCATTGTTTCACCTATGATTATGTTAATCATATTTACATTAATCTGTTTTAATTGTATTTGTACCTTTTTTAAAAAAAATTAAAAAAAAAAACATATTGTGATAAAGGTCAGCAAGCATGTGGAAATAGAAAACAGATGAAATTGGGATTCATTTGTGCTGTTGTTGGATATTAATTTGTTTAGTTGTTGATGTCGTCTGTTTGCTTCTTTTGTTGGATCCTATTCATCTTTACTTCCAGGTTGCTTTTTTCTCTTTTGTTGATAAAGAGCATATGGACGAGGAAAGTAGTCAAATACTTTGCTGAGGCTCTTGTCCGGCGAGCCTATCGAATTCGCCCTCCATGGCTTTTTTTTTTAGTAATTTTGGTTGATTCTGTCGTATCCAATTCAAAACCAATTGGGTCAATATTTTATAAATAAAAAAAGTTTTTGTTTCAATAAAAATTGTTGATTCATAGTTCATCCAATGATTTTGTCAGAAGTGGATATCGTTGCTAGCTAGCGAGTGAAAAATAGATAAAAATAAAAATAAATAAAAATTACCACCTTGTTTTATAATAACTAAATATTTTAACTAGTTTTTCATAATTTTTAGTTAAGATAGCTAATTATATAATAAGAAAGTTAGATATTATTTTATATATCATACCTAAAATGAAATGTATTATTGTTTATTTTCAATAAAAAAAATATTTTTTCTAAAATGATTTTAGTATCACTTCTACTCGATTTTTAAGAATAAATTTTGTTAAGAGATTATTTATTCTATATTGATCAATGAATATTTCAATATTAATATTTGTTTTTTGAAAATTATTACATGATATTATGAACCCCACATTCTCCACCTTGGTATGTATTTGCTGCTGTTGCTGGTTTTCTTCTACTGTTTGGTGGTGATGGAGGCAGAACCAGCTGCAGGATGTTGAAAACATTTTCTTTATGCTCTCAAGAACTAACAGTGGCTAATCTTGATTATAATAATCAGAGGAAGGGTCCCACAATTATGGCACACATCACGAGGTAGTTTACTGGATGACGTGGTAGTGATGTCATGAACCAAGACGTGACTCCGACATGCTTTTTTGAAAACTAAATTTGGAGGGGAAAAGCGAAGAGAAAGCGGGGATGTCTGTGGGCTTGAGAGAGAGAGAGAGAGAGAGAGACAGAGGAGAGCCAAAGACGAAGAGAAAGAGAGAAAGCGAAGCAGAGGAGAAAGAGCCGCGTGTGGTCAGATTCAAGTTTCAACAACCCTTTCCGTTTTTAGGCTTCTTGAAAGAAAAGCATCCATCCATTTCGTCGAGGTCAATTTGTGTATAATTTAATTAATTTTATAAATTTTAAAAATTAATAATTATATAAGTTTTTAATAATTGTAATACATGGGAGTTCAAAACAACTTGGAATGGTGGATATTTTTTATACAGACAAATAACTATATAATTATTATTTTATTTCGTGAATGAAGTCACCGTAACAATGTATCTGACTAAAGTAAAGGTGGATGTATTTTTTAGATTTTTTTTTACTGAATTTTGTTATTTTTTAAAATAACAGATCCTCGATTTTCAGGACTCGGTAACCTCTGTTAGCTTTTTATGCAAAGTTCTTGAGTGCGCTGCTGAGTTGCTGCTTTCCACCTTGCTAGTTGGCAGATTGTTACTCGATGATAGTTAGCTGCGGCCTCCCTAAGGTTTTTTCTAATGTAAAAAATATGTTATCGCGAAGTTTAGTGTTTTTAAAAATTAAAAAGAAATTGATACTCAAGTTATTTACTTCACAATTAATTCACCGATCATGGAAAAAGCAAGGAAAAAGCAAGGAATACCAATTCAATCAATGGGTCCTTTGCTGAGGTCCCTCCATCATCATGATTCTGTAAGATTTTTCCTTTGATTTCTAAGAACCAAACAAGCTATCTCAACACCCGCTGTCCACTAAAAGCTACTTTAATTCAGACCTTTAAAGAAAATTGGACAGATCGGAATGGAATGGAGGTCCTTGAATGACACTATCTTTAAAGTGAACTGCAGGTTCCACGAAGGAACGCATGCCGGAAGCAAACGGGGCTGTTGACTATAAGAAACGAAGAGTGAAAGACTCATTTGCTTCGATTCCCTTCATCAAATCTCTTGTTGCCTTCAATGGCCTCTCCCCTGTCTTGCATATTGCTGGAGTGTGCTAAGGCGATTGAAGGTGGTCGCTTGGATGTTGCAGATTCACTTTTGGCAGTAATTCAATCTCTAGCTTCTAAAGAAGAGAGCATATGGAGGAGGAAAGTTGTCAAATACTTTGCTGAGGCTCTTGTCCGGCGAGCCTATCGAATTCGCCCTCCATGGCCTTCACCCTCGCTACCTTTGCTATCCCACACAACCCAATACATGTATGAACCTTTCTACGAGTTTGCTGCAACCACCAGTAAACATGCCATTGCTGATGCCTTGAATTCGGGATATAAACGACTCCACATTATTGACTTCTCCATCATGTTTAATTTTTGGCAGTGGAAGTATTTAATTGGTGACCTCGAAAGGCAGTATGGTGGCCTACAATCAGTCCTGATAACCAGTATCGAACCGAAACTGTCAAAACATACTTACTATGTCCGTCAAAACAGGGAATTGGCTGAGCTCTCAAATTTTGAATTGAGGCAATTGACATTCAATAGTCCGGATGATATTGTCAATTGTATTTCCAAGCTCAGAAGGAAAAGGGAGGATGAGATTGTGGTTGTGAATTGGAATTTTACACTTCACAAATTGCTTGCACAAGATGGGGCAATGGAGCAAGTGCTTTCAAAAGTGAAGGATTTGGGAGCGGACATCATGGTAATTGTTGAGCAGGAAGCCAATCTTAACAGTCATGTTCTTTCGGAGCGGCTCGAACAATCATTCCAATACTACTCCCATGTTTTTGAGTCACTGGAGAAACTGTATGATAGAGATGAGTTATGGGAGTTGTATTTCAGGCGACAGATTGGGAATGTGGTGGCATGTGAGAGAGTTGACCGGGTCGAGCGGATTGAGTCATTTGCTCAATGGCAAAATCGCCTATCTCAGGTTGGGTTCTGTCCAGTTCCCCAACAGGTAGACGAGTTTAAGATATCTCTTCGATTTTATTTTGATGAATATGGAATCGAAGAGAAGGAAGGGCATAATATCCTGCTAAGTTGGCACGGTTATCCGGTAGCTGTAGCCTCAGTTTGGAAGGTCACTGATCCACCTCAATTCAGTAGCGGTGAATAATCCAATTCCATCCTTTCCTTTCTCTTCTCTTGTTATACTAATTATCCGTCAATAAGTTCATTGTGTATATATTTTCACTTTAGGCTACTGGAAAAACATGTTGACAGGTCTTTACACAATGCAAAATACAGTTGATGACTCAGAAGGGATGGCGAGCTCCTCTGAGTCTGAGGATGATGAAGAAAATGATTCTCTAGTTTGCATAATGGCAGATAGAAACTTATGGCCCGAACAGGTATCGTTCTCTGTTTCCGAGATTTAACAAATTGTCTAGTTTTATCTTTATGGCATGGGGGAGATTAGAAACTTACAATAAATTTAGACATAAATTAGAAACTTACAATATAATTCTTGCTTGTGATATATATATATATATATATATATATATATATATATATATTTATTTATATTTATCTTTGTGCCATTATTGGTGTCGTTGATCTCACAGGGCTCTTCAATGAATCGAATAGCTACTTCAGCTAAGCTATTTGACATGTTGGAATATATATGTGATCTACATAGGTTAGAACTGGCTGTGACATGGATTTCCTATGGCCAAGATGGTAATACAAATTCAAAGGAAAAACGTTTTCTATGTATTGATGATAGCGCTTGCTATCTAAATAATTGGTTTATGGGTGGATTTGTGGATGAATATGCACGATATCGTCTCGAGGAAGGAAAAGGTATCGCCGGAAAAGCACTTCAATCTAATATTCATATCCAGCATGACATTTCCCTGCTTGATCCAGCTGAATTCCCTGATACGGATTCTGCTGTTTTTGCTATAAGGCTGATCAGAACCTGTCATGCTGCTTTTGCTGTAAGGTTAACAAGTACCCACCCTTGCAAGGATGATTGCGTACTGGAATTTCTTCTCCCTGGAAGCATGAAAGAGACTTTAGAACTAGAACTTTTGATAAATAAAGTATTACGTACATTGCAGAGGAAATGTTTAAAGATGTGAGAAGTTAGTGTCAGAGAAGTAAATGAGACGAGTGGCTCTAAAGTTAGATTGGATGATGAAAGAATCCCACATGAAGAAACACGCGAGCCTCTTGAACAGGTGCTCTTCTATACTGAATTCATGTCATTTTTTTCTTGAAGAATTAGTTGATTGCTATGTTTTGGTTGGACACCCATCATGTGTCCAATCACAGCCTTCTATGTGGCAGACTTCCTTCTGCAGATTACGCAAGGGGTGGAATAATTATTGCTTAGTAGATAAATTACATTTGATAATTCGAATATAATAAAATCCATTTTGCCTCCGTTTTGCTTGTATGTTCAACTATTGAAGAAGACACAATCTGCCATTATTATTGACTGGAATTGGCCTTCATGTTGCCAATATCCTACTTCCCTATCTCTTGACAGGACGTCCAAGAACAATCTGCTATACCTGCACCTGCTCTGAATGGTGAGAATGCATCGCTTAGTGTAGATGGTGGCCTCCAGAGTACTGTGTGGGACACCTTCGTTAAGCATACGGCAGAAAATGGGGAAGTATGGGCCACATGTAAGCATTGTAAGAAGAAGTATAGAGCAGAAAGCAAAAGAGGAACTTCAAATTTGCACAAGCACTTGAAAAATTGTTCGCCAAGCAGACAGGACGAAGCAGAGCAACAAATTTTGGTTGAGACAGGTGAATTGAGTACTAGCTTCATCCAAGGGAATTTTGTCATAGATCAAGAAAGAAGTCGTCTAGACATTGCGACAATGATGATTAAGCATGGATACCCCTTGACTATGGTTCAACTTTATTCAAAAGACGTGGTTGAAGCTTATGTCCTTGCTATTTGCAGACAAGAGAAGGAGAAACTCATCAATTTTTTTGATAAGCTCTCTTGTCTCTTCAGTTTAAAACTTGAATTGTGGTCATCTAATGACAAAATGATGACCTACTGTTGCTTCACCGTGCACTTCATTGACGATGGATGGCAGCTGAAGAAGAAGATTCTTGCTTTCAGGAACTTACGGTACAACTATGACATGGGGACTGTACATGAAGTCTTTAAAAGTGTGCTTGCAGAGTGGAGCATCAACAAGAACGTTCGCTTCATATTCCTGGATATAACTCCCCCAAAGGATCACATGATTGGAGAATTAAGAAGTAAGGTTTCTGATCAAGCCCCACCTATCCATGGACATCTTTTCTGTGTTCCTAGTTATGCCCACATTCTCAGTCTCCTTGTTCAAGATGGATTTGCTGAGATAAGGAGTGTGCTTTATAAGATAAGAGAATGTATAGAGTACGTCAACGGAAGCTCACTTAGAAGGCAGAGGTTCCAGGAGGCAATTAATAATGGGAGTTTGCAGGACAGGGAAATGCCTACTCTAGATGTTCCCGCGAGATGGGACACCACCTTTCTTATGCTGGAGAGTTCATTGGAATTTATAACAGCTTTTAATCACCTAGAGCAACTCGATGATGATTTCAAAGTGAATCCATCTGCGGAAGAATGGAACAAAGCAACAGCCGTATGTGAGTGCTTGAAGGAGTTCTGCAAGTCAACATGCAATTTTCCGACAAGCAGAGATGATTATTTCCTCAGTGTTCGTGATGTTTATAAGAATTTGCATGGCTGGAAACAGAGCGATTATGTATATGTTCGCGCTATGGCAAATAGCATGAAGGGAAAATTTGACGAGTATTGGGGAGAAGCTAGCTTGGCTTTGGGAATCTCAGCAGTTCTTGACCCGAGCTATAAATTGGACTTTATTGAGTATGGCTACCGGCAGATATACGGCAGTGATGCTGACTTGCACTTATCCAGATTCCGTTATGATCTTACATGTGCATACCATAAATATGCAGAGGACATCAGCAATCAGGGACCATCTTCTTCTGCCATGGCGGACGTGAGTCGTTGTACATCATCTGATATTAGTTTCAAAGAGTGGCGCAAGGTTAAGTATGAACGCAACATGGTGCACTCACAATGGAATGAGCTTGATCAGTATCTACAACTGCCTCCGGAGAAGTTGGATAAGGATGGTGACGTTTTAGCTTGGTGGCAAGACAATGCTCGAAATTTTCCAATATTGGGGAAAATGGCTCGTGATTTCTTAGCAATTCCAGTATCAACTGTCATTTCCAAGTCATCAGAGGTTATGAAGATGGCATCAGTCCATGACGGTGTTCGTCCTGAGATGGCTGAGGCTTTGATATGTGGAAAGGATTGGTTGGACAGCCCTAACTGCAAGTGAGTTTTCCTTTTTCTTTTTGCTCGATTTAAGTGTGATGCTTTTATATCTCTGCTATATGTTTATTTATTTCTTCTTCTTCTTCTTCTTTTCTTCAGCAATTGATCCATGTTTGGATCCTCACTGGTAGTTGCTAGTACTGTGAAATAAGTTTTTCCCAGGTAAACACTGGCCTTCTCTTTTATTTCCAAGAACAAGATTTGTCTGCAGAGTTAAAAATCAAAATGCGCATATAATCTGCAGCGTGCATGAACATTAAAACTAGGCTGGAAAGTAATTCTCAAATGAAAACAAACAGCAAGTAACAAGTTACATTATTTTTCTATGCTGCAGGGTCAACCAGGCACAGCACATATGAATTGGACGCTGTAGAAGAATACTGGACATAAGAACCAGAAGTGACGAAGACTTGTTATTTGCTTAATTTTATAATGGATTTGGAGAGAAAAAAACCTTTTGATTTAAAAAATGATCTGGAACAAAGTTTGAGTGTGTTTTGAAAGTGTTTAGTTTGAAAAAACATGAAATTAATGTTTTTTTTTAGTATTATTTGATTGTTTTAATATTTTATATTAAAAATAGAAAAAATCTAAAAAAATTATGTATAATCCTAAAAGTATTTTGAAGATATGCTGCACTATAATTTTAATAATCGGATTTTATAACTATAACCTGGACGATGGTTTGAATGTTGTGGAAGATAATTGAGATCATTTGGGCTCATAACAAAACCCATCTAAAAACATTATATGACTAGGCCTAGACGAACTGTCTAGCAGCTAAAATAAGCTTTCAACCTTAAATAAAACTTTATGATTATTTTGAATATATGCTACACTATAACCTCAATAGTCAAATTTTATAACTGTAACCTGTACAGTGGCCTAAATATTGTGAAAGATAATTGAGATCATTTGAGCCCATAAAAAAGCTCAGATAAAAACATTATATGACTAAGTCTAGATGAACTGTCATTAAGAGTTGACTTCTAGCAGTTAAAATAAGCTTTCAAGCCCAAATAAAATTTTATGATTATTTTGAACATATGCTGCACTATAATCTCAATAGTTGGATTTTATAACATATGCTGCACTATAATTTTATAATTGAGGTTATTTGAGCCCATAAAAAAACCCAGATAAAAATATTATATGACTAAGCCTAGACAAATTGTCATTAAGAGTTGACATCCAGCAGCTAAAACAAGCTTTCAAGTCTAAATAAAACTTTATGATGAAATATTTTGTATTTTAAGGTGTTTATGAAAATTTCTCCTTTCTTGCAAATATTTATTTGCATTCATCAAAATAATTAATATGTGAGAAACAAATTTAGCCTTCTTCTCGTATGAAAATAGTAAACTCTAATTTTTAATATAATAAGCTACTTTTTGGTAAAAAAACAATTTTTTTTTTTCAAGTTACATATTTTTCCCTATACCTATTATGTTTCTAAATTATTACCTGTAATCAAAATTAATAAAATAAAATCTATTTATTTTCAAAAAGAGTTTAGTTAATGAAATTAAAAAAATAATAATTAAAGTACAATTTGATCTAAAATCCCGGATAATTTTAACAATTTAGCCAAATTGAAGAGAGAGAAACAAATGACAATTTGAAAACGTTTCGAAACTTATCTGAAGGTTTTCCTTTCAGTCTTTTTCTCTTGGTGAGAGGAAACCGAGATAGAGCTCACTTTCCTTATCCAAAAACACCACACAGAAATGCCATAGGCAACGTAAACTTGGAAACCCCCAAAACCAAAAAGATTGCAGATTTCCTTTCAATCAAAACGAAAATGCCCCTTCTTCTCTCCAATCCTCTCACCTCGCTCTCTTCACTTCCCCCCTTTTCATCTCCAACTTTGGCCTTCACTGCAACCCCAGGTACCCACTTCTTTAGATTTGTCTCATGTTTGCAGTTTTTGCTAACATGGGCTGTATCGACGGTGAATTTTATGATTGCTGCTTTTCATCACTTATTAGTATAAGCGTATTTGGTTTCAATTCATGCTCGCTTGGCCGTCTCATCAAACACTTATCACTTGCTTCCTAAGTTCAACCATTTCTTAGATGCTCGTGCTTTCTATATTATTTCTAGGAAGACTGGTCTTTTCTCTGTTATAACCACCGATTCAATGTGGGTTTTGCTGAGAATTCCTAAATATTTGTTCTTTCTCTTGGATTTAGTCTTAGAGGCTCATATCTGAATTTTGTGCTTGTGCTTGTGCTTTGAATATTAGTTAATATGAAGTTTGTTTATTTTGCTGCTGCAACCCATAATTGAATCTGGGTTGTGCTTAAAATTACGAAATATTTCATCTTTCACTTTAATTTAGTCTTCAAGACCCATATCTGAATTTTGTGTTATTTTTTAGTTTCCAGGCTGGACGTGAAAGCCTTTGAATTAAAGTTTAAGACTTGGAATGGAGTCCGGTTTCAAAACCCAATTCGTGGAAACAGAATTGGTGCAGTTATTGTGAGAGCTTCTTCGGATATTGATGGAACAGCTCCTACAGAGACAAGTGAGCCTCCTGTAGAAAGTAAAGAGGAGGTTGTGGCAGTTGATAAGTTGCCATTGGAGTCAAAGTTACAGGAGAGAGAAGAACAGAAGATGAAGATGAAATTGGCGAGAAAGATCAGGCTTCGAAGGAATAGGCTTGTTAGGAAGAGGAGGATGAGAAAGAAGGGTCGTTGGCCGCCTTCTAAGATGAAGAAGTTGAAGAATGTCTGAGCGTTACCTCAAGGTTCTGCTTGCAGGTTTAGTGCTGATCCTTTTGGTTCTCATGTAATTCATTTTGATTTTTCTAGTTTCAATATTATTTTATGATCAGTTATGTTTTGTTGATTTAAAAGTTGAGAACGTTGAAGAATACAATGTATCTCCAGTTAGTTCTCACAAGTTCAATATTAGATGGTGTAAGAATTGCATTTCTTCGTTCAATTCATTTGCACTTATTGGTCGATTGACGATCCATTCTTGTGAACATATAACTATAATATTAGACAGAGTTTAGTCTGTGAGAGAGTTGGATGGAGGAGTACTCAATGCCAACCAGTGAATGATGCTTGGGATTGGGAGTTTATTTAGTTTCCTGTGTTGTAAGTATCATGGGAGGCCCTGCCTAAGTTTCCAACAGTAATGGTCCGAGGAAAATTGGATTCTTGTTGAGAAAAGCACTTAATTCTTACTGTTCCATCAAATATTTAAATAAATCAAATTCATCATCATTTCACTGTTTAGTAATGAAGACCTTGGAGCTGTAAACAAGTGAACATGTATGCTTGTGGTAATAATAAAGAGACTTGTTGCTTTCCATCTCCTTATGATAACCCACCCTTCTGAACATATGAAATGTTGAAGAGTTCAAGCAAAATAGAGAAAGGGATGCTTGGGTTTGCAGGGATGGTTTGACTATTAAAAGATGCAATCTTAAAGTCCTATGACCTTGAGCAGAACCTCAACACAGGAAATTAGAAATGTGGATTCTCCAGATTTTAATGTTTACTATTTGTATTAAGAAAAATAAGGTCAAATCACTGGTTTAACCTTCCCAAGATTTGATGATGAGCTTGGGTTTTTATGTGGTGGGAGGGGTTTGGCCACATGTTGTTTTCATTCAAGAACTAGTTTAGCAAAAGGCAGGGATCGCCTTAGAATGATCTAAGAATACTAAAAGATGAATCCTGTGCTACAACAGCTATGGCTTTGACTTTCTAATCTAGGAGGACTGGAAATTGATGATAGTTTTGGTGCTGCTGTTGTTACTGTTTCTTTTTTCCTCTCGTGTTCCATTCACATGTTCAATCCAGGCCCAGCAAATGTTAACAGGATGGACCATTACTGTTGGAAACTTAGGCAGACTAAGCTACCAGCACCAAACATACCGGATCGCTTTTAAATCCTCCTAAACTATAGGTTGGACAACAGTAAGCAAGGCTTTTGCACACCGGTGGTGTGCTTAATTAGATCTTCTTTTATGGAGAAACCTGATATAAACTCGAAGTTCTCGCACTCCTCTTGACTCTTGAGAGAATGTCTTGGCCAGTGATAACATGTAAAGAAAATGATAAACAAGAACATTAAGATAGCATTTGGTTATTTTCTTAGGATAAAAGAGATGGAGACAATTAGATAAAAAAAAATAAAAATTAAGAGAATTAGAAAATTATTTATATTTCGGTCACGGAAACAGATTTATTTTATGTTTCTATGTCAATTTTACCCTTCAATCAAATAAATTTTTGTTTCTTTTGTATTTGTTCAAACACTAATCAAACAACATATTAAGTAAATAATTAAGATAAATATTATTGATTATTTTCTAAAAGATAAAAGAAAGAAATCAAGGAATTAAACAAATTAAGAGAATTAGAAAATTACTTATATCATATAATCAAAGGAGATATTAAACATTTTGTATAATTTCGTTTATTCTATTTACTTTCCTTTTAAGTATTGTTCTGAAATAACACTAGAATTACTTAAAATAACCAAAAAAAGGAAAAAAAAAGAAAGAAAGAAAGCAAACACCAGATATGTGAGTATTTTTTTTTTTAAAAAAAACAGGACTTGCTACCTTTCAGGACCCTCAAGCCAATCCCTCCCACATATTAAAGCCTCAACGATTTCAGGACGTACGTGATTAAAGGTTGAGTTCATCTTCACTACTTCTTCAGCTGCGGAAGATTTTGAAACAATAGTTGATAGAGGAATTGCAAAGAAATCACGAGCCATTCTTCCGAGTATTGGGAATTTTGGAGCATTGGCATGCCACCATTCCAAGACATTATAATCCTTACTCAAGTTTTCTGGAGGTTGCTCTAAATACTGATCAAGCTCAACCTTCTGCGAATCCAGCGAGTTGCTTTCATATTTACGCTTCCGCCACACCCTGAATCCTTGAAGCATATCTTCAGAAGTTGGATTAAATGATGTGCAGCAATTCACATCAGCAAGAGTGGAATTGGATGCTGCCGTATTGCTGGAGTCACTAGCATATCTATGGTACACCCTTTTAAGATCGTTATGGAGTCTTGGCAAGAATAAGTTTGCATCACTGCCATAAATCTGGCTGTATCCATACTCCACAACATCAAGTTTAAAGCATGGGTTGAGAATTGTTAGGATTCCCAAAGCCAAGCAAAACTCATCAAATCTCACCAGCATTCTATCTGCCATCGAGCGAACAAATGCATGCTGGCTCCTCTTCCATTGTATCAAATTCTTATAGACACCACAAACGTTCAGGAAATAAAACTCTACGCCTGTAGAAGCATTGCATACGGACTCATGCAATATCAACACTTTCAAGCAGTCCAGTATGATCGTTGCTGTGTTCCACTCTTCCACGGATGGATTCACTCTGAATTCGCCGTCAGTTTGTTCAAGGTAAGCAAAGGCATTTCTTAAGTCTAATGCATTCTCGAGCATCGAAAAGGTGGTATCCCATCTTGTAGGAACATCTAGAGAAGCCTTGTTCTTGTCTTGCAACTTCAATTGATTGATTGCTTTCTGAAACATTTCTCTTCTATCTTGTGTTCCATTGACATATGCAATAGATTCTCTAATCTTACAAACAACACTCTTTATCTCGAAAAGTCCATCTTGAATAAGAAGATGAACAATCTGTGCATAAGAAGATAAAAAATATCCATCCCCATTGAGAAGTGAGTCTTGGTCAGAAAGCTTACTTTTTAATTCTCCAATCATCTGATCATTTGGAGGAGCAATATTTAACCATATGAAATTCAAATTCTTGCCAATGCCCCACTCTATAAGCACACTTCTAATGATTTCTTGTATAGTGTCTGCATCGTAATTGCCCTGTAGATTCCTGAAAGCAAGAATCTTCTGCTTCTGCTTCCATTCATCATCAATGAAATGCAAGGTCAAGCAACAGTATGTCATCTTTCTGTCGTCAGACGACAGCAATTCAATTGTTAAACAGAACAGACAAGAGAGGTTATTGAAACATCTGATGAGCTTCTCCTTCTCTTGTCTATAAATAACAAGAACATCAGCTTCAACCATGTCTTTTGAATGAAGTTGAAACATTGGCTGCAAATTCTTCGCAAAAGTTTCGAAAAACTCATGCTGAACCATATCCAGTGGATACCCATGCTTAATCATCATTCTTGCGATGTTTAGATGACCTCTTTCTTGATCGAACACAAAATTTCTTTGGATGGAACTTATTAAATCGCCAGATTCAACCAGAGGTGATGATTGTTGTTCTGCTCCTCCCTGTCTCTTGGACAAGCATTTTTGTAAATGTTTATGTAAATTTGAAGTTCCCCTCGTGCTTTCAGCTCGATACCGCTTATTACAATATTTACATGTAGCCCATGCTTCACCATCTTTTCCTTCATGCTTCTTAAATCCCTCCCACACACTGGATACCTTTCGTTTTTTGCTAATGGCCATGTCTCGGTTGGCATTGCCATTGCTAGGCAACTCTCTTTCAGCATTTATACCAGGAGTAGCCATTGCATATTGTTCTCTGACTTCCTGTCAGGAGATTGACAAGAAGGATGATTAACCACATGAAGCATGAAGCTATTTATAGCCAAAAATACAATGATATAGATTCAGTTAAGACAATCACCTGTTCAACAGTCTGATGTGTTTCCATCCCATCACTGGTCTGGTTAGATATGTCTAGTTCCATGATTTCATTTATGCTTGGAATACCATCTGATAGTACCAGTTGAGAGCTCCTAGAAACAGCTGGTGGTGGGATACTAGACACACCTACCTCCCCAAGCATTGCTCTGGAGCCATTAAGCTTATTTGTTTCCATACACCAAAGTTTCCACAAATTACCGCATTTCTTCTGCAAGGTGCATAGGAGTCCATTTATTGAAAGATGTTGTTCTGAACTTTCTTTCAAGTGAGGAGGGAGAAAAAATTCTACTACGTAATCGTTGATGCTGGTGCTGGTATAGGTGCTTGTGAGCTTGATTGCAACAGCAGCATGAAGGAAATACTTATGTGCATAGTCAACGAATGGATAATCGACCGCATCCAGCAGAGAAATATGAGGAACAAAATACAGATTCGATTGAAGTGCTTTACCAGCAATACCTTGCCCTTCCTTAATATAGCACTCCACATATCCATCAACAAATCTGTTCTTCCAGCAACTGTTTACATAGCAAGCCATATCCTCAATCTGTAGAATACGTTTCTCATTTGAATTTGCATTACCCTCCCCACCATGGGAAATCCATGTCAATGCCAGTGGAAACTTATGTACATGACATACATATTCCAATATGTCATATAGATTAGCTGAAGCAGCTATTTGATCCATCAAAAAGCCCTGAAAGAATAGTAAAAGAATTCTAATATTATATCAGTAATTAACAACAGCAGAAGCAGCAGATTTCAATGTATGAGATTAACTAAATTGAGTCTCACAATTGATGTAGAACTGTCACCAATTTTCCATCAATGAATGTCTATATTTTAACAGCGCAATAAGTATCAGAAATCAAATTAGGCTACTGAAGCGGAACTTCACCAATTTTGTTTAAAGAAACTACAGGACGATGTAGGATTCATTCCATCAAAAAACAAGAAGATTCAAACTGAAACTGCAAACTAGAGGAAAGTAATTGGAAACTTAGAATGCTACCCTTGGAGACCACATAATGTCTTCCCTATCATCTGCTTGTTCATCCACAGACTCGGAAGAAGTCATCAAGTCAGACTTCTCAGCTAGAGGGAACATAGTTACATCTTGTAATGTGATGGAACCTGTCAAAGAGATTACCAGTTGTCCACATTTCTTAAAACCACAAACTTATGAACATAAACATCGGTATGGGGATAACATAACAGGAAGGAAAAGAATGGAATAAGGTAATTTACCATCACTGAACTGAGATGGGTCAGAGTGTTTCCAAACCGAGGTGAAAACAAGTGGGCAATTGTGCCTATATAGCATAGGATGTCCATCCTTCTCTTGTATTCTGTATTTCAACTGGAAAATATGTCCATCGTTCTTCCACCACTGTTGCATTGGATGAAACCCAGCATGCAGTAGCCGCTCCTGCCATTGATACAATGACTCATGGCGTTCGACCCTGTCAATGCCCTCACATGCCACCACGTTCCCAATTTGCCGTCTGAAATTCCTCTTCCACAACTCCATGCCATCCACATCGCGGTCGAAGTTGTCCTCCTCTAGTGAGTGAAAAATAGTGGAATAGTATTGGAATGACTTAACAAACCGGTCCATGAAATCAGACCCGTTATGATTGGCTTCCTGCTCGACAATTATCATGATGTCTGGTTTCAAATCCCTCACCTTTGAGAGCACCTGCTCAAGGGCACCTTCCTGTGAAAGCAACTTGTGAAGTGAAAACGACCATCTCACGACTAGCATCTCATCCTCCCTTGTCCTCCTGATCTTAGACACACAACATTCAATGATTTCTTTCGCGTTGTTGGCCACCACTTGTCTCAACTCGAAATCAACCCTGAGCCGTTCAGCAGCTCGAGTGAGTTTGCTGCGTATTTGTTGTAGATAGTCAAAATTCCTGGACAGTTTCGGTACGATGCTGGTCAACCGAAAAGATGGCAGGCCACCAGGCTGATTCGCAAGATCTCGCATCAAATCATGCCACAAAGAGGTGTATAGCATGACTGAGAAATCAATAACATGGAGTGGTTTATTTCCAGTGCGAAAGCCATGGATGGCATGCGTGGTGGTGAAGTAAGAAAACCAGTAGAAAGGATAAAATACATAATTGTAGAAGTCCTCTAGATTTGAGGAAGGTACTAATGGCAAAGGATATCGAGGATGCAGTCCATTGACTCGCCGGACTAAAGCCTCTGCAAAGTTTTTCACAACCTTCCTTGTTGCTATGTTGGGTTCTGTAGAAACTAGATGTGTGATTTCCTCCAGAAGTGACTCTGCAAGATCCAGATTACCACCTTCAATTGCCTTGGCACTCTCCATCAATTTATTGAAGAGAAGACTGGCCATTGTAAGCAACAAAATCTGATGAGCTGAATCAAATGTTTTGTTTTCTCGGGAGTAAAATAATATTAAAAGACGTCAATGGCATCCCAGTTGCTTCCTTGATGCTGGTAAATGTCTTCATGCAACTGGCTGTCCATTGACTTTATTTCCATGAATTGAAATAAGAAAAATTCAGTAACGATAAAAAAAACTTCATGCTTCCAAGCTCTAAAATCACAGAACTAAACTATAAAAAAACTCCAAGTTAAAAGAAACTTTTGAATCTAATTTAGGCATAATCTCGTTAGATATCAGTGTGCTGACCTCATAAGCAACCCAGCTCTATCCAATGATAAACTCGTTTAAATCGTCCCAACTTTCTCCAAATCAAGATTTATACAATAAACGACGACTGCATCGTAAGGATGTGTTTACTCTCTAGAGATCAGAACTTGATCTTGAATAACAACATCAACAGTGCAGAAATCACTATTTTATTTGTCTTTCAGCAGTGATATCGAAATCGTGTTTATATATAATATATAGAAATCACATTAATTTATCAAGGATTGACAGGTAGTCATTGACTTTACTTCCAAGAAATGAAGTATAAAAAAATTCGCTCTGAAAAGTCCTCCTTGAGAGGCATTTTTTAAATCAGAACTTGATCTTGAATGACAAGATAAACAGTGCAGAAATCACAATTTTACTTTTTCTTTTAGCAGTGATGTTGCATCATATAATTCTTTTTTTCTTTTTCTTTTTCTGTAGCAGTACTTGTTACAGTATGGGATAGGAAATTCTTGCTTCCACTTCATTGCAATTGACAACTGGGCTAACCCCACAGCAAATGGCTATGCAGAAATCATAATTTACAATATCCCAAGACTGTTCCAGGAAAACAACAATCATGCATAGGTTGTTCCAAAATTGGGTTGAACTTGAAAACAAAAAACAAAAATTAAGCCAAAATCACCACAGGTAAAGAAAAATCAAGTTGGTGGACCTTCTATGGTAAATGTTAATTCCTCTAATTTTTTATCAGACTCCCTTTTGTGATCTCCCATTCTTTCCTACAAACAAGTATTTTCAAAATTTGGTAACAGAAAAAAATTTAGCTAGTATTTGTTTGGCATCGAGGTTTACCTATTTTTTATTAAAACTTGATTTTTTTTACTTTGTTTTTATATATTTTTAAATAAAAAATATTTTAAAAAATAATTTTTAACCAAGTTAAGGTCAAAATAGTATAGAGTTAACAATATGGTCCGGCAATTTCACCATTGGCAAGCCTCGGAAAGAAAATAAGAGGACATACAAAACTGATATATTGATTAGTAAATTCAAGTTTACAAATTGTTATCTCTAAACAATATTCAGATCATTGAAAGGTAGCTAAAACATGCAAGAGCCATCTGTTGATGTTCATTGATCATTGGTTCTTGAATGAAGAATGATATCTCATATATCATCAAAAGAAGACTCAGTAAAGAAACCTACATCATTCTCCCATCCAACAGAAGCCGCCTCAAGCCACATCTCCTGATTTGCAGTAATCTGCTGCGGTTCTTGAGCTTGTGACAGATCAGGTCCCGAGTTGACGGTCACGGATGCACCAAGCTCCATTGAAACTGTTGCAGCCTCAAGCCTCATGTCCTGATTATGGATAATATGCTGGGGTTCCAGATCTGGTGACCTTATAGGTATAGAGTTGATCATCAATGTGCTTTGAATGATCTTGAGTATGTCATCATCTTCAGCAACTTCAAAAACTTCTGCATTGATGTGTTTCCTTTTTCTTGAGGTTGGTTCCGTATTTGAAGAACCACGTTCGCTCTTCTTGAGCTGAGAGACCACAATATTTTCAGAAATAGATTGTGAACTATACTCCAACAGTATCCAACCATCCTTGACTGGTTTTCCATGTTTGTGGTATCGAAATCTTTTCTTCGTTCCAATAACAACTCCTTCACTGGATTTCACTTCCTTGCCACCATCACCATGCCAGGTACCGCCATGAGTACCAGCACTTCTATTCATATTCTTAGTAGCATTGGTTGTTTTCTTATGTAACGTTGTAAGAAAATAAAGCCCGTTATCACCAAACTTGTGACCCTGAAATTTGTTGAATATTTCCCAGGGTTCTTCTTCACCATAAAGATCGCAGTCCTTGATCAAGGTGGCATCTTCTCCATGTAATCTTCCATGAACCTTGTTGTGTAGATAATAGTTGATCAGTTCTTCTTCAGTGGGGAAGAACTTGTATCCAGGAGGTGGGCGAGGAAGACCGTTTTGCATTGTTTAAGACAAGAATATGATAAGGGTTATACGATATTGATCAATGATAAAGAGAGCTGCTGCTAGGGTTTCTTTTTTTTCTTATCAGGAGAGATCATCTGGTTTATATATAGGAAGAGAGCCAAAGAATCAGTTTTAATTAGGATTATTACAAGATATACTGAGGATTATCCAATTAAATATAAGTTGTCTAATATTAATTAATATTTTTAGGGTAAATTCCAAAACACTTCATATTAACGGGTGGATTGTTTTAATTGTATTGAAATATTTATGTAGGTTAGCTATTAGACCCACACATAGGTCATCTACTTACAAAAACTTATTTTAATTTTTTTAATCAAAATTCAATTAATTAAAATCTAATTTAATTTAATTTAATTTAATTTCTAGACATATGTAATTGATATGTACTTGATTGCATATGAGGCCATAAATTAATTATAAAATCTATTTTATCCCAAGTTTTTCCAATCCATAATTTTTTTTAACTTCAAAAACTTATTTACATATATGTTATTATTGTTATTGTTTTTATTTTAATGTATATTTTATAAAATTCAAAACCAAACCCAGAAAACATAAATCCAACATAAGTTCAAATTTTCAAATATAAAGATTTAAGCAATGTAACTGATTGGCATCATAAATGCAAAAAATATGTCATAGATCAAATTATATGATAAATTTGTATTCATGAAATGATAATAATTACATAAACTTTGAAGTATATTTTCCAATAAATTTATTTTCTTACCTTTGAAATGTTATTTTTCATAAAGTTTCTCTATATATCTATTCTATTTTTGAAGATTTTGCTTTCATGTTAGTCAATAACTTGCTAGTAACTTGCACTACATAACAAATTGTAATATTGATTTCATAAAGTTTCTCTATCTATTCTATTAAATATTTTATTTTATTGAAAAATTTAATTGTAATATTGATTTTGTAAAAACACAATAAGAATAAAATGGAGGGTTTTTTTTTTTTTTTTAAAAAAAGGAAGAAGATAATGTGAATGGTAACGGTTGCAACGATATGATGGTGGTTAAAAGTGGTTGATGTTGCTTCCCTTCCTATAGGCTTCCGCTTCTCCCTCAACAACAATGCTAGATTTCCGCAGGTTTCCATCGATCATCGGTATATATTTGATTAATATATTCTAAATATCTTTTTAAATATTCCTTATACATAATATCAACTTTTAAAAAAAAAATTATAATATACACAAATCTTAATAATTCTAGTTAATATTAGTCTTAATAGGATATTAATTAGAAATATTTATAAATAATATTTTAATACAATAAAAATCATCATAATTATAACTAGGTAATTTTCTTTGTAATACAAATTTTTATATTTATAATCACCCTAATAGATGAAGAGGAAAGTGAGTCAGAGGAAGGAAAAAGTTATTTTTCTCCTATTTTCTATTTCTTGGATGAAAAAATTAATTAAAATAATCCTGAAAGAGAAAAAATTAATTAAAAGAAAACAAAAATATATATATGTCAACTTAGATAAACTCATTAATCATATGATCACATGCATAAGATTGGAATATTAAATTCATAGAAAAAAAGGAAAAAATAATAAAAAACCACAAAGTCAATAATTAAATGTTAAATAATAAAATTAAAAAAAATAATTTTATAAAAAAGCCTAAAAAAACTAAAGTCAACCTATACTAAAATTCAAAAACTCATGACCCTAGTCATGAGTTTAGGACCAATCTTATAGAAGATAAATCCTAAAAAATCAACTAAGTAAAATTATATATTAATAAAATGATAAATAATGAAACTAAATGAAAAACACAATAAAAAAATAAATGGAAATTAGAAAAATAAAAACTAAATTTTATACAAAAATATTTTGAAATTTAATTATGAGTGACATTGAAAATAAAATTTAATTAGGTAGGGACAAAAAATGATTTATGAAAATATGAACCTAATAATCTTTGTTTGCTTTATTATATCACTAAATCTATTTTCATAAAATTAAAAAATTGCGTTGATATGATTATATAACCAGAATATTCAAAAATTATGAAACACAAATAAAATATATTTAAAATGTAAAAAAAAAAATAAAGCTAAGCATAGCTTGGACCGTATTGACATAGTAATAGATGCGAGCTTATAATATTTATTTATATTATTATATATTTTTTAATCATCTAATTTATTAATTACAACACTAAAATGCATAACTATTAAATTTATTAAATCAAAAAACCTAATCTGAGTTGAATTTTTAATTAAACCAAATAATATATTAACCAGGATAAAAACCCAATTCAAATTTGTTTAGGATTGATATAACAGGAAAAAAAAAACAAATAAAGTGCTATCCTTTAAAGAATAAAGGTTAAAAAAATAATCTCACTGAACCAAACTTTTTTAAAATTAAATTAGTGTTTTTAAAATAATTTTAATAAACTAATAAAAAATTGAAAAAATATAATTTTAACCGTGCATTTAATATTAAACACATAAATATATGGGTCATCAAATAAACAAGGCCTAATACATCTAAGGCCAGTAAAATCCGATAATTTGCAGCCCATCTAAAGCCTGCCTCTTTCCATATCTCCTTGCACCCAATAAATAAAACTTCTTCCGCAGATTTCTTGCTCAACACCCCAAGCTCGCTCAGCTCTTCCTCTTTTTCTGCTCTTCTCCTCTGCTCTTCCCCACACATCAATCAATCATTATCATGTCGGCGATGGTACTAGACCCGAAACCCGCCCCAGCCACGGAGCCAAGATCCGACCTTGTACTGGACCCATCAACCATTCCCATCGAAGACGACGATCTTTACAGTCGCTTAAAGTCTCTCCAAAGGCAGCTCGAATTCATCGAAATTCAAGAAGAGTATGTGAAAGATGAACAGAAGAATTTAAAGCGAGAACTCCTCCGTGCGCAGGAAGAGGTGAAGCGGATCCAGTCAGTGCCGCTTGTTATCGGGCAGTTTATGGAGATGGTGGATCAGAATAATGGGATTGTTGGTTCGACTACGGGTTCGAATTATTATGTCAGGATTTTGAGTACGATTAATAGAGAGTTGTTGAAGCCGTCGGCTTCTGTGGCGTTGCATCGTCACTCTAATGCTCTCGTTGATGTTCTGCCGCCGGAGGCTGATTCTAGTATTTCTCTGCTTAGTCAGAGTGAGAAACCTGATGTTACTTATAATGTAAGTGATAAACTTTTGATTTGTGGGTTTTTGAATTTGGGGTGTTTATAATTTGTAACTTGGTGATTTGACTAGCTAGGGTTTGGTAATTTGGGGTTAAGGGTTTTAATGGTTTGCTAGAGTGGGGAAAGATTGTGTTTGTGATGTAAGGTTCAATTTTTGAAATTAGGGTTTTTTGGGTGGTGATTGATTGAATTGGTTTTTTTTTAATTTGGGTTTGTAAATTTGGTTTAAGAGTTTCAATATTTACCTAAGTTGATATTAGCTACTCAATAAAGTAAGCTTCAATAAATTTGGTTTAGGAATTTTCTTTTGGTTGGGATTTGGGTTTTTTAAGTTACTAATTTGGTGTTTGAGTAGCTAGGGGTTCTTTAATTAGGGTTATGAAAAATTGGGGTTTTGTATATTGGTTCTGTTTTTTGAATTAGAGTTTGCTGTATACCCAAATTGCTGATTGATTAACTAGGTGTTTGAATTTTACAATTTCTAAAAATAGTCTCATTTAGGGTTTATTTTGTAGTTTTTTGCTTGGTTCGGTACCCTTGTGGATAAATTGTTTTCACGTGAACACTGCTGTTGCTAAATATATGGGTTTTCTGAAAAGAAGTCAGATTTTGTTCTTTGTGAGTTTTTGTAGTTGGAGCCTGATTATTGTTTTTTCTCTTAGGCCGTAATCTTGTTTTAATGGGGGCTTCTTTAAGTTTTTTTATTTTTAATTGTTGGTTTGAGATTTTTTTAACTACTGGAATCTAGAGAACTGTGTATGTTTTGATTTCTAGTTCTTGCACTAATGATCAAGTGACATAGGGCCACAAGCTGCAATATTCATTACTTTGTGTCATTTAGTTTCTCATTTGAGTTCAAGAATCTAATCTCAACTGACACATGTTTCCTATTCTTCTATGATATTGCCAGGACATTGGAGGATGTGACATTCAAAAGCAGGAAATTCGCGAGGCAGTCGAGTTGCCACTAACTCACCATGAGCTGTACAAACAAATTGGTATCGACCCGCCTCGTGGTGTCTTGCTCTATGGTCCTCCTGGAACTGGAAAAACGATGCTTGCCAAGGCCGTTGCTAATCATACAACAGCAGCCTTTATTAGAGTTGTTGGCTCTGAGTTTGTTCAGAAGTATCTGGGCGAGGTATGTTTTGCATGTCCCAGTGGTGTTAAATTATTTGAGTTATCATTAACAGTTTCATTTATTTGCATGTTTTAGCTCTTCTTACGAAAGTTCTTAGAATCTGAAATTAGTTGTCTATTCCCTGATAAAGATAGAATCATGTAATTCATTCCTCTATAAATCCACCTGATAACCTTTTCTTGTCTCATGTGATATCCATCTGAGAAATTAAAAGCAGAATCATTGTTTTGAGAAGTCTCTTGACATTTGGTAGCTTTACTTTGTGGACATACTTGACTGGTGATGATTGCCTACATTTGCACCCCCAGTATAATGTCTTTTCCCTTCTTTTATTCCAGGGTCCCCGCATGGTTCGTGATGTTTTTCGTCTTGCTAAGGAGAATGCCCCAGCAATTATTTTTATTGATGAGGTAGATGCTATTGCTACTGCTAGGTTTGACGCTCAAACTGGAGCTGATAGAGAAGTTCAGCGTATTCTGATGGAGCTCCTGAATCAGGTATGTGTGATGAAAACCTTTACATAATTCACAATTAAAAAAAATTGTCTGGCATGTAAAGTCGTGTTTTTATGCTTAAAAGGGTTTTTGTTCCAACCATAAATAGCTTCATTATGATGCACATGTTATGTTGGTTGCCTTAGTGATCAGTTATCTACTTTTGTTGATGATTGAATTCTGCTATAGATGGATGGGTTTGATCAGACAGTAAATGTCAAGGTCATAATGGCAACTAATCGGGCTGACACTTTGGACCCTGCACTTTTGCGTCCTGGAAGACTTGACCGGAAAATTGAATTTCCTTTGCCTGATCGACGGCAGAAGAGGCTTGTTTTCCAGGTAATTTCCTTGTATGTTTCAATGGCAATATGTTATTTCTCATATTTTATAAGATTGATGGATTCATCCTCTTTGAACATCTTCTTATGTTCTGACATCATTGTTTCACAGCATCTTACTTCACAATGTATTGGCATTCTGGATTCAGTGGAATTTACTTTGAGTTGGTTTGTTTTTGTCAGGTTTGCACTGCAAAAATGAATTTAAGTGATGAGGTGGACTTGGAGGATTATGTGTCTCGACCCGATAAAATTAGCGCTGCTGAGGTTAGTTGCTTTTGCAATTTTTTGTTAGCAGCTGGTTTTTCAAACCTGCATTTTCTTTCTTATGCATTTTGCATATTTTCTTTCACCTGATTTCTTCAGTGCTACTCCCCTATGGAGATCTTATAATCATTGAGGTTCTGGTTTATTTGGGAAGGAAAACAAAGGCATGTAGGAATCAGAGGCTGGATATAAAGTTAAAGCTATAAATTATGGTTTTGTTTGTCACAGATAAGTTCATAAAGTTCAGTAGATGTCTTTAGTGGTTCTTTAATGTCAAGCTAATTAATTTCTTATAAGATGCTTTTTATTAGGGATAATGTGGGTAACTAGACTTCATAGAACTCTTGCATTATGTAGTGATACTACCAGAATATTGCATTACAAGGACTGTGATGTAGCAAATTTTTGGGATTAGGTTATGCATCCCATACATTGTGGATATGCATTTGGTATTTTATGAACTTTTCAATTTTTGGCCTGTTCTTCTCCCTTGGGCCCTTAGCTTGTGTATGAAGGTTTTCAACTGTGAAATGAGGTGGATATTAGAAATGAGAGAGGTTTAGATTGTTAATGGGAAGAGGGGTTCAAAAGCAATTCCCCCTCCCCATACCTGTCTATGCTAATTTTGGCTCTGACTAAATTTCTTATTATCCACCTGCAATTGAATGGCTGTTTGCAGATTCAAGCTATTTGCCAAGAAGCAGGCATGCATGCAGTTCGCAAGAACAGGTATGTCATACTTCCTAAGGACTTTGAGAAAGGCTACCGAACCAATGTGAAGAAGCCTGACACTGACTTTGAGTTCTACAAGTGAGATCTGGAAGCACGCACATCATTTATCATACAACTCGTTGCTCATGTTGGTGAAGTTATGTAGGCAACAAACAATCTGCTCACCTTTTGATTTTGTTCTGTAAGATATTGAGAAGAAGATTGCATTATGTAGTTTGGTTTTATATGCATTTGGAGTCATTTTCTCGTTTCTTCTCGATATATTTTCTATTTTACATTCGTGTTTAGATGATTTGTGAAGCTGGACATTATCACTTCTCTCGCAATTTGTTAGGGGTTTGACTGTTTGCCAATCGTAGCTTATGAATGGTAGACATGCTATGTTTCTTTAAGAATGCCATCTCCTCGACAAGTGAATGTGTAAAGGAAAAGAACTGTTAGTGATGTGGCCTAGGAATGTGGATCAGCCAGGATAGGGTTGCTGGTTAACTCTAATAATAGGCGATTAGATTGCTTGATCAACTGAAGGATGGAAAAAAGATGCATCTAAACAAGGCGAACTAGGTGTTTAGGCAGTTGTACCCCTTTGTTTGGAAGGTAGAAATCCAGTTTTCTGTGTCAGAGCTGCCATGCCTGTGAACCCTGCCTTCAGGGTTTCTCAGGTCACATATTTTCCGGCCCTCGCAACTTCGTGCTCTGTTTCTGTCCTTACTTTCATAGGTATCTTTTAAAAGGGTAGCATCTGGCCTCTTTTCGAGTGATCAGGATGCAGTCAGCTACCTAGTTTTGTCTCCATCGTCAAAACTAGAAAATGCTGCCGTAGATTACATGTAATGATTCTTGCTATCAGTTTAGCAGCAGGGCCCTAGCTTGAAACCAACATGACTTGTTTACGGGCTGGGCTTCTTCATGAAGTGCCCAATTCTGAGATAGGGATGAAAAAGTTTCAAAGTATGAAACCATGCCTCTCCGTTTCATATCCGTTCTGATAAATACCCGTCATTTTGCAGAAATAGGTCCCTAGGTACGAGTCCCTCTTAAAATTTATCAAAGGTACTAAAATGTTTTAATAAGAAATATTAGGACTAAAAATCTTAATTGGTGTCATATTTGTAAAAATTATTAAGTTTAAGGATTAAAGTAACTTTTTTCTTAGCAAACTCTTACGGCCAGTGGGTTAATGTTAGAAGCTAATTGTAAGCTTCATCAACTAGGTTTTAGGCTTCCGGGTATGGTGGTCTAAGTTGATATAAGGTTTTTTTTTTTTTAAAAAAAAAAAAAAAGAGAAAAAAACAAAACAAGGTTATTTTAAAGAAAAAATGCAGAGTTTTTCCACTGACATGGTCGGGCAGGGTCAGGTCTTGGGTTAGTAAATTACCGGGTTGAATCAGATAATACAAGTAGGGTTAGTAGGGCAAGAAAACTACTAACTAATAATAGCTAGGGGTCATGAATTTAATTTAGTTGGATGCATCCAGAAAGATCGTTCAAATAAAATAATTAGTTCATCTAAAACTATTTTATTCTGTTGAGAAACAATTAATTAGTCTTATGAGTCCACCACGCCAATTAACTATTTACTAAAAGAACATCGCCTTGTATTGTTCATTCTCTTGTACCTCTGTGTGCCTGGCTCGTCCTTTTCTTTTCTTTTTTCCTAAGAAAATACTTGTTTTGGGCTATTGTTTTTTTTTTTTAATTTCATTCTTTTACATTTATTTTCACGTGCCTGATAATTTATTTTGGTTTATGTGTTAAATTATACTCGTATTGTGGGAAAAAAAAAAATCTTCTCATTATATTGGTGCCTGTGATGTCAAAAACCTTATTTTGTGAAAAAATTATAGTTTAAACCTGTGATTTTTTACTTTTTCAGTTTTAGTATTTGTTTTTTATGGGTTTTATCTTTCACTATTAAAAAAAAATTTATTTTATATTTCAATCCCTAAACTTTAAGAGAAGAGATAGGGCTAAGAAAAAAAAGGAGAGAGAAAATCGTTGATATACTATATTTTAACATCCAAGAAACTGATTTTTATGTTGACAAGAAAAGCCTCATTGAAGTGTTGCTTACCATTCATGTCATAAAAAAAATGGATATGGATTTAAAAAAAGTTGTTTACTTTATTTTGATTTTAGTTTTTTTGATAAATTTTCTTTGAAAAGTTAAGTCAGGTTTTGATCGGGTCAACCAAGTTATTGGTGAATCATCCAATTGACTAGATTCTAACATAACAACTCTTATTTGGTTTTATTTGAAACTCAACCCAATTCAAGGGATATTTTACTGGAACACCAAGTTGACCTACCACATTAAATTAGGTTTAATAACATTATCAAAACATTTCATGCAACAATGCTTATAAAACTAACCAATTACCAGTAAAGGAGGAAAAGTATTCTTCTTCGTAAGAAAACAACTCGGGTGAAATGCACTTACTTTATTGTTTATAAGAATAGTAAAGTAGATGTTCCTCCCCCCTTCATTTATCTTTTAATTCAGTTTTGTTTTCCATTAATCTCATCTTTATTTTTCTTAATAGTATTCATTTGGTTTTTTTTTTTTGAAACGACCAAATTAACTGAGTCTTATTAAGTCAACTCCCGCACATTTTATTTTAAACTCAGGTTAGACAAGAAGTCGGGTCGGGTTGCTTTTAGACTGACTAAGTTAACTACATCATGTTGAGGAGACTCTCACACAGTTTAATTTAACACCTAGGTTAAGCAAGGAGCTAGGTTGGGAGATTTTTTTTGTTAATTTTATTATTTTTTTAACTTTATTTTATATTGTTTTACTGATTGACTAGGTTATCTTTGAACCAATAAAATCAGCTAGGTTATATTTACACAATTTAATTATAAATTGAAGTTAGATAAAAAATTAGATTGAAAATTTTAAAGTTGACCCGTTGAATTGAATTAAATTTAATAATAATTTTAATTTTTTTATAATTTAAAGATTTATTATTATTTATTATGCTAGAAAAGTTTTTTTTTTATTCCGCGGTATAGTGTAGTATAAACGAGTACTAGAATGAGGAAGAAAGAAACGGGATAGTGGTCAAAGGCTTTATGGTCTAGCGTAGTCAACGGTTATTAATGATCTCAACCTCCACGAGCCCATTTCGTTTTGGCGGTAGAATCAATGAATCATGTGTCTATGGCAAGTTAACAAATGCTTTTCTTTTTCGATCAATGAATAATCTCACTCACAAATAGTCTTGAAGGTTCATTGGACGTCAAGAAACTGAAAATATTTTGGACAGTCTTTTTATGGAGAGTCTAACTGTTGTTAAGATATTGTTTTATAATATGGTTAAAATCATGTTTTTTAAAAAATTAAAATTATTTTTTATATATTTTTAAATCGTTTTAATATATTAATATTAAAAAAAATTTTTAAAAATAAAAAAAATATTATTTTAATAAATTTTCAAATAAAAAACATTTTAAAACAAAACCGCTCCCATACTTTTAAACATCAAAACTTATTAAATGGTCATAACTAGTATGCCATCATGTGTTATAATGAATTGAAAACTTATCTAAATCTATCAAAAGGAAAAAAAAAAAAAGAAGAGAGAGAAAGAGAAAAAGAAATTCTATTATCTACATTTTATTCATCCCTCCATGTACCATGTGAGTGATCATCTTTCCAAAACAAGTTAAGAGAAAAGTGATGCCTATTAATTGCATTCAAATTCAGTATTTAGCAATGATAATTACTTTCAAATAAGACGTTTAATTAGTAATGGAGGAGTGTTAATTAGATTTACTCTCTAACTCACTCATTTTTCAACAAGAATACTTTTTTGAAAAATCCTACGATGTTCAAGTTGTAGCTATTGGATACTTACAGTGCAGACGAGAGATTAACACAAAGACAACATAGAAAAGAGATATTGTATCCCCACAAAGAGTTATAAGAATTTCTTCTCTTTTTAAATTTTCCTTTTTCTCGTTTCTCTTTTCTATTTATATTTATTTAAGTATTCAGTAAAACAACGTGAGTATCATCAAATATTTTTCTCATGGTTCAATGCATTAGTATCAAAATTTGATATATGATAGGAAATAACTTGAGATAATCAAGCGTATTTTGTTTTTAGAATGAAACAATTAAGCATAGTTCTTACAATTATTACTGTTTCTCACATATAGAGTTATAATTACTCTCAAGGCCAGTTAGGAAATCCTAGAAAGATTGGATTTGAAAAGGAAACCAGAAAATATTTGTTTACAAAAAATCAACCTTAGAAAATAAATTAACTTCAATAAGTATGATTACCACTTTTATCCCCCCCAAAAAAAAATTATTTGAGTCTAAATATCTTCTTATAGATATGGGGATCAAGAATTGAATATGAGTGCTTAAATTTTCTCCCTTAGCCTCAAGTTTAACCATTTACCATGTAGTATTTAGTTATTTATAGAAGAAGATTTTAATTTAACCTTGGTTTTAAGTTTAATTAATGGATGATTGAAGAGTAACCAAAAAAAAAAAGAAATGGGAATTTAATGTGGAATTGGTAATTAATTTATATTTTTTTATATTAACTTTAATACTTAAAGGTCTTTCACAAAAAAAATGAAGTCAAATTAAAAAGCAAAATGATGTGAAAAGGAGAGTTAGCAACCATGTACGCATTCCAAAGCCAAATATTCAGTACGTACCCTTAGAAGAAGAGGTGGACTGATTCTCAAATCAAAGTTGTTTTTCCTCAGATCATTGCCCTAAAATTGGAAAAAGAACACCTTAACATCAATAAAGAGGGAAGAAAAGGAAACCCTAAAATGAAAATTAAACATGAAGGACACAAGAAGTCAAAGGTCAAAACTATTCATTAGTTCCTTGCCATTTCTGCTCCTTAATGATACATGGAATATGAGATATATTTCCATGCATGGAGGATATGAAATCAGTTCTTCCTCCATATATACCCAACACCCTCATCTCTTTCAAAGCCACAAGCAAACTCAAACTCACTCCATTAGCATCAAACCCTTGCTATCAACTCTCGCCATGTCTTCCACAGAGCAAAATAGTGCTGCAGAAAACATGAATAGTAATAGATCAAGACTTGATCTAAACCTAATGGATTTCTTTGAGGGAAACTCGATCGGAGAAAGGCGGATGTTCAAATGCAAGTACTGCAAGAACAAGTTCACCACTTCACAAGCACTAGGAGGTCATCAAAATGCCCATAAACGTGAGAGAGCCATAGAGAAGAGGGACAAATTGCTGAGTGAGCATATGACTTATGTACCATACCCATTCTGGGACATGGCAATAAGATCTCCCATGCATTATTCTTCTCTTGGAAAGAGCCTAGGGGTTGATTCGAGTTCTATGATTCATAAGCCCTATAGCCATTGGTTCAGTGGTGGTTTTGGACAGGCCGGTGGACGGCGTTACGGGGGGCCATCAAGGCCACTTTTTATGAACCATCAACCTAGCTCGTCCCATATGCAAAATGGAGGGCTGCAGCCTATGCCTAGCAATATCCTTACAAATGGCAACCATACTGGGGGCTCTAGCGCTTCAAATAATCAGAAGGAAGAAGGGCCAAGACTTGAGTTGTCGCTTAAACTTTAATTAGCCATTTCTTTAGCCATTAATAAGCATTACATGCATGTTAAGTTATACTTTCTTCGATGATACTTTTCTATTTCATTTTAAAGCCCGTTGTCTTGAGGTACACAATCTCCTTCTCAAAAAGCTTTGTTCCTTCCTTTCACGTGAGGTTTTTCCTTCTTTGAGAGTTTGATATTGTTTTCATCTTGACGATTTTATAATTTCAGAAGAGGAGAATCTGGCAAACAGTGCACCAGTTAAAAAAAAGAAAGACATATTGTTATTAAGGGAAATTAACCTGACTACTCGATCTCCTACCAAGAAAGGAATACGCGAACTTAATTAATGAAAAAATCCTGAAATATTATAGTTTTTTCATTATAATTAATTTAATGTTCAGAGTGCCCTTATACCGTCAAGCAACAGTGTCAACTTATAGCTAATAATCACAAATTAAATTACACTACCAAAAACAAGAATAATAAGTTTAGTTAGTTAGATTAGTCCACCGCATTGATGGTGATTTGAGCCAATTTACTGGTAGTAATACAAGCTCATAAACACTTGGTTGGTTAATTTTTTTTCCAATTAAGAGTAACTACTTGGTTAATTACATATCAGAATGGCTCTTGTCCACTCAAAGAAAATGAAACCCATCATAATAATTATTTATAAATTCTATTTTTTTATAATAAAAAAAAAAGCCAGGGATCAATGTACCGAAATTACCACAATTTGTTATGATTTTGACTACTAGGGTTTAGGGAAGTAAGAATTTCGACGTGAGGGTGCCAAAGTATAAAGATATATAATATATGTGCATATCTTTTATTGTGATCGACATGCATAAAGATATATTCCAAGCAAGTGTCTTATGAATATCAATATCCTTTTCAAATGGCCTTAATTTTTCACATCATGTTTTATATAATTTGTGAAAAGTAACTCTTAATTTTCAGTCATAATTTAAAAGTTATTTTTTTTTATAAATAATTTATGATAAAAATAAGTTAAGTTCAAAATATTATGTTCAAAACAAAAGCCTAAATCAATTAGTAAAATTCTTACCAAACTAAAACTTAATTTTAATTAATAATTTATTAACAACTATTACATATAAGCCGTAATTAGAGAAGGAAAAATATATAAAAAGTAGATGGATAAAACATTCATAAACAACGCGAACACTTATATTTACTAAAAAAAAAAAAAAGTTTGAAATATGCAAGTTAAAGATACTTGTACTCGTCAATTGTTAATTAACTTTTTTTTATTAGGATTGTTAATTAGATGATCATTTTTTATTCGGTTTGATTTTTATATAAAAAAAAATAACCAAATCAGTTTTGATTCGGTTCGGTTATTTTAGCACAAAAACCAATTTAAATTGATTTGGCTCGGTTTTTTTCTAGTTCAGTTCGGGTTTTTCGGTTTCAAACTTACAAAACCGAACCAGTCGTTTTTTAAAAATTCTGATTGATTTTTTTTCAGAGTTTGATTTTTTCAATTATTATTTTTTATGTTCTCATTTTAATTGATTTTTTAATTTTTTTAGTTAATTCTAGTAAAAACTAGTAAAGGATTTATTCCACAAGTTCTTGTGGTGGCTTGTACTATATATATACTCTATCATTTAGATGAGATCATCCATATCGTTTTTATGAGTTTTTTTTTCTTTCTTTTTTTATTTTTACAAATATTATTTTTTTGACAACTAATAATAATTAAGCTATTATACAAAAACATTACAAATATTACTTTAATAGGTACTGCGATATCTAAAATATTTCAATTCTTTAAATCATGAATAATGTATGATTGGTTATTAAAAAATTACAAATAAATTATCTTGTACTTTTAACATTATTCCATTACTAATGCTTGTATTGGATGAATGGCACAAATTATATATCATGTGAAGTCGATACATGTTACTGGAATTCTTCAATTTATTTATTTTTCATTTGAACCTTTTCTCTTTGTTTCAAATAGAAATTTCACAGAAATAAATAACAATATCCAATAATTAATTATATTTAACAAACACATAAACAACAATGTGATGAATGACCAATAATCAAATATAACAATTTAAAACACAATAAAAAACAACACTTATTCAGAAATACATCGAATAAAAATACTAAAAGAAAATTACTTATGAATTCTTAATCTTAAAACTACAAATTGCTTGAAATAAAGGAATATAATCTTCATATGCCTCTAGAAAAAAAACTAAATCAAGTATATAAATATTCACATAACCATAACTAACAAAACTAAATTACTAGAATTAGATTCCAAATATTTAGGTGAAGATTTTGTGGAATGAGCTATTCTGAGTCTAGTAAATTGACATGAATCTACTATTTAAACCCTAATATTCATAATTTTAATTTAAAATAGTTTTTGATATTGTCTTGGTCAAATTCAAATTACCAGCAAGTTAACCCATCACCTAATTAAATAGGACAAATCTAATTCAAATCTAAACAAGTTAAAATTATTTTTTTAATAATAAAATAATATTTTTTAATTAAAAAAATTTAATAACTTGATGTCTTAATCAAATCAAGTCTTGGGTCAGATTAACAACTATAATACTCAATGTACAGTCCAAGATAAGATTCATTGGGCTTTTCTCTTTACCTACTACTTTACTAAGAATCTGGATGGAATGGCACCGACCCTATTTGGTGTGTCAAATAACGTGAACGCCCGACAACGTGTAAGCAGCGAGCCTCCTCTCATAAAAACTACACACCTTCTGAGTCTTCACGTAACGAATCCCAAACCCTCACAGATTTCCTTGACAAAACAGTCACTCCTACTCTCCTCCAAAATCTTAATAAGAAAAATCCAATCAAAACAAATCTATATACATTAACGAATCCCCGCACTCGTCTCCCGCTTCAAAGAACAAAAGGGTCACCTGCACCATCTTTTGTTTCTCTTCTAAAACCCATCTGTAAGGGTTTTTCTGTTTTTTTTCCTGTTATCTAGACTGGATCTTTTTCTCTCTCTTGTTTCGAATCTGTTGTTATATTATCTCATGTATATTTGTGTTTCTGTGTGTGCGTTTCTTTCCAGGTTCTTTTGGTGGGGGGGTTTTGCATGATGGAGGACAAAAGTTTTAAGGGTTTAAAAGTTGAAGGGATGAAAAGTCAAAGAGAGGATTGGAGAGCGGAATTGACATCTGAAGTCAGAAAGAAAGTTGTCGAAAAGATGTACGCTTTTTTTTCTTTTTAATTTATTGATTAAGGTTTATTTATTTGTTTGTTTGTTTGATTACATGAATAGGGTACTAAGTTGATGTCTTCTTGTTTTACATCTTGTGGGGATTTTTAAGTATTTTTGGGAATTGGGATAATAAGAAGTGAGTTGGAATAGTTGTCTCTGGTTGATTGGTTACCAGTTGGAGTTTCAGCATCGCATGTCGTATGCTTGGAAGTTTTTTTCTATCGTGAGTTATTGATATGTCAGACACCGGGTCAAACGTCAGGTTGAGGCCACGATCAGAAGTTGAAGCATCTGGTCATGGTAGACACGGCGTAAACGAAAACATCTGGTCAATGATCGACTAAATGTTTCCACACTGGGTCATCTAGTCAATCTTTCACTAAAAATTAACATTGATATGTCAGTACCTGCTGAGTTATCAAAATTACCAAAGAAATTTGAGGAAAGGTATGTTAAGATCAATGTATCTGGTTTCGTGAAGAAGCTCGCTTCGGGATCGCTTCTCCTTTGCAGTTTTTGTCCCTGGTTTGATATAAAATACCAATGTGTTTCCAATTATTTTAAACTACAAGTTTATGCTGTCTTGATTTTAAATTAAGTATCATGTCACAGGATGCTTCTTGAGAATTACATATCAACAATTGTTACTCCGATAAACTTGTTATTTACTCATTTCAAATGCTAAACTTTCATGATATGTTAGTTATGAAAGGAGGAACTTTTTATTGAGTTTGTGCTTTCTTGCTATGACATGATAGACTGGGAAACTTGAAAGACCACTTCAAGATGCAGGCTTCTTCTGATCCTGAATTTCTAAATCGGCTAAGGAACATTGCTGTGCAATTTGAAGATAAGACATTCAGAAATTCAGCAACACAGGTAGTCATATTAATCAAATTTCAAACGCCACTTGACCAATCTTCTGTGTGCAAAATGTTGATTACTTATCGGTTCGGGCTGTGCTCTCGGAAGTATATGCTGTTAACTTTTTCGGCGATCTTTTTCTCTATCAGCCATAATTTGGTGACAGTGATGTTCTATTTAATTTCCTTTGCTGTCAATTGTCCACAGGATTTTTACTTGGCAAACCATTAATGGAGAAAATATTATATTTATTTCATCATCTTTTATTTCCTCCATGTTTCAGTTTCTATCAGTATAATTGATTGTTTTTTCCTATGTAAATATCTTCACGATATTCATTCCGAACTGTCGAAATCTTCCACAGCTTCTTATCCATTTCTTATATCCCTTGAGTTGTTTAACCTGATTATTGAAATATGATTCCATAGATACATAAATTAGCTGCTATTATTATGTTATTTGGTTTTATTTTGTTATTACTTTCCTATTATTAATTCTTTAATATGGTTTTTGGCTCATCAAGTTTCCTTTGTGTCAATTGTTCATTCTTCGGTCTCTTCTTTGTTTCTCAGGGAAGTTATGCTTATACAATAGGTAAGAAGATGGGCTCATTTGGTACCATAAAGTCTGAAGCTTCCCAGACAACAGGTAAAAATCCCTCAGGTTGTTTTAAGGAGTCGGACTTAATACCCAATTCAGTATTATTATGCCTGTAGAAAGCATGAGAATTACAGTGGTTTAAATGCTCTTGAAATGAACAAGTAGAAACAAGATGACAAGTTACAGTTCCAAAAATTTTGTGTAACAGAACGCAACAATTTTGCGTCTGCCATTCGTTTTGCTTGTTATATTTTCTCTTGCTTTTCTTCTTTGTATGCTAGAGCCCTTATTAGTTTTAACCCAAATATGCACAAAACTCTTGCAGAAGTACAGACTGCACTGTTCTTTGTTTTAGAAGCTACAGCATTTTTAGGCGCTACTTTTCTGTATATAATGAGATTGATTTGAAGGAACTATAACTATTGATTTAACCTATTCTTTTCTGTCACAGGTCTAAGTCAGACCTCAGTTGTAAATGATGTTGGTCAAAGCTCGGAGACAAATGCTATAGCACAATTTTCCCAATATTTGGTTGAACAAAATATGCAACCAAATATGTCTCCTGATTTTCAGAGTGAGGTGCCGGGAAGCCAGTCTTCAGATGAGAAGCTGATGTACCAGTTACAACAGCAGGAGTTTCAGGATCAAATTCTGAAGGATAAGGTCCAGAGTATTAGTAACAGGTTCGCCATCCAACCTGACATTCATAACCGCCAACCTCATCAGCGGCAGAAGCATGTTACATCACAGACTACTCAGAATCTATATTCTCAGCCACCATCAGCATCACCACAATACCAGCAATCATCATTTGCACTGCCATCAAATAGCACAATGTTTCAACAGAATCAACAACTCAGGCAGCAGCATGATGCTTCAGAGCAGCGACAGTGGTGGATGCCCCAACAAAACGTTTTACCATCATTCCAGCAGCCCCTAGGCCAACAACGAGATGTTTCTGAAATTCAGCATCAGCAAAAACTGGCTGGACCACAATCAATTATCTTGAATTCTCAATTGCATCAGAGTTCAAGCCACATGATTCAACAACAAGGGGTTACGGCTTCCGAACAGAAAGTCCAGAAAATCACACAGCCAGTTCAGTCGCATCAGATTCTGGGTTCTCAAAAACAAAGTGGCTTGTCGCAAGAAGAGATCCAACCAAGACCTCAAACTTCAGCGTCCTTTCATCAGGAAAGGAGCATTACTGATCAGCAGAAGCTTTTTCAGTCACATAGGTCATTTGCTGGGTCCTCATCAGGTATCAGCTTCTTCCAAAGTTTACTCATGTTTGCAGGATTTGTTAAATATTTCATCACTTCATGGTGCTCCTCCTCTTGTATTGCTTGTGATTGCAAACAGTCCTGTAAAGCCAAACCCAATTCAAATTGAATATCTTGTTTCTTCTGCTTTGCAAGGCCTTTTGTGTCGTCTTGATCTGACTCTTTTGGTGTTGTAGTGTGATGCTCCACAGCGAGGTGAAAGAGTTTATTATCAAAAGCATATAGGTTATCCTCCTTTGATGTTACCTTTTGATTGAAAGCATAGGGTATCCTGCTTTGATTCAAAAGCAAAGCGGCTTTCTTTTAAAGAGGCCTGTGCTTGTGCTTTCGCTTTCTGGGTTATTTTAACCCCATCTCTTCGTATTAATGTAGAAATGTGCCCTAGCAATTTCTTATTCAAAATATTTTTCATGGGTTCGCAAACATTTTCTTTCTGTCTCTCTATCAATATTTTCTTCTGTTTTGTTTTCCCTCTTTTAGGGTCTAATAACGCATTATCAATCTTTTGCAGCATCAGCAGAGCCAAAATCATCAAACCAACTTGCCAATACAGCGGATGGGCATGATGCGGACTATCAAAAGGTATTTTTTATTGATTAAACTGAGTATTTCTTGAAGTTTCCATTACGTTTTTTGCAAAGGAATATCTGTCATTTGCATTGCCGAAGTATTTATCATTTCATATGGAATTTGGATAGGAAAAATAATAGAATTTGTATGATTATACTATGAATTGGTCATGTGGTGACAGCACCGTCCCCTGTTTGGGAAACAAAAATAAAGCTATCTCGGACACTCAAATCTGATGTATTCTAATGGTTGATAATGAAGTCAAAGATTCTTGCGACTGATTAGAATATCTTTATTTTCTTTGCAGCTTCAAGACTTTAAACAACAGTATAAGCCACAAATGGAATACCTATACAAAAATTTGAAGTCCCTACTTGACAAGGTATATGAGCTATTTCACTTCTTGCACTTTATAACTTGCTCTGGTTTCCTGCAGCACATATGTTCGCAGATGCCATAGGATTGACTAGCGTTTGAGCTTTAATCCGTTAGGTTTTTTTCCTGCAGAACTTTCTGCTAATTATCACCTTTGATCTTTCCTGCAGGAAACAGATCCAGATCAAGCTATGAAGTACATGAAGCAAGTGATTTGGATAGAAAAAAACATGCTGGTTTTTTCATTACAGCGGAATCAGATGGCAAATGCTTCCAAGGAGAAGTTGCAGATGGCTCAGCAAGCTATTATTAAGTTTGTGAACTACTTTCGGAAGAAGAGCACGGCCTCTGTTGAGCAACAAGCAGACCCTTGTCTGCAGAACAGTGGTCAATCCCAAATATCTCAGCCTCCTCTAAACTGGAATGAGAAACTCCAGTTACATCCAGTGAATTTAACTATGACAAATGGTTTGGGCAGTTCATCTCTCACATCTTCGATGCAGTCAAGGTTTCTAAATTCACGACCCGGTTTCTTCAGCTCACTTCAATATAGTTCTGGAATGGGTTTGGAACAAAGGAATGGACCTAGTATGCTTCAGCAGTCTGCAAGGAAAACAGGCATAAACTTTTCTGCTGCACCACAACATACTAATTTATCTAGCACTAACATTGTGAATGCTTTCGATTCTCCGTTTGCTCACCAGACAACACTGACACAGAACCTCGAGCAGCAAATGCAGAAACAAAATATTCAGCACAAAAAGGAACAGATGCTGATCCGTAACAGCCAAAAAAGTGGCTCTCCAGCTATGGAATCTCCAGAAAATCTGCATCAACCATTGATATCAACAACTATACATCAACCATACTCCAGTTCTCCTCGAAAATCTCAGCTCTCTTCTGCTCGTATGGACCAGCAAACTTTTCCTTTAGCTTCTCCCGCTTCTACTCCCTTGACTTCAACTTCAGAATATGTCGCATTTAACCAAGTTGATAGCCAGACACAAAGTCACAATCAATCTACTGCAAGCGGCACACCTGGGATATCAGCCTCCCCTTTACTCGAAGAGTATACTAGCTCACCCAACACATCTGACACAAACCAACCACTCCAGCGTTTACTTCAAGCTGTGAGTATATTTTCTCTGTTTGCTTCTCAGCACCTAAATGTCTACCAGTGTCCCTCTTGATATGATCAGACTCTGTTCCAATTAATTTGAAGTTCCCAATACATAAATTGATATCATGTCATGGAATGCCAGCTATCCCTTCATAACTACTATTTTTCCTTCCGAAATAAAGTTTACATGTTTAAGTGGATGATCAATGTTTTCACAGGTAAAATCACTATCACCAGATGTATTAAGTGCTGCTGTTCATGATATTGACTCAGTTGTCAATGTGGTCGATAAGATTGCAGGCGGGTCAGCTGAAAGACACTCCAAGGGTGCTATTGGTGAGGATTTGGTGTCTGAAACAATATTCCATGTACAAGAAAGGAACTTTGCCTTACAACGTTTAAGCATGAAAGACAAAGAGATGGAGCACCAGTCTAATGCAATGGCCTCGGACACGATCGGGCAGCCAATGGATTGGATATCTGATTTTGATTCAACTGCAACATCTAGATTCAATAAGCTGAGGACCGAGGTATTCATCTGGTCCTCCATACTTTCACTCTTGTATTAAGTGCTCTTCATTGAATCCTATCCAATATGTCCTACATCTGCTGCTAGGTTATGTCCTGTGCTTTATCTATTGTAGTTCATTTAACACTTCTCTTTTAACTGAGATTACTTAGGGTGGAAAGTGTTGGGAAAAACTAGGAACAACCGGACACCAATTTACCGGAATACAATTCACAAGTCCCAATTATTTCCCTCTTTGTGCAGTAAAAACAGAATCAAACAATGATCAAATATAATGCAAATAATCACACAAAATCAACACCAAGATTTTTACGTGGAAAACCCGATGCGGGAAAAACCACGGGACCGTAGTCCACCTAAAAAACTTCCACTATCAACAATAATGGATTCACAACTGTTCTTCCTCAGATTCAACTAAGGGATACAACATAATATCATCAAGAACAACTTATTCTCGGATTACAACAAGATTATAAGAGAATTATTGGAGGAAAAACTCACAAACTGACAGCCCCGTTTTCTGTCAAAACGGCCAGCTTCCACGTCACCAATCTTCAATCCAACCGTCCAGAATGAAGTGCAACGCGTCTAGAAGCTGCTGTCAAAATTTCAGCCCGATCCAACGGTGAACGGGCTGGGAATCGAAGGAAGAGCACGGACTGCTCTGCTGCCTCTTCTTCTCTTTTTCTCTCGGTTTTCTCTTCTCTCTTGTTTTTCTTCTACTGCGTCTACAGTGGCAGCTCCAGCTTTTTAATTAAGAGAGATAGTCAACTGCCTCTCCTTTAATTAATGTGGTGGTCCCCCCATCACATGGTGCGGGACCACACACAACAAATCTCCCCCTCACGCACCATGTGAGGAATTCGCCATACTGGCGATCAACATGTAAGCTTCAATTTAGGAGGCTCTGACAAGCCTGCTTCCCTTTTGCAAAACTCAAACTTCTCTCTCGGTAGAGGTTTGGTCATCATATCTGACACGTTGTCATCGGTATGAATCTTCTCAACAACAAATGACTTCATCTCCATAGCATCTCGAATCCATTGATATCTAACCTCAATGTGCTTTGATCGAGAGTGAAAAGTAGGATGCTTACTGAGATGGATTGCACTTTGACTATCACAGTGCAACACAAAGTTCTCTTGAACTAGGCCAAGTTCATGTAAGAACTTCTTCATCCATAACAACTCTTTGCCCCCTTCAGTAAGAGCAATATATTCAGCTTCTGTAGTGGATAATGCAACACATTTTTGCAACCTTGATTGCCATGAGACTGCTCCCCCTGCAAACTTCATCAAGTATCCTGATGTGGACTTTCTAGAATCAACATCACCAGCCATATCTGCATCTGTGTATCCATCCAACACAGGTTTATTATTACCAAAAACATAGGCTGAAACTAGAAGTACCTTTGAGATACCTGAGTATCCATTTCACTGCTGACCAGTGTTCTTTACCAGGATCGGAGAGGAACCGACTAACCACACCAACTGCATGAGCTATATCCGGCCTTGTGCAAACCATGGCATACATCAAGCTACCAACTGCGGATGCATAAGGAACCTTTTTCATCTCATCTCTTTCTTCATCACTTGAAGGACACTGCTTAGAACTTAGTTTAAAGTGGCTTGCAAGTGGAGAACAAACCGGTTTGGAGTTGCTCATGTTGAATCTCTCAAGTACCTTTTGAACATATCTCTCCTGAGATAGCCAAAGTTTCTCCTTCTTCCTGTCACGTGTGATCTTCATGCCAAGAATCTGTTTTGCCGGTCCTAAGTCTTTCATTGCAAAAGACTTGCTTAACTCTTCCTTTAACATCTGAATCTTCTTAGCATCATGGCCAACAATCAACATATCATCCACATACAACAATAGAATAATAAAGTTTCCATCAGGAAACCTTTTCATAAATACACAATGATCAGAAGTGGTCCTATCATAACCATGATCCACCATAAAAGAATCAAACTTCTTGTACCATTGTCTTGGAGCTTGTTTTAAACCATATAGGCTCTTTTTCAACTTGCAAACTAACTGCTCTTTACCTTTTGCTTCAAACCCTTCAGGCTGCTCCATGTAGATCTCTTCATCTAAATCACCATGGAGAAAAGCAGTTTTCACATCAAGCTGTTCAACTTCAAGATTCAAACTAGCAGCTAAGCCAAGCACAACTCGGATTGAAGACATCTTGACCACTGGTGAAAAGATTTCTTCAAAATCAATACCCTTCTTCTGACCGAAACCTTTCACAACCAATCTTGCCTTGTACCTTGGTTGCGAGCAATGTTCATCAATTTTCAGCCTGAACACCCATTTTGTTCTTGAGTGCTCTCTTACCTTTAGGAAGCTTCACTAACTCAAAAGTATGGTTTTCATGCAAGGATTTCATCTCTTCTTGCATTGCTTTCAACCACTCACTTTTCTTCTCATGTGACATAGCTTCATCAAAGCATTCTGGCTCTCCCCCATCAGTAACCAGCACATATTCATGAGGAGAGTATTTGGTGGAAGGTTGGCGAGGTCTAGTTGACCTCCTCAATTGTGGCTCATCTGGAGCTTCCTGCATAACCTGTTCAGGAATAACATCAATTTCATCATTAGTTGATTCAGCATCACCAACTAATTGCTCATTGAGAAAACCACCACTATCATCATTTTGCAAATCTCCCCCATGATTAGCAGGCATCAAAGGTAACTGTGGAGTAGGTATTGGATTTGAATTAGATGGGATAAAAGTAGTAGACTCTGTTTTCTCCTTCTGTTCAAAGTCTTCAATGGTTTGATCTTCAAAGAAGATAACATCTCTGCTTCTCACAATTTTCTTCTCCTTTGGATCCCATAGCCTATAGCCAAACTCATCATCTTCAGAGCCCAAGAAAATACACTGCTTTGTCTTGCTGTCAAGCTTAGACCTTTCATCCTTGGAAACATGTACGAATGCTCTGCATCCAAACACTCTCAAGTGTGCATAAGAGACATCCTTTCCTTTCCAAACTCTATTTGGAACATCAAAATCAAGAGGAACTGATGGAGAAAGGTTGATCATGGCAACTGCAGTCTTCATTGCCTCACCCCAAAAGGACTTAGGCAGCTTTGCATGAGAGAGCATACATCTAATTCTTTCAACAATGGTTCGGTTCATTCTCTCAGCCACTCCATTCTGCTGTGGAGTCTTAGAAACTGTCTTCTCCAACTTGATACCATGTTCCCTGCAATATTTCTCAAAAGGACCTCTGTATTCACCACCATTGTCAGCTCGAATACATTTCAGCTTTCTACCAGTTTCTCTTTCAACTCTGGCATGGAAATCCTTAAAGACATCAAGCACCTGATCTTTGGATTTCAAACAAGTGGCCCAAATTTTCCTGGAGTGATCATCAATAAAACTAACAAAGTACAATGCACCTCCAAGAGACTTATCAATCATAGAGCAAACATCAGTATGAACTAAATCAAGAACATGTGATCTTCTATGTGAAGGTGATCTTTGAAATGCTACTCTATGTTGTTTACCAACTAAACAATGAGTACATGTGTTCAAGTTCATACCTTTTAATGGAAGGTAGTTTTTCTTGGCAAGGATGCCAAGGCCTTTCTCACTCAAATGTCCAAGCCGTTTTATGCCATAAATCAGTAGAGCAATCTTCAATTGCATTCACCTCCCCTTTTGATCACCTTGGCTTGTGACATGTAGAGACCCATCTTTTTCCCTTTAGCAACAATTAGGGAATTTCTGGAGAGTTTCCATTTACCATCTCCAAAGAAATTGTAATAGCCTTCTTCATCAAGAGTACCTGTAGAGATCAAATGTAGGCGCATATCAGGCACATGCCTAACATCTTTGAGTAGCAACTTGCACCCAGTATTGGTTTCCAACCAAATGTCTCCAATGCCCACAACACTAGCCATCCCTTGATTTCCCATCCTAACTTGACCAAAGTCACCAGCAGTGTAGGATGTGTAAAAATCACGTCGGGGTGTAACATGGTAAGAAGCTGCTGAATCTGCAATCCAGGTGGTATCCTGACATACAAGATTAACACAAACCATCATCACAAACAATGGCAACATCACCATCAAATACAACTGCAGCTGTACCATTCTCTTCATTCTTGTCTTCATTTTTACCCTTTTGATCTCTTTTGTACTTTCTGCAATCCTTTTGCATATGCCCAGGCTTGTCACAATAATAACACTTGAAACCCTTCCTTGACTGAGATCTTCCTCTTGGCTTCCATTTGCCTTTTCTATTGCTGGATTCTCTATCTTGCTTGCTGTGAGAGAACCTGCTTGGACTTCTCCCCCGACTTTCTGTAACAAGTGCATGAGACTCGGAAGTGCTTGTCCCTTTCCTCCTCTTCTCTTCGTTGAGGATACAATCCTTCACTGTTTTCAAAGTGAGCTTTCCATTCGGAGTAGAATTGCTAAGTGACACCACCAAAGTCTCCCAACTATCCGGCAATGAACTCAATAGGATTAATGCTTGCATTTCATCGGCTAACTCAAGATTCATCAATGACAACTGATTCAAGAATCCTTGGAATACATTTATATGCACCGAAGCATCTTCACCATCTCTATACTTCAAATTCACAAGGTCTCTAATTACAAAAACCTTGTTTTGTGCACTCTCCTTGGCAAAGGTTTCTTCCAACATCTTCCAAACTGTATAGCAGTCATGTTCTTGAGAAATATGATTAATAGACTTGGAGGATACCCATTTTCTAACATTAGCGGTAGCCTTTCTATTAAGCCCATTCCATTTTGCATCATCCATTTCATCAGGCTTTATTCCTTTACATTCAATCGGTAAAGCCAAATCATTGCAATATAAGTGATCCTCCATCATTGTTTTCCATAGAAAATAATTTGAGGAAGTGAGCTTTATCATGCCCGAATCTTCCTTCTCCATTTTAACTGCACAAGAAATTCAATCTACACAACCAGGCTCTGATACCACTTGTTGGGAAAAACTAGGAACAACCGGACACCAATTTACCGGAATACAATTCACAAGTCCCAATTATTTCCCTCTTTGTGCAGTAAAAACAGAATCAAACAATGATCAAATATAATGCAAATAATCACACAAAATCAACACCAAGATTTTTACGTGGAAAACCCGATGCGGGAAAAACCACGGGACCGTAGTCCACCTAAAAAACTTCCACTATCAACAATAATGGATTCACAACTGTTCTTCCTCAGATTCAACTAAGGGATACAACATAATATCATCAAGAACAACTTATTCTCGGATTACAACAAGATTATAAGAGAATTATTGGAGGAAAAACTCACAAACTGACAGCCCCGTTTTCTGTCAAAACGGCCAGCTTCCACGTCACCAATCTTCAATCCAACCGTCCAGAATGAAGTGCAACGCGTCTAGAAGCTGCTGTCAAAATTTCAGCCCGATCCAACGGTGAACGGGCTGGGAATCGAAGGAAGAGCACGGACTGCTCTGCTGCCTCTTCTTCTCTTTTTCTCTCGGTTTTCTCTTCTCTCTTGTTTTTCTTCTACTGCGTCTACAGTGGCAGCTCCAGCTTTTTAATTAAGAGAGATAGTCAACTGCCTCTCCTTTAATTAATGTGGTGGTCCCCCCATCACATGGTGCGGGACCACACACAACAGAAAGATGGCTAGTAATACTCATAAGCACAAAAAAGACTGTCTCCTATATAATTAATCTAGTTCCCATTAATCCTTAAATGGAACATTTTGGTTGCATGGAACTCTCGGATTGCTTTCACTTGATGAGGAATAGGAATTTAAAATCAGCAATTCTTCCGGATGTGTCAATTGTTTCAGCAATTACAACACATATTATGATCATTCTATTCATTGTAAGGTTTTATTTATGTTAACTTCCACATGTCAGCAAAGCTTATGCTTTCTTCTTCGTCTCATGCTTCTAACTCGCACTGCTTATTGCAGCCGAGCAACGATCTGTTGAACGAAATCAGACATGTAAACCAGCGGTTAGTCGAAACTACTGTAGATGTTGATTCAACAGAAGATGTTTATTTACCTGAAGCTAGTGCAGGAACCATTATCAAATGTTCCTATAAGGCTGTGGCCGTCAGTGGAGATTTTAAATCATTATCTTCATCTCCCATGGTCAGATTTTCAAACTAACTGATTGATTGCAAATACAGTTTTTATTGATCATTTACTAATATATTAGTCCCTTTCATCACTGCTTACAGTTTCCAGAACTTACCTTGCGCTTGCTCGTTCCTGCCGAATTTCCAATTTCTTCTCCAATTATCTTAGATAGGTTACCTTCTGGTTTGAGGTGAGAAACTGGAAAATTCTTTGTGTTTGATTTATTGCTTTTCACTTCTGACACTTGGATCACAAGTCTTATAAGCTGTATCCAATCTGATCCGAAATGTCTCCTGTTTACCTATCTCGGACAATTTCATGACAGTGAAGAGCTAGAAGATTTGTCGGAGAAGACAAAATTGAGATTCAGCGTAGCTCTTCGGAACCTTTCAGAGCCCATGTCTCTTTTGGAGATAGCAAGGACTTGGGATGCTTGTGCTAGAGCTGTGCTTTTAGAGCATGTTCAACCACTCGGAGGAGAATGCTTTAGTTCAAGATATGGCACATGGGAGAATTGCTTAACTGCATAACTAGTTGATTGTTATATGGATTATACTCTTCCGAATTTTCGACAAGAAACTCCTGTAATTAACGTATTTTTCTTCCCTTTTATTTCGAATTGAGTAATGCTAATGAAATTTTCTTGAATATAATTGTTTCTTATTTGGCATGTATAAAAAATATATGAAAAAAACTAAAAGACAAGAATTAATTGATGTAGGTTCATGATTTATTAACAAAGCTAGTTTCGTTAGATATTTTTATATCTTAGGAAGTATACATTTATTTTGAACTTACTTTTTCTTTAATCAACATTTTTCAATTAAATCAAATAAAAAAAATATTTGACAAAATCATATTTTATCAAAAACAAATGAAACATATTAATAAATAAAAATTATAATTTAATCTAAATTGGAATGATATTATTATAGTCGTCTAGAATGAGTTGACTCTTTTAAATAATTATCTCTAATCAAAATATAACTAGTAAATAGTAGTTAAATAATAAATATTATATAGATATGTAACTAAAACTATATATATGAAACCTTAATAATGAACATTCACATTCCTATCATCATAGTACTCATCACCCAATATCCGATACACGAGAGAGAGCCCAGAGCCATTACTTGAAAATTATTATCTAAAGATATCATGAAACACAAATGAAGAAGAAACAGAGCAAAATCTATCAAAGAATCTTGCTACTAGCTATCTCTAAACCTCATTATACTTTCAATGATTCTAGGCTGTGAATCCTACCTCACTTGTTCTTCTTCCTCCTTTTCTTGAATTGTTTATAGAATCTTGCTCCAGAAAATAAATCCTATTGGCCTCTTCTTAAATCTTTCGATGAATTCCGTCCAGAAAAATAAAAAGCAAAATTTAGAGTGAGTTTCTTTCTTATACATGTACACGTTTAATCCTTCCATGAAAGTTTCTTATTTATGTCCAAACCAAAAGCAAAATTTAAGTACAAAATCAATAAAGTTTTCCTAGGAAACAAAAATATGTGAAAGTAATTCTACTAAAAACACTTCCATCAAGCAAATCTTTAACCTCCAAAGAACCGAACTTTAGTAGTCTTCATCAACGTCCTCAAAAGCCCAAGAATGTTCTTCACATAGCATTTGCCTCTTCTTCAGGAGTAAAGTCATTCTCAATCCCAAAAAACTTTCTCATATATTCAACATTCTTGATCTGAATCCTATCAGCAACAGCCTGGCTAAGCAGCTCTAGCAAGTCTTCAGCCTCTAAGTACTTAGCCACAGTGATCATATCCAGCAACTCTTCATTACTCTTTTCTTTAAGAAAAAACTCACTGATTTTTTTCTGCTTTTCTTTATCTGGGTTTTCTTTAAACATGATGTGTTCCTTGCAGAACTCAATAAACTGTGGGAATGGCTTGGCCAATACATTGGGAGAGGAACAATTTCGGTTGACGGAGACTGATCTTTCAAGAATGATTTAACCATCACCAATATTTCCATTGCCACCGAATCTTCCACTTCAAAGATCGCTTCGTCTGAGATTTTCAATGTGATTATCTTGGCGCTTTTTGTGGTTGTTTCGGTTGAGGGTTTGGAGGTCTCGGTAGTTTCGGCTGAGGAAGCCATTGTCAAATCGGAGAGAAACGAAGAAAAGAAAGGGTTGAAAGCAATAACGGAACGTGGTGATTTCCTCGAAGGGAAGGGTGTATTTATAGGATTTATAGTGTGATTTACGAAACTATCCCTATATCAGGGAGTAATGTTGAGTTAAATCTCATTGAGCAAAAAGGATTTGAGAGTAATAAGAAATTCCAAAATTCGAGACAAATAATACAAATTCGTTTTATTACATAATTAGAGTGAAATACTTTACCTCTCCTCTCTTCCCCTTAGCCAATTCTAATAGCCTCTTCTTAAATCTTTCAATTCACCCCATCATCAACAAAAAGAAAAATTTAGAGTGAAGATTTCTTGTACAAGTACACGTTTGATACTTCAAACAAGATTTGTTGTATGTACAAAAGAAAGCAAGATCAAAGGAAACAAGCATCTGCAAAAGTAAGTCTACTAACAAAACGTTCGTCAAGAAATAGAGTAATGAAACCATGCATGTAAACATGTGAAGAAAGGAAGAACCGAACTTTAACAAGTCTTCATCAAGGTCCTCAAAAGCCCAAGAATGGTAGCTTTGCCTCTTCTCCGGGAGTAAACTCAATCTCAACCCCAAAGAACTTTCTCACATATTCAACACTCCTGTTCTTAATTATCCTATCAGCAACAGCCTGGCTAAGCTAAAAAATGATGCTATTAACATTATATTTTTTTTTAATTTAATGTTTTTTTTTTTTTCAATTTCAATTTTATTCTTAGATATTAAATTTATTAGAAATTAAAATTCATAATTTTTTTTCAATTACTTTTTACAAGGGTCATCCTAGTTTTATAATTCGAGCCTCAAATTTGACTGGTTAATTTGGTTAATTCGAGTTTTTTTTATTTTTTCTAATTGGTTTTTTTCTCAATCTTGTCTTTTAACTTTGAGCTAATTAGGAATTGAATTTCGAGATTTATTTTGGTTTGCTTTCTGTAAGATTAGTTTCATCTTATGACTCGAATCACAGGTTTGACAGATTAACCTGAGTTGACTCGAATTGTTTTTTTTTTTCTCCTTTTTAAATTGATTTTTTTATTTCAATTACATCTTTTAATATTAAGTTTTTTGGAGATTGATCTTCATAACTTTTTTCAATTTGCTTTCTATTGAGTTATCTCGATCTTATGATCCAGGTCATAGATTTAGTAGGTTAATCAAAGTTGACTTAGGTTTGTTTTGTTTTTAATTGATATTTTTTCTTTTTCATCCTTCAACATTAGGTTTATTGAAAATTGACCTTGATATCTAGTTATTATGGTCTCATGATCTAATATGCGGATTAGTAAGATAACCTGAATTGACCCAAATCGATCAAATATGTTGCTATCTCAATATTTTAAAAAAAATATATCATCTTGAATATTTATTTTGATTCAAACTATATTTTTATCTATTATTTGAATTATATTTAGACCAGTCAAATTGACCGAATCACATCGAATTAATCCTCAATTAATTTAAGTAAGAGCAAAGGCAGAAGATAAAACAGAGTTGGGAGCTGTAAGCAATTCAGAGCCGTTATTTATCACTTCCTTTTCTGCTAACAAATCTGAGACCAATGCTGATACAAGTAGAGCTGAAGGTAGTTGTAACAAAATACACAAATCTGTAGAACAAGTAAACAAGCCATGGACAAAATGTTGTATGCAAAAACATCCCTATTGGCACTCAGAAATACTGTAAGCTTGCTAAAGAGAGCAAGCATATTTTTCACAAAGATTTTCTCAAAACAATGAAGGATTGAAAAATGACAACTTAACTATACAAATCTCTTATGTTCAGCAACACTTCATTGATTACAATGACCAAAATCAACACAACATCCTCTTCGAAAGACACATGCTAATTAAGCCCAAATACCTAAAACCATCAAACCAAGGTGAATGCCCTAAAACTGCTACTACACAGGACTAGATGGAGCCATAACTAGCCATGATCAAAGGCCAAATTAAGACCAAAGACCAGAACTACTGAGACATTAAAGCCATAACAAAACATTAACATCTGGATCTGTTAAGCATCACCACAAAGAACTCTAGTGCCCACAAACATCAAACACCAACAGGAAGAATCAACCGTCCTTGAAAAATGGAAAGAATGTAACACAGATTAATCAAAGAACATACACCGCTAATTCGGACGGGGAAAATTTGAGACCCGAATTGCAAACTTGTAGGCAAAAAAAGCAATCTAGGGTCGCGTACATTACTTTTTCAATAGGAAGTATATTCGACCTCCAGTCGCTTTGAAGAAAGTTAAAAGGCTTGATATACTGCTTCGAGAAATCCATGGATACCATGTTTTGTATAGACAAATTGGCAACGTTACGGTACCTTGTTGGATTTGCAAGACAGGCCTGACATGGAATATCAAACCAGTTTCTCACAACAAGATTGTATGCCTGACGAAGATATTGGACTTTGTACAGCATTTCGAAACCGAAGAAATCTACATGATCGTGATTCAAGAAGTGTTCCAGGGAAGATCTTGGAAAGTTATCTGGAGGAGAAACCTGATAGATGATGCATGTATGCTCATAACAGAACTGAAGTGTAACAGGAGGGTAGAGGTTGGCATCATTAACGAACTGGTCCCAAATCATGTCCATAGATACCCTTAGTCTTCTGCCTCCATGTGGAACGAAAGCCGAAAGCAACTCAGCAATCCAATTCGTGAGGTATGTAGCATTACGGGTAACGGTTGTGTAACAATGCATGTTGTCACATTGCAGTTCATAAGCAAGATAGTTCTCAATATGATTTCCACCCAAGAAAACTATGCTAGGTTTAAAGGTTGTCATGAGAAATCAATAAATTGCGAAGGCTATAAAGCTGGAGTTTAGAGAATTGGGAAGAGAATGAAAAGAGAGACAGTTATTGATCAAGAAAAGGGTCTTGATCAAAGAGAGTGGAGGTTCTTGATTGAGAAAGACACTTTCTTGATAATTAAAGAGTCTTTCTATGGAGAAAGATAGTTCTTTATTGAGGGAGAAAAGGAAGGGCGATGGTAGAGGCAGCAGAGGGGAGAGGAGGGGAGAGTTTTATATATGCTGGTGACAGGTTCTGCTAGTTTTTAAATCATTTTCTTTATCTCCAAAAGTAAGATTATTAAACTAATTAATTATTATCATTGTTTTCTTCAAGCAAACCTAAGAATAGTAGAGGGACTCGATTCAAACAATTTAAAGAATAGAGGGACCAAGAAGGTAAAGTCCATTGTTAATTTAGGTTGTTTCTCCTAAACAAAATAAAACATAAATAAATAAAATTCTCAAAACTATCGGAACTAATTTGTGTAAATTGCGAGTTTAAGGATTGTTTTGTATTTGGTATCATAGTCAAGGCAATGGAAAAGAATAAAAAAGTGATTCAAAGTTAAAATATCGTTTAAGTACTAACTACAGAGCCATTCAAACATTTACAGTAGCATCGTCGGTTGAGCATCACCAGAAATTAAGAACACCAATGCCCACAAACACCAAACACCAACCAGCAGAATATCAACAATTCCTTGAAAAATCGAGCTCCCAATTTTATAACAATGCCACACAAGAACTAATCTTGATTAAAGAATGTGATACAGATTAACTAAAGAACCAATACCTCTAATCTGAACGAGGACAAATTGAGACCCGAACCGCAAACTTGTAGGCAAAATAACAATCTAGGGCCGCGTATATTACTTGATCAGTAGAAAGTTTACTCGACCTCCATTTGCTCTGAAGAAGGTCAGTAGCCTTTGAATACTCCCTTGAGAACTCCATGGATACCATTTCTTGTAGGGACAAATCCACCTTGTCACCAAACCTGGCTGGATTTGAAAGACGGGCCTCGGATGGGATATCAAACCAGTTTTTCACAACAAGGTTGTACGCCCGACGAAGATGTTCGACTTTGGGCTTCATTTCGAAGCCGAAAAAATCTATGCAATCGTGATTCAAGAAGTTCTCCAGAGAAGACGTTGGAAAATTATCTGGAGCATTAACATGATAGATGATGCAAAAATGCTCATAACAGAACTGAAGAGTAACAGGAGGGTCGACCTTGGCATCATCATCAACTGGCTTGTCCCGTATCATGTCCATGGATACCCTCAGTCTTGTGCCACTATCTGGGTTGGTAACCAATCTACATAGGCTACCAATCAGATCCATGAGGCGGGCAGCATTACTAGTAACGGTTGCGGCACAGCGCATGTTGTCACATTGCACATCAAAAATCTCAACGCCCTCAAGATCATTCCCACCCAAACAAATAGAGCGAAGGCTAAAGCTTTTCATGAGGAGTAAATTGGTAAGTTTAAAGCTTGAGGTTAGAGAATTGGCCAAGAGAAGAAGAGAGAACGTTCTTGATCAAGAAAAGAGTCTTGATCAAAGAAAGTGGAGGTTCTTGATCGAGAAAGAAAGTTTCTTGATAATTAAAGAGAAAGTCGTTGATTGAGAAAGATAGTTCTTAATTGAGGAAGAGAGAAAGGGTAATGGTAGAGGTAGAAAGGGGAGGGGAGGGGAGTTCTCTGTTAGAGTTTGTTAATGAAACGATGAGATTATATATATGTACATATAAAACGATGAGTTTTATAAGTTCTTAATTGAATCTCTTCAATCTCCATCCATATTTGTTGCATTCAAATTGTAGGTGTTTCTTTATAAAAAAAAAAACCGGATCATCAATGAAAAAGTTGATGCTTGCTTGAGCACAAAGAAAAAACAGATGCAAGCAAGCACACGTCTATTGGCACTCAGATATAGGGCAAGTTCGTAAGAGATTTTGTCGCCAAAATAATAGAAAGATTAGAGCTTCACTGCACGAATCTCTTCTTTTCATTAAAAGTACTTCACTGATTTCTTTCAGTTTTTGAAAGTTGAGCTTTCAACAAAGAAGTAGGCTAGTTTACAAGGACCCAATATCATCAAGACAGGATGCATAAACATCCTCTTCAAAGAAACAGCTGGTAAACCCTATCAGAATACAAAGGAAACCCCCTAAAACTGCCTACTAAAGAGAGCTAGAAGTAACCCTAACTAGCCATTAAAGTCATGAGAAAAACAAACACCAAACCATCAGAATCAACAGTCTCTTGAGAAATATTTGAGCCTCCCTGCAGGTGCAGAAAAAAACAAAACATAAATTTAACAGCACCACCCAAGAAATAATCTTTAAACAACCTATCATGTATAATTTCTTAATCATGATTCCATAATTGTTACAATTTAATTAAAGAATCACTACCTTTATAACGGAAGAGGAAATGTGATCAGATTTGCAATCTTGTAGACAAAAAAGCAATCTAGGGTCGCAAACATTATTTTATCAAGAGAAAGGTCACGCAGCCTCCAGTTGCTTTGAAGAATGTCATCAGGCTTTAGATACTTCTTCGAGAATATCACGGATACCAGTGTTTGTAGAGGCACGCTGACGTCATGGTTACGGAGGAATGCTGGGGTTGAAAGGCAAACCTGACATGAGATATCAAACCAGTTTTTCACAACAAGATTGTATTGCTGACGAAGATATCTGACTTTATACAACATTTGGAAACCGAAAAAATCAACATAATCGTGATTCAGGAAGTTTTCCAGGGAGACTATTGGAAAGTTCTGTGGAGGAGAAACATGATAGATGATGCAAAAATGCTCATAACAAAATTGAAGGGTAACAGGAATGAAGAAGCTGTGATCATCAACGGACTGGTCCCAAATCATGTCCATAGATACCTTCAGTCTTTTTCCGCTATTTGGGAAGGTAAGCGAAAACAACCTAACAATCCATTGCATGAGGCATATCTCGTTATCAGTAGTGATTGTATAACAGTACATGTTGTCACATTGCACATCAAAACAATCATAGCGCTCAAGATCATTCGAGCCTCTGTAAGCAGAGCAAAGGTTAAAGTTATCCATGAGAAGTAAATTGCCAAAGCTATAGAGCTGGAATTTTGAGAAATGGGAAGAGGTTGAAGAGAGGCAGTTCTTGATCAAGAAAAGGGTCTTGATCAAAGAGAGTGGAGGTTCTTGATTGAGAAAGATAGTTTCTTGATAATTAAGAGAAAGTTGTTGATTGAGAAAGATTTTTTTTATTGAGGGAGAAGAGAAAGGGCAGGGAGAGGAGAGGAGAGGTTTTTGTTAATGAAATGATGGGATCAAAGACACATATACGTGCGTGTTTGGGGTGCAAAACAAAGAAGGGAACACGAGATTTAATATTTCAGCACGGCAAATACTGTGGAATTTAAGTTTTTTACATGAAATTTTTTTTTCAAAAACACATAAGAAAGAAGATAATCAAAGGAATATTGAGAGTTCAATTGTACAGGTAACAGGTTCTGCTCGCTTACCGTTTTCTTTTTGTTATTAGATTGAAGGGTGGAGGTTCGTGTTCTTAATTCCTAAGAAAATATGGCCGGGCCATGCTGGATCAACAGTAAAACTGATGTTTTTCAAAACAATCGAAGTTCTAAGTTTTTTTTAAAAGAAAATAAAATCTCAAAACAAAGCCCTTTCTATTTTATTTATAAAAAAAAAATAGATTAACACACGTTAATCCACCGACCAGTAACTTGATCTTTGAATGAGGTCACCGACCAGTAACTTGATCATTGAATGAGGTCAGCTGTTATTACTATAAACTAATCGATTGACATTCGGCTGGTTTCTTTGCAAACCGGACTCCACTCCCCTGTAAATTCCAGGCCTGATGATGATCCAATTCAATTTTACACATGAATAAAACTCAATCGATTGGGGAGTAATTTGGGGCCTGATGATGATCCGTTTGTGAAACCTATAATAGGTTGGGGAGTAATTTGTAGATATCCCAAAGAGTTGCCATAGCAAGTTAGATCAATTCTCGCAACTCATGATATAAACCTTATTTTAGATATATCTTTAAAATTGTGCTGCAACAAAAGATTTAGTAACTGTATATATATATAAAAACAATAATCTCCTAATGAACAAAAATTTAAGGTAGTTTTTAACGAATTGGTCATAAACATATGTTAGAAACCTGTGTTCCAAGCTTTTGCGCCTCTTGAGGACATGATTTCGCAGCATACTGCAGCGACAGCTATAAGATTACGACAGTGATCGGCATAACTTGATATTTTATAATTTTAATATGTTAATGATAGAATTTAAGAAAATTATTTCAAAAAACAACTCAAACGCACAAATAAAGCTGGATCGTCAGCCTGTTGAAAAGGACAGGTCGTGTGTTTCTTCTTTGTATCTGTGAAGATGGATGTTAATTGCTAGACACAGAAAATCAAATAAATCGAGCATATAAAGTAGAAATCATTCTGTGCTGTAAGATAATGTAACGGTGACGATGTAAAAACAGTTCAATACATTGAAATACTTTATAGCAAGCATCCAGTAAGATGCATAACTAGAAGCCCTCAAATCCCATCATGAACCCTAGCTCAAGCAGCCAACAAACTCTCCCCAATCTTGCAAGACAGAAAGGCATCAAGACAAGCATATTGAACTTGAGCAGTAGTAAGCCACGCATTGTCCCACCTACTCAGAGTGATCCTTTTCGGCTTCTCAATCTCCTTCCCCAAAACTTCCCTCGCCAACGTTTTTATCCCTGATTTATTCCACTTAAAATCCCCCAATTTCTCAGCAGCTAAACCCCTTAAATCCACTGCATTCCCCACGCTCAGCTCATAATCCTCCGTTAGCTTCCTCACATCACCCTCAATACCCACCCCAACAAAAGTATAAGTCATGTCACTCAAAAAATCATAAAGGGATTGTGGGATACCAGTGGGACAATGCAGGAGTTGAAAGATCAAGCAGGCATTGCCAGCTGAAAGCTGGAGTGTGGCAACTGGGTTTTCGATTTGACGGAACCTGTTGGGCCTCCACTCGACGTCAAGGCCAACTATAAGTGGACGGTGAGCATGGTTGTTGTTTTGGAGGAGTTTTTGTTGGGTTTCGGCGATCCATGTGTTGACGAAGGAAGACGTGTGGGTGACTAAAGTGTGGATCCTGTCGTCGAAGAATTTGACATCGTAGAGGTTGTGTGTTTCGTACGGGAGGTGGTGGTCTTCAATGCTGATTGCCATGGTGGTGGCCGACGAGGTGTAGTTGTTGATGGCTGAAGGAGGCCTTTTAATGGTTTAACACCCTAAGCTAAGAGTACCCAAGTTGCTTTTCCTCTTGTGGGTAAAGTCCATTTTTAACCCTATAGATTCATCACCAGTGTTTCACTTATATCTCTGTAGTTAAAAATCTTACAATATTACCATTCTAATTTCTGAAAAGCTCTAATCCATTTTATTTGACAATTAAGTTGAGTTCGGTGGATTCGGATATGGTTGTCTTGGGTTTTGATTGTTTTGAATTTGGATTGTATTTGGATTTAGACACTTAACTCTAACCCTAACCTCTCAATTTGAAACTAGTTAGGGCATGTCTATTGGATTAATTGGGTCTTGATGACATTAATTGAGTTTAATTTTAAACTCTTTTTGGACTAAATCTTGATTTCCTGATATTTTGAATCAATTTACAATGTTAGGCTGAACTTAATAACTATATTGTACAATTAATATGATAAACTTTATATATATAAAGACATGTCATGCTTTCTGTCATTTCAATCAAATATAAAATCGTATAACATTGTAAAACTTAACAAACAAGTTATCTAGTATTTTAATGAAAGTGAAAGGACAACATTTTATTTTTATAATACTTTAATGGAAACATTGATATAAAGGTGGGTTGATATTATTTTTTTCCTATCAAGGAAAAAAAAATAAAATGAACATATTAATTTATATCAGTATTGTTTTTAATAAGTTGTCTTTCAAAATAAACATCAATAATTTAATGGAATTGATCCGATCAAATTATAAAACTTAATTCAAGTTTCGTTTTGAATCTATCCGGTATTAGTGTTTGGATTGATCTGATTCAATCATAAAACTCAATTTAAGTTATGTTTTGAATCTATTTGGTCTCGGCTCAACCTATCAAATTGAATTTTATAAGTAATGCTCATAGAGTTTTAAAATTTGAATGAAGCTTTCATGGGCTCTTGCCTTCTATAATCATCTTTAAACAAAGGTAAAACATGAAGATTTTTCATTATAGTCAATGAGTTAAATCATTATTCATTATAATAATGATATCATGATTTTGTCCCTCCATTCAAAAAACTTAATACCGGCTACACTTAAGTGTTTTCACAATATTCATCGGTCATTACTAAATTGATTGAAAACATATAAATTTTTTTTCATTTCAAATACACAATGAAACGACAAAAATATTATTGAAAGCACAAATTTAAAAACTAACATCAAGGGGCAATTTTGTAGTTTTATAATGGTTTTTTGTTATTATCAATTCAGATGAGAAATTTGTTATTTGATTAAATATAAAAAATAAAAAAGCATAATGAAACAATCAAAATGTCTTTAAAAGCATAAATTTTAAGTTGGTGTCAAGGGGCTTTTTCATCTTTATTATTATCAAGTCAGTTTAGAAAAATTTTATATTTGACAAAATATATATATAAAAAGGTTAGGCATGTATGGTGACTCCTGGAGTCCAGAAATGCCCTTTTTGTGTTGTTGGAAGCGTCACCAGATTCTTTTCCTGATGGTGTAGCACGTGTTGGTAGTTATAGTCTGGTTTGTCACCAATAAATTTTTTCTCTCTCCTCCTTTAAAAATTACAGTTTTTCCCTTTTTGTTGCTAATATTCTAACTTTCGTCCTTATTTTTTTTATTTTTTATTTTTATTATTAGTTTTTTTTATAAAAGTTTTATCAATTTTTAATTTTATCTTTCAATTTCAATTTGTCATATATTATTTTTTTTCAAATTGACCTTATTCTTTTGGTTATTATTTTGAGCTTCTTGTTGAATTGATTTTTCTTTTCAAATTCATCATTCAATTGAATTTTTATTTTTATTTTTTAATTTAATTTTTATTTTCATTCTTTTTTATTTTTTTTTTGATCATTTTGTTCAATTAACTTTTCTTTTCAATATCACTCTTTAATCAAAAATAAAATTTATTTTTTATTTCAATTTTGATTCTTATTTTTTTAATTAATCTTTTGTGTGACTGATATTTTTTCCAAATAAATCCTTTAATGTTTAATTTATTAAAAATTAAATTTTTTTATTTTTTCAAATAAAATATATTTTTTTAATATCATAAATTTAAAAAATTAACTCCAACACACAGCAAGTATATTACTGCTACTTTATGATTTGCAATTTGAGGACAGAATCTTTCTTAATTACAGCAACAAAATTAAGACCTCCTCCTGTAATTTCATTACATGCCATATTACACACAGCTGTCCAAAAGAAAAGTCTTTATCTTTATGTCATCTCTCCTCGTGAGTCGTGACCCAGAATAATGGCAGAGAAAAACAACATTGAAAAACCTTCCAAAAATCAAGATTCCAGCCAAGACCCACCATTACAAGCTACTTCTTCTTCAAGCCGGGAACTCAAGAAAGAAAAGCAAGGAACAATCAGAGAATCCAAGAGGAGAAAAGGCTGCCCTACAGCACTCGCCAGGATTGAGGAATCCACTCCACCAAACTTCTCCTTCACTTTTGACACCCAATTCAGCACCTATTCTCAAGAATTCACACCCAAATTTGGATCTTTCAACTCGGTGCCATCAACCAAAGAAAGATTGGATGATAGTGTTCTCTGTTTTCATCAGAGCTCAGAAAACAAAGAAGGCCATCAAGAAGATAGGCAGCAGGCAGGGGTTAGTGAGGAAAGAGTGGCCGGTGTTAGCACATTGAGGAGGTCCATTGATGGGATTAGAGAGAAGAAGTGAGAGAGTAGAGAATAATCTGGGATATTTTTCATCTCATGTATGATTAGATTAGAGAGAGAGTACTTGAAGAGACATAATGTTTCATGTAATGGAATCAGAAAGGGTAATAACTCTGTCTTCGATCATTGTTTCTCAACAAGCATCAAAGCATCCTTCTTTATCTTCTTGTCTTTGATTTTCTTTCTTGAGGTGGACGAGGCTGGCAGTTTGAGTGGGTCATCATCACTTACCAGGTGCAGTTCACGTCCACGTGCGGCCTTCAATTATTTGGCTTATTCATTATTCCTTTTTTACGACCTTCACACGATGGGGTGGTGGAGGGTGGAGTTTGGAGGGTCATATGTGTGGTGGGGTTTCAAAAAGCATAAATGGCTGGGTCACGTGGTTGTCGAAAAGAAAGGAGGAAGAACTATCGTTCCATGTAATAGTATTTAAATCCGGATTGATTAAAAAACTTTAAATTATAAATTTAATTTATTTTGGGTTTTAGTTAAATCAAATAAAATTTTTGACCTGATAAAATTCAATTAATCTAATTAAAATTTATTAAATCAATATTGAGAAGGTATTTTAATTAATATGTAAGATCTGGTTTTTAGATTGTGGACCGGCACATAAAATTTTATAGATTAATATGTTATTTAGTTAATTTATAGGTCAACTAAGATTAATTATTTTTATTAAAACAATATTATTTGTTTATTATTCCTTCGAGTTGATATCATCGAGTTTAAATTGAGTTTGGTTAAATCAATTTTATAAAATTAATTGAATTTTATCATATTAATTTATTTATCAATTCAACTTCAAACTCGGCTAAATTCATTAAACCGATGTAAATTTGACAATTATAGTTTGTATGGTCACGTAAATGGGTCCAAGCCTTTATTGATCCAACAGTTGTCAAAGTGAAAGGATGAAGAACTTGGATGTTCTGCTTGTGGAAACATCTTATTTCAAATGGGACTGAAATTAAATTTTTAAGCTTTTTTCTTGCCTCAACTTTTCCAGCAGTATCCAGTGACTTAAGAGGAATTTAAAAAAAAAAATTGAACAAAATAATTGATTCAGAGTATGTTTGATATTGCAGTAGTTGTTGTGATTGTGGTTTAAAAAAACTTATTTTATAAAAAATACTTTTAGTTGTGGTTGGTTTAGAAAAATATATGTTTGGTTAAAACTATGGTTAAAATTGAGGTTGAACAAAAATAGTTTAATGTGTTTTTTTAGACTCTTTTTAAAATTGAGATTATAAAATAATTTTAAAAAACATATATTAATATTAATAATTTTTAATTTAAATATTATAGATTTAACTATTACTATTATATCATGAAATAAATAATACTTTATATAAAATATTTTTTAACACTAGTTTTTCGAATATATATATTTATTATTTTATTAGATCAGACCCGGCTCAATGCATTTTTAGCTTTGAACCGGACCAATCTAGTCGGAAAAAAAAACCCATGCTCCATTGTTCGGGAAAAAAAACCATGAACAGTACTGTTCATGAGTTTTCCAGTAAAAAGCTGTTTCTTGAAAACCTGTGACTGTGCCATAATTAATGATAGGCTCCACTGCTATAAATTTATTGTAAGAGCATAACCAAATAATTAAGTTGCTGTTGTGGTTGTTTCAAACACAAAAACAACCAAACGGACTCTAGTAACCCACGAGATAACCGGTGACCTAATAACCTGCTCGAAACCATGTCTGACTCCAAACCAGGTCTGACAGCCATGGACTTGAGAAGTTGAAATGAGAAGCTTTTGCCATAAAGATAATGCTTAGCAGAAGCTAAAATCCAAATTCCATTATATACAACGTATATTAACCTAATATACAAGTTTTTTATAGGCCGCAAAACACTACAGTTGGAATTGTTTGACTACATAGTCATAGCAGTAATGGTGCGTTGCTATTGTTTTATTACCAGCATGCTTTTATTAAAAGGACAAGCTTTAAAAGTATAGATTGGCATGCCATTAAGCCCACTAATTATTCTGTAGTGGACCATTTCTACTGTAAAAGAGGAATTTTAGCATGGATGTTGATTCTCACAAGCGGTTCATGTGAACAAGTACATCCCAGATTTGTCCCATGTTGTACAAGCTTATGTATGACTTCGAGCCCTGATGGCTGCAAGATACATGTCGTGGAAGATATCACAAGACTTACAAAACATAAGTCTCTGGTCTTGGAACCCCAGTTAGTTGCTTTTCAAAGGAAATCTTTTCCTGACCTTTGGCAGCTTGATGCTTGCCTGTAATCATCACTATCGTTTCTTGATTCCCTTGCTCGTCGGTTTCTTCAACCGACGGTTGTGAACGTCCACTCCCACGAACAAGACCTTTGATGCTTGATATGAGTTCTTTGTCATTCATCAGAGACTCTAATGTCACATGTACACCTAGGAGCATGACAGAAATATACAGCTTTGTTTACTAGCTGGAAACAAGAGAAGAGCTTGAATTCAAACATTGAGATGCCAACCAAATCTATAGAAATGGAATTGAAAACATACGGTATCTCCAATAATGCTTTGGATTTGTTGGGTCATTGATCGTCTCCTCTGCTGCAGGGCGTGTCGTGTACTCTTCTTTTAAGGCTAACAAGTCCTGATCATTAAAGAAAAGCCCCTAGTTTGTATGAATTTATGTTGGCTAAATCAGTCTAATAAATGAAATGAAATATTCACTGGTTAGGATATGGATTTCTCTAAGAATTGATGTTTGATAATAAAACAAGGTCACAGTACCTGAAGAGGGAAGATTGCCCACATTGATGGAGCTTCAACATGTTGCCTTAGGACAAAATGTGCAATTTCTGGAACACATCGACTAGGCGGGATTCCATCAGACCCCACCACGCTCTTGAAATATCGACATCTTCTTTCTTCATCTTCCTCCCACCAAGCACGCAAGGTTGAGCAGTCATGACATGATGGAGCACACACCTGAAGGACGTGAGCAGTGAGGAATTGAGGTTGCCAGCCCAATTTTATATTACACTCTAATGGAGCTGAGCAAGGGCACACATGCGCCTCAATGATATGTCCACAATATAGACGAGAAATATAACATGAGAAGTCTGGTACTCACTGTCATGTAGTTGTATTGAGAAGGAATACCAAACTCCAGGTCAGGTTCACTGGGCATACGTTGAATGCGTAAACCTATCAAGCCTAGTTCTTGCATGACCTGCAAAACAGTACCCAATCATGCTTAATTTTCATGGAATGAGGATTGGAAGTAATAAAGTAGGTGAAAAGGAGTAGAGATGAAGGCAGTTAGAGTTGAAGTTGGGAAGGATTCAACAAACATACAGGGTGAACACAAGCAGGAATTAGACCCAGATCTTCCCCACAGGCTAGCATATCTGATGAGTCCAGGAGAGCAGGCAAAGTCTTCAAAGCATTTTGCCTCCATAGATTTTCTTGCCGATGGAAATAGTAATCATAGTACAATCTTTTGAGAACATTTTTGCTGTATTGCATAACAAGTAAGAGAAGCTATATCAGCAGGGATTGAGAGGTTTGATGAGATGCAAGGAAACAAACTAGTACTTGGTTACAGAACACCAGAATTATCGGTAAGCAAAAGGGGGATGAAAAGATTTAGTTTACTACATTCTTCTACGGGTCACTCAATCCAAATGAACTAGGAATTTCTCACAGTAGATATGATTAGGGTACCTGTGGTCATCCAAATCCTGAAAACTTGAAGTGTCCTCAAGATTGAAACGTGGGTAGAATTTACTTTCATCCTCAGGATCTCTAATAAGAACTATATTCTGCAAACAGAATTAATAGATAAAAACCAAGAACCGAGACTAGTAATGAGAACAACCGTCATCAGTCACTCTAAAGCAGTCAAGAGACAGGTCTAACATAAATTCCATATACCAGACTTGTGGGAATATAAATATTTTTCCACTATATGTTACCTTCAGAAGATCAAACAGGTCACGGCGTATCTTGTCCTCGCTCTCCAATAACATGGACTTTTCTGCAAGCATCTTCAACTTGGAAGCAATCTTTTTCTCCGTGTCACAATCCTCCTTGAACTAGATTAATTTGAAGAAATATGAGTCAACTAATTTTTCATGCCAAAACAAATGCACCAAATATGATACAATAAGATTGAAGCAGATATAAAAAGATATGAGATAATTAGAAGGGATAAGAATTCAGAATCACTTTCCTAACAGTAAGACTAAAATTGAGGCGTAGGGAATATAAGTTGGAGCTTTAACAGGATGGAGACCATAAAACAACTTGAAAGAACCAAGAAGCGATTCAATGGAAAAAATTCAATATCAGAAATTGAAGACAGGTCAGTCAGTTCATGTGACAAGGCTCCTTTATGACATGAATTCACGAGCCTATTTGAGGCTCGATGTTAGTCACAAATTCATCACTAGACCAACCTGGGTTCAGTCAAAATGCCAAGAGGTAACCTTATAATATTGACCAGAAACATAAATTTACCACATAGCGGCCTTTCTGATAGTAGTTCAGAAAATTTGACACAATAAAGGTCCAAGAAGCTCCAAATCTTTCCTGAAATCAGAAAAAAAATAAAAGAGAAGTGTAAATCAACACGCTCATAGTATCTGATTTAGTTTTTAGGTCATATGTCAAATGCAATGAGTTGATAACGATCAGAGTGTAGACCATATAGTCAACAAAGAAAAGTCAGTAACCTGTACGAATTCCTGCCGGATATATGGGAGGCTCAGGCGATCAAAGTCCCAAATTCCTTCTCTTTCAAGTTCTTCCTGCAGCAGATGTATTATTTGAGCATGTTTATTAGAACATGAAAACGGAATTTTTCTCACAAGTGCTTCAAGTACTAGTGCTGCAAGGGTAGCTTAGGCTTTATAAGAACTCCAGTTCCCTATACCAAATCCTAAAATTCTCTTGCATCATTTAAACTTACTTTTCATGCAGGAAGGCTAGGAGGGTGCTACTATACCTTACTTAGAGGGATAGATGGTCTGAATTTTCCAATCAGACCTGTCATGGCATGCTCTGGAAGCTCCCAGATCCTAAAGAAACCCAGAATATGATCAATCCTGTAAGCTGTAAAGTATTTTGCCATCTGTCATAGAAACAAATAAGTTTTTCTTCAGAAAGAGATGAAAGCACAGTTAAGACAAGATCATCGTATGCAGAGTACAAAACCTGTGTTAGACGTGCACGCCACCAAGCATAGTTATCTTTTGACATTTCCTCCCAATTATATGTTGGAAAGCCCCAATTCTGCCCATTTTTATCAAAGTAATCTGGAGGTGCTCCTGTGGAGGTGTTCATGCGGAACAGATTTGGATAGACCCAGGTATCTACGCTGTTTCTGTCTACACCAATAGGTAGATCTCCTTTCAAAATGACACCTTTCTTTCTTGCATATTCTGCAGCTTCTGTCAACTGTCAGTTCATTATGACACAAACAGTATAATGACCGACTGCTGGCTTAAGAGCAATTACAAATGGGAGACAAATACCATCAGACCAAATGAAAATACCTGTGTATGCAAATGGAATTGGATATAATAATGGAAGCGAATTATGTCATGGTGCAAGCTGTCTTTTGAGACAAGTTTCTCAACCTGCATGAAAATGGTGCCATTTTGTCATAGAGTTTAAATAACATAACTTTGGTTACGAAATTGAAACAAGGATCTATATTACCTAGTAATTATGTATGACAAGATCCAATAAAATTTGATGAATGATATTTAATCTTAGGTTAGATGAGTGAAAACCCAAAGAGATAACAACCTTTTTTTCTGTAAAACAGGAAAAACGACCCCATTGGCTGTGATCTGATGTTTCAAAAAAGTCCCGCAAAAAACAAAAGGCTGCATAGGGCTTTAACCATTGCTGCAATCAAATAAAACATTCATTAGAACACCAATTGGCCCTAAAGAGAGAATAATCAAGGAGAAAAATGACCAAAAGTTCAAATTTCAAATCAAAGTACATTAGGCGTAATAGACATGATCATAGGAAGAAGAAAACATAAGTCTGTAAGACCTCATTCTCTGAGAAATATTTCTGAAACGATCTAGAGTTAAGTATCAAATCCTTCTCTTGTACAAACACTTTCTTGGCGATTGAAAGTTTAGTAGCCAGAGTAGCCTCATAATCAACATCCTGCACGGGTCCAAGCTCAAACATGTTAATACAATGGCTGGATCAACAACAGAATCTTATTTCTAATCAAAACAAAGTTTATGGAACTTTTTTTCTCTTTTTGTTTAGAAAGACAAAAATATTTCTTGTCAAAATGATGTTTGGAACAGCCTAACTTGAGCACTTGTTCCTTCCCGTCCAAGAATTCTAATAAGGGATGTAAAATGGAGTTTAAGTAATAAAAATAACATGTTTTGGCTTGTTGATCTCATGCCTTTACAACGAGCTAAAGCACTGCAAAACTGATCCTGCGGCGTCCATAGAGCTAGCTTAGAACATCATGGTTCACTTTTTTGCAATTTTTCTTATACCATTTTCTTAATTGGGTCACAACACATCATTAAAAACAACAGAGATGAACATCAGAAATGTGTTTCTTCATGAAGTTGAAGAATCACTAAAAATAACTACCTTTCCATCCAGCTGCTCTCTAGCTTCCTGAATTTCTTTCTGCCAAAAAACAGAAGGAAAGTAAGGGTGTTTACAACAAAAAGTAATGAATAAAACTTTAGTTGAAAAGATAAGAAATAGTTTGCCAGAAATTGCCAGCATATAATAAAGAAAATGTCTTCTAGTATCATGTTGGATAGAATTAAATGAAAAGCCAATGAAACCACCTTGATAGTCTCTGGTAGGTTTTCTGAAAGTGCCTCTACTCTCAGGTATAGTGGATGCAATGCAAACACAGATAGTGAGCTGCATGACCAAGAAAACAAGGCAAGAGAAAACTTTAAATGAGCTTGCCAATCGAATCCTTGTTTGCTTCAATAATTAAGATAAAATAAAAATTGCATGGAATTTTTACTGGGACACCTTGAAATTTTAGAGAGACTCGAGCCTGCTTTCTTAACCAAGTGATTATTAAAGACATTTCTATCTTTGGAAAAATCAACTTAACAATGCCTTAATACAAACTATAGAGTCCCCTATAAAACTAAATTATATGTTCTATAAATGATAGTTTTGTTGCCTACCTGTATGGATATGAATCCCACCACATGCCATGCACAGATGTGTCATTGATCGGTAGAAGCTGGACTAAATGGAATCCTGACAGTACTGCCCAATCAACAAGAAGCTTCAAGTCAAGAAATTCACCAACCCCCAGATCAGCTTCTGATCTAACAGAAAACATTGGTAATGCAACACCAGCACCCCTCCAAGGCATTTCCTATTAAGAAAAAATTGATGAATCATGATCACAATTAAAAAGTACCTTGCAACACAACATATGCTGACCTATAAGTGAATCTTTGTAGCTTACTCGCATCATGCCATCTGAGAGGAAAATATATCTTGGCAGAACTTTAGAAGAGTCAATAGAAAGGTCACGATGTGCACCAGTTTCCAAAGAAAAGTTTCCTCCCTTTCCGTATTTGCAGTATTTATACGTAAACAACCATTAAGGAAGACAGACAGAGACACGCGCATGAGGAGGGGGGGGAGAGTATGTAAGAATAACCAAATAATTCATGAAACATCTAACTGTTTGAGGGAAATACTTCAAAAGGATATTTTATTGGAAAATCACCCTTCTGCATCAAAGCATCTGCCTGCCAAACTGAGTCACCAGCATAGTTAAGTTTAAGTCCATCCTGAACTTTCCACTGCCCTAACTTTGCAGTGCTGCCAATTACGTATACCTGGACATATCATACTTCATAAATAGGTGCAATGCTGATAAGATCGTGCATAACTTTGCTTGCATATAAATGTGGGCAGCTCAATAGGGAGACAGAGAATTTACTGATGTCTCTTCTTCTACATTTGGGCAGCAAATTTTGAAATGGACAACGACTGCATCTACTGTAGTTCAGAGATCACAAAGGAAAAAGGTTAGCAAGCAGAAATCAGGCACAAACATTAACAAGAATGATGAGTGAATAATAAATAAGCCTATACAACTACCTTCCTTGTCTAACTTATTCTGAATCCCAGGGGGTCTCTCTATGTTCAAACCCCAACTTCGACGAAAGATGACATCTTTGAAGGCACTTCTGAAAGGGATGGCATCACCACCAGCCTGTATTCCATGAAAAGGAACGTTTACATCATCAAAGTTACATGTAAAGAAACCAACAATTTTATTTTATTAAGAAATTCTTCACTCCTCTAATCAACGAATCATTATGAAGCCAATATAATCCTAACTATGAAGAAGCAATTGTTGTTATTAGACTTCTTCAATCTAAAAGAAATCTGTTGGGATATATGTCAGAATAATGCCTTTACATACATTTCCAGAATAATGGGAACAGAAAGAATCCTTTAAAAAAAAAATTTGCAAGTTGAATATGGGAAACACCAATTCGCAAAGCATGAAAAGGAATGGAAGAATGGAGCGCAAAGCGTCACCTGCCAAAGATCATGAAGCTCCACATGCTCTCCACCATTTATCCCCTTGGGCAATACTAGTTTACGCTTCTTTCCCATCTCCCATCTCAACACACTCTTCTTATCATCCACCACATAGTAACTATACTCACCACTGAATTCACTTGGTACTGAAATACTTCCACTCCATATGAGCTCCTCACCTTGATGCACAGGGCTCAATAACAAGCCTTTCTTCACATCCCATGAACCCAGGACTGGTTCAGATCCACACACAAGCAGGCTCTGACCCCATTGAGTATAATATGGTAATCTAAAACTCACATTCACCGACTTCGCTGTCTTGGTCCCAGAAAACAATCCCAAATTCGCCATTTCTTTCAGAGACAAATCAGACCCTGATAATAGTTCTTGAAACCAATTTGCATTCTGTTAGTATCTACTTAAAAAAGTAAAATCTTGCAAAACTAAGTGAAAAACATTAGCATAACTAAAACAATCCAAAAGGCTAAACATTAAGAACTTGAAGAATTGATTCAAAATTCTACATTTTGACCAAAAACAGCAAGTGCCAGATCAAAATTACAAGTGATTAACTTGAAAAGAAGAAAAGACTGAATTTTTAACCGAAATATGAGCAGCAATCACCTTAACTTCAACCAAAACAGGCTGGTTTCCACGTTTTGTTCAAGAGTAATAAACCGCTGTGCCCCTTATAGATACATACAGAGGAATCTAACAGTGAGATTTGTTTGGTTCCAATGGAACAAAAAGAGAGGTGAAAGATTACTTTGCAGATTGGGAAATGGATATCACTTTCTCAATGCAAAGATATTTTTATTGATTCTTTATTGGAAAGAAATATGCAAGTTGCTGTGCTCTGATATTTTTCTCTGTGAATAGGAAAAAGACAAGAAGAGTGTGTGTCTTTTAGCTGGTTAGAGAGATGGAAATTCAGAGCTCTTTTCACGGGAAAATCACACACACTCTTACGTGTCATGACTCGGAGAGAGAGAAATGGAAATTCAAAGCTTCTCCCAACTTTGTGCCCCTTGTTTCTGGATCCACCCCCATTTATTAACAAACTTCCGTGTGTCTGAATATATATATAGACACACGTGCTGTTTTCAACAAAAGCAAAATGAATCTGTTTTTACTTTCTAGTAGATGCCTGACATGAATGCTTCTCTTTTCTTAATATGCATGTTATCATAGTTATATAGCTCAATGAATTGATCCGGAACATGATTGATTCAGGGTTAGACTAGTTTGGGTTGCAAAAAAAATAAAAGAAGGAATTAACTTGGTTTTATCCTATTAAAAATTTAGTTTGGATGATGATCCCCACAAAAAAATATGTTAATTATTTTAAAATATATATTTTTAAAAAATAATTCTCATCACAATATCAAACCAAACAGGCTCTAAATAATTAAAAATTGACCTCATCTTCAACCTCTCTTTTTTAATATTTAGAGTCCATTTATATGTTTATTTGAAATTTAAATTTAATTAATAGTATTTTATATTGAATTTAATTGATAAATAAGTTGAATTTACATATTTAAAAAAATTTAAATAAAAAATTTATTTTTGTTTTGTTTTTAAAGAATAAAAAATGTTATTTCATTTTATTTTTTAAAAGACTTTAAAAAAATACTATAAGAGTATTTTTTAAAAAATTAATTTTAATATTAAAAATTTCCTATTAAAAATTTTATTTTAAATAAGATGAGATAACCTTAAATTATTTTTATAAAAAATTAAAATCTATTCAAAATTCAATTCTTAATAATAAGAAAGAGAATTTCCAACTTGAGATGGACCAAATAACAATGATTAAGAACAGGAGAATAAAGCGCAGAGGCTATTGTTTTTCAACTTTTTTGTGTTGTCTCATGCCATATCACAAGTATGTTTTTCTTGTCTCTTCCTCCAAGATTTTTTTCAGCGGAAAGAAAACAAAATCTCTCATTTTTAAAATCGAAATAGGATTGAACCGAATGAAAAAATTAAACCGATTCATTTGGTTCGGTTCAATTCAGTCTTACATTTATTAAAACCGAATAAATCTAATTTAAATCAATGGCCTCTAATTTGACTGTTTTTTATAGGGTTAATTTAATAAGCATTTAATTTATTATATCTGGGTCGATTTAGTGATGGGTTTTTTTTTTAGTTTTGAAAATTTAAAACTAAAATTGAATTGAACTAATTTTTAAAAAATTAAATATCCTGACCGGAATTATTTAACAAAATGAAAAACATTCCAATTAAATTTGCGTCGATTTTTATAAATATCCCAGATAATATTGCTGATTTGCTCACCCATATATTTTTAATAATATCTCAAAACACAAAGCATATATTTTGCTCGGCTAGACAAAGCTAGCTCGCTCACTCACTCATGATAAGGGAAGTGGATAGAAAATCTGCCACCACATACAGAATTTAGCAAGAAAGCCGAGCGATTCACAGAGTACTGAGATGAGATATCTATAAAAATGTTTTACTTTTTACCGCGATAACCAGATCAATTTTTTAAAAAAAATATATAAAAAAAAATTATAAATATTGTTAGTGTTTCTTTTTTTTAGCAAAAAAAAATAAAAAAAACCTTGTAAAAATTATCTCAATATAATTTAATTGACTTTACGAGTTCATAAGCAACATGGAACTCCCTGTAAAAATATAGTTTAATTTTTAAAAAATTCAAGATTAAAGGACTCGTGACTTGAATCATGAAACAACATATTGAAACTAACTTTGATCAACTTATATTAACAACATATTGAACTAACTTTGATCAACTCAAATTAACAAGTCAAATTCATAACTTGGGTTATGAGATCATAATAATTATATATAAAAAGCAAATCAAAACAAAATATAAAGTATAATTATTAATCAACTCAATGTTGAAGAATGAAATTAAAAAAAAAAAAAAACTAAAAAAACAATCTTAGTTAACTTATCAAACTCACAACTCGAGTCATGAAACCAGGTTAAACTCATAAAAAGTAAATCATAAATTTTAATCCTCAATCAGTTCGAATATTGAATTATGAGATTAAAAAGAAAAATCAATTAAAAAGGATCATAAAAATTACTTAGATAAATTCATCAAAATCATGACTAGGCTCATGAGACCGAAATAATCTCATAAAAAAATAAAAATAAAAATAAAAATAATTTGAAATTTAACCTGGGTTAACATGTCAAGTCTTCAACTTTAGTCATAAAAATAAAATAACCTTATAAAAAAACAAATCAAAACAAATTATTAAGCTTAATTCTTAATCGACATTGTCTGCTTGAATATTGAACGGTAAAATTTGTAAAAAAATTAATTAAAAATGACAAAAAACAAATCAAGACAACTCAAGTTATAAGATCAAAATAATCTAATAAAAAACAAATCAGAATAAATCACGAAGTCTAATTCTCAATCAAACACAATATTAAATAATAAAATTAAAAAAAAAAAAACTAAGTCAACCGAGTTAACCCGCAAAACCCGCGACTTGGGACACAAGTTGAGGAACTTGATAAGAAATAAATTCAATATTAAAGGACTCATGACTTGAATCATGAAACCAAAATAACTTCTTGGAAAAAATTAAAAAAACAACTTATTTAACAAAAATTAAAATGTCAAACCCCGTTATCTTAATCATGAGACTAAGATATCCTTATATAAAACAAATCAACGTAAAGCTCAATTTTCAATCAACCCAATATTGAATGATCAAATTTAAAAAAAAAAATACATAAAAAATAACTTGAATCAATTCAAATTAACTCATTAAACAATTAAAATAATATAAAAAACAAATCACGAAGTTTTATTTATAATCAATTTAATATCAGATAATAAAATTAAAATATATATATATATATATAATTAAAAAAAATACAAGTCAATTAGATTGACTCAACAAACCTACCTTCATACAAGTAACCAAATAAGAAATAAATCTAATATTAAACCATAAAATTATTTTTAAAAAATTTTAAAAAAAAAAAAAAAAAAAAGGAAGCATTATTCATTATAGGGGTACGATAAAAACCTTCTTTTAGTTTTTTTTACGTACAAAGCACAAGGTTTTTTTTTTACGTACAAAGCAGAGTGATGTAACCCGGTATAGTCTCACAAACTGATATAGAATACTCATGACTTAGTTCGACGTGAATAAAGTTTTAATTTGAATAAAAAAAACATTAATTCATTTAAACTCAGTTAACCTATCTAATTCAATCTATACTTAATTGGGTCAACAACAATAATTTAAATACATAAATAAATAAAACAATTCTATTTTAATAAAAATAGTAATCCAATAACTTTTTCAATTAAAAATATATTAACATTATATTTTATATTTTTTTTAATATGAGCATCAAATTAATACTTAAAAAACAAATCGAACCAAAAACCTAACTCTCTAAACCTGCCTTTTGCGAGTCATACTCCAGGTCACAGTTTTAATTTATTTTTCCTTTGAAGACTCAACCTATCAATAACCAAACAATGCTTAGCTCGATGATACACACCTAACAGTGGTGCAGGGTTAGGGTTTGAGACTGCTCTTACGATGGAACCCGAACAACAATAATATTAATAAAAGCTTGCTGACCAAAGTGCTCATCTGACCTGTAACGTTAATACGAGATCAAGATTGAACCGTATCCACCCAATATTCAACCACCATATACGCTATAAAGCTAGATGAGTTCAACAGCTAGACTGAATGAGAATGCGGGACACCTGGGATCAAAAATCATACCTGATTGACTTAGCAGGGATGAGATACAAAATGGTAATTTGATACACTTGTTCTCTTCTTCTTTTTTTGGCTTTTTTTTCTCCTTACATTTCTGCAGAAGAGAATACACAAACAGCAGCAATGCAATCAAAGGCCTGCCACCTCTGTGACTTTGACCTCAAAATGCATCTGCATGCTGAACTTTTAATCAAATATTTACACGCACGAAAAAAAAGAAAAAAAGAAAGACATATATCCACTAGGATGGGAGGCAAGCCCTTTGCGTTGCTCCCACTTAAACTCCTCCGGTTTGTTCGATTTGTCTGAATTGAATGCTGAATCCCAGAGCAGTGATTTTAACTAGAAAATAGATTGTTCCCCTTTTCTTTTGTTATAGTTGTAATACAACAGCAATTAGGGATAGTACCCATTGAACAGTGAGAAGACCTGCAGAAGCTGCAAAAGTAGATATATTTAGTCCATGGCATTCATGGGAATATAAACATTTACATAATATGGTCCAACAGTTCCAACTCATCGGTGCATGATAGATTCGTAAAGAGTGATTTCCATTGTCCAGTCTGAGGAAAAAGATGATTTTAGAAAACATATGTCACACACTCAAGCTTGAGAAAAATGCATACCAAGTAAAAAAATATAACAAAATAGAATCAGTATATCAAGCAATCAACCCACAACATTTCATAAACAATTTGCAGAGAAAGAACCAGAATGAATGATGAGGATGAGCAGCCAGCAAAGAATAATTCATCATCGCATTTACAAAGAAAAGAGTGTTAGATTTGTATGTGATGTGAAGCACTTGGTAAAGATTATTAAATCTACTCACATGAAGACAGCGATGGTGAAGGTGAAAATGACAGCATTGTGTCAGAATGCTCATCAGATTTACCCCTTGATGGTGGCGGAGCATGGGCAAAAACTACATTTGGCAAAGGACTAGATGCAGGAATTGATTGGGAAATCGGTGAAGGTGCTGGTGATACTTCCGGTCGATCATTGTCGGGTTGAGGCAAGGCAGCAAAGTGAGGAGGACTGCTAGGTGCTACTGAAGGGGCTAAATGAGACCTCTTTCCACCATTCCCTGTAAACCTTCTTTTGCGCCCAAATTGACAACCAGGAGGATTTGCTTCATGGTTGTTATGAGGTGCAGACGAACTTTTCAATGGGGCAGGTGAATCGTCAACAGGTGCAGGTGCACTTCTCTTAGGTGGAGGTATAGGTGAAATTGCAGGAGCATGGGCATCATGGTGGTGGTGGTGGTGTTGGTGGTGGTGGTGGTGGTGGTGGTGTTGGTGATGGTGGTGAGGAAGAGAAGTAGGAGAAGGTGAAGGGGCACTGCCTTCACCACCATGGAGTGAATGTTGCAATATAGATGATAGACGAACTTGCTTCACTCTACCAAAAATAGTGTTATTCAGGCCAAGATTCTTAGAATTACCCCTGATAGTTTGAGCCAGTTGCTTTAACCTGGGGGTATTCCCAATTACCAGCAGAACTGATGATTTAACAGTGGTAGGGGGAGACACCGTTGAACCTTGTGAATTCCATAATTCTATATACAAGTTCTGCATCCACAAAAGAAACCATCAGATTCTGCATAGCAAACACTAGAGTGGTAAATGAATAAATTCTCTTGAGAAACTGATAGGCATGTCTCTATTTGGGTAATCATAGACTAAAATCTTTGATGAATGAAAAGTTATTACACGCATTAGTTTTTTTCTCCCTGTCAGAAAAGAAGAGTCTAGTTATAGAAACAAAACCCTTCCTTTACATATATCTAACAAGTCACTTTTTACACAATTTCAAAGGTCCCACTCCCAATACACAATCACCCCACACTACAATCTCAAACACATTCAAAAGTTGGAATACTGAACCACTGCAGTAAAGCAAAACCTCACATGCATGTATAGATACAAATAGATGTTACATAAACTGCAAAACAGGTCATGTTTTAAAAGAGAAGGGGCAAATTATTGTCAAACCTCAATGGGCGTTAGATGCAGTCCTGCCTTCAGTTGACTTTTCAGCTCTGCAAATTTTTCCCGTATTTGAAGAATAGAGAAGTTCAAGGTGAAGTTGAATGGTATTTGCACTTTCTGCAAAAGAAATGCTCTCTGTGGTGGAATAATTGTAATTCCACCGGGAAATTTAAGTACCTCAAAAGAGGATGCATCTCCAAACAAGGACTTAGTAAGTTCGAGAGATGAATCGTTTACAACCAAAGACACAAAAGAGCCCCTGATTAGACTTTGATCAGTTGATGATATTTTTGAATCATTTTCTAGTGGATCAACCCCAAACACAACCTTTGTTCTGTTTGATCCAGCCAAGGGTTCTAGAGACAGGATAACCACCTGTTTGAACATATAAATTTGAATCAAAATTGAGGAAGTACGAATTAAATAATATAAGACTAATGGAACAAGTGAATACCTTGGTATTAGGAACTCTCATCTCATCAAAAATATCATCCCGGAGCTTCAATATATTGTCCTCCAGCAAGAAAACTGGCTTTTTGACTAGGAAACTTGCTACTATATCATGATCTGAATACACGAAAATTGAACACATTGATTCCAACGATTGAAAGAGTGAGTTTCATGATTTGAACCCATGAAATAATTAGAAAAAAGGACTTAGGCAATGATATGCATATCAAATAAGCAGCGTTTACTGAATGCAACCACATAACAAATAGCATGAAAGGCACATTTTCATTTGCCCTTTTCTTTTTCAGCTTTAAAACCAACCATTTTCTCTTATCTTCTATTTTCTTAGCTATTCTTTTCTTTTGGAGAAATAATCCACTCACTGTAAGACACTAGCAGCATAGCATAAGCATCCAGAGATATCTACAAATCCGTTGATGTTTATCTCACAACGGAATCCAAAAACACATGCTGCGTTGATGAAACAAACCTAAACACCTGTAATTACCAGGTGATAGTTTCACTCATATCATTTCCGCTTATATTTTCCAATACATTTAATTAGACGTATCAATTTCAAAAGGTATGGCACCATAGGACTGAAGGTGATTCCTAATTTAAAATAAAAAATGCATGAACACTACATGTATGCTTTTTCAGCATCCATTTCCAAGATCAGTCATGAAGAACACCAATGGTAACTAAATTAAAGTCACAAATTCAGTTCAAATTATCCACAAGCTGAACTAAGCTTAATAACACTTCTTTCATAATTAATTGGGACTGTTAGCCATACAAAATCATTACTTATTATAGACCTCAGCACTAAATCACTTGCAGCATCTAACAAAACCAGCCATACATGACTAAAGTATAAGCCTGACATTTATGAAACAATGATACTGTTGCAGACTCCAACACCGTATTAAATCTTCAATCCAAATATCTACACTACTGAGTGAAGAGGTAGTAGTGGAGAGGCTAACACATTTGAAGCTTGTAAATTCATACTCAGTACATATTCATTATGGGACTAGTCAACAGCACAAGTGTGCTACTCAGGAGAGACAAATTGCAACAACGAATTATTCAAAACAAAGAAAAAGCTTTAGCAAGAACATAGTGGCTTCTCTATCATTACACAGCACATATGCGGCATACAAAGTCCAGTTTTTGTAATATGAACAAATACTCAATTAGTTTCAGGAGGCCCATAATGGAGCAATTATTTTGTGCAATCAATGTTTCTTGTTTTGCATAAAGCATAGGTTGTATTTAACAAACAATACAACATATCCTGACCGTCTATATTTCAGTCTTAAACAATCCATGTTTCAGAAACCCATGTCTCAAAGCATAGGTCTATTCCTCAAAAGACCAGACCTTTACCGAAATTAGAGATGCAAAAGACCACCACCTTAATATAGAAATTCTAATACCCAAATTCTTCCATCAGTTGTATTCCTAGCTTGAACAAATCTAAAAAATCAAAGTTGTCAAACCACAATAAGATTTTCAAGCTACAGACACTTAATCGGTAAATACCATATAGTCTTACCTTGTTTCACAGTATTCTCAATCAATTTCTTTCCATACATTTTCTCACCAACCCAATACCCACCAACAGATCATAACCACTTAAGAAACCCTAAATTCAAGCAACCCCATAAAAAAGGCAAAATAATAAATTCTACGTTCCTTTTTTTTCTCACATTATCAACCAAACACTACTTAACAACCTCGGCCAGCAAAAACCCACGAATTCAATACAAATAAAAATAATAATAATCCAGATCTATCCACGGTTCAAAATGCCAAGCACCCACGAATTCAAAAGCCCAGAAAAATAAAAGTAAATAAAATAAAAACCCTACCTTTAATCCTGTAATCTAGATCCAGATCCCCCTGATCTGCAAAATGTAGAAAAGGAGGCAACCAAAAAACAGCAGAAAGAAAAACAGCAACAGATAATAAAAGTACAAAAACACATCTAAACCCGATAAACCTAGTAGCAGCAAAATTCCCTTTACATCCAAAACAATAAAATCCCCTCTCTACATTTTGCTCTCCATTCTCACCACTTGTACCTATCCCTTGTTCCTCTTCACTTCCATTAACACTATTTCCCACTTTCCCCATAATGTAGCCAATGTTACAACACAAAAGAACCCCTCCCCCCCTCGAAACTATGGTCCTTGTTCTCCTTCATGGTGAAAATGGACTTGGCTTGTTTGGTGGTGAATTGGGTCTTGGTTTGTTGAACCCATTTTTTGTTTTGGAGTTAGAAAGTGAAAGAACAACAACAAGAAGAGGAGGAAGAGGAAGGGAAATAGAGAGTACTAGAAGATGGGAATTTTATTAGTGAAGATGTATTGTAAGAGAAGAGGAGAGAAGCACCCTTTTGCTTATAGTACTGGTAGATATATTTTTTTTATAATATTATTTTTGTAGTTTGAATTTGTTTATATGTAGTGGTAATGGTGGAGTAATAGTTAGGGTTTCAAGTTGGAGAGAGAGAGAGTGTGTGTGGAGTAACCACCTGTAAATGACAAGGATGGTCTTTTTAGGTTAAAAGAGATGGCGGTGGTTTATCTGTTTTTTTTTTTTTTTCAAATTTATTTTCAATTTTTTTAGATTATATTTTAAATTATAATGCAATTTCGATTTTCAATATTGAGAAGCTTGGAGTTTGGACATATTTGGCAGGATTTAGATAAATTGATCACATAATCGATGAGAATTGTTATGCTTAGGGTTTTTATTTCTTTCATGGATTGGGGTTTAAAATTTTAAGTTGTTGTGAATAATGAGATCTTATATAATAATATAGATGGTTTGAGTTTCATGGTTGAAATTAGTTTTAGTATGGGAAATTAATTTCAAAAAATTGACTGTCATAAAACCAAATTTAATTAATTGTGCCTATATGATAGTTTGAAGATCACAAATAAAAAAGTGAACTTCAAGTATTTTTTAAAAAATTATAAGTGTTTTGTAATATGGTGTAAGGTTTTTGTCAATTAAAAGTGTGTTAAAATAAATTTCTTATAATTTATATATATTAAAATAATATTTTTGATAATTTATTTTTATTTTTATTTTTTATTGTCAATGCTTCAAAGTTACTCAAAAGCATCTAAAAAAATTATTTAATGATTTTTAGATGAATAACAGTTTAAAAAGTATATAGGTCTTGTTTATTTTTATATTTTAAAAATGTTTTTGAAAAAAAATTAAAATTTTTTATTTTTTTATTTGCTTTAAATTAATATTTTTTTAGTGTTTTCAAATCATTTTAATGTGTTGATATTAAAAATAAATTTTTTTTAAAAAAAAACATAATTTTAATGCATTTCTGAATAAAAAATAATTTGAAAAACAACCACAATCGTATTCCCAAACATAAAATAATTGTATTTATTATATATAAAAAATATAATAAAAAAGTATTTTTGAATAAATTTACATGTCAATAATAATAAGTTCAATTTTTGAAAAAAAAATTAAAGATACACTTCATATATATGGGAAACATTAAAAAAAAAATTAAAATATTAATCCAAAAATTTAAATTAAAAAAAAAAGTTCATTGTCTTCGGTGATGAAATTTAAAAATTGTGAAATGCTAGCATTTTAACAGTACTTAAACAGGATTTAAAAAATTGTTAGTGCAGACTTTATTATTATTATTATTATTATTTGAATGTATATAAGAAAAAAAAAGGGTAGGGACCACGGGGAGTAGTGAGTGTTGATGGAAATAGATAGGGCACCACCACCACCTGCGCCCAAATGCGTGGCATTTATATGTGAGGAGACACTGCCTTAGTGGAGACTCCGCTGGAAAACCATTTTTGACTCTCCTTAGTCAAATAATATTTACTGCATAATACTGTTACATCTTGTAGTGTAGCGTAAGCCATCACACTGCTCCTTTTGAAAAATCATTAGTGGAGTGGTGGTGGTGAAGACAGACAGCTTCCTACGTTTCAAATAATCCCGTTGCAGTTTAAAGTGAGTTTTTGAGTTTGGATTTAAAAATTCAAATTTTTTTTTATATTTTTAAATTATTTTGATATAGTTATAACTGATTTATAAAAAATAAAAAATATTATTTTAATATATTTTAGTGTAAAAAATATTTTGAACCGTAATTGCTACCATACTCCCAAAGTCCCAATCAAGTTTCAGTTTATAGACAGACAAGATTAGCTCAAAAAGTATATTTTAAATAAATCAAAATAATATTATTTAAAAAAAAATAAACGAGTTTTTTTTCAATGATTTAACAGGGTCATTGATTGACCTATCTAGTCGATGAGATCAACTTTAAAGTTGATGTATTTCAGAGCAAAAAATATATTGAATTACAACTGATATCACTTTTTCAAACACCTCTTTTATTAAACATGATTTAATTTTGACTTTACGTAAAATTCGGTTTATGAGCAAATAAGATTAACTCGAAAGATATGTTTTAAAAAATCAAAACAATATTATTTAAAAAACATAAAAAAAATCAACAAGTTTCTTACTGTAATTTAATAGAGTAGTAGATTAACCTATTTGATAAATGAGATCAATTTTAAGGTTGATAGTTTTAGAACCAATCCAAGTCAACCTATCAACTAGAATTGTGGGTTATCCCATTAAAAGAGTGTTTGATGTTGAGGTTAGATATGTTTTTCATTAAAATTTAAATAATTATTTTGATATTTTTGTGTTTTTAAATTGTTTTGATGCATTGATATAAAAAAATATTATTTTAATAAATTTATAAAAATAAATATTTTAAAAACAATATCTATGACATTTACAAACACCTCCTGAGATTCTCCATTAACCAAAAATAAAAGAGAAAAAAGTTGGAAACTTGGAATGTGATTAGCTGGTTGGAGACCAGGTTAGAGGATTTACGTAGCTGTGACTAACATGTGCCTCAAGGCCATACCTTGATTTAAATAACTGGCATGTCTCTCTCACATTAATCTATTCCCATAATTAAAGCAAATATAGTCTTAATTTGTAATTTAACATTGCTAATAAATCATTCCATTCATGTTTATTAAAGTGTACTTTACAGATATTAGAAAAAACCCTTTTATGAAAGTGATTTAAGAACGCAATAATAGTCGAGAATGATATAATTAATTAATAAGCAAGGGTTTCTTAAGTGTTAGTGGATTGGAGAGTTGTATTTGCCCGTAAAGGTTTTGACTTGAGATTTAGAAATTGTTAAATGTTTTGTTGTGGCGGGCTCCGCAATAAATGGAGTGAATTTTTCATGTCGTGAACGTGTGAATATTAATCGGTTTGTCTTACAGTCTATTTGAGAAATATTGCTGTTGTTAGTTTTTAAAATATTTTTTATTTTGTAAATATATTAAAATAATATTTTTTTTATTTTTAAAAAATTATTTTTGATATTGGTATATTAAAATAATTTAAAAATATATTAATTTGAAATAAAAAAATTTAATTTTTTTAAATATATTTTTAAAAACATATTGTGTTACTAATTTGACCGGAAAAAATTTGGGTCATGAGAATAATTATTGGGTTTTTAGGATTGTGGTGTATAATTCTTTCTAAATAATTTTAATTCAAAAATATATTATAATATTTTATATTAATTTACATAATACATTAAAAAAATCAATTTAAAGCTGCGTCAAACACCCTCAAGGTTAACATGTGAATCATCAAGTCAATTTAGATTATTATTTTTACTTTTATCAAAATATCTTGATTTTTTTTTTTAAATAGCCTCGTCTCAGACAGATTTAAAGTGGGTTTGATCACCCAATTACCCATATTTCACCAGGATAATGTAAAAAGTTATTAGAATTGAAACTTTACAACGTCATGCTCTAAACTAGGTGATTTATTGGATCAACTCGTCATTTAAAACCAAATTTAATAACCATGAACGAGAGTCTATCATCTAGTATGAAATATTTTTTAAATTTCATAAAGAAAATTATTTCTTAATCATGTTAAATTCTATTATATTAAACCATGTTTGTTTTTGTGTTTTAAATATATTTAAAAAAATTTTAATTTTTTTTGCTTTAAATTAATATATTTTTAAATTATTTTGATGTGTTAATATTAAAAATATTTAAATATATATATATATATATATTATTTTAATATTTTTTAAAATAAAACTTATTTTAAAAAATAACTACTATCACATTTATAAACATATTTTTCCTCTTAAATGTTTAGTCACGATGATGACTGATGACATAAGATGATATTGACTCAGGATTGTCGGCAAAGGATCTTGATGTCCTCTCATCTAATGGCTGCCATTTTATTAGAACCACCTTAGAATTTTGAAATTTGAATAATGTTAAAGATGCTTTAACTATTATTCCTGTAGCTGTTATTTTTTTTTTAAATGCTTGAAAATATATTTAAAAACTTTATTATTATTTTTCTAAAAACATAAAAATATAAATTATCTTAAAGTAATTTAAAAAAAAAAAACAGTTTTGAAACGTAAAAAATATAGGAATGTTTTTCTTTTTTCTTGCTGAAAACCCTATCCTATGATTCTCCTTGGACAAAGAATGCTCGAGCACTATCCAAAAGGTTGCAGGAAAATTCAAAACAGAACGTAGTGTCCAAGATGAGGATGTCCAGAAATTCAAACCAAGAAGAAGATACAGACAAAAACTGCGCTGTCCAAAATTCCAAGAAACAGGAATGCGTATATTCAGCCTCCTGGTTTATTAAATCAGCTAGCTGTAATGTTTCCAAGAGACAGGAGACTGGCTTCACAGTGACGTTCTTCTGTTTTTCAAATTTCCTGAATTCATAGCTTGGAGTTATTCGATTTTTTCTTATGAAATATTCATTGATTAGATATTTAGAATGTGTTTGGCATCATGGATTGGATTGAATAATATGTGTTTTATCCTGTGACCGATGCACGTATCCCAACATCAAAATAAGATTAAATGGATTTCTGTAGAAATTTTATTTTAGTTCTTTATTTTTTTTAATAATCTATTTTAGCGCTTATATTTGATTTTTATGATATTTTACTCGTTACTGAAAATCTATTTGATCCTCTAATTTTATGGCATGTACAATCTAGTTTTTAAATCGTGAGGTTTTTGCAATTAAGCTCCTACAAGGAGATATTACTTTTAATGAAACTGATCAAATTTTAGATTCTAGTATACTAAACAAGTGACAAATAAATAATAAATATTGTAAAAAATTAAAAATAATAATATTGGATGAGCTTGTTTTACCATGACAGGATAAGAATTTTATCTTGGAACAACTTTTAACAAAACAAAAATGATGTTATAATTTATTTTGTCAGGTTTTATATTATCATATCCTAACCATCAAACACAATCTTATAAAAACTTTAAAAAATTATTAAAAAACACGTGTTTATAATTTATTTTTAAATATATTTTTTATTTGAAAATATATTAATATAATATTTTTTTATAAAAATAAATCATTTTTTAACAGAAATACAATCCAACCACGTTGTAAAATAAATTTTAAAGCTTAATTTTAAGGATTCTCTAACAAATGTTATAAGAGTGGACGTTAACTGTATATATTTATTGGAATTGTAGTTATTAGTATTTTCAAGCGAGCTTAGTGATAATTGCACTATAATTACCATTGAATAGTTCACAAATTACTCTAAAGTATTGCTAGAAATATCCACAAGTGTTATGTACCTTCGAGAAAAACGACTTTGATCTTTGATGGACCTAAGTAGCATATGAAATGTACCTTTTACTGGAATTGTAGTTATTTGTTATTGTTGTGTTCAAATACACTCTCAAGAAAATTGTTGAAAGGGGCATAGTTATAGAATCTGGACTAGCCCAGCTGGTTGATTTGAAATTTAGCTAATTTGAGTTGAAAAAAATAAAATAAAATAAAAAAATTTGATTGACCTGATTAAATCTAAATTATTGGCTAACATGATAAAATCTCAAATTTTTATTAATTTATTGGTTTTTTTTAGAAAAATTAATCGAAACAATATCGTTGTTATTTAAAAAATAAATAAATTAGAAGACCATCTAGAGTTGATTCTCTTAAAACGTAACCCGAGCCTTCCTCTAGATGGGGTTTTATAGCCAAGGCAATGGGAGCTCAACTTTTAATATCTATTAGCCATGTGACCCGTACTTTATTGCTAGTCAAATATTTGTATTTTTAATAAAAAAAATTATACATGCAAGTTTTTTCAATGCATTTTTGTAGTTCAAAAAATTTAATAAATCAAAAAGTTTACACGGACATGTAATTAAATAAACTAAGAATTATGTGTGTTCATAAATAAATAATCATTAATGGCACTTAAAAACAAAACTTGAAAAACTGAGAAACATATGTAGATCAAGATATTTACTCTCGAAAAAACATGATATTAAATTAATTAAATAAAATAAAAGGAAAAAAAAAACATGTAAGGCCACACATATTAAAATATCACATGAAAACATATATATTTTTTATTTTAAAAAACATAGTTTATCTATACAAAAGATAAAAATAAAACCATGAATGAATCATAAAAACCTCTTCAAAAATTATACGCATAACCAAAAAATCAATATTATTTAAAAGAGACTCTCCAAACAAAATAAAAGAGAGAAGAGGATTAATGTAAATATAATTACGCCTTAAAAAAACATTAATTGAATTTTTTTTTTTTTAAAAAGGGGTCAGACGTTGCCGGGCTCGGAAAGCCAAGCTAGCCCGCTTGATCCATTTTAATTAGGGCCCACAAGCTACCCCACCAAGGCAGATCCGCACGACCGAGCCTTTTTTTTAATATACACTTGGAATGGATGAAATACCCCCTTTTTTTTAAAAAAAAAAGAAGAAGAAGATGATGTATCACCTGTTTTGTCCAGATTTCGGCCACTGTGGTAGCCGAAAAATCGGAGCCTATATTCTTTTAACTTGAAAAACTTTCTTTTAATCTTACACTTTTATAAGAATTTGAAATTAATTACTTTTTAAATAGGATTAAATTGCCAAAAAATGAAGTTTGAGCACCAAATTTAAAAAAAAAATACACTGTGGCCAAAGCACAATAAAAATCCCAAACATTTTAGAGTATAGTATAATATGTTAATCACGTCACATAAACCTTTTTCAACAAGATCATTAGGGGAAAAAAGGATCACTGTACCTGTAATTATCCTTTGTTTTACTCGTAAGCAAATAAAAGTTTTGTGGAGTTTGAAATATCCAGGGAGGGACGTGAGTGGTGGGGAAGCTTTCACTGTATTAGAAACCGAAAGGTACGCCCGGCAGCTGGTTACGGTGCCTTCCAATACAGGAATGACTAATGAACCACACGCACCGGTCACGGTGGATAGGTGGGTCTCACCGCCCCCACACGCACCCCCGTGATCGACGTGTATTTTGTGTGGCTCGTCGTTTTGTTGTGTCCTCCCTTGTGCTTTTAGACTTTTTTTAGCCGAAGGATAATCCAATACGAACACATTGACTTCATTTTATCAGTGATATCTTGACCATTGGATTTGAAAAGTAAATTTGTAAATATTGTAGTTACGTCTATTTTTTAAAATATATTTTATTTTTTAAAATATCCCTAAATACCAGCATTTTCAATTAGTGATTTCACTTTCCTCTTCCCTTTCATCACCCTCTATAATTGTGTCCTTGAATTTCGCAAGGTAGTACACGTGTAGTCCCGATCCCTAATACCTCACAAGCTTGTACTCTAAGACGTAGAGCTCCCATTTCGGTATAAATTACGATTTCATTTTCACGTGAATGGTACCGATGCCGTAGCAATACCTCACATTTGTTCATGCGATGTGATTCTTGTGATCTTCTTTATTAACCAGATACGTAAATACATGAGAGCAGCTTGAGAAGAATTGAAGGTTTAGTGATTTAAAAGTATTTTTTATTTTAAAAATATATTAAAATAATATATTTTTTAAAAATTATTTTAACAATTCAAAAATATTAAAAAATTATTTTTTAACAAAAAAAAAAATTTAAATTTTTTAAAAAACGCTTTGTAAATGTATTTATTAAAATTATGATGTTTCATTTTTTCTTTTCTTATTAGTGTTGATTTTCAAGTTTGGATGAGGTTTAGTCAAATTAATTAGTTATTGAAAATGTGATTGAATTAACCAAATATCTTGTTTAATGCAATTAAAAAATCAATTGAAGTATGATATTAAATTTTAAAAAACAATCATATGCTAGAGGTAGAATCTTGCCCAACAAACATGGGCCCATCTAAGATCCCATGAGTTGAATGGAAGTCGAGCAAAGAGTATTTTATTGTCATTAAAAAACAAAATCCTGACCGACAAGCGGTCAAGTTAGATTGTTTTGATGTTTCAGCAGCTAGGCGTTGAGTCTTTACTGTGGCGGAGACAACGAGCTGGCTACAGAAATGCCAAATAATAGACGATGACGAGATAAATAGAATTGGTGACGTGGAATGACGTTTTGCTCTGTGATTGTTCAATGGTCCTATGCTGTGGTTCGTTAATCGAGTTAGACTGATCGGGGGTAGATAATAATTGTTTTTTACAATATTTTTTATTTAAAAATATATTAAAATAATATTTTTAATTTTTTTTAATATCAGGATATTAAAAAAATATAAAAATACTAAAAAAATAAAAAATTTCAAATATTTAAAAAAATACTTTTAAAAAGCTAAAATAAATAGATTCTAGTGACATAGTGCTCAACAATAAAAAAAAAACAGTTAAGATTTTTCAAGCTTTAAAATTATAATTTCTATTATATATATATATATATTTAAAAAAATTAATCTTGTTAAGACTCCTTTAGATTTTACAAAGTTACAAGTTTATCCTCTAGTCACTTGATTTTTTCTTGTTCTATTTTGCTTTTCAAAATAATTATTTACTTGAAAATATATTAACATATATGTTTTTTTTTAATTTTACACATAAACATATCAAAATAATGAAAAATATTAATAAAAACATTGATTTAGTATTTTTTTAAGTTAAAAACACTCTTGAAAAATCCTAAAATAAAAGCACCCCCAAACACACTAAAGAATGTTTGAAATTATGGTGCAATGCTTTTTAGAATAGCTTTTTACTTGAAATATATATTTTTTTCACTGTTAATATTAACAAATTAAAATTATAAAAAAATATTAAAAAAATTAATTTAATAAATTTTTACACTATAAATATTTTTGAAAAGTTCCTACAGTGGGTTTAATAACTTAGGTAGCGTTTGGGAACGCGGTTTCAACCGCGTTCTCAAAAAATTCAAAAGTTTATTTTTTTTTTGCTAAAATTTAATATGGTTTATATTTTTTGGATTGTTTTGATGTGCTGTTATTAAAAATAATTTTTAAAAAATAAAAAAAATATTATTCATATGCATTTCAACACAAAAAATTATTTGAAAAGCTATCGTTATCACACCGCCAAACATGCTCTTAGTGTTAGGCTAGGCTCTCTAGTTTCTTTCCGGAGCCGAACCCACCTTCATAGCGCGGCCTAAAAGCCCAATACCATATCGGCGAACAGACCCAAAAAGAGAAGCAAAAGGCCCAATCACATCACTATAAAAACCAAGCAACAGACAACGTTCTACTTTCTCTCCCACTTCTAATTGCTCTCTTCAACCTTCACTTCTTCACCATCGTCAAAAGAAATCCAAACACTACACACTCACTCTCAAATCTCTCAATTTTTTCTTATCTCTCTTCGTGCTTTTTTTTTGGTTATTAATTTTCGATTTCACTTCAATAACAAATCAATCAGCATGGGCAAAAACGTGGTTTCTGATGAAGGTAAGGAAACTCGCTAGCTCTGCCCTGAAAACCCTAAACTGGCCGAAGTTTAGTTTTGTAATTTGCTAACTCATTTGCTGTTTTTGGTTTTGGTTTGGTGTGTTTTTGCAGACGAGGTGGAGTTCGAAGACGAAGAGAGAGAGCCTGTTGATGGAGATAGAATTGACCGCCGCCACCACGACGACGACGACGACGAGGATGGTTTGCACTTGCTTAACTTTTATGGTTTTTTTTTTCTTGGAGTTTTTCAGGTTTAATTCGAGTGGGTTTTTGTTAAGTTTTGGGTTACTGGGTTTTGGTTTTTGTTTATAGGGCTCTTTGCATGAGCTGTTTATGATGTTTATTTTGAGGGAAATTATTTTTTTGGGGAAAAATGGGTTTTTTGTTTTGGTTGGAAGGGAAGTGCTGAATTGTGTTTAGGAATGCGTGATTTAGTTTTGTGGTTTTTGCGCAGAAGAAGGGCAGGATGAATATGAGAAGGATGATTTTATAGTGGATGATGTTGAGGAAGAAGAGGAGGCGGATGAAGAAGAGGAGAGGGCAGATAGTGATGAAGAGAGGCACAAGAAGAAGAAGAAAAAGAAGAAAAGGTCTGTTTCTCTTTACTTTCATTGTGTTTCTGTAGTTTTTCTATGGTATATAGTTTTTTTTTTTTTTTTTTTTTTTATTTATTTATGATAGAATGATAGGAATTTTTATGACTGAGTGATGGACATGGACAATGGATTACGAGTTGTTTTATTGGCAATTGTGGTTTTAAAAAATGGGGCTATTGGTGTTAATGATGCTTGTTTCATGCCCTCAGAGAAGCTGAGGACGTCCTTGATGAAGATGATTACGAGCTCCTGCGGGACAACAATGTGTACCATCATCGGCCAAAGGTTGTGAGCTTTGTAATGTTTCTCGTCGATAATATTGCAGGTCAATTCTTGCACTGTTTGTATAGATGAATAGTTTGGCTTATTATTATGAGAGCTTTGCTTAAAAATTATGTCAGGATAGCAAAAAATTCAAGCGTTTGAAGAAAGCTCAAAGGGATTCAGATGAGGACCGATATGGGCTTTCTGATGACGAGTTTGATGGAAGCGGTAAAGGTGGGCGAACTGCTGAGGAGAAACTGAAGCGCAGCTTATTTGGTGATGATGAAGGCATGTGCATCCTGCTCCTGTTTTTCCAATTATGGTATTTTGTATACTAAATGCTTGACATAGTAATCTTGTCTTGCGTTACCACAGGTGTTCCACTTGAGGATATGCCTGAAGAGGAGGAGCAAGAAGAAGTGGAAGAGGATGCAGACATTGGTGATGAGGACGAGATGGCTGATTTTATTGTGGATGAAGATGACGAGGATGGAACTTTAGTGAGGTATGGCTTCCATTACCCGTGCAATTCGTGTGGTTTATGTTACCTTATAAGTGTCTTTTAATTATTTTGCTCATCATGTAGACGCAAGAAGCTAAAGAAAAAGAAATCTCGGCAGGCATCTGGAGCTTCATCTTCTGCTTTGCAAGAAGCTCAAGAAATATTTGGTGATGTTGATGAACTCATACAGATGCGCAAGCAAGGTTTAGAATCTAGTGAATGGAGAGAAAGGAGATTGGAAGATGAATTTGAACCAACTGTCATTTCTGAAAAATACATGACTGGGAAAGATGATCAGATTCGGATGATTGATATTCCAGAAAGAATGCAGGTTTTTTGACGTGTCTATTTGTGAGAAATTACTACTGTTTTGATTTCTCTCAGTTATCTTCATGCTGGCATCCGTTCTTCGCTCTTTTTATATTTATAGGTATCCGAGGAAAGCACTGGTCCTCCTCCATTGGATGATTTCAGCATACTGGAGGAGAGCAACTGGTTATATAGTCAGATTGCAAGCGGAACAGTACCTTTGTTTTCCAAGAATGGACTGTTTATAAACAAGGATGATGTTACCCGATTTTTGGAATTACATCACATTCAGAAGTTAGATGTTAGTATATATGTACATATATATATTTTTTTAATTTTCACATGTTATTTTTTGTTGTTTTGATCCAATTTCACCTTAGTTTATTGATGTTCCATTCTTGATTTTAGATACCATTCATTGCTATGTATCGGAAAGAGGAATGTTTAAGCCTGTTGAAAGATCCCGATCAACATGAAGACAATGAAAATTATGATGACACCGATAAAACTCCCACATTCAAGTGGCACAAGGTAAATAACTTGTCATGGGATAGACACCTTTGTTTAGCTCCAGAGTGAAGCTCACACATCAGGAGACAATAAAATTTTTAGGTTCTAAACATGCACACGGTTCCTTTTAGGTTCTTTGGGCCATCCAGGACTTGGACAGGAAGTGGCTACTTCTTCAGAAACGAAAGAGTGCCCTCAATTCATACTACAATAAGCGCTTTGAAGAAGAATCTCGACGGATATATGATGAAACAAGACTTAATTTAAATCAGCAGCTGTTTGAGTCAATTCTTAAATCACTGAAGACTGCTGAATCAGAAAGAGAGGTTGATGATGTCGATGCAAAATTTAACCTGCATTTTCCACCAGGTGAGGTTGGGGCTGATGAAGGACAGTTCAAGAGGCCCATGCGGAGATCACAATACAGTATCTGTAGTAAGGCTGGCCTATGGGAAGTTGCAAGCAAATTTGGTTACAGTGCCGAGCAACTGGGAATGCAGTTATCTTTATTAAAGATGGTGAGTTTGCATCGGCTAGTGATTGTTGTTGTTTTTATGGAAGCATAACTTTTATGTTTCATTTGATTTCAGGAGGACGAGTTGCAGGATGCCAAGGAAACACCAGAGGAGATGGCTTCGAATTTTACATGTGCAATGTTTGAGAGTCCCCAAACAGTTCTTAAAGGGGCTAGGCACATGGTATGAATCGATGCTCTTATTTTCCACATCTACAACTACAAAATGTTCTGCTGAATGATGCTTCATGAGGTCGAGTTTGAATATCCTTCAACCATTTTTTTGTGTATTCTTTCAGGCTGCAGTTGAGATAAGTTGTGAGCCCTGTGTCAGGAGATATGTCCGTTTCATTTTTATGGACAATGCTGTTGTGTCTACAAGTCCAACAGCAGATGGGAATGCTGCTATTGATTCCTTCCATCAGTTTGCGAGTGTCAAGTGGTTGCGTGAAAAGCCAATCAAGATGTTTGAGGATGCACAATGGCTCCTTATCCAAAAGGCTGAAGAGGAGAAACTTCTTCAAGTCACTGTTAAGCTTCCACAAAAAGTTATGGATCAATTGATTGAGGACTGTAATGGTCGCTACTTGAGTGTTGGTGTCAGTAAATATGCTCAACTGTGGAATGAGCAAAGGAGTTTGATACTGAAGGATGCACTCTTTGGTTTTTTGTTACCTTCAATGGAGAAAGAGGCTAGATCCTTGTTGACTAGCAGAGCTAAAAACTGGTTGCTTTATGAATATGGGAAGGTTCTGTGGAATAAAGTCTCTGTGGGACCATATCAACGGAAAGAAAGTGATGTTTCCATGGACGATGAAGCTGCACCTAGGGTGATGGCCTGCTGTTGGGGTCCTGGAAAACCAGCAACTACTTTTGTGATGTTAGATTCATCTGGGGAGGTTTTAGATGTGCTTTACACCGGGTCCCTTACATTAAGATCTCAAAATGTTAATGATCAGCAACGCAAGAAAAATGATCAGCAACGTGTTCTGAAATTTATGACAGACCACCAACCTCACGTAGTGGTTCTGGGAGCTGCACACTTGTCTTGTACTAAACTGAAAGATGATATTTATGAGGTAAACAATAATGAACTTGTCCTCGAGTCTTGGTATTTTTTGCAAATAAATCATATCTCAGATGCTGTGATTTTGTTATGTGTGTGCTGGACTGATTCATGCCATTGTTATATTATTATGTAAAGTAGTTGAGATGCTGTCTATATGAACAAAATTTCCTGCTACCAGGGTAGTAAGAATTTTCCTGCTTCCAACATAGTGGATGCAGATGCTACCAGGTTTTAGGCAGCTTTAATTGTTTAAGGAACACTTAGTTGTTAAAACTTTTATTTGACACTGTTAGAAGCTTTTACTTTGCTCCCAGACTTGTGAAATCTCTCCAAAGTATCTACTAATTAACACAGTGATCTACCTCAAAGTGTATGGCCATGAATGCGCCATATAACAATGCATTTGATCATCTGGGCCCTCTATGAGAAACCACACAGAAGTTTATCACAAGTTCACATCGTTTTGGTTGAATGCGCCATATACCAATGCATGTGAAGTCGTGAACCATAACAATTAACAAAGAACTTATTTTTGTTTCGAATGAAAGAAGACACATATGATGTTATCATTTCCCTAGGTTTGGATTTATGGAAATTTTGTGGAATTAATATTGTAGCTCAATTTGGAGGAGTGCCTGCAACCTGTTCGAAATTAAGCTGCTTAGCAGAAAATGATGCAAGATCACTACGTATTGTTAAAAGCAGTAGAAAAATGTTTAATCTATTAATTATTTTTTAAAAAAAGGTTGCAGGAAACCTTTTCCCCCCCTCGTTTTATTGCCGAAACTCTACTGTTACTGGTCTATTTTTTCCCATTTGTCATACTTGGCCAATTTATTTGAGTTTGATGAGAGTAGAATTATAGGTCCTTTTAGGGCACTGCAACAGATTACTTTAGAGATGTTTCTCTGGCAAATATGCTTAGAAGCAGGAGAAACTGTTGTACTGGTTTTAGTTTCTTTGTTCAAGAAGAAGGATACCCCTCTTTCTCGTTATTCATCCTTCTCACATCACTTTTTACTGTTGACATTTTCAAAGCTTCATTGCTGCTCAACTCAACATTGATTCTGCTATGCTCTGTCTTTAACTTGTTTTTGCGAGGAGTTCCTTTTTGCTTGAATGTGTGCGGTTGTCATTTATAGTATTTATGTGATTCTCTTTAGTTTATTCTATCTGGTGCTTATTTTATTTCATTCCACCTTTATCAGATTATCTTTAAAATGGTGGAGGAAAATCCTAGAGATGTTGGACATGAGATGGATGAACTGAGCGTTGTGTATGGGGATGAATCTCTCCCTCGTTTATATGAAAATTCTCGGATTTCTTCTGATCAACTACCTGGGCAGTCAGGTATGATATATTGTATTGCTGCTGTTCTTAATCTTAAAAGTCCATTATTCATGCAGATAACCCTGTCTTCTCCTATGTTCTCAGGCATTGTTAAACGGGCTGTTGCTCTTGGCCGTTGTCTGCAAAATCCTTTGGCTATGGTTGCAACACTATGCGGTCCAGCCAGGGAGATTTTATCCTGGAAACTAAACCCTTTGGAGAACTTTCTTACCCCTGATGAGAAATACTTGGTGATTGAACAAGTTATGGTAGATGCCACAAACCAGGTGGGCCTTGACATTAATTTGGCCACAAGCCATGAATGGTTATTCGCTCCTTTGCAGTTCATTTCTGGGCTTGGACCTAGAAAGGCAGCATCTTTACAGAGGTCTCTAGTAAGAACTGGAGCGATTTTCACTCGCAAGGACTTTGTTACAGCTCACGGTCTTGGTAAAAAGGTGTTTGTCAATGCAGTTGGTTTTTTGCGTGTCCGGAGGAGTGGCCTTGCTGCTAGCAGCAGCCAGTTCATTGATGTGTTAGATGATACCAGGATACATCCAGAATCCTATGGTCTCGCACAGGAGTTGGCAAAAGTTGTTTATGAAAAGGACAGTGGTGATGCAAACGACGATGAAGATGCATTAGAGATGGCAATAGAATATGTTAGAGAGCGGCCTAATTTATTGAAAACATTTGCTTTTGATTTGTATTTTAAAGACAATAAGCGGGACAACAAGAAGGAGACTTTCAAAGATATAAAAATGGAACTGATACAAGGTTTCCAGGATTGGCGTAAACAGTATAAAGAACCAACCCAGGATGAGGAATTTTATATGATATCAGGTGAAACTGAGGATACCCTTGCTGAAGGGAGAGTTGTACAAGCCACGGTTCGCAGGGTGGTTGGTGGAAAGGCAATATGTGCACTGGAAACTGGTCTGACTGGGATTCTTACGAAGGAGGACTATGCTGATGATTGGAGGGATATACCTGAGTTGGCCGACAAGCTGCGTGAAGATGATATACTGACTTGCAAGATCAAATCAATTCAAAAGAATAGATATCAAGTGTTCTTGGTTTGCAAAGACAGTGAGATGAGAAGTAACCGATACCGGCAGGTACAAAACCTTGATCCCTATTTTCATGAAGACCAAAGCAGTATGAGGAGTGAGCAGGAGAAGGTTCGCAAAGAGAGGGAGCTTGCAAAGAAACATTTTAAGCCTAGGATGATTGTTCATCCACGCTTCCAGAATATAACCGCTGATGAAGCCATGGAGGTACCTTCTTGATGCCTTATAATTGTATACTATTGGTCACATGTTTAATAGATCAAATTGGATTGTGAAAACTATCTTCCCATATGGTTCAACTGGAATTCTTAAAAAGAAATTTTGCATTATTTTCTTTTCTGCCTTGTTGCTTGATTCCTCTTCATCTGTATTCACATGGCCTGGGGTTGGATTCTACCTATATTTTGCTTTGGATTAGCATTATACTCTGAAAATCTTCATCAAAATTGGTTTGTTTCTCTTTTTCACAATTGTTTGTTAAATCTAATATTAGTTTTTCTTTAATATATTTTTTCTTGCAGTTCTTATCTGACAAGGATCCTGGAGAAAGTATTATTCGTCCTAGTTCTCGCGGACCTTCGTATTTAACTTTAACTCTTAAAGTTTATGATGGAGTTTATGCTCACAAAGACATAGTCGAAGGGGGGAAGGAACACAAAGATATCACAAGTTTACTTCGTATTGGGAAGACATTGAAAATAGGAGAGGATTCTTTTGAGGATTTGGATGAGGTTGGTTTCTTTTATTTCAGCTTCTCAGTTCAAAGGCTTCTCTTGTAATTTGTGTAATTATTACAGGAGTTGGAAAAAAAGAACACAACGTGTTATGATTGCTCTTGCATATTCCATTGCGATGAATAAACACTTGTTCTCTTGTCCCTCATTTCTTGATATTGCTAGATCAGTGTTGACTTTGTTTTGGATGTAGGTAATGGACCGCTATGTTGATCCCTTGGTGGGCCATCTAAAGTCAATGCTAAATTATCGCAAGTTCAGAAGTGGCACTAAAGCAGAAGTTGATGAGCTCCTAAGGATTGAGAAATCACAACAGCCTACTAGGATAGTTTATTCGTTTGGCATTTCTCATGAACACCCAGGGACTTTCATTCTCACTTATATAAGGAGTACAAATCCACATCACGAGTATGTTGGTCTATATCCTAAGGGATTCAAGTTTCGAAAGCGCATGTTTGAGGACATTGACCGGCTTGTGGCATATTTTCAAAAGCATATAGATGATCCCTTACATGAATCAGCACCATCAATCAGGTCAGTTGCTGCCATGGTCCCAATGCGAAGCCCTGCAACAAGGGGTTCTTCCTGGGGTGGTTCAAATGATGAAGATGGCTGGAGAGGGCAATCTTTTGACAGAGATCGTTCTTCTGGAAGGACAGGTAAAATATTTTTCAAAAAATGAAGGTGGATATACAATATGTTGATGCAAACCATCTAAGATACCATGGTTTGCCTGTTCAGTTTGTTGAAGGCTTTGGCTGAACAGTGCTTGCATGAGGTTTTCTTTATTTCTTTTATGACCCCTGCTTAGCGACTTAAATACACAAAATTCTAGCATGAAAAACTAAGAATTTTTTGAAACTTTCTGAGTTTGCATTTGTGTCCATTAAATTTTGCTCCTGTTAGTATTTGAATTCTCCAGGATAACCCCAACTTGTGGAGTTACCCTGATCTTGATGAAAATAGCGATCCATATTGGATGCATTGACTAAACCATCTATGCTGCTAAAAACATTCGCTTTTATGATGCTTAAGATTTCTTGGTGTACAGCAGGTCTCCAGGGCTGTTTCGGCAGACTAGAGAAGTGCCTGATCCACTTCAGATCTAATGAACATATTAGGCTGTCATCTATATTTTGCTTTTGCCTTTGGTTCAAGCTTTAGACCAAGATTTTGGTTTTCTTCTTATTTTCTCTTATCTGTAAAAATCTCTTATGCTCTCCCATGTTTCATTTGCACAGGTCGAAATGATTATAGAAGTGGTGGTAGTCGAGATGGTCATCAGAATGGGCCCCCAAGACCATTTAGTGGGCGAGGACGTGGTCGTGGATCGTATAACAGCACCAGAGGAAATAATAGTGGCAATGAGAGGCAGGATTCTGGTTATGACAAGCCCAGATGGGATTCAGGTACCAAGGATAAAGATGAAGGTTGGGGCAGTTTCCCAGGTGCCAAAGTCCAAAACTCTCCTGGCAGGGAAGCCTTTCCTGGTGGCTGGGGAACTGGTGGAAGTGGTGGTGGAAGTGGTGGTGATAATGGTGGTTGGGGCCATGGAAATGGTGGCGGCACTGATAGTGGGAATGCTGGCTGGGGTAATACTAGCTTGAAAAGAGATTCAGCACAAGGGGGCTGGGGTGCTGGTGGAGTTGGAAGTGGTGGTGGTGACTCTGGTCATGGAACTGGTGGTGGAGGCACTGACAATGGGAATTCTGGGTGGGATAATAGCTCTAAAAAAGGTGGGACACAAAGTGGCTGGGGTTCTGGTGGAAGAGGCGGTGGCAGCGATGTGGGTCAAGGAAGTGGTGGAGTCACTGACGATGGGAAATGGGGTACGGCCTCTAAGAGAGAATCTTCACAATCACAAGCCGACAATGGATGGTCAGGAGGTGGTGGTGGTTGGTGAAGCAGCCAAACATGACCTGTAAATTTCCTTCCTCGTAGTGATCAACTGGAAGCTGGTAAATGACTGGAAGTAGTGTAGCAGCGTAGCTCTAGGGATCTGTTGGAAGCTGTAGGAGAACCCGGTACGGTTTTTCCTACAGCATATCATGATTTTCACTTTCTGGCTGGTGGAAGGACCCTTGAATTTATTTTTTTTGCAATATTATATTGCAACATGTATTCCTCCTATCATGCCTTTCTTGTGAACGTCTTTGATTGGCTCCTTAATGCAAAAGGTAGTTGTTCTGCTCTATTATCGACCATCTATCAAGCTCTGGTGAACGTCCGATTCTAACCCCACCAACTTTCTCGTGCTTGATTGTACACCTTGAGTTGCTTACAATAACCCCAAAGGTCTTTTATTGATCTACGATTATCCTTAGCGATGATTTTGCAACATTTCAAGTACAAGGAAAAAGAAAAAAAATGTCTACTTCGTACTGAATCGTATCCTTGCGAAGTTATTGACGTCTGTAAGCTCTCAATCAAACCTATAGAAAAGAAATGGATACTTCATAGTACGTAGCAGGAGAATCTAATTATTAATCTTTAGCCATCCCTGTAAAAAATGCTGAAGTTCCAAAGAAGTTCAATGCATAGTTCTTAATTTTTAAATTTGGATCGCCCCCACCTCATGACCGAACCTTTGATCCATGGTGACTCGTGGGTTAACCCAGCAACCCAATAATACAGGTCTTAAATCAAATTAAACTCATCAAATCAAACTCTAGACCGGCCTGACAATTGATCTGGTGTCGGTCTGACAATTATACTTCAAAGTGCATTAACAGGTTGCATTTGAGCACTCTCCAAGTAAAAATCAGAAAGACAAGACAGTTCAAGGCTCCGGTGCACTTGAGCTAAGACCAACTTCAAAACAATATTTCACATGTTGCAGCATTCTATTTCCTTCAATACTCCTATCTTCGGAGTTAAGATTTTCTCCGGTAACATAGCCAGCAGCTTTCATTAGATCAGCAACTACTCAACCCCTCCAACAATACGTAAAGATCATTTGATTTTTGGTTGTGTCAACAACGATAAAGGGGGGACATTCAGAGCCGACATCAACCACCCAGGCACATCCAGGGGCCTTGACCTAAATCCCTCATAGAAGTCCTGACTTCTGCCAGCTTGCTCCAACGACAAGCAACAGCATGCATATTAGCAATCAACACATAGTAAACTGGATTTTCAGGCTTCATTTCCAACATTTCTCAGCTGCCATTCCCTTATCTCTGTATTACCACGGATCAGGCAGGCTCCTATAAGAGTGCCCCACATAGCAGTGTCTGGCCTGTAAGGCATACTGGTGATTAATTACTTTGCTTTATTTAACAATCCAGCCCTCCCAAAGAGATCAACCATGCAAGAAAAGTGCTCCTCTCCAGGAACTATACCATAGAGAGTTGACATCTTTTCAAACATGTTTCTTTTAGCTACTAGACCAGAACGGCTACAAGCACATGGAACTGCCACCATAGTGACCAGTTAAAAATTTACCACTCGGGCACAAAGGCGAAGAATGCTTGCAATAGTCACATAATTTGGTTCAATCCCAGAAAACGGCATCTCCTGGAACTGGAAGGAGGCTTCCTTAGATCGGTCCATGCTAGTATAAGCATAAAGCATGGAGTTCCAAGTAGTTATACTCTTGGTTTCCATTGATTGAAATAAAATGTTAGCATTTCTTACATATCAAATCCCTCAAAACAACTACGAAATGGCAGAAGCATGAATCACTGTTCCTAACTTAATGGCTTCAATGTGTGAACATGCACCCAAGCTAACAATCATTGCCACTGGATTCAAATAAATGCCACAACTTCTCATCTGAGAAAGCAACTCAACTGCTCCTTAAGAATTTCCTGTTTGTACGCACGCTCCTGCTATAGTGTGCGTACAGACAGGAAATGTTAAAAGGGGCATTTGAGTTGGAAGATAAGTGAGATTATCGGGTCTAACCCCTTTATGTACCATTTCTCTATCTGCTGAAAGATCCTCTCCATAGAGATAAGCAAGTTCCAAGGCAAAGGGTTCAAAATATTTGAATTCACAGTGACGATATGGGCATCAGTAAAAAGGGACAAACTTGGAAACCAGAATGAGATGATTTTGTAATCCCAAAGAGATAGTGTGGGCATGGAGCTGTTTACCCTGTGGGAGTGATTTAAGGTTGGTACAAAGAGTAAAGTAATGAAGAAGTTGAATGTAAGATTACATGACGAGTGAGAATAAATAAACAAAAGGGAAATGACCCAGTTGCTAAATTTTTTTATTTGGTTTGAGAAACTGAAGTTTCGTCTTCTTTGCTGTTGTTTAAGATTGGAATCTGTACTTGCAAAATTAGCAAGCAGAACCTAGGAGGAGTTTTCGCGGTCTCCATAGTCGTCGGTGTAATATACTAAGCTTGATTTAGTGACTCTTTTGAAAGATGTCTGGATGCATGAAAGATTTTGAATGTGGGATCAATAAAAAAGGTTAAAGAGCTTCATTCGAGTCTCTTTCGAGCCTTTACTTTTTGGCGTGCTTCTCTTGCAGCTTGATATTACCAAGTTGGTATTTCTCTGTCCTTCCACCAAACAAAATAAGATGCATTGAGAAATGAAATAGAGTTCCATTCCCTTGTAAGGAGGGATAAAAAACCGTGAAACTTGAAAAGCAAAACTCTCAGTCATTAAAAACATTTTGCATACAACCACTAGCATGAAATTTACGTTTGTCCAATGCTTATAGACCCTTGAGTTTCAAGTTTTAGTTCAACAATCAATCCGCGTTCTTCCTAGATTTAGAAAATGTTTTCTTTCAATCCCATTGCCAGCTTGATGAAACAAGAGTGGCGGGGAAACCAAAAAGAGACTAGTTATTTGAGCAAAAACCTAAAGAGATTCAGTACCACCATCGGGCACAACCAAGATTATAAACAGAGTTAGTTATAAGCACATGTGATTAAGAGGAGAATGCTAAAAAGTCATTTACAGTAAAAGTTTCAGCGAAAACATGAATGGTCCTCAATTACTTTTCAAACAACAGACTCCACGCTTGTAACTTAAAGGACTCAATTCTCAAACCACTCACTCCAAGATAGCAGGTCATCTATAAATGGAGGCACCATGATTCATTTAGACAATGAAAACATACTATGTTTACAACATATTAACACCCTAGTTAAAAGGCCATCCTGAATACCCCATATGGGGGTTGTTTTCATGCATGGCAGGAGAGCTGCTTTCAGGAGTCTCATCATGGTTTGAGCTTGAATTAGATGAGCGGAAGGGCCACAGATAAGACAATGGATTACGTCTTCCTTCTCTGCGATTCTCCCTTCCACTATAATTGCTGCTTCTGCTTCGAGAGCTTGAGCTTTGATAACTGTGTCCGCTACTTGATCCTTGTGGGGGTAGCTCCTGGCGACAAACAGGGCACGAGTTATGCTGGACTAGCCATGGGACTATACAATCTGAGTGATATAAATGATCACATGGCATTTGCCTTGCTTCAGATCCCAGCTCAAATTTATCTTTGCAGACTGGACAGTGCGAATCAGAGCGAAGATGCCTTTGTGTGATCTTAATAGTAGGCATTGCATCAATTGATGACCTGGTAGCTGGGGGAGGGCCCCGCTGATCATTAGCTGAAAGTTGTTCGAACAATTCTTCCAGTCCAGGGCCTATAAAGTAGTCACCTGCATTACCCCTTGCAAAGGCAACACCGGGAGCCCCAGAAAAGAGAGCTTCAAACCCACCATTTCCAGACAACCTAAAAGGAACTTGGCCACCAAAGATCAACAAAGGACCGAAACCTGGATTATGTCCAGGAACTGAATCTGATCTTGATCTAATATCATGATTATGGCTTCTATCTGCCATTCGCAGCCTCATAAAATCTGAGAAAGCTTCCATGAGCCCAAATCTCTGGTCACGATCATCATCATTGTCCATTCCAAAGAAATCCAATGGACTGATGCGGTGCATATCATCAAGTTCCTGGACAAATCCTCCACTGCAGTAGGGGCAAGCCGCATCTCTCCCACGCAGTCGAACTGGCCGCCTGCAACTGTAACACCAGTGTGTATTTCTGCTGCTTGACATCCTCTCCACTTGTCTACTCTTCCTCCTTTGAAAAGGTTCCCAGCACAAAACCCAGTTCCAGTCCCAAAGCACCTAAACTTTAACAATTATCTACAGCATACTGCCTGACAACGAGGAAACCACACATTAAATACAAACTCCTTATTATCGACAAAGCAATCCGACAAAATATTCAATCACCATATGAAAATTCTCCGCCCAAAACCTAATAATTGCATTCCTACTCAATCATTTTCCTCGAGGTGATGTTTGCTAAGAAATACTATTGAAAACACATCAAATTCTATCAATTTCTCAAACTAATACAAGCACCCTATCATCGAGCTAAAATCAACTCTCAAAGAAAGTCAATCTCTATCAGCTAGACATGCACACACCAATACACACACTAACACACACACTATTGAATGCTAATTTTTCAATGAATCCATTGTCTACAAAAAAAATCAATTAAAATCTCCAGAAAAAGAAAAGGAAACAAAATGAACCCAGATACAGATATACAATAAACTATCCACCACAAAAGAATTGGCAGAAAAAAAAGTTTCTTTCTTGCATAATTTTTATATCCACTTAACAAGCCACAATCACTCAATCAAACAGGAGACCAAAAAGACTCCATTTTTACTTCGTTTTCTAAATTCAATCACAAAAAATAACCAATTTCATAAACGCACAAAGACATTAAAAAAAAACAGATCAAACCCAAATAAGGAAACAAACATGTCAAGATCAAACAGGAAGAATTGACAGAAATACATTCATACATAAATATGAAAAGAAAGCAAGAATTACTTACAGATCAAAACTTTATGCTACCTTAACAGGAAAGATTAAAAGGGGTTGTCTGGATCTGACAGTAGATTCTGTGTGTGTGCTACAGAGAAGACGAGACTTGACTTCAGTGGAGTGTGCAGCGGGTGAAAAATGGTCAGGAGAAATGGAAGGGAAGTGGGTTTGTTTTATCCTAAAATACGCGTGGTGTGTAGCACGCCAACAGTGTCAGTGTCCCTCAACTCTCTTGTTGTTTGCACCTTTGGAATTTGTGCCATCTTACCGGGGTCAACACCAGAGAGTGTTCGATACAGTTCAGAAGTTGTTTTCGCTGTGCTTTTTTAATTCGGAAATATTTTTAAATAGTACATATATTTTTATTATTAAAAATTTATTTTTAATATTAGTATATTAAAATAATTTAAAAATATTAAAAATAATTTAAAATAAAAAATAGTAAACTCAATGAAACAATATTTTAACTGTTGAGCTTAATCACTCTATTCTTATAAAATAAATTAAATAGTAGTTTTAATTTAAAAAATAATAAATTAATCTTTTAATCACTATTAATCACAGTCATCAAATTTGAATTAGTCTTATGAGTTAATCGGTAACTCACTAATATAATATCTGATTTAATTTGAGTTTTTTTTATTGAATCAACTTGAATATTAATTTAATTAAATTCAGGTAATTTAATAGGTTAATTTTAAAAGTTTTAATTTATTTTAAATGATGGTGTTTTGTTTTTGTTAACTCACTAAAATAATATTGTTTTGGTTGATCTAGCAATTCAGGTTTTTAACCGAGTCAAATTCTAGACATATTAGGATAACTATATTATCAATTTGATATTTAATTATTTTTAAAAAAAAACCTTTTTCCTCTCAATGTTTCCATATTATTTGTTTTTTCTTCTTCTATTTCTTAACACCAAAAAATAAAATAAGTTGTAAAGGACTATAAAATGCGTGAAAATGATCAAGTTATAAATTAATTTAAAAACATAAAGATTAATTAATTATTTTTGAAACTAAAGGAACCATTTAATTCATTTTTTTAAATTATAGGGACTAATTTTTAAATTACCAATTACTAAACGAACAGTGCTATGTTTTCCACATTAGTTTCTCGTAGTTGATTTCTTGAAAAACTCGCTAATTACATTCATTTCTTTAGTATTTAATATCATTCAATAAATTGATTTTCATATTTTATTAATAAATAAAATTATTTTCACTGGAAATTATAAATACAATACTGTTAAGAAACATGTTGCTGTATATATTTCAAAACCCACTAATTAGATTCGCTTCATGGTTTAATCAGTTTATGACTTGATTATTAGATTAACAGATTAACATGTGAGTCACTAAATCAACTTATATCAATATTTATATTTTATAGTTATTTTATACAAAAAAATAAAATGACATCATTAGAAATAATTTTTTTTAAATAGATTCTGATCAAGTTTTACATAAATTTAGATAAGTTAATTAAGTTGCTGATTAACCCACAAAATTATTTAGATTTGACCACATCAATATTCAAAACAATTTAAAATAAAACTCAGCTTGGATTACTTCTTAATCTATACCGGCTAGATTTAATAACTATTCTTTTCTTTGTAATCTTACTCCTAGTGCTTGTTTGAAAATCATTCAATTGATGACTTTTTCTTAATGCTTTTTAATGAGTTGTTCAATTGCTTTTTTACCAAGCATGGAGCGAATATTTTGTTTTGGTGTGCGTTAATTACTAGGATAAAAAAGAGATTTGTGAATTGCCTTCGCTTAATAATTCCCTTCGTTGACATAATGGGAATTATCACCGAGTCCTCACACTGTCCGGTGGCCAGAGCATCGCATGATCATGTGTTCTTGGAAAACTAGCCATTTAGGGCCCACCATGATGAGCAACCTCTGCCATATGAACTGTACTTAAGCAAGAGACAAAGGAAAAACAAGTACTCCGACACCCGATTGGTCCAAACATTTGCTAGCATGGGGCGTAGGTTGATCTGTGTTCTCTGGCTCCTTACCTTGGTGATGCTTTAACCATGATAATTGCAGAGGGAAAGAAAGTTGTAAGAGAAAACATGCTCTTATTAGCATGAATGTTTTCGTCCACCTCTCTCCAACCCCATAGGCATTGCTAGAATACACTCTTTAAGCTCCTGCTATGAGGCTGCCATTGGTTGCTTGTACATGTGGATGTGTTTAATAAGATACGAGGGGAGACATTTTTAATTAAACCATCGAAGAAGGTTTGTCTGTTGAAGAAAAGCCAAATGGCGAGGAGGTATCAAACTATCAACCAGCTGGCCACAAATAAAACACGCCTCCTTGCAGAAACTCCCAGTTACTTCTTTGATTGTTTCAATAACGTTGCAGAAGGAAACTCCTCCATGCACAGGGAACATGCGGTACTGCTGCACTGGAAGAAGGGATAAAATCAACTCTGTTTACACCAGAACCTCATTTAGCATCACTATCATCTCCTCTCTTAGAAATAGATGTGTAACGAGAACTAGAGATCTTGGTTTGTGAAGCAACCTCGGCATTCTTTCGCAAAACAGCCCCTGGTGATGGGTATGGCCGCTGTTGTAATAGAGGACCCTGACAATCAGAGAAGCATAAAACAAATGAAATGCCACCTTTGACATATATTGACCAGAATCAACATGGTCTACATCTTCACCTCTAAGGGATAGAGCTTGAATTGTATAAAATTAAAACACTGCAACAATCTAGAGCGAGAGGAAGATGTCAGTGCAAACCGAGATTCTACTCCCTCACACAGGAGATGTTACTGTGCTTGATATGGCATACCTGTAGATTCGTCCAAAGCCTCCACCCAATCTTCTAAAAGAGGTAAAGGAGATGGAGTGTGTAACTAAAGGTGTATCATTTGGCATTTCCCACTGGTTCTTTCCAGTGCTTTCATTGCAATAATATGAAGGACCACTAGCAGGATCCTTTGCTTCCACCTATCATTTGACTACTCCAAGTTAAATTAATTTGTGGGAGTAATTTCTTTGAATTCAATGTGATATTCGGAAATCAGATAGCTCAGACATGGTAGACAAAGCAAAGAAGAAGAAAAACTTAAAACATTAAGTGAAAGAACTGCTTCCAAACTAAGAACATTCCAAGATTAAACAAGTTACTCTACCATCATTCCCTTGTAGATTTCTTTCATTATAGAGATATACAAAATCAAACTACGGTGACAAAAGTTGCAGGGCTAATCTATTAGCTGAACTACAATAAGGACAAATGAACAAAGAACATAGACAAGATCACACGTTTGAAATTATCAAGATTTGCACAATGTCAGAATTTTGCTCATCACACAGCCTTACATAATGAACAAAGTTGATTTGGCATTGCTTTTCTCTTCCAAGATTGAGTCCTAATATATCACAGATTAGCATATTGTTTATCTTTTATTCTTTGACAATTAGGTCCTAATTATCATAATTTTTGGCAACTCCTGTGAATCAAAGTTCCTGTTTCTTTGTTGATTGTTCTAGTACTCATCATGCACGAAGCATATTCATATGTGCGAGATCAATGATGCTGGTGCCCCGCTTGATCTATATTAAAGAGCAGAAAATGCCAATTTGAAAAGACCTGTTCATACTGCTGGAATCACAGCAGCTGACAAGTTATTATTATCAGCAGTGCCTTCATTTTGCCTTTTCCCAACATGCACTATCCACCACAAATCAGTTGCCGAAGGAGGAAAACCGCATGATGCAATAATACTCCTCCCAAAAGTGGTTCTTATGTGCCTATCGGTGCTTTTATGTTACTTTCTAATTCTCTCCTTTATTTTGATCTTAAAACTTGTATTTATCATTATTTTGTATTGAGTTTTTATTAAAAAACGAGATGGTGAAATTAAATTCCTAACCATTTTATCATTAAAATTCTAATATTATATCAAATAATTACTTCAACTCAAAAACTTAAATTATTTAAATTATTCGATAAGGTTTTATATTACTTTTTCAAACGACACAGAAAGATCAATCCGCAAAGATGTATTTCACTGCATTATGGAATTGCTGCAAATGAAGAAGCTACCAATACTGCCGATGATATCATTTCACCAGCAACCATAATGAATAAATATTTTGTCCTTGCAATAAATAGCTTCCAGCAATGTCACTTTCTTGGTATGGAAGAAATACTCTGATGATTTAATAGACTTCAGCCTGTTAAATGAGTGGTTCGACCACTTTTAAAATCCTCGAATTAAGTCCCTCCTTCGTTCATGTACTTGAGTGAATTTCGTCCATTGCATAAGCATGTTTAGTGGTTGAAGTTCAATTTCATTCAGCCATGTATTCTGTGTATGATTTAATTTTCTTTTATATATTTATTTTTGAACTTTTATGGTTCAATCTTCTTATGATTCGTACAAATAACACATAAAACATGGAAAGACACTTTCAAACAAAATACAAGTGCATGCATGGCGTTTTATTACTGTTTCGAGAGAAGAAAAAATAAAAACAATAGAAACAAAGAAGACATATTTCTATATCCTTCATTTGAAAAGACAGATGCTAACCAAACACAATCGTAATATCCAGTTTGAATAACCAGCATGAACCAGCAATCTTGCAAATTCAAAGGGTGATCTTGACAAAAATGCTCCAAAACAGAGGCACATGATCTTTACTTCTTTGAGATCTCATCTTGCTTCGATGACTTCCGTTCTGCAGCGAGCTAACTTCTGAACGACCATGATCCTAAATACAATTTAATTTATCCTGCAATCAACTGAGAATTCTCTAAAAAGACTCAGTTATGATGTAACTATAAGAAGAAGATATTTTGTTCGAGGAATCAGATTGGGGGTGGTATGACCCAAAAAAGGGACTCTTGAACCCGGGGGGTTGTAAACTATGGGCCATTGCTTGGTGCTGTGGGAAAGCATTGGACTTGCGGTCACAAGAATGCAGGTTCAAGTCATAAGAGCAGTCCCTCGATGCAAAGCTGTTGAAGAGTAGGACTATCTATAAATCTTAGATTCAATGATCCTATTTCTGCTCTGGCATAACTGAGTGATAGTCCTCATAGTCAGTGGAATCAGCTGAGCTGCAGCCGACATCCAATCACAAAAGATTGCCTCTCTCTAATAGACTTCAGCCTGTTAATTGAGTGGTTCAACTAATTATAAAATTAACACGTATTTTGAATTCCTGAAAGTTAACAAGTCTTCAAATTTAAAGGCAAATCTCAAAAATTGATCTTCAAAGTACATGATGAAAGTAAACTGACTCCAAAAATTTCCATCTTATTTAATTATCTGGAGGTTTCTGTGGAATGGTTTTTGCTCCCTCCTGGACTTCGAGGCTGTCTTGATGCCTCAATCTTGAGGTTATAGTTTCTGTGTTGTTATTCGTTTTGTGCCAATTGTTTTTTTTATATATAAAAATTGCCCAATTCAAGTCCAAGTGGGAAATGAACATACAAGTATTGAGTAACTGAGCACAAGAAAGGAAATTCCTCCTAATTTCATCCACAACAGCCAGGATTACCAGCCAACGATGCTATTTCCAATACCAGGCTTGAACATGGTTTTAATCATGATTGCACTTCAGAGGACATCTATTGGTACAGCACCATCACTGTGTCTGAACAGGCCTTGCTAGAACAGTTGCAATTCTAGCTGTAGTTTCTAAATCTTATGTTTGTTCAGGCGAATTGTTGTCACCATGTCAGATTTTACCAATAATCTCTACACGAACAAAGTCCACCCTTAAAGTGATGAAATCGAAGTCGATCTCTAACGATGATATCTCGATTGAATGCTCGAGAAACAAACTTTGTAAATTCATGGCAATCTCTACAGACTCTCAAGTTCTTCACAATCCGAAGACTTGTTCCTTCAGGAGTTTTAGCCAAACCAAAAGCAATTGCCAGCTTCTCACTATGATATGTGCTGGAAGACTCCAAACACTCTTCAGAGCACGATCCATGAAAGATGAATTGAGACTTGTCTTCTACATAACCAGCCATGGTAGCCTTATGTGTTACTTCCTCCAATTTTTGATAAATCATTCCTGAATCAGGATGTGACTTATCATCCACGACAAATCTGTGAACCTGGTCAGAAACTTCAACCCAGCTCCAACCAGGAGTGGTCTTTATTCCTTGCTTTTTTATTAGTTTTCTCATTCTGGCAACTCCTTGTTCATCATTGGCTCCAGCATATATGGTAGCAAGTAGTACACAATCCCCTGCATTTACTGCCCCAAGCTGAGACAGATTCCTCATGGCAATTTCCCCAATCACTACATTTTTGTGAATCTTACTAGAGCTAAGCAGAATTCGCCACAAAACCGGATCATCCTGCCATGGAGAATCACCTATGATTTCGAGCGCCTTCTCAAGCTTCCCAGCACGTCCATACATATCCACCATGCATCCATAATGCTTAATTCCAGGCTTGACATTGAACTTAGAGCTCATTTGATGGAAAAACTCAACACCCTCTTCAACTAATCCTTGATGACTACATCCACACAACAAACCAAGAAACGCAATTGAATTAGGTCGCACTCCTGCCTCCAACATCTGATTGAAAAAATAAATAGCTTCATCACCAAAACCATGCACTCCAAACCCAACAATCATAGAGTTCCAAGTATAAACGTCCCGCGGCATCCCATGAAAGACTTCAAGAGCACCATCCAAGTTACCACATTTAGCATACATATCAATAAGCGCATTCCCAACAAACACATTTCTCAACAATCCTTTCTCACTAGCAATCCTATGCAATTTAACCCCCATATTCAAAGCACCCACATGAGAGCAAGACGAAAGCAACCCAACAAGTGTAAACCCGTCAAAACCCACGTTCTCATTTCTCATATAATCATAAATTCTCAACGCTTCCTGGTGATAACCCGCCTGCGAATAACACGAAATCATCGCATTCCACGCAACCAAATCTCTTTCAGGCATATTATCAAAAACCATTCTTGCAATCTCAACACACCCATTCCCCCCATAACACCTCACAAGACCAGTGCAAACAACAACATCTCTTTCATACCCAGTTCTTATTATAGACCCATGAACCTCTTCACATTTCTTCAAGGCCTTAACTCTCTCACATGCCTTGAGAGTAAAAGAGAAAGTGAAAGTATCAGGACCAGAAACCGAGTAAAAAAGCATGCGATTATAGTAAAAAATGGCTTGAACAGGAGATGGGCTTTGAGCAAATCCTCTGATGATAGAATTCCAAGCTTGAGTTTGTGGGTTTAGAATGTGTTTAAAGAGGTGTTGTGCATAGGGTAATGAACCTGAGATTGAAACAGCACAGAAATTCAAAATGCTGTTGGAAATGGCGGGATGGTTTTGAAGACCGTTAACAATGACATGAGCTTGGATTTTTTTAAGCCTTGTCAAATTATTGCATCCTTGTAAGACTGTAAGTATGGCATTGGCTTTGGATGTCTCCAAAACCATCATGTTGCTAAGAGGATTGTCGCTAGGGAACAATCTCTGCTGGTGCCTGATAAGGGGTATAATTTTTCTCGAGAAATGATTAGTTTACTGAATCAGAGTGGTGGTGGACTAGGGGTGGCTACTGGCTAGGCCCTTTGTGTGTGGTGAAGATGTTTCGTTATTGGGCTTTTTCGGCCATGTTCCATAATAGATTGAGTGCAAACTAACTTTTAAGCCACACATGTTCACGCAAGAGGAGGCCCGAAAAACAAGAGCCAAGTTCAAACCTCGATTTATTAATGAGTTGTTGTTGAAACGACACCGATTTTCTATAGGTTTGAAACCTGATCTTGGTCGGTCCTTCAGGTTAGAAGATTCAAGCCAAGTTAAGCTTTATATATTTCTTTTAAACAACCAAACCGACATCGTTGATCCTTTGTTTTATTACACAAGTCAATAGATTTATGATCGAGTTTTACCTGGGTCTTGAGTCGACTTGAGTTATTGACTGGATTAGTTTAATTTAATTTTTATTTTATTTTTTATTCAACTAGACTTGTTCAAGCTTTTAATTGGTAAAGTCCTGAATTGATTTGCTACACCAACCTAAATTTTATAACTAGGTTATTTTCCCTTCAATTACGAAAGCTTTTTGCTTTGGTTTTTTTTATAAAATAAAAATCATTACTATTAAATTTGGCTTGACTTAGTAGATTGATTGGTAAATTTTAATTGCCCCGATTAGATTTTTAATGAGTCAACTGCTCCGGTCAAGACTCAATCTAAATCTTGTTGGGTCAACATTAAAAAGAAGAAAATAATAACCGAAACAATGTTGCTTTTCTTTTGCTGTTAATATTTTCAACAAAAAAGCTATCTAAAAAAACATATAATTATCAGAACCGGGGTTTTAAACTTTCATAGGAGGGAAGAGTACAGCGAGAGTACTCCTACTCCATAAATATTTTCCCTAGACTAGCTTTCTTGCATCAATCACGTTGCTGGATCATATTTGAAACGAAAACCATGCTGTATAGGAGCAATCATGTGGCCAAAAGAGCAATCACATCGTCTTTCACGACATAATATTGTGCTTTTTGTATTCTTATGCTGTACTCCTTGCTTGTGAATCAATATTTTCCCTTCTTGGGTCTGAACAGCAAGCTCTGGTTTACCTTTATCTTTGTATATCCATGGATTTACGTGTACATATGATCTTCAAGGTAAGATCAGTACCATAAGTATCCTTGGGCTTCTGTGCCTAAAAGGGAAGACAAGAAGATTCCATTTAATTTTTACAAGAAATTGAGAGGGAAGGAAGGGGGAGCCATTGAAAGAGACTTGTGCTTGCTTTTTATAAGCTTCCCTCTTCCTTTATCCCTTTCTTGAGCTTAACGCATCAGGCATCCACCGATAGGTTCACTCATGTCCTACCAGCAAAAAAGGGTGCCATCATTCTCACCATCCCTTTTGCCCTTACTCGCTAGCTTTTTACCCTAAAATAGAGGTTTTTTTGGGGATCTGTTAAAGCAAAAGGTTTGCTGATTGATTCCTTGATCTGGGACAGAGTTCTTGAGCTAAAGCAATATGGTTTTCTTTTTAAGGCGATATGGCCTTGTTGATAATTATGATCTCGAAGAACAGAGATTCTTGATTAGTTCTCAATATAATTTTCTTGAGATGTCAGCGCGTGAAGGGAGCCCACTCTAATTAATTGTGAAATAACTATGTAAAGCGATGGATAAAACTGAAACGAATTTCCATGAAAGCAATAAATATCATCTGGCCAAATTACTCCCAACAAATCCAGATGAACCACAGGACACGAAAATGGCCCACAGATGTCTTTATAACCTGATGGATGAGGTCCCGAATCCAGGAACCAAGAAAAGGCCTTCCATGGACGGGAGCTATTCTGCATGTGAACATCACAGTCGCCCATTTTGCTTTCGTTTACTTGTGTTTTTCAAAGTTTTTTTTTTTTTTTAAATTATATTTAATATAAAAAAAATATCAAATTAATATTTTTTTAGTAATTTTTAATAGTTTTAATTTGCTGAGGTAAAAAATAAAAAATAAAATTTAAATATATATTTTTTTATTAAAAAACACTTTTAAAAAAATATCGAATATTACAGTACCAAATAAATACTAAAAGTTACGGCTTCTAGAACCGCAAACCTATTAATAATAGACTCCCAATCATAACTATTAAATTTTACTCCACTTGATGAGTTAATTTAAAAAATTCAAGATTCAAAACTTTATTCGGATTAGATTTTTAGTTAAATCAGAGATAAGATAAAAAAATTATCATCTTTTAATACTAAATAATTATTTTTTATATATATAATCACATGAAGGAGCGCATATTTTAAGAGTTTCTATCTCTTTTATACAAAAAATTATTTTTTAAAATCTTTTGTGGGTTCATTTACAAGCAGATATGGCTGTAAAAAAGTGTTATTTTAACCGATACAAATTACAAAAGGCTTTTATTTTTTACTATGTGTATCATCTTTTTCACCATTTAAGTTTGATGTGATATTTAAGGATCGGTTGATGCAGCCATTGATGATCCACATCCATTACATGCCATCAGTACATCTCTCTGTATACACTATACAGGCAGGGGACCAGCATTTTTATTTAAAATATTAAAAAAGAAAAAATGAAAGAATTGCAGAGAGAAAACGTGACAGATATTGGAGAAGTCTTAAAGGCTAAACTTAATATTTGCCCCTACAGTTTCAGAACGTTTCATCTTCACCCCTACATCTGTAGTTTTCTCAGTACCGTCCTTAAAGTTTCCATATATTTCAATGTTGCCTTTAATAGTTGATTAGCGAATCAAACCTTTTCACCAACATGCCCAGGTTTGGAACTCCCTTTTTTCACGTTTTTAATTAAATTGTGAGAAATTATCAAGTATCATTACTAGAAAATTAGTGAATAGCAATAGAAACACCAGCAGATAATATTTCATCGTTACTTTCAATGATATAAATGATTGAAATATTAAAGAATTAATTCTTAAATTATTAGGTAAAAGTTTTAAAATATAATTTATATTATTTTTTAACATAACCTTTTAAGTGAAAGTCTTTTAAGCTTGAAACTTGTACAGATTTACGTTAGCTTGTATTTAATTTTTAAGCTTGTATCCTAATGATATATTCGGTCAGTGTTTTTGAATTTTTTATTTACTGTGCATAAAGATTTGTAAATCTATAATTAACAATCACAAAAAATAAAATAGACTCAAACAAATGCACTTTGATTTCCTCAAGCAATCCAATCAAAATAAGGAAAGATAATTTCTTAATCACCTCCTCACATTCCCTCCCTTCCATACCAAGTTAGCAATGGACGACAACTCCTTACTTCTCCATTCTTCTTCATGACATTTCTCATCACCAAACACAATGCTACAGTGATTGATGTCCACCCTCGATTGAAGCCAAAAAATGTATGGTGAAAGTTTAACATCCCATATGAAAACAGATCCATCACCACAGATTATTGATCAGAGAGCAATCAAAATCAAAATCAAGATTGACATGGTACGGCAGATCGAAACAAAGAACAAGTCCAGCAACATTACATGTACGTGGTCCCTGTGTTGTCTCTCACTAGGACAAGTCTAACCAACTAAGGCTGCCTGATAAATAGTCTCCATACAAGTGCTATCAATGCAGTGTTCGTCATGCATGGTTTACTCTCTCTTTTTGTTCATGTATTTTGAAGTCAATGCATGACCCACGAAGAGTTCGTTGCATAATATGAGCATGATAATTTTTGGTTAGCTCCTTGTTAAAACACCATTTTAATTGGGTTGTTTAAGTTATTAAATAAGATTTTAAGATGTAATTTATATTATTCTATAATATATTCTTTAAAATAAAAACTCTTTAAACTTGAAACTTGTACGTACTCATATTACCTTATACTTAATGTTTATCAAATAAATAGAAATGATGAGATTTAATCTCGTGACCGTTTAGTCTTTAAGATTTTAATACCATGTCAAAAAACTATTTCAATTCAATAACTTAAACTATTAAATAAAATTTTAAAATATGATTAATATTATTCTCTAATACTTTTTACTTGCTAGCTAACTACTTGTTAAATAAATAGATTGAGATAATTATATTACAAGTTCGAGACATGATGTTATACTTTAATGTATTCGGACGGGACAATGATTTTTCCTCAGTCAAGACAAAAATGTAGAGCATGAAATGTAACTATGCATTTCATGTAGTGAGGGGCAAGAGGCAAAGCCCATGTTGCTGGTGGTAGTTGTGATAGCAAATGGGAAAAAAAAAATCCTCAAATCAGGCAGAATTAAGTCCATGAACATCATTGCTCGTGAGACTCCACATGGCTATATACATGCTCTTGACCATGTTTTCTTAAATATATCAAAATTAAATCATTACACTTGAATGATTCCCTGTCTTAGATTCTTCATCTGTTGCTCATTCACACAACAATCAAATGACAATTAATTAATCATGCATGGTGATAATTATATGGAAGCTTCCATTTAAATGCAATAAAAATTAATCACGATCGAACTTGTTTAATTTCTTTTTTCTTATAGAAGTCGACTGTATTGGCTGCTCCAATTACTAAATTTTGCCCGTAACAAAAATTAAGCTCACCAGATAAAATCATCCTTCTAGATGAAACAAGCATTAATCACGAAAGAGACTTGTTCTCTTATGTTTTAGTTTTTGTTCGAAAAGGTGATATTTTTTATTTTTTAAAATTATTTTTTATATAAAAAAATTAATAATCTTTAGAATTTTTTATTCTGTCAGTGTTAAAAATAAAAAATTAAATTCTAAATAGAATTATTTTAATATATTTTTAATTAAAAATTACTTTTAAAAAATATATTTCACCGCATTATCAAAAACACACCGTAAGACTTCATTAGTTACGCCAATTATGAAATTTTGGCAACAACAAAAATGCTCATCAAGTTAAAAATCTTTCCAATGAAAACGAAGGAAAAGTTTGATATTTCAATATTATACCTTTATTCACGAACAATGATAAGATTATGCTTTCCCTTTACCAATTTTCTATTTTTACAATTATCTTGTTTTTAGTATATTATTGTATTGATGGTATTATCTCGAATTTCAATTTAAAAGTAAAAGAAAACTATATGGTAGATTTGTTTCTCTCTTATTAATGCACTAGTGAATAACCTTGAGATGATTTATTTTGATATTATGGTATTTTGCGTGTGAATGCAGAGGAAACTAGTTTCATAATAACCTTGAGAAATTAAAATAGCTAATAACTCCATTTAACGCCGTTATAACAGAAATGCGTTAGCGGCCCTAGCGGACTAAAGACATTAGAAGCTACTCCATGCTAGCCAAGCCAAGCCGAAGTTGAAGAGAGGAAAGACTTGGGGGAACAAGACTGTCTGCTTCTAGGGAATAAAACCAAAAGCTTTCGGTGTATAATTAAAAAAATAATAATAATAATTTAATAATTAATTAAAAATAATAATAAAAACACTCAAGTCAAATCCTATCTTCTGCTTTAATTTTTTTTATTAATATATTTAACGTACATGTCACGATTTCGTCATGCCACGTAATCATGTGACATCATCGCTCGCGCCATTTATTCCTTTTTCTTAGAATTGTTTTTTTTTTTTTTTTTTTGAAATTGAATTTTTATCAATCTAAAAGTCTCCCTCCGCGCCTATCAGCCTATCTTTCTTGTCCAAAAATGCCACCTGTTAGGGTCATTGTGGGCCATTGATTAACGGGCATCTACTTTAAGGAAGTGATTTTATTTTGTTTTATTAAAAAAATATTTTCCAGTGTACATTCGATAAAACTTCTACTGACGTACTGGATTACGAAATTGTTTGTAGCTATCATTAGCAAGGATTGAACCTTAAACACATATTTAGTCTCTTTGATTTTATGTTTTTATGGTTTTCAAGTATTTTTTTTTTGTAAAAAATTAATTTTTTTATGTTTTTAAATTGTTTTGATATATTAATATTAAAAATAAATAAAATATTATTTTAAAATATTTTAAAATAAAAAATATTTTAAAAAATAACCAGTATCGCAATACTAACCAAACTCTTAATTCACACGCCACAAGCAAGCCCAAATTAATTGCGATCCTATTAATTTATTATTGGTGTTGTTGATTCAATCTTTAGAGATTGAACCGAGCTTATAAACCCTTTCATGGGTATAAATCTAACACATAAACAAGTTCAACAATGGCGAGTTGACGAAGAAAACACGATCAGTTCACTCTAAGCTTATATTATCACCGATCTAATTTAGGCTTCGAGATGTTTTTAATGGTCCAACTTCCTCGGATTGTGTATATTCGTCATGTGAGTCTAGGCGTGCGTTATTGACTCAACGTGGCTCCTTGTACACCAGGTGGGTATAAATCTAAAACGTAAACAAGTTCAACAATGGCGAGTTGATGAAGAAAACACAATCAATTCACTCTAAGCTTATATCATCACCGATCTAATTTAGGCTTCGAGATGTTTTTAATGGTCCAACTTCCTCGGATTGTGTATATTCGTCATGTGAGTCTAGGTGTGCGTTATTGACTCAACGTGGCTCCTTGTGCACCACGTGGGTATAAATCTAAAACGTAAACAAGTTCAACAATGGCGAGTTGACGAAGAAAACACAATCAATTCACTCTAAGCTTATATCATCACCGATCTAATTTAGGCTTCGAGATGTTTTTAATGGTCCAACTTCCTTGGATTGTGTATATTCATCATGTGAGTATAGGTGTGCATTATTGGCTCAACGTGGCACCTTGCGCACCATATGGTTTAGGCTCGAGAGCTACTTGAAATTCCTTTTCGCAATTATTGTGTTTGTTATTGTAATAATTTTTGTAATTAAAAAAAGTAATTATAAAAAATTATTTTTACTTCTATTAGTTAAAATAAAATATATAATTGGTTAAAATAATTGTTTGATAAAAAACATGTTATAATATATTTGATTAAAATTATTATTGAAATTGTTGTTGCACATAAAATAATCAAAGATGGAAAAAAAAATTATTTCTTGAATTACATTGCACAATTAATGAGTTCCACATAAAAATCAGCAATCAGTACTATAGTCGCTAGGTAAAGATTGCATAGTTAATGGATCCCACATGAAAACCAGTAATAATTATTGTTATTGTGGTTAGAAATCAGCAAAAACAATCATGTGCATGCTTCTTCTAATCCTGTGGTTGGAACACAGCAATCAATGGATTCCATGTAGAAAAACTGTGTTTTATATGTTAACTAAACAACAAAAATTTAGGTTGCTGTAAGAACAAACCCTTTTAAATCTCTGAACAGTTCCTCAATAGTCCCAGGGACTGAGAGTCCTTGGTTAGTCCAAGAATGTAGGTGATAAGAGAATTGACTGGATTACCTTTATATGAACATATTCGGATGGATTCAATGTTATATATATCACTTAATTTGAGTTTCAAGGTAATATTTTCTTCAGCAAAAACAAAAACTCTCCCTTTTATTATGTTCACCGTTACCTTTGATTAGTCCAACAAAAACAAAAACAAAAACAAGCTTCTATCTGCCTTCGATTATCCTTTCCAGCAAAGGTTATCGGTGACCTCATCACACATCGATCTCTAATGAAAGTGAGATGTGGTGTTATTCTGTCCATCATTTGCCATCACTCTAGATGGTTTCATGGATCAATTTCCATCGCCATCAATTCTCATTTATGATGCAAAATTGTTTTCTTTTTTCAAAAGTTGTAATTATGGTCTTCACGCACAGTGAAGAATTAGCACAAACGTGAGGTGGTGCGGGGTGAGAGAGAGAGCTAGCCACTCGTCAAGGTCCAAGGAGTTGATGTTTCTGAAAACAACCGCAATGTAGACATTAATTATCTCTAGTCTTCGACGCTGTTTTTGCCAGCCATATCGTTTGATCCACGTCCAATAAGCTTGTGTGGTTAAATTCACTCGATGGAATTTGAATTCAAATGTTTTAGCCTTAAAATGATCGATCTGTTGTTCATGGTACAGGTCAAATCTGTGGATAAGTATAGAGAATGGATGAACCCTCCACGGCTGTTCATAGATTAGTTGAACTCTCCCTGCTTGGAATAATCCATGGAGTCCATTAAATTGGTCCAGTTTTATGGAACAGTTGAGTCGTTCACGGAAACCTTCAATGAACGCGCCATGAAATCTCTGCCATCGCAGGGAAGAAAACACATAATTCAATGGGAAATATCACCAAATGGTATGTGATTTTTCTTTATTCGACAAGGGACCCATTAGAGGATAACAAATGATGAATTTCTCTTCTAGAAATTAAGGGGAAAAAAACTATCAAATATACAATCATTAAGCTAAGCCAAGCATGCTTGTAAATCATGATAAAACGTTGATATTTGTAACCAAATCAACTACAAGAAGAGGGAATAAGCCCTTGTATTTGTCGGATAAGATATCAATTCAATTTTTTTTTTTTTTATTTACGTGGGTGTTTGGGCCAGTTTGCATACACCATGATTAATCTCATGGCTCACTGAACATCCTGCAAACCCAATGAGCATGTAAGGCACCGCGGGGGTGACAGGTGTGCACGGTGAAGTTTGAACCCAGGATGTAGAGAAAAAAAACAAATCTCTTCAACCACTGGATCAAGACCTTAATTATGTTGTATGTGGTGTTAGAAGGAGTGACCATAAAAGATGCCCTTTACTAGTCCTAAGATAATGACATCTTTCAAGGCAGGAGAAATAAAATTAGTACGTGGAGAACAATAAATTTGATTTTGGAAAATTTAAGTGTTTTATTTTGGGATTTTGTACTCTCCTTTTCTCTTTATACACATATATAATTCAAAATATTAATTCAACATGTATCGTATCGATTAGAATTCAATTATAAAAATAAATTAACTTTAAATTATACAATACAAATACAACATCAAATATTTAAAAATAATTTTAAAAATTAAAATATTTTTAAATATTCATGAGTCACGTTAAAGAAAATTTTAATTTAAAGTAATTCAACACAAATAAAATATCAAAATATTAAAAAAATAAAAAATTTTAATACTATAACTTCTTTTTTTCCACAAATAACTAGGGATATGCTAGAATCACTAGCTGTTTTTTTATACTTCTCAAGTTGGCTATTAATTACATATTAAGTGTCACAATCATGAACCAATCTTGTAATTATATTTAATAAACCTTCACTGACCTCCTTTTATTTTAAACAAGAAGGATTTATAAAATAAATTCCTTAATTAAGAAAAAATCAATGGATTATTAAGCTGCTTAACCCATCAAAACATTAACTGTCACAAAATGACTTTCGCTCTGTTTTAGTGATTCGTGAAAGACTGGATTGGTAAAAGGAATTGTAAGATTGGGAAATGAATTTATGGCAATTGCATTTCTTTTTGCAGTAAAAAAATGTTTTTGAAAAAATTTTAAATAATTTTTTTAGTATGTTTATCTCAAGAATAAATTAAAAAAATAAAAAATATATTATTTTAATATATTTTTAAATAAAAAAACTTTAAAAAACAATAAACAATCAATATCCTATTTTTGTTACAGTGGTCTCAGGGGGTACCGAGCACAATTTTTCATCCTTTCTGCACTAGTGGGCATGAAAAAGTAAATTCCACCTGAAGTTACCATATCTGGCAAGAATGACAATCACAGGTGAAGACAAATACGAAGTGCTAAAAAGAAGACGCGGCCATGAGTGCTTCTGCATGGATCCCGTTTCACTGCCTTTTCCAACAAAAGCCATCTTCCTGGTTCTTCTTTACTAGGACATCCTTTTTTCACTTTATACTATGTACTAGGTAAATCTCGCATATTTTGGCCAGAATTTAAATGAAAAACCCAGGATTAATCAAGATTTTAAACAAAATAAAATTTATTCTACTGTATTTTATTTTTAATATGTTACAAGATATATCAATTATAAAAGATCCAATTCAACCTAAAAATTTAAGTTGGTAGGTGAGATTTCAAAATATAATTTATATTAATATCTAACACATTCCCTTAAAAGTAAAAAAATCTATTGGACTTGAAACTTGCACATGTTTATATTATCTTGTGTTTAATTTTTATTAAATAAATAAAAATGATTGAAATTTAAATTTGTAATCACTTGGTTATTAAAATTTTGATATAATGCCAATGAACTAATTTAATTTAAATATTTAAGTTATTAAGTAAGGCTCTAGAATGTGCTTTATAATAATATATTTGATATATAATAGTGATGCAAGCATTTACTTTATATTTGAAAAGGGCCGCCACCACTTACTAGCAACCACCGGCAGTCCGAAATAAGGAGGAGGAGGAGGAGGAGGAGAATAACAAGGCATATTATGTTTAGGAGACACATCAATTTCAATGTTACCTAATTCCACTTGCCAAGCTCCGATAAGGCAGTTGATATCTACCCTTTAAGGGACACGCAATCTCCAAGGCCTTGTTTATGCATAATTTTCAATGAATTGTTTTTGAATTAATTAAAAAAAGGGAGGAGATGTCGAGTTACACACATCATGTAATGATCAACCCTAGTCTACTTCTTAGCCTCCTACATTTGTTTTCTTTGCTTTAATGATTAGATGATTTCAAGCTAACCGTCAATTCTCTTGCATTAAAAATAATTTATTTTCTAATCGATCTTCTTCATACCATCATCAGCAACGAGAGGGTAATTTGGAGATATTTTTTTAAAGTATTTTTTATTTAAAATTTTATTAAAATAATATATTTTTTATTTTTAAAAAATTAATTGTAATATCATTATATTAAAATAATATAAAAAAATTTAATTGAAAATAAAAAAATTTATTTGTTTAAAAAATATTTTTAAAATCCAAAAACAAATGAATTCAGAAATCGTAAAGCTTTCTTATTATTTTTTTAAGATATTTTTTATTTAGAAATACATCAAAATAATATATTTTTTTTATTTTTTAAAATTTATTTTTGACATCGGCGTACTAAAACAATATAAAAAAAACTAAAAAACATTAATTAGAATAAATACTACAAATATACTAGTTTTGTACATTATTAACATTATAATTTTTAACATTTAAAATTTATTAAATCAGAGTTTCTCACAATTGTTTAATTGTCATTTAGGTTTATGAAATTATAGTATTTTTTTTTCCCTTTTTGCTGTACGATATGTATTCTATACAGTAACATTTTCTTAATTAAGTTTGAATTAAAAAAAAAACAAATATATTTAATATCTGAAATAACATGTCAAGAATTTAACTCTATTATTATACACATTTGTTACATGTTGCAGGATTTTAAAGGCACCGGACCAAAAGATATAAACTCCCGTGCTGATAAATAGAAAAATACTACAAAATTGAGAAATTATTTATCGTTATTGTTTTTATAAAAATAAAATACATAAACAATATAATATTGTTTGGGAATACAGTGTAAACTACGTTTTATAAAAATTTTAATTTTTTTATTAAAAATTAATTTTTTTATATGTTCTAGATTATTTTGATTTACCAATCTCAAAAATAATTTTAAATAAATAAATAAAATATTATTTTAATATATTTTAACATAAAAAAATATTTTAAAAAATAATAATAATAATAATTTCAATAAGGCAAGCAGAAGCATGATGACTTAATTTCTCAAAAGAAAATTTGAGACAAGGATTCGAATATTATTAAAGTACATAAAGAGGCAATAAAATATAAAGAAATCGATCTTAGCCGAAATAAATGGACCCACACGCTTTCACCCTTTGTGGGCCCGTGGCCGAGGCCTATATCCACGTGAATTACAGCAATTCGTCGGCCATGGAATCTGCATGGCATGATTGGGCCATACTATGAATTGCTAGCTAGTTATTTTACATGGACAGTGTCTTTTTAAGTCACAATTTATTTTTTTAATTTTTTTTAGCTGAAAAAATGAAAAATTTAATGTTTTAAAAATAATTTTAAAAATAAAATAAATATAAAAAAATTTGAAAAACATTTCATGCGGCATACTAAACACACATTTCTTAATTGCAATGATTAATATACTTTTATTGGTGGTATTGAGATTTAAATCTTGAAATAAAACCTAATTAATTTGATGAGAAACTCTACATTAATTTGACTATATGATGAAAAGAATCAATTGTCTTTGTAATTTTGATTTCTTGGACAAAAATAATAACTAAAATATTGATAAAACTACTTATATTTCGATTAAAATAATTAAATTAAAATACTAAACACGTTAAAAAATAACAGCTAGACTGGATGTGTGAATTACATATATCATAAATAAATAAAAAATATGATAAATATTTATAACATAGAGTGAATATCCATCCTAGAGTATTTCGTTACAAGATTCTTTCATTTTCTTTTTTTTATATATATAACAAATTGTACGTGCGCAGTTGACGGTAACGGCGCAGTGCTTTTAATATTTATAAAAAGAAAATTACAAAAACCATATAAAAGCAGAAAAGAAATAATAAAGAATTAAAAAACGGATCGGGAAGCGAGATTCCGCGTTAAAAAGAAGACGCCGAGCGACGCGGCTTGACCTTCAGAGCCCACAGTACCTCGCTGCTTCTCACTTTACTACTCTTGCTCTGTTTACTTTGGCAAACCCACGGTCCCTTTTCAAACAAAGGATCAAATTGTAAGAATACAAATAAAAAATACTAAACAGTCCTTCAATTATTCATGTTATTTCTCTCAAGTGCTAAAACCTCAATGTTATCCATATCATTAAGTTTATGAGTTACTCTACGATAGTTCTAACTCTCCAACTCAGCTCGGTTGAGCTGAAAAGACCATCGATTATACAATAACATGGAAAACAAATCTTATTTATAAGCCTAGAATTAATGTAGATTTTTTTTCTTAAAAAAATAATACTAGTTTAATTAACAAAATACCTATGTGTTTGACAATGAGGTGTTCGATACTTTTATTTTTGTTTTGTATTTTTTACAAAATACTATGATATATTCACAATTGCATCCGCCATCAATTATAATCAATATTAATTATGTGTTTGATAATGAGATATTTGATATTTTTTAAGGGTGTTTTTAAATTGAAAATACATTTTAAAATAATATTTTTTTAGATTTGCTCTTTACTTTTTACATTAACACATCAAGTTCATAAAAAAAAAATATAAACATTAATTTAATGTTTGAAAAACACGCTTTCAAAAGTGAAGTTCTTACACCTAAATGAATTGTAAAATTCTTCAGATGGATTTATCAGGGATGATATTGATTAGTCTTAAAATTGATGAGCCAATATGAAAACTTCTATATAGTTGAGCACCTGCCACGTGCATCCCCCATCAGTCAAATCTACCAGCAATGCATAACCATGGTTAGCCAAGTTAAATTTTTTAAGCTCTCTCAAACTCAAAAGAGTCTAAGATTCCGTACTAAATAGCTGACACGTGTTCCCCTACCAACGCGGTTTCTCCTTCTCCACCGCCCTATATATCCTACCCTACATCCTTCCCTCCTCCCTCCCATTCCTCCCCAACAAAAGAATTCTTTCCAGCTCTGAACACCATAGCCTCGCTTCCCACCGGTCACCACTTCTGGTCGCCGATCAAACCAAACCCTTATTGACTACGTTACTGCTTTCCAGTTCCTCTGTCAGCCCTGCTTTAGATGCTCACTTCTTGCTACAAAATGCATTGAAAAACACCTCATAGTCGGCTTCTTCTGCGATTTTTACGTTGTTTTCTTAAAGTTTCACAGCACCGAGAAGCACAGCATAAGGGAGCTAGCAATATGGCATCATCGGAGAACTTGGCAAGTCTTGAGCCATGGAATATGATGTTTAGGCCAAGTTTGTCAGATTGTTGGATTTCCGAAGCTTATGCTCGAGACACGGAAACTCTAACAAGAGCCCTCCAAAAATCCCTCTTTAACAATATAGATGATATCCCCATAAACACCAGCACCAATGATAACAGCTCTAACTCTTTCTCCATCGCCGAAACGTTTTCTTCAAATTCAATCAACCCGTTTACCGGCCTAATCGAGACGGCACCCCCGACTCCGACGCCCTCAAACGTTTCTGGGTCGGACCCGGAAACGGCTGGGGTCACGAAACGCAATCGAAACCCTGTGCCGGGGGCTACCGGGAAGGTCTCGAAACGTAAGTCAAGGGCTTCGAAACGGTCTCAGACCACTTTTATTACAGCGGATCCGGCTAATTTTAGACAGATGGTGCAACAGGTTACCGGTGTTAGATTCAATAGCTCGCAGGTTTCAATGGTTCCTGTTTTGAAGCCTGAGCCACAGAGGCTCGGTGGCCGGTTGCAAGGGGGTAGTGGGTGCTTACCCACTCTTGATACGTCGGCGTTTCTGCTTGATCACCATCAACAGCAGGTGGTCATGGGGTCAGCTTCTGGTTCTAGTCCTGGGTCTGGCCCAATTTCTTTTACACAGCAGCCCATGATGGGTGATGTTGGTGTTGGTTCTGGTGGTGGCATAGATTTTGACACTTTCTCTAGTTTTCCCACTCTAGAGTCATGGAAAGTTGTGTGATAATTAATTAATTTAGGGTTTTTGTTACCTCCGAAGTGAAGTTTTATGTTATCTGTTTATATTTTTGGGGTCCCTTGGTTTAGGCTAGTCTCTTTAGAGCTTTGTTTATTTTGTATTTCTGTTTATGCAATGTAAAACATTATCTTATTCCCTAAGTATTAAGGCTTTATGATATTTAATCCGGGCTTAATTTAATTTTTGAGTTTAAATATAAACCTTGGTACATTGTGTCAAGCAAGTCACATGGAGAGGCACATGAATTCAGGCAACTTTTCTCTCATGTGAATAATTTCAGAAAAAGAAAAGAAAGAGGAGGTGCCTTCTTTGCTCGAGATTGGCTAGCATAATTTGCTTGAAAATGGCATCAATCATTGAGACATTGGCTGCTGCTTGATGGGTTGTCGTTGTACAAGTTATAAACTAAATCTTGATTGGAATTGTTGCTGCCAAGACAAGTGCCATTTTGGCACTTGCGTAGCTGTTTTTCTTGTGACAGAAGCACCTTTTCTTCTATGATTTTGAGTCATTACTGTAGGGGATACCGCATGTTTGTTTTTACTTCTTTAAAGTATTTTTTTTTTAAATTAAATTTTTATATTTTTTTGTTTTTTAAGTTATCTTGATTTGCTAAAGTTAAAATGACTTTTTAAAAAATAAAAAATTATTTAAAATATTTTAAAACAATACTACTATAACATGAAATACCCATTAAAAATTAAAGTGGCTCTTGTCAAGGCTCTCTTTGTACCATCTTAGTTACTATTTCACACTTTTGTCTTTATTTTTGTGATAATTAGAACGTCTTTTTTTTTTTTTTCTTTTTTTTTTTTGTCTTTTCTGCTAAAAATTAGTAGATATTCGTAATAAAATTTATATTATTTCTTCCTCACTTTTTTTTTTTTTATTATTGATAATGTCCAGATTAACTTACACGTTCCTTGATTAATTCCTCGAGATTTTGAAATTAATAATCACGTAAGTCTCTAGTGATCCTGAGATTTGTGGCACTCAAACTAGTGATCTTTGGAGAGCAAACTCAAGGCCTGACTAGTTGAGCTACACATCTTAAAGTTTATTTCTTTCTTACTCCTTTTTCTTTGATTAACGTGGGTGTTCAAGTTAGCTTACGCGCACCTCAACTAATCCCACGGGCCTTGAAGTTAATGACTATATAAGCCTTCAGTGGTTATCATATTAGCAACCATAGAATTCAAATTTGAGATAATAAAGGGAGCAAACCTCTTGGTCCTAAACTCTTACCACTAAGTCACCTACTAGATGATTATTTCTTCCTTGCTCTTGATATGACGTGATGTGGTATTATCTATGATTTTTAATTGAAAATATATAAACAGATGTTTTTAATAATTAATTTAATATTTTTCAAACAAAAAATAATTTAAAAAACAGATTGAAGCATAAAAATGAACTTTCATTTAGAATTATTTTTTCTTTTAACAAACTCCAATCTAAAGTAGAGAAGTAATAACTTAAATTTTCATTGATGCAAATGATACTAATTTTATCGATAAACCTAAGAATTAGGTCATGTTTGATTAATATTTCAAGATAAAAATATAAAATAAATTTATATTCAAAAATAGTTTTAAAACAAATTTATATAAAAAAGAGAAAGGAGATCTCCTCTCTATTCTAAACGCACGAATCTCTTCCATCCCACGACAAGTCAAGTAAGATAGCCAGCATGTTTCAATTAAGATAATCGTTTTGAGATGTGCTAATCTTTTCCCAAAATTAAAGCGATGTTCAATTTCTCCAAAATATTACTAGGAGCCATGTATTTAGGCAATCCCAGCAAATCCTGGTGGCAACGGTGTCGTCTTGCTTGCTCGAAGAATATTCAGGGTGTCCGAGACGTGTAGAACAATGTATCCCAGCTAGATATACACAGAGGGAGAGCAATGCCTCCCCTCCCCTCCATTTTTAAGAAGATGGGCACAATCAAATCATGAAACGGACATCGGAGAGGGTAAAAAAACCTTGACATGATGCTGGAAATAATTATATTATTTTTCTGGATTTATAATGACGCTTATCATCGCATAATTACATGAATCTCAGCGCTAATAACGTGTTTAGGAATAAGAATCATGAACAGGAAATGAGATGCGTGTTGGATATAGTTGGCAAATTTTGGAGTTTAAGAGAAAATCCTCGAGAGGAATCCCATATTTTTACTGTCACTAATTGAATTTCCCATCAATTTCTTGTCAGTAATGGGGCTCCACATGCCTTTTGCTCCACAGTCAAATAAGATTCCCAGTGCCTCCCTTACGTGAGGAGCTGGCAAGGAAAAAAATAATCTGGATTATTGGTTTATCAAATCCATCTAATCAAATTTTTTGATTAACAATATTTCTTTAATATTTATCCAATTTGTTTTAAATTGAGTAAGATATTGTATAGTGAACTTAGACTTTATTAGAATTAATATTTTTTTATTCAAACTAAAATTTAACTAGGCTTGAGTTTTTAATTATAATCTCTTTAGACGGTGTTTAATAATTATAATGATTTTTTTTAAAAAAATAAATATAAGTTGAAGATGAATGTTAGAGAATAATATAAATTATATCTTGAAATTTTATATAAAAACTGAAGTTATTGAGTTGAATTAGTTATTTGACATGATATTAGAATCTTAATAACAAAGTGGTCACGAGTTCGAATCTCGTTAGCTCTATTTATTTTATAAAAATTAAATACAAGATAATGTAATCCATGTAAGTTTCAAGTTTTTAAAGGAATATATTAGAAAATAATATATTAAAATTTTATATAATAACTAAATTATTGAATTGAATTGGTTTTTTTTTATAATATATATTAATTGGAAGACATACATTTACGGTAAATCAACCATCTTATTTTATATTTCATGATTTTCCCACTTCAAAACTTACGGTCACCTCCCCCAGCCATTGGAAGTCATCTCCCAGAAGACGCCTCTCCCTAGCTGTTTTTTTTATTATTGAATTCAAATCCAAATGATAATATATATAAAGAATTTATTTACTATTCAAACTACGCTATTATTTGGTATTGCGTTCCAAATAAAAGTCAGGTAAAATTTTTTTAAAAAAATTATATAAAATTAATTTTTATATTTTTAAATTGTTTTAATGTGTTGATATCAAAATTAATTTTTAAAAAATAAAATAAAATATTATTTTAATATATTTTTAAATAAAAAATATTTTAAAAAAACAGTGATTATTGAATACTTCTTAATACAAGATGGTTGCTATAGAATTCTAAAATACCCTTTTGCAGGAAAGATTATCACCTCTTAAATCCAATAAATAATTTAAGATATTTAATTAACAAATCTTACTGTGCATGCTCCTTGACTTCTTCGCTAAGATCGTAAAAGCAAAATAATATATCAAACCAACCAACACTTTACCCTAAAAATATGTTATCTTCTAGAACCAAGGATTTATAATTATATTAAGCTGATCTCATGAGATGCATAGTTCTTGACTTGGAAATATAAATTCATTATCTTTAACAAATTGACATTAAAAATACATGAGTGCAAATACTTGCTTAAGTCAAAAGATTTAATAAATTAAAATTTCAAGCCCCTATAATGTGTTAGGTGGCATCATGAGCTTGACTTAGGTCTTGTGACCCTTTTTTCCTGAGGGAAAATATATTTAAAAACACTGAATTGTTAAAGTGATGCAACTTGTTGAGATGTTTATTGGGATTTCGTGATTTAAATGGATTGTTTTGGGTAAGAAAACCCACTTTCATTTTAATTTTTTTTTTCATGCCAAATTAATCTAACATTAGCACAAGGAGTTGACGTAATCAAACAACTTAAGATATATACAAATCAATAATCAAACCATATAGTGCTGCGAGAAGAGTGGAAATGAATTTGTGGTGTCACTCTCAATATGATAGCGAAGTCTAGCCCATATATTTTTTTATACCACTTAATTCTAAATGCAATTAGTCATGGTTTCCTGAGTTTACAAATGCATAAAAAATTAAAATAATTAGTCTTTTTCCATATTGCTGAGGCAGTCTCGTGTTACTTTTATTTTTCATAGATTGCCTTCCATCCTACTTTTCTTTTTCCACAAAGCGCCCCCCCCCACCCCCCAAAAAAAAAAAAGCAAGAAAAGAGGAAGAAGAAAGAGGAGGAAAAATAAAGAAAATAATCCCTTCCATCGTGTTGATTATGGTATATAATTTTCTTCTATTTGTATTTTGATTCTATATATATATATATATATATATATATATATATATACCTTTGCTTGTGTTCAAAAATAGTATTTGGCTCAAGATTGTTACTTTATTTTTTTTTTTTTCTATCTTTTAATTAAAGATTCTTACATGTTAAATGTTCATACCAGGGTTCAATCAATTCTTACATGCCCCTTATTTTGTGATTTGAGATTAAGATCTTTTTTTATTTTATTTCCTGCCAACCCAAATATGAATAATTTATATATATAGAGAGAGAGAGAGCGCTCGAACTAAAAAAAAAAAAGGGTTAATTAAAACACACAAGCCAAACAAGTTATCAACATCAAATTAACAATTCCAATGAAGTTACTTACACACTAGCTAACCATCAATACTTGCTAACACAAGCTTTCCATATACAAACAACCTCTTCAAGACACTGCAACAACAAGATTTGATTGTAGCATAAGCTCCCATTTGCTTACCATGGAGGATATGGCTTGTTCCTTTCTCTTGTTGAAGAAGCTAATTTCAGGAAAAAAAAAAGAAAAAAGAAAGAACACGGTGACGTTGGCAGCGGTACAATATAGACAATTACAGTGGTTGTGGTGGTGGATATGGAGGCATGTATTCATGCCTCTAGCTAGCATGTATTGGGTCAATGTCAAACCGTTCAATTAAAGCAAAAAAATTCCATTACAAAGAAAGAATAAGATGACCCATGCCATCACGTAAGCATTTGAAAGCTGTTTTTCTTCAAAAGGTGGGTCTGAAAAAAATGTCCCAGGGTCGTTTTACTTTCAAAAAAATAAAATATAAATTGAAAGTCCACGGTCATGTTTTATAAAGCTATTCGAGAGAACCAATTATAATTGTCTTTTTTTCTCTTTTTTGTTTTGTTTTGTAAAGGAATTAGACATCTGAAGTAACGTGTATATTGGCTAGGGTGGTTAAATTAATCGATTTATTTTGAGATCTTATAAAAATTGATCCAAAATTAATAATTCCTCAAAAATTAATCTTACCAAACAACTTTTTCAATTTTTTTGAATACTTTAGGTTATAGTTTTTTTTTTCAAAAAGAAAAAATCAGTTTGTTAAGTTTTGGTTTTGTATTCCATATAGTTTGGTTCAAGTTTTTGGAAAAAATAAATAAATTTGGTTGAATTTTAATATCCATGCATGCCGAGTTGCTTAAACACATGTTCCGACAAGAAATTAATAATGTTGGGAAAATGAACCCAAACCATTTTCCAATATGCTTAATTAACATGTTTATTGCACTAGAAAGGAACATTACTTTCAAGGGTTTACTTTGATCTATTTCTAGAATTTGGGTTTAGATAGTTTCCTCCCACCTAATTCCCACGAGCGCGTGGCATTGATGTCGATTCTAACACGACAAAAAATGTGGAAGAACATCGATTTCAAGACCAGTTTTCTGAGCAAATTGGTTAGCTCAATTGGCATTCACATCTTCTAGTTTTCCTTGCAATGAAAAAGAAGACCGGTAGCCCGAGTCCTGTTGAATCTTGGAAAACTTCCATTCATGTATATCCGCTGGTTTCTTCCAGCAGCCTCAGGATTGCTAGCTATTCCTGGTATAATAAAATTCGTATTCATGTTTGTTTTTGTATTTTAAAAAAATTTTAATTTTTTTTTTTTTTTTTTAAATTAATATATTTTTAATATTTTTAAATTATTTTGATGTATCGATGTTAAAAAAAATAAAATTATTTTAATATATTTCTAAATAAAAAATATTTTAAAAAACAACTATAATTATATTTTGAAACGCATATAAAAGAACTTTTTTTTTATTTTACGTGGGTGTCCAGACTAGCTTGCGTGTACCACGACTAATACCACGGCTCACTGAACATCATGCAAACCCAATAAATATATAAGGCATCACAAGGGTGACAAACGTACACGCTGAGGCTTGAACCTAGAATGCAGAGATAAAGAAAAACCCTTGCGATCGCTGGGCTACAAGCCTCGGTGGTGTTATAAGAGAACTTTTCTTATCTTTATTGTTCATGGGTCTTTAGGCTTAATGTTATTGTAATAATTGAATTGAAACGGTCCTCTGCCTGGGTTTTTTGTGGGTGTTTCTAGGTCTTGTCCTAGCATACAATTTTTCTTCACAAGCTTCAAGTCTACGGTACTCGTGCAATTTGGTTAAAGCAATCAACTCGTTACAAAATAAAAAATATCATGGAAATTTTACTATTCCAATGTCGCATGAAGTTTGAGAATCTTATAAAAAAACAAGCAAGGAGAACATATTTTACATTAACATATCAACCCCTCATGTTCCATCGGTACAAACAATCAATATAATTAATTCAGAAAAACTAGAATAAATGGTAAAACCTGGTTTGAGGAACTTATTAGGAAGTTCTAAATTTAAATCTCAGTCTTCCATATGATGTAGAACATAAAAAAGTAAAATAAGATTTTATTTATTTAAATACTAGTATGATAAAAAATAATTCACCAATCATAATTATAATTATAAGATTTAATTTGAAGATTATCTTGGTTTGAGACTTTAGCTATAAATCAAGTGGGATGATCCTTGAAACAGATGATTAAACTAAGTTTTGTTTTCTTTTTTTATATATAGCCAGGATTGTAAATATTAAAAAAAACTATTAATAAAAATCTTGAGGGATATAGCTTAACTGATTATGTTTTAAATTTACTCTATAAAGGTCACTAGGTTTCGAGTTTCATAAACTTTAAAACCACTTAAAATTTATGTGATTATTAACTTTAAAATTCATAAAATTAATTAAGATATATACAAATTAGTTTGGATATCATTTTAATATAAAAAAATCTAACAAAAATTTATTTAAAAGAAAAATTTACTTTGGATGCTAGATATGTCAAAACCAAATATAATAACACAGTAAAAGGTCAGAAATGGAGGGCTGTACTTGATTGTACGATCTTGTTCTTTTCTGCTTTGACTGACTACGATTGGCCTCTACCTCCCCACCACATCAAAGACTTTTTGACTTTCTTTGCCGTGTCGTGTAAATGAACAACCACGTGTCCTCATCAGCACCTTCTAGGATAGTCGTCCTCCGATTGATCATTATCCCATGACAATCCAGCGGCTGACAGCTATTGTTGACCATCACCCGAAAAGAGGTTCGGAGGATAGAGCCTGTGTGGCTCGACGGTGAGCTGCATTAAAGATTATGAGAGTCCTATCTATATCTTTGAACTTTGATCAAAGATTATGGTGATCATAGCTCCCAAATCTTCGATGGGACTTCCTTGATGTTGATCTATTTCATTTTTTATAATTTGTAATGAAAATCCTTGATTGATAACACTTGCAGATGTTTAATGCAAAAATCACTGCGTTGTAGCTCAAAATCTTTACCTGCTTTCTTCTAGAATCTAGGAATAATTTCTCTAAATTGAAATCCATCTCGAAAAGGATAATTTATCCTTTTTACTGTGATTCCACGACCGGTTTATGTATATACTTGGTTGGAATACCATAATAATCTGTAGAATATATTAAATATGATTCATTTAACACATCAATTTATAATAAACACTTGTTTGAATGATTTTAAAGTTCTTTTTTTACATGTTAGTTTATATGTCAATCAAGATTAATTATTTTCTAAAATAATCTTAAATACATATTCTCAACATCAATTTAATACATTTAGATAAATATTTTAAACTTCATCTTGGTAGATTTGCTAGCTAAATCAAATAAAATATTAACTTGATTAATGATTTTTAATGACCTAGTTCACTCTTTATACTCAATTTAATTTCAGTTCATTTAATACTTGTATTATTTTTTTTAAAAAAATATAAAAATCAAAACAAAATTATTTTAATAAAAATAATTTATCTAACTAAATTTCAAGTAGAGTTTGGGAGTTTTTTAATGGATTTAATGCTTTACTTTGAATCATTTTTTTTTTATTATTAATATAAATATTTGGATTAATTTATATATAACTCAATTAATTTTATAAATCTCCACCAATTTTTAAAAAAACTCAAACTTTATAATTATTAAAAAATCAAATTTAAAATCTAATAGTTAAGCTAACGGTTTTCAACCATCAATCTTAAATGGTCACTCTTCAGGTAAAGAAATAAAGAGATATTAGAGAGAGAGAGAGGGAGGGAGAGCACAATCATAGGAAATAGCAGCAGCAAGCAGGCAAGTGGGAGAAGTTGTTGACCGAAAAGCATGGATTGCTTTTCGAGAGAGAATCAGGAGTTTACCAACGACTGACGTGTCAGTTGACTTTGGTCTGTCTCTGTCAATCTGCAGCAGTGTTAAATAACCTTACTTTATTGTTTTCCATTTTCCCTTGCATTATTGGCTGCATCACTTACGTCATGCTTCCCTTTGCATCTCGTCATCTACTTTTTATTACATATTCTGCCCACCAAAGTACAGTCCTATCGGATATTAGAACACAGTTATTTTTAAATTTTTTTTTATATATAATTTTAAAGTATAAAAAATTAATTTAAAATAAAAATAAAAAAACTTTCTAATTCTTTTAGAAGCACTTTTAAAATACAAAATAAGACTTGTTTTTTTTTTTCATGGAAATGAATTTTAATAACCATACAAATCAAAATCCATAACATGTTAAATTTCTGAATCCATATTCTTACGTATTTTTCTTGAATTTTTTTTCTTTGACTAGAAATGTTGGGGAGGGTGATATTTTGTGAAGAAAAAAATGCATCTTGAAGCTACATTGTTATAATAATAGCAATAATAATAATAAATTAATCGCAAGATATATGTGTTAATGCATGAGAAAACACATTGAATTGTATTGTAAAACTATTCAAATATTTTTATTTTAGCATAACATTTTTTCCTCACGAATTAATGATTTTTATTTATTCATTCTAAGGATGAGGTGCAAGGCAGGAGGACTCTTGAATAGAAGACATCAAGACAGCACATAACTGGATTCTGCCTCAGTGATAAACAGGCCCACAGCCCAAGGTGAGTGGACCATTCCACTTAACTAGTTGAGCCTATTGCCACCCATTTTCAGTTTTTTAGTTTTTTTTTAAATGACATCGTTTTGGAATTAAAAAAAATAATTAAAACTACTTGATAGACTTAGGTTATCTCTTTAACCTGTGATTTGATTCACCCAATCCGGACTTGAGCCATTTTTTATAATTATAATTATCAGTATAAATATGGCATGATTAAAGCCCATACGGGTCTCTTGAGTATTTGAGCCATAATCCCTTACATTGTCAGGTTTTGATCGGGTCAAAAATTAACTTGCTAAATCACTTAAGTTTGACCGAGGCATCTTCTTAAATGATTCAAAATCAAAACCAGTTCGGTCTAGGTCTTGAGTTGACCTGCTAGGTCATCGAGAATCATGAAATCTTCCAAGTGCTGCTCGCTTCAAGAAAGGAGGGGGAAAACCTAAAGTTTCAATTCTCATGTAATTTGTGGAGGGTTAATCCTACAATGGACAATGTCCATTTCATATAAATACAAGAAAAAAGAACAAAAGAAAGAAAAAAGCATGAATGATTTGGGACTTAGCTAAAATTGGCAGCAAGGAAACCTTTTGTTGTTTTCAATCTTGTATTTGATATCCATAGGGAAGATTGAGCTGCACCTAACGAGCGTTCAATCTAAGAAAAGGGTTCTAACCAACACTTTTGCAAATCACAAATACACAAGGGGCAAGGGCAGAAGGGTTCGTGAACCAGGTTCCATACACTTGAACAGTTCAATGTGACAAGACTCTTGAATTATGCAGATCCAGGTAAAAATTGTTTCAACATGTGTAGAACCCCTGATGTTTTCTTCAAATTCATCTCTTTTCTGTGCATTTCACCTGAGAAACAACAAGCTTGGGGGTTTAATGAAGGCACTCTCGTTAGAATACATGTTAACAATGCGTGGATATAAAGGCTTCCTCAATCGATAGTTACAGTTTTTAGCTAGCTTGATCTATCTCATCACTATTGTAGACTTGTAAAGTTGCTTACTGCCAATGAGCTTGTAGCTCAACCGGCATTGTCCTCCCTCTTAGAGATCCCACGTTAGAGCCTCTTAACAAAAAAATAAAAAAAGAAACAAAAAAGTGTTGTACACTGCAAATTTTTCAAATGCAAATTTCCTGCTATTATTTCTATTACATGAGCTAGAGGTTAAAAGCATGATACGAAGGAAATATTGCACTGAAGGCACCATAGGAGAATGTTCAGAATCAAATGCGGATTGTTCATGGGAATATTGATCTTATGGCTCTCGAGGAAACTCTAGTTAGCAATCCTTTGGATCTAAACAATCTTGCAATCCTAAAAGAATCATCTTCTAAAACACTTAAATAATATCAAACCCAATAAAAAAACATCATGATTAATTAGGTATAGAAAGCACGGGAAAACCAGTCTTCATGGTAAGTTTTGTGGTTTCTCAGAAAATAACGTACCTATTTTGGGAGAACCTCTTTGTGAGCTTTGAATGAGAGAATCACATTCCAGACTAAAGCAATAACATTAGCAGCAAGAACCTGAAATTGGTTTTTAAGTGAACGGTTATTGGAACACAGTAGCCAAAATCGCTAGCAAAAGTTACAATGATTGTCAACATGAATATTATAGCAAAATTTAACACTAACTTGACTCTCTATAACAGCTTCGGAGGTGAATGGTAATGGTACCAAACCTAAATATGGCCAGCACGTGCTGTGCAGATAAATGTAGGAACACTCTACCACTTCACCATCAGACAACTCAATTTGGCCACAATTTTAGCTCATTTCCGGCATTGTATCAGATGTCCGAAGCAAGTAGGGAATGCAAAGCTGTTCCCCTTTTACTACTTCAAAGTTTTTTTTTTTCTTTTTCAAACCAACACTTCAAAGTTATCTAACCATGTAAGACATGTAACATGCTAACAACCACAAATGTATAGACAGTGAGACACATGATGCTCGTTAAAACCTGAAATTGCTGTGGGACAAAACGGAAGTTCAGAAATTGAAACGGTATCCACAGTTGCCAATTTGCAAGAACAGCGGAAAACCATTCCTGCAGAAAAAGAATATTAAGAAAAGTTAACGCTGAACAATCCTTCCAACTGGCTGTGTTCAATGGTTTATAGACATAGAAGCCACAGAAAGAACAGAAAGGGATGCCCCTAAGTCTTTAACACAACCTGCTGAAGCTTAGGTACGACTTGTGATGGCCTTCCCTCCAGCGTCACCAATGTTGACAAGAAAACTCCAATGAATATAGGAGAAAAAACAAACTGCAATTATTTTAGAATACATAGAACATATTTAGCTCAGCAGCACAGATGTTGTCATGAAAATTATGAAAGTCAACTATGAAAAATTTGGTGTCACCTGATCAGCTAAAAGGCGCAAGAATGCACCTGATGCTCCAGGTACTGTTACCAATTTGCTCAAATATAAGTACCTAAGAAACACCAAGTCAAGTAATGAAAAATTAGCAGGATCCTATAAAAGCAGGTGTGTTTTCATTTTTTTTTTAGCAAATTCTGGTTGACAAGATAAGCACATGCATTGGAGTACAGTAGACACCAAAACAATTTGGCGGCTAAGAAACATAAACCAGAGCATCATTAGTATTAAGTCAAACAGATTGGATCATCCAGACTTCAGGCAAACAAAAATACAGAGTCATGTTTGAAGGGTAGAACTTCAACTGCAAATATTGACGCAAAAAAGTTTTAGGCTGTTATTTTCATGAATGGCTTCTCACATGAGTTAATTTAAACTCTACTCACTAACCTTCTCATGCTTGCAAAACCAAAATATGAAAAGTCTGAAGGATTACCAGATATGCAATGTGGGACCCACCAGTACCAGCCCCAAGAGTGTAAACAAGAAAGTTCTTTTAAGGTCTAGGGATGGAACTTGATCAATCACAAGCTGAGGCAGAAAAGGCAAAGATTTAGAAAAGTTATACATGAAATGGTCTATAACAAGAGCATGCATTAAAAATAGCTTAATTACTACAATTGAACATGGCAAGGAGTTCTTAGAAGATGCCATAGCGTAACCAGGACACACACACACACACACACACACACACACACATGAGAGCATATAAATGAAAAATTGGGCCATTGTTTCCTAATTCAAGGTGACACCACTGTTAGTTTAACTTGAGTTTGAACACTCTGCAGTTCAAAAAAAAAAAAGTTCGGATGTTCTTGCAGGCACTTCAGACCACCCTAAAGGATAATTCAGTGACTTTTATTTATTTAATATCATTATTTTTATATGGGGGGGGGGGTGTGGGCGCTGGAAATCAATTGTTTTCTCAAAGACTGTTCACACCTTGTTTGGAGGCATTCAGAAAAGAGATAGATCATTCAAAAACCATAAATGCAAAATCAAAGCTGCCAAAATTCCACAAATTGATGAAGTTGAACTACCATATAGATATCTTCAGTTCATGACACATCCATAGGTCGCTAAATAAAGCATAAACCACTCATCTTAGAGATCAAATGAATGGAAATCAATACAAAGAACAAACACTCACGACATATATATGAACAGAAAAAACCCAAAATAAGTAAAAAGTGGAAGAGAGATGCACATTTCGCTAACATCTGTTGCCATAGCCTGTAAAATTACCTGGCAGATCAAGTCTCCCATAAGAGTCAATATTGCAGAAGTTACAGCTTTAGTCAACACAGGGTAGTTTGCAAGAAGATTCAAATACCTGCAATAACATATAACTCAATCTGAGCTAAAAGTGATCTTGTTTTTAATATCGGTTATTGGTGAGAGATTATATCACAAATTGCAGGAGAAAAAAAAAAATTCAATGCAGACAAAGATGACAAATAGGGTACAGCATGTACATACAAAAATGATTCCATACTCCCATAGATTTCCACTTTAGGAGGAGTTAAGAAATATCTGATTAAACATTTTTATTGCATTCCCAAGACAACAAAATAGAATTTCACATACTATCAAACACCAATGTGAAAAAAAAGCTTGCTACGCAGCATGAACCAGAAAGAACTAAAATCACCAACAGCGTAAAAACTGAACAGTTTAGAAAAACTGACAATTCATCATTACCATGAAAGGAAGGACCAGTTACTATTTCCACCAGAACCACTACTAGCACCACTACCTTCACCTCCACCACCAGAAGAGCCTCCAACCCCACCAGAACCACCAGAGCCACCAGAGCCACCATCAGAAACAGCCAAGAGACGAGATTGATCAACACCCAATTGCCTATATCCCTTTCTGGTACCATCCAAGTCCTTAAACACAGCTCCATGACTATAAATTAAAGAATTTGAAAACAGAGTAGAAGAAGAACAGGCCCTGAATCCAGTTATCTGAACAGGTTTCAACGAAAGCTGAGTTCTTTGGCTAGAATGAGAAGTGGGTTTGCATGAAAAACCAACAAAACAGTATAACAATGGAGTCTTACGAGTGAGAGATACTGGGTTTGGCACCATTTTATTTTGAATGGAAAAAATGGCCTTCAGGGTTTAAAGGTGGTGTTTTATTTTTCTTTTTTTAAAGATCAGGTTTTGTCACGGGTAGGGTTTTTGGCTACTGGAGGCCAGGGCAGTGGAAAAGGCTTTGGCTGTTGCAGCGTGTGACTCACTTGCAGCTTAACTCTTTCGTGTCTCTGCTTTTGTTTGTTTTGTTGACGTAGGGGAATTTAAAAGGTTAAAGGTGATTGCTACAAGGTTAACCTTAATGTGGCCCCTAATGTACTACCTCTAGTGTAAAATGAGTCTCAAACATTTTGATTTTATCAATTTTATCCCAATCTAATCAACATTAGATAATGCAACTCTTTGAGGGTGTTTGAAAGTGTGGTTGCGTTATTTTTTAAAGTAATAAAATGCATTAAAATAATACTTTTTTATTTTAAAAAAATTAATTTTAATATCAGCACATCAAAATGATCTGAAAAACCAAAAAAATATTAATTTGAAACAAAAAAAATATAAATTTTTTTTTTTTAAAAAAAATACTTTTAAAACATAAAAAATAAATAAAAAATAATAGTTAAAAGAATTGATTAACTTAAAGTCTCCTCCTATTATAAAGCACAAAATTCAGATTATTGAAGAACAAATTTGACTTGCGCCACATATATACAAAAAAGAAAAGCAGTATAATTTTGAAAGGTAATTCAACTGGTCAGGTTTTGAGTTTGCTCCTCAATAGTCACGAGTTCGAGTCCTCAGGATCACTGGAAAACTTACATATCGTTACTTTCAAAGCTTATGGGATTAGTCAAGATACACACAAACTGACGTGGACATTCGTAGGTTAATAATAAAAAAAAAAAAGGAAAAAGAAAAGAAAAGTAGTGTAAGTACTGCTAGTTGATGCGTCTTACGGTCTCCATTAATTTCTCGGTGTCTCTCATGAATTCAATCTTCCTAAAGTCTAGCCAGGATTTCAACCATGTCGATCCTTTCTTCAGGTGATTCATTTGAACATTGCAGAGCCCACTACATTATTGGTGTGGCACATTCTCCTTATTTGCTGAATAGCCATCTCTTCGATTCATCTGGTTGCTATCCACAATTTCAGTTACTCACTCAGGCAATGATTCATTGACCATAAGAATCTAGTAATTTAATAGAAAGTTCTTAGGTTCATATGAACTCTTGTTTCTGCTTTCAAACTATCTTTCTGCATGTCAAATCTTTAGGCACAGCTCATCACTGTAGTTTTAAGAATTTAGTTAAGAATCACACAGAAAATGGAACCGGCCTGGAAGGTGCTAGTAATGTTTCTTATGTCATAGAAAGTCTTTTGAGCTTGCCAGGATATCGAGTGTGTTGATCCTTTCTTCAGAATATGAACTCTTGTTTCTGCTTTCGGCCTTAGGGATTGCAGAAAAAAGGCCTCAAAGTTATAAATATGGCCTATTAAAGCCCATTATGGTCCCCTGAGAGCTTGATTTGGGAACACGTGCTTGTTTTCTACATGAAAATGAATTGAAGAAGAAGTTGTATGAAAGAAATTTTACCTTGTAAAATTATAATAACAATTCATATGTGAACATTCTATTTTAAGACTGGATCAATGTTGTATAAGCTTAGTGATGAAAAACTTGATTGAATTGAGATTCAATTAACTAAAAAAATAAAAATTAAGGCCTTCTTCAATGATACACTCTAATGATAAAGAGACAAAATTCATGGTATTGACCATCAAATTTAATTCACACAGGAAAATTGGACAGCAATAAACTAGAACAATTTGATGTATGTTATGGCCTCCGCCTCTCAGAATCTCTCAAGAATTCCGCCTTGATGTTTTTAAGCCTTGCCAAGATTTCAACCATGGCCATCCTCTCTTCAGGTGATTCATTGACACATTGCAGTGCCAACTCCATTATAGATGTCACACAGTGCTCCTTCTTTAAGGAGTAGCCATCTCCTCTATTCAGCATGTTGCTATCCACAATGTCTATTACTGAATCAGGCAACGATTCTTTGATCCATCTCTTCAAGCTCATTTCTCCCTCGAACATTTCATCGGTAGGCCTTTTTCGCGTCAGCATCTCCATTAACATGATTCCAAAGCTATAGACATCAATCTTCGTGGACACGAGTCCGTCCAATCCATATTCTGCAGATGACAAGAATGTTACAGCTAGGATGTGATTTCCCGAATATTTAAGCTAAAGCAATGAACATATTCTGTTTGAGGGAGAGTACACATTACCTGGTGCCATATACCCTATTGTGGCGAGGGTCCTGGTTTGTGCAAAAGACTCATTTTCACCTAAGAGTTTTGCAATACCAAAATCACATACATGCGCGACCATGTCTTCATCTAGTAACACATTGCTCGGTTTCAAATCACAATGCACCACAGGAGATGGATAACCGTGATGGAGATACTCTAATGCTGATGCAACATCGATCATTATGTTCACTCTTTGAATGATGTCCAAGCAATAGTTGTGGGAGTATAACCATTTCTCCAAGCTTCCTTTAGGCATGTACTCCAGGACTAGGGCTTTGAAGTCAAGATTAGAGCAACTGCAGATAATCTTCACAAGGTTGCGGTGTCTAATGTTGCGTATGATTTCGCACTCTGTGTCAAAACTTCTGAATGCTCTTTGCAATTGCAGATTAAAAATCTTGACAGCTACATTTAGCCCATCAGGAAGCATCCCTTGATATACAGAGCCAAAACTTCCAACACCTAGCAGATTACTCTCTTGAAATTCATTTGTTGCACGTCGCAGTTCTAGGTAAGAAATTCTCCTCTGGATAGCTGTCACGGGCAAGGCTTCTGGGATTGGATCTTTTCTGTATCTTCGTCGACATCCCATGACAAGAAAAATGAAAGCCACCACAAGCAGTATAGATGCAACAGTTGGTAAACTGAACCTTAGAAGTCTGGATTTAGTCTTTGAATCTTTACGAGATTCAATGCTGCAAGGTGGGACTTGCAGCCGAGATGGGCCGCATAGGCCCTTATTCATAATAAAAGAACTAGCAGTAAAATTTGCGAACGGTCCTCCTCTTGGAATTTCTCCTTGTAGTCCATTGAAAGACGCATTGAAAAACTCCAAATATTTAAGTGCCTCTAGTGACTTGGGGATCTCACCAGACAAGTTATTTTGTGATAGATCTAAGAGTTCCAGGCTTACCAAACCACCGAATGCTTCTGGAATGGACCCTTGAAAGCTGTTTTTGGATAATGAAAATCTTATCAAGTTCTGGATCGAACCTATTGTACTCGGAATATTACCTGACAACTGGTTGCTTGACAAACGAATTCTTATTGCAGCTTCCATTTCTCCAACTTGCGAAGGAAGAGATCCATATAAAAAATTTGAATGCAGATTCAAAATCAAGAGATCCTTTAGGCTCCACAGAGCCATAGGTATGGTAGAACTTAATATATTGAAGTGAAGATAAAGTTCTCTTAGAGACGTGAGATTCCCTATGCAGGAAGGTATCTCTCCAGACAATACGTTATTGTTTAGTGTTATGATAGCCAGCCTCCTTGCAAGACATATATCAGGTGGAATGGAACCATTAAGATTGTTTTTAAAAAGATATAGTACTTGAATCTTCCTTAGCCCTCCCACTGTTGTAGGAATAGGTCCCATCAGACTATTCTCTTCCAAACTTAAGACAATTAGGTTGCTCAAGTTGCCAATCTCACCTGGAATATTGCCTTGGAGTTTGCTGGCGTATGCATAGAAGTTTGTTAGAAAGCTGGATAAATTCCCTACGGAATTTGGCAACATGCCATCTAAAGGGTTGTCCCCAATATGCAATTCTTTCAACTGCCTACAATTTGTCAAAGAGGTGATGAAGTTGAGTGTCTGACTGGAAGGGTGATTAGTAAAGGAATTGGATTGCAAACTGAGGACTTGCAGCGCTCTCAAATTTCCAAATTCTTGTAGAACATTTCCAGTCATCTTGTTATATGACAAATCAAGGATCTCCAACCTGGACATATTCCCAAGAAAGCGTGGCATTGACCCTGATAACATATTATCACCAACATGTAAGCCAATCGGTATGAATTGATGAAATAAACTTAAAACTGAAAACTGAAAGAGAGAGAGTGTGTGTGTGTGTGTGTGTGTGAGAGAGAGAGAGAGAGAGAGAGAGAGATGGGTATCGATCCGACCTGTTATACCATTTACATTTAAGTGCAGTTCCTCCAAGTTAGGAAGATCAATGCTGTTTTCTTGAGGTATTGATCCTGCCAAAATAAAATAAAAAAGTGAGGCGTATTATCTTTTGATGATGATGATAATGTGGAGGACATTAATATTCTAGTTTATATTAAGTTGGATGAAGTTGGTTTCTTGCATGTATATTTAAGAAATTATAAACATTTTAAAGAAAGACTACATAAGAGAAAAATATAAAGCAATAAAATATAAATTAGGATTCTACTTATATATATGACCCTTTTTGGTCAAAATTCCTGTCTTTCTTGGTGTTTATTTTCGTCTTATCAGGTTCGGTTTAATAGGAACAATAATCAAACCAATCTAATTTGATACTTAGAATTAGAACAAGGCAAAAGATAATGGCCTTTTGTTTTATCTGAGCAAGCAAACTGGGACAACTTTGATCCAGGATTCTTGTGTAATAGAAGCTCAAGAATTGTGTTTCCGAATGAATATAGTTTGGTAGATGTTGCAAATAAGGAAAATTATAAAACGAAACAGGGAGAAACCAAGAACGTATAAATTCTGTGCGATACTGTAGGCCTTCCACAGCAAAATAATGTTACAAAATCTGACCGTTTCGAACAGGGATTTAATGACAGGGTTTCTTTTTGCACTTATACGACTTGTGCTCTGCTTTCCCTAGAAGCATCTCAAACTATAAACGACTGTGTTCGAGGTGCGAAGAAAGAAGAGAGAAAGCATTGTCTGAATAATATGGCTAATGGGTATATTTGAAGTTAAATTAAAAATGAGATGTAATTATTTTTAGAGTTAAAACTTTATTTAAATTTAATCTTTAATATACATCTTTTGACATACAACATTAACATGATTTATATATATAAAAAAAATGAATGGAAAATTAATCTTAAAGAACTCTAGGTTTATATATTTTGATGAAGCCCAAAACTATTTAAAAAAACTCTATTCTACATTGAAAATAAACAAAATTTTCAAGTGTTTTATAAAGTGAGTAGTTAAAAATTTAAAACTAAGTTTAAAGAGAATCCAAGTTTTTAGAGAGAAGAGGGTTTAGGCAAAGTGAGTTTTGATCTTAAAAAATACAGATTTGTAGCTATTATGTTTAGATTTAATTCTTGATTTAAGATGATTAATTAAAAGTTGATAATATAAAAATTAATTCTGATTATTATCATAATTAATTCTTTAATTTTTTAACTTCTAAAATTCACTATAAAAAGAGAGTGAATGGAGAGTTTCTTACAATGTTTTTTTTTATTATTATTTTTATACACTCTTCGTCATCTCATATTTTAGTTTTTTTTTTTTATGCTTTGTTTTTTCTTTAAAATCTAGAGCTAATGTTTATTTTGTTGAGAGATATTTGAGTTACATAATTTTTTGTTCACATACCTTGTTTAGAAGTACATTTAAACTAATATAGTGATGTTGAAATCTTGAAAAATATATTGCAAACATCTTAATTACACAAGTTATGAGTAATAAAACTTTAAAGACAAAATATTCATCATTGACAACAATAAAAGATTCATTATTTTAAAATATTTCAACAAGTATATATCATTATCTATTTCAATTTAAGCATAGTTATTACTATTATTAGTATGCATGCTAAAATTTTAATTTTATATCAATTGTAATTTCGTAATATGCATACTAGTATTTTTTTTTATTATATTTATGTTAAGAATATGTTTGACCCGAGTTTTATTTTTGCATATGTTCATATATTAAAAAAATTATATACACTCTTAGACTTTCATTGAATTTTATTTTTATGTTTTGTATATTTTTATGTTATTATAAACTTCACATCATTACTCACAAATCTTATATATTTATAACTATGAAAAACAAGCATTACCTGACAGGTTATTGCAACAAAGTTGAATGCTTCTTAAAGAAGTCATGTTGAAGATCGATCGAGGCAAATCACCTGCACAATATCTTAGGATATTAGTAAAAAAGATGATAATCAATGAATAGGTTAGTAAAATATGTTACAAAAATGCATCAAAGAAAGTCTGTCTCTCTGTGCACATATAGGAACGAGAGACTGCAAACCTGACAACATATTGACACCAAGATTTAGAATCTCAAGCATAGGGAGGAATCCAAGTTCTTCTGGAATAACTCCAGTGAAGTTATTATAAGGCAACCATAACGATTGAAGCTCTCTACATTTGAATAAATCAGACGGGATTTGGCCACTGAGTTGATTAGTGGAAAGAAAAAGCATTTCTAGTCTAGGAAGATGGTCGCACATGTTCTTCGGAAGACTTCCAAATAGGCCGTTAAACATGAGATCAAGGACTTTCAAGGAAGAGATGTTGAAGATTGTGGATGGGATTGTACCTGAAACATATCCATGCATGTTAAAAAAAACCCTTCACATGTTAAGAAACTAAAGTTGATAATTAAAGGTGATCATTTGGTACCTGTGAGATTATTTCCATCGAATCTTAGTTCTTCAAGTCTCTGCAAACTCCCAAAACTTTCGGGTATCACTAATGATAACTTATTGGAACCTATATCCATTTGCTGCAATCGGTGTAGATTACCTATCTCGCTGGGTAGATCTCCATGGAAACTGTTGTTGTAAAGAATCAGATATTGAAGAAAGGACAGGTTTCCAAGCTGTGGAGGAATGGTCCCTAGGAGGCCCATGCTAGAGAGATCCAGCGCTGTGACTCTTTGCCTGCGAACACTGCAAGACACTCCCATCCAGTTACAGAAGGAGGTCTTGGAGGACCAGTTGTGAGCTAGCATGTTTTGAGGATCAAAAGTAATGTGATCCTTGAAGGCAAGAAGGGCAGATTGGTCAGTGAAGTTACTTGCGGGTATGCTAATGCATTTCTTCGACAGAGACATTAGCAGCATCGAAACAAGAACAGTGATCCAAACTCTCCCCATGACTTGTTTTGTGAGAACATAATAATAAAAATGAAGACTGTGAAAAAGCTTTATAAGCTGATTTTGAATGGCGACCAAGATCACAAATCCTGTTTTCCTTGAATTAATGATCCTGACTTCCATATGGACAGATGCTTTCATAAATGTGGTGTCAGAATGCCGTTAAAGACCTTCTCAAAAAAAGTCAAAATTAAATAACGTGAAGGAACCACCAAGATTGTAATACCCGTCTAAATGTTGTTGGACCATGCTATTTGCCAAGTCCTTAACTATATGATTATGTCCTATATGATAGTTGATTGGATAATTTCAAGCATGAGTATGTTAAATATCTCTGGATAATGTTTCAATATTATATAATTGGATGATCTTTTTTAATTTAAAATCCATATATATAAGTATGTTAAATTCATTCAGGTCATGAGATCATAATAACTCTAAATAAAACAAATTATAAAGTTTAATTTCTATTAAATTCATTCTTGAATAATAAAATTGAGAAAGAATAAATCTAGAAAAGACACAATAAAATAACTTTTCTAAACAAAATTATAAGTTTGGATAAAATTTTGAGAATGTCATTACCAGTCTTGCAAAGCCTTTCTAATCTCTAATTGCTCTAAAATTTTAACATGAAATATACCAATATATCAGGAAACTCCTCGTAAAATTCATGTTCAATTTAATGATCGGATTAAGAGATATAATTAATACTGTAAAACTAGATATTATTTATAAAAAAAAACACCATTTAACTAGAACAGAATGAACCAGAACGGGTCAAAATTTAAATAAAATTTCTAGAATGAGCTTAATTTTTAAATGGAATAAAAAAATTTTAATTTTTTTTAAATTAAAATAAAATATGCCAGCTATTCCAAACGGAATGAACATAATTGACAATCTTCTGACCAAAAAAGGTAAGATTTGACCTATGTGAACCAAAGTAAAAGTTTCCTTCTATCTTCATTGATACTAACTTAAGCAATGAAAGATCCCTTGACCTTGTTTTGCAGGCTTCCAAGAGGTCAAAATTGAAGTCGTGTTCAACAGCTCAACTTAGACGCCCAACACCCTATGTGGGAGGAGACCTATCAATTCTCTTATGACACCTAACAAAGACCAGCCTCGTCAGGTGGAAAACAGGAGAAAGGAAAATGGAGGTGAGAAATTACAAATCTCAAAGCAAGAGATATATTAAGAATTGCTCCTTGATCTTTCTAAACCTTGCTAGGATTTCAACCATGTTGATCCTTTCTTCGGGTGACTCGTTAGAACATTGCAGAGCCAACTCCATTATAGATGTCACATTGCTCGGTTTCAAATCACAAAGCACCACCGGAGTTGAATGACCTGATGAAGATACTCTAATGCAGATGCAACATCAATCATTATGTTCACTCTTTGAATGATTTCCAAGCAATAGTTGAAGATAATCTTCACGAGGTTGCGGTGTCTAATCTTTTAATTTAAATTAAAATTAAAAGTAAATAAATGCATGGCTTTCTAAAAATCTTTTATTGGTTCAAGGGGAGGACAATCCTTTTTTTTTTAAAAAAAAAAAAAAAAAAACCTTTACGACACATTGTCTACAGTTTCAGATTCCAACCGCTAGAGAGGAGCTAAGGTTTTTTCAATTCAAAAAAATTATTTTCAATATATTTTAATCTAAAAACAAAAAAAAAACTCTTAGATTCTCAATAAATTAATTTCTTAACTCAAAACATATTTAAACTGATTTGAAAAATAAAATCAAATCAAAATGAAATTTTTTTTTATCAATCACTATCCTTTTTTATAAAATAGAGTAAAAGATTCCATAATGGAATTTTTTTCATTGAATGAATTTTATTAACATCAATAATAAATTTATTTATTATCAAAATATAGACAACTAATAACTTTCTTTCTTCTTTTTTTTTTCAACAACTCTCTATTTTTTATCTCTTAAACTCATCTTAATTAATATCAACAAAATAAAGTTTTAAATCAAAATATATAATATTCAAAATAAAAATACCAAAATAGAATTTGAAAAAAAATATCAAGGCATATTTTTCTAGAAAAGCACTGAATAAATAACATTGCTTAGAGTTAAATGGCTGCATTTTCACTCACTTTTAATTTTAATTTGGTATCTTTAATTTTTTTTTGCAAATAATAAAACCATATTTTTTTATATAAAATCAAGCGTTAATTTAACTTCGAACCCTTGTGACACAACATGATAATCAAATAAAAAACAAAAAAAAAACATCAAATCTAATATTTAGAAAATAGATTGTGAAAAAAAATTAAAGAAAATTAATAATTGGAGCAGAAAAAAAAGGGATAAAAAATATTATTATAATCCATTTTTACTCGCATTACCCAGTTCATATACAGTGAAAGCACTCTACCATAATTTAATTAACCCACCAACGACAATAAAACCTGCAATTATAAAACATTATCAACCCAAGAACAAACGGACGCTCCAAGGCTTTTTTTTTAAAAAAAAATAAAAAATTCCTGAGTAAATCCGACAAGTTAATCGTCATACACGTGTAGCTCTTAGTTCATTAATTACTCATTGATTAGGAACCAGACAACTAGCTTTCCTTCTCGTCTCTCTGCCTGCTTTTCGTCAACGTTAATTTTCTGTTCCTCTGAAGCCAAGGCTCTCTTCTCTCCATCATCCATTACCCATCAAACATACAATTTAAGGTAAACATTCTCTGTTCCCTTGAAGCCCAGGTCTTATGTCTCGATTTTATGATCCAGCAATTCGGGGTAGTTTGATTATGCCAATCACAGACTGTTTCAGAATTCAATCTTGAACTAGAATTTTACGACAGTTTTTGTGTTATGAATACCCTTTTTTGAGAATAAGCTTTTCTTTGAATTTGGTAGGATTACAGGGCAAATAAAGCAGCAAAGTTTATTTATTTTATTATTATTATTATTATTATAGGGGCAATGTCAACGCCATCGGCGTCATGGATGCAAGAATTCAATGAAGCATCCAAACTGGGTGATGAAATTAATGGTATGATTTCTGGGAAGAATTCTTTGCCTTCATCAGGACCAGAAACACAAAGGCATCTTTCCGCAAGTAGGAGAAAGATCACTATTTTAAGAACTAAACTTGATATTTTGCAGTCCCTTTTGTCAGAACTTCCTAGCAAGCAACCAATGTAAGTGTTTTTCTTTCTTGTGAATTGTTGTTCGGTAAATTCCTTATTTTGGGCCTTAAATTGAGTTATGCTGCAATGTCTGGGTTAGCAATAGACTTCCTAATTGCTCTTTATTATGGTAATTGAATCCTGTTTTATGTTTGTGCTTATCCTTTCTGGTGAATGTTATGGTGTGGCCAGTTTCGCAAAGTTAATGTTAATTTTAAGGAGCTGGAACAGTGGTGAATGAATGAAATGCTTGTGTTTGTTTAGACGACATTGTACAGCGACCCTTTGTTTCCTTTTCTTTCTCTTGCTTCATATTTTGATTGTGTGGTTGAGGCTTTCCTCTAGAGTTTCCTAGAAACCCCTTTCCATACCACTGTATGGTTTGGTAATTTGTACCTGAAGAGTAGAAAGTATCAAAAAGTGGATCTTCGATGGGAATTTACCAATATCAAATGAAAGGCATAAATATGAGGTAGTGGTGTTTCTCCAGAGTTGCATGAAAAACCCTTTTCATAGGAGGATTATATATTGAAGTAAGTGCTCAGTATTGCATGGTATTTTGTACTCAAATATGAGAAATTCTTTGATATTTTGACCTTTGTAGTTTCTATAGATATTTTACTGAAATCAAATGAACGAGAAATTCATTGATATGCTGTTAGCTGTAGTTTTTCACCCCTGACCTTGTTGAAAACCTTTGATTCTGATGCCATCACGAACAGAACAGGGAAAGAGATGAATCGACGTCAAGACATGCTGAAAAATCTGAGTACTAAAGGTAACCAGATGGCTGGTATTCTCAATATGTCCAGTGCTGCTAACAGAGAGAACTTGCTTGGACCTGATAAGAAGACAGATGATATCATGAATAGAGCAACTGGCTTGAACAACCATGGTCTTGTTGGCTTTCAACGGCAAATTATGACAGGCATGTTATTGTAACTTAGATGTTCTTGCTTTCTCTGATTTTATAAAGATGTAGCTCAAGTTTTGTAGCTTAATTGACATAAAAATATTCAGAACAAGATCAAGGCCTTGAGAAATTGGAGGAGACAGTGATAAGTACGAAACACATTGCTTTGGCTGTCAACGAGGAACTTTCCCTACACACTAGGCTTCTGGTCAGAGTTTTTGAGTTATCCCCCATTTTTCCATTTTATAATCTCCTTGCATTTTGACAATTCTTCAACATGCTGGAGTTGTTGTAGACCTTTAACTCAATATTCCCTTCCCTCTTTAACTCAGGATGATTTGGATGAGCACGTGGATGCAACAAATTCTCGTCTACAGGTTTGATTCCTGGTTTTTAATTTTAATTGTTCTCGTCTGCAATATGGAACACATATGGGATTAGGGCGTTTACTTGTGTGAAAGAGTTAATCTTTTGATATTTTTATGGGGAAATTTCTGCATTTTTAACCTTTTAAGTTGCCTGGATTAGTTTAACCTTAAAATGATGCTGATGCTGTTTATGCAACAGATGGTTCAAAGGAAATTGGCTTTTCTGAACAAACGCACCAAGGGCGGCTGCTCTTGCTTGATCTTGCTGCTCATTGCCGTTGTCATTCTAATTGTTGTCATATGGCAACTGTTTCAACATCTGTAACTCTTGAGGATTTCACGCTCGAGATTGTGATGTATTTTTCTGCCTATGGCGCTCTGTGGAATTGCCAGGCTGCTCTTTCTCAGCAGAGGGACAATGTTTGTTGGTCACAAGTGTTCGGAGATTTGCACTGGGAAGTCACTTATTTTGTCTGGTCTTGAAAGTTTTTTATTTGAAAATATATTAAAAAATATATATATTTTTGATATTAACATATTGAAAAACATTAAAACAAAAATATATGTTTTTGTAAGTGAAATATATTTTTAAAAGGCTTCAAAATAGAAGCTATTGTAATCCCGAACACTATTTTTGCATTTTGTAGCAGTTGTTATGAATCAAAAGAAGAATTTCTTGATTACAAGGGAAGCTGCATGTTTTCTCTCCTCTGCCAAGTAATTCCAATTCATTGATTTTGAGAAGGGATTCATGGCCTCCTCCGCGTGTGAGAAGTTGGCCTTTGGTTTTCAAAAGTTGAGGGCGGGGCCAACCAAATAGGTCCCACACTCAATCGACAAATGCCGAGAAACTCCCCGTTCTTGGAGTTTTTCAACGTTTGTACAAGCCTTTTAAGTTTTACCGACATGCCTTGTCGTGTACTATATTAATTCATTCATTAAAAAACAAATTTGCTTTTCTAACATGTTTTTCTAATAGAAAAATCCTAGTTGAAAATTAAAAAATTTATATATAAAACTAATTAAATAAATTAAAAATTATGTATACTAATAAATAAAAATTATTAACTATAAATAAAATTAAAAATAAAAAATTAAGATATAAATATAAATATAAATTAAGATACTTTGATCTTTAATTCAAGTCTTTAACATAGTTGTATTCAACGACTTTGTTCATAAAAAATATTTTTTATTTCATGAAATTTATTAAATAAAATAAAAAGTAAAAATATTATTATGCAAAGTTACAAATATTAAAATTACAGCTAAATTGTATACAATATAATTTTGATTTAATAAACTATGAATGCTATTAATTATATGTTAATAACATATAAAACCTTTAAATAGTAAGTTTAATTGATTTAACTAATAAAATCTTTAATTAAATAAAATTTAAATTAAATTCCATTTAAAAAAGAAATGAAAAAATGACAAACTTTTAAAACAATAATTTCTAAATCTAATTTGAACATAAAAACAACCTTAACTTATTATAATAATTGATTCATTAAATTTATAGAATATACTCGTACAATTTTATTTCAATCCAATGATTTAATTAAAAGTTATATGATTTTCATCATCAATTTCAATTTAACCTGTACGGAATTTTAAAGAATTGAATGTACATCAATAACTAAATAACTATCTTTTCGTAACTAATGGATAATTCATGTTTTACCGCAAGTGGAGAGGCCCCCTTAGCTGCTCCCTCTCTCTCTCTTTCTTTATTATATATATACTAAAAAATATATTTTTATTTAAAAATAATAAAATTATAAATTTTGTTAATTTTCTTATTGAAGTATAATATAGCAGTGATAGAATTATAATTTCTGAGTTTTTTTTTCTTAGAAAACAAGTTTTTATTTATTTTTTTATATTTAGTATTTTCATTATTTTACATTTTTGTTATTATTTTTTTTTTATCTTTATTTTTTAATATTTTTTAAATTTTGGTTTTTTTTCTTTATATTTTTTTTGTAAAAAATATTTATTTCTTTTACACTTTTAATATTTATCGCTATACTCTACACTTGGCTTATTACTATTTTTTTGTTCTTATTTTTATTTTTTTGTAATTTGATTTTTTATTTTTTTAAAAAAAATTATTATACAATGATTAAAAAAAAGATATTTCACCTTAACAACAAAACATTATTTTATTCTTTTACTATGTTGAAAAGTAACTTAAAGTTTTTTATAATAAAATATAATTTTTATTATATATTAACATTAATTTTTTAATTCACAGCACATTAATTTAATTTCTTGGTGGGTAGAATTCTGATTTCTTACAACATTGCCACTCTTCTTTAGAAACTTCGGATCAATTTGAACAGCTAAACACCGGCAAGTCTTCATTTTCTCTACACAAACAGAGCTTAAGCTGTAGAAACATTTCTCAATTCTCAAAAATCATCACTCCCTGGTCGTTTTAACTAAGGTAAGTCATAAACGAACAACAAATTGATTATCTTTTTTGGGTTTTGTTTGGATTTTTTTTAAGTGCTTTATTCTTTTAGAAATTTAGCTACCAATTGAATTCAATTCTGATAGCAAGAAGACCTAGAAATTTTATTTAATAAGAGATGGGAATTCTGAAAGTTTAGATATTTCGTGAAAATTGGATCCATTTCGATTAAATTGGAAGTCGAGATTTTATTGTAGGGGAAATGGCATCGCCATCAGAATTATGGATGCGAGAATTCAATGAAGCATCAAAACTTGGTGATGAAATTAGTGATATGATTTCTGGGAAGAATTCTTTGCCTCAATCTGGACCAGAAACACAGCGACATCTCTCTGCGATACGGAGAAAGGCCACTATTTTGACAACCAAACTTGATAGTCTGCAGTCCTTTTTGTCAGCACTTCCAGGCAAACAGCCAATGTAAGTGTTTCCATCATTATGTATAGAGGTTTCCTTAGTATGGTTATGGAATCTTGTTTTATATTTGTGGGTGTCTTGTCTCTTTATTTTTATTTTTTTGTGAATGTTTAGGTGTTGGTTGTTTTTCACATTAATCTTAAGGTGCTAGGACAGTGTTCAATGAGTGAAGCAGTTGTGTTAGTTTAGATGATAATGAAACAGCAATCCTTTATTATTTTTTTTCATTTCTTCTAAAGTTTTGGTGAAGGCTTCATGGGTTGTTTTACAAATTTAATCTTAATGTTGATCTTTTAAGGAGCTAGGACAGTGCTAAATGAGTGGAGTACTCGTGTTTCTTTAGATGATAATGTAATATAAATTGTTTGTTTCTTTTTCTTTTATGGAAATTTTTGCTTGTTCAATGCTCATCCACGTTTGTTAAGAAAACCCTTTTCATAGGAGGATCGAATATAGTAGCAGATACTTAATATTCTACAATTGAGGAGTGGAAATCCTTTGATTTGTTGATCTTTCAACGTATACTTTACCAAAATGAGATGAATGAGTCATTTATAGGTAAGCGCAAGGGTGGAGGGTGGAGAACCTTTGTCTGTGTGATATGCTAGCCATAGTTTGTTGCTGCTGTTTTCCTGAATGTGAAAGAAATCTTTGACTACTGTTTCCAAAACCAGATCAGGGAAAGAGATAAATCGGCGTCAAGAGATGCTGAAAAATCTGAGTACAAAAGTTAACCAGATGTCTACTGCTCTCAATATGGCCGGTGCTGCTAACAGAGAGAACTTGCTTGGGTCTGATAGCAAGACAGATAATATTATAAATAGAGCATCTGGCTTGGACAACCAGGGCCTTGTTGGTTTTCAACGGCAAACCATGAGAGGCATGCTCTAACAACTATTTTTTTTTTTTTTGGCTTCTGTGGTTTTCTAATTATGTAATGCTGATTCATAACTTGTTTTACGTAAAAAACAGAACAAGATGAAGGCCTTGAGAAATTGGACGAGACAGTGACAAGTACAAAACACATTGCATTGGCTGTCAACGAGGAACTTACCCTACACACTAGGCTTCTGGTCGGTGTTTTTTATTTATTCCCCATTTATTCTATTTATAATCTCGCATTTTCACCATCCTATAACATGCTGAAGTTGATTGCAACCTATAACACAATATTCCCTTTTCTTTATTCAGGATGACTTAGACGAGCATGTGGATGTAACGAATTCCCGTATGCAGGTTTGTTTTCCGATCTTTAGATTGGCGGTTCACAATTAATTGTTATAAATTTGTATTTCATTAGCAATAAAACTAAGTATTGATTAAGGGCTTTTACTGTGTGAAGGAGATGATTTTTCAGTGTCTTTTGATAATCTTATGCATAAATTTATGGTTGCCTCAAAGGTAACTGTCACATTCACCTGATGCTTATGTTGGTTATATTTGGAACAGAGGGTTCAAAGGAATTTGGCTTTTCTGAACAAACGCACCAAAAGTGGCTGTGCTTGCTGGATCTTTCTGGTCATTGCTATTGTCATTCTAATTGTTGTCGTGTTGGTATTGATTAAATATTTGTAAGCTCAACAATCTGATTTTGTTTTAGCCTTGTGTGCAATTTTGCTTGGATACACTTGCATGGCAGAAACAGACGATTTGTGCTGGTCTTGTGGTTATGTTTTGAGTGTGTAATTAACTCATGTATAGAGCGTTTTGGTGATTGTCAACGATGATGATAAATGCACCGTGATGGATGTGTGTTTTCTAGGAAAATTTAACGGATTTGGGATCACTTTGGGAATTGGTTTAAGGGTTTCTCAGGTTATATTGGTTTGGCAATTAACACGGTAGCCGAATCGTGGGGCATTTAGCAGGGCATCTTGCTGGCTAAAAAAGTGGACTGTTTTTGTTTGGTGGCAGATTAGATTCCATGGAAGCCATCAGGTGCATTTGCAAACTTTTAGCTCCTGCCACTCTCATTTGTTCTAGCTTTTCTGTAAAAAGGATGGTCAATATAAGCTCATACCTGTTCTTTGAGAAGGTTACCAGTGTGCAGACTATACAAACACCCATTTGGGTTTAGGTTTTGATTCTGCAATGCAGGATTGGAATCACCACCTGTCCTCCCGGGCTCACATGGTTTTTGCTAGCTGATAAGATTGGGAATCGTCTTCTCTGAAGTTGGTCTTTCAATTTTACTATATTGTACCCAAGAAAAAAAAGCATGAGAGGTTATTCCATCAATCAGAATCAAGTTCTTGTACACCACTACTAAACAGAGCTAATCTCCACCTTCCCTATGTTCAAATTGTCTCCTGACAATATTTAAACACTACACACTACCTGGCACCACAATGACAGAGATTGGAGAAGAAGAGTATGTATTATTGTGCTGCAATTCTCTCTTCACCATCATTATTGACCCCAGCACCTGGACTTCATATCTTCAATTCTTCAGATTGTCCAACCATTGTCATATCACTGCATATCTGATAAAGACTATAATGCTACACCAAACTACTTCTGTCCCTCACGAAAAATATAAGAAAGTATTAGATTGATGCCAAGAACGTTTACAAAAATGAACTATGTTGCAGAAAAAGAATGTACCGGTGCGTTGAAAACTGTACTCTTTGCGGGGGAGAATAAAAGGAAACCAAAAAAAGATACTGTTTACGAAGCAACCTTAATCTCAAGCAGCCCCATCCGGTGCCAGTCTTGTCCAATGTACAATAAGACTTCACGCATCAGTAAGCAAAATCACTCTCAGCACCACATAAAGATTTGTGTTTAGACTTCAGAGACAGAGCCATGCTTCCACCCCGCCCCTCGTCTAAATGCTTTAGCACCGGCTAAAACGATTATTCAAGTTCAGCCACGGCCATCAATCCCCTGATCCCTTGAATGCTTGTCCATAATTCCAGCCTGATCATCTTTAAAGCAACCAATCACATTTCATCCTCGCAGTTAGTTCCCGGGACCCTTAGCATGTCTGAGAAGAAAACCATGCATCCTATATAACACTAGTTATTTGTCTTCAGTCATCATTTTCGATCAGAGTACTTGCATTTTCAAACTGCTGCATATCTCGTAAGACTGTGATGCAACTTAAGGTGAACATTCTGTCCCTTGGACCTTCTGGAATGCTACACGATACTACTCCTTTCCCCTGACAAAGGAGGAAGAAAGTGTTAAACTGATAACACGCGGTGTTACAAAAAGGATGTGTTGATGTACTGTGTGAAATTACTCCATTTATAAAAGGAGATCTGCTTGTCGCGGCAACCTTGTTGGTGTTCAAACAGTCCACGGAATTACATCTTGGATAATGAATGTAAAGTCACCATATGCTTATTTTGTATCATCCCCTAGCTCATTCGTCATTTTCACCGCTTCAATTTTCCTAGCATCCATCAAACTCCTCTGATGCATCAATGATTTCTGCTGGATCATCATGGTCATTCACATTGTCAAAACTCTCTAAAATTGGGACAACCCACTCGCCAACTGTTGTATTTCCAGCAAATGCTTTCCTAATGAGACTGTCACTCCCTTTCTTAATTTCTTCCTCAGCTTGCAACTCTCTTGTGTTTCTACAGCCCTGCAATACAAGATCCAACATCTTCCTCCTAACAACATAAATCGGATTTGGCTCAATCAAACAACCTTTACTATATGCTTCCCTAAGAATAACAGTATGAGTGCTTCCCTTAGTTGATATATAGAAAATCCCAGGACTTTTCAATAACACCTCGCGCACATTCACTTCCATACCAAAATCCTTTTTAAAATGAGCCAATCTCTCAACCTCAACCATCTTCTCCACTGTCAAACTCAACAACTCATGAATCATCGCTACCGCCCGTTTCTCATATCTATTCTTCCCACCACAAGCGCCCACCTGAACAACCTCATTTCCCTCATAAGGCTTCAAATAGGGAAGCATTTGCCAATTCTTCAACTTCTCTCTAAACCCCCTTTCAATCTTAAACCCCGTAGGGAAATTGATAGGAAATGCAAACTTCGTCTCAAACTCACTCAACCACTTCTCTCTATACTCTTTCTCTCTCCATTTCTCAACTTCAGCCACCCCGAAGTTCTCATCTGTATCAACCAATTCAACAATCTCCAAATCAACCAGCCTAAAATCTTCCTTATACTTCCCTAAAACTGACTCCCTAAAATCCTCAGGCAACCCCAATTCTCTCCTAATCAACCTCAAAGCATGAACATGAAGTCTCCCGTTTTCAGACATCATTAACAACCTTTTAACTCTCTTCGCACACTCCAATTCACAATCTTTCACAAGACCCTCTTCTTCACTCACCAAACCCTTGAATTTCCCACTAATCCTACAACACAAATTCCTCCTAACCGGGTGTGTAAATACATCAAACACATGGGGGTGCTTATGCACAAACTCACCCATACCTACATTCAGCCCCACTATATTTGTCCATCTGGACATCAACTGCAGGGATACAAAAGGACCCCTCTTTCGATTTGACATTAGTTCGTAGATTTTGAGGATGGTTTTGAGTTTCTTGAGGTAGGTTGTTAGTCTGTTGAGTTTGGAATCTATGGTTCTTGATTCTAACCGAGTTTGTGCTGTGTTTGCTGGCTTTTTCCATCTTCTTTGGATGAATAAATTGAAAGGACCAAAAGGGATTTTCGGAAGGTTTGTTTCTTGAGGATTTATGTGGATTCTGAACTGTAATAGGCAGTGGTGCTTGCCGATTTTCGAAAGGTTCATTTTTTCTTTTCCTCTTCTGTTTGAGAAGGGGAGAGAGGGAGAGGGTTTTGGAGCTTGAGCTTTCAAGAGTTTGTCTTTCTTTGAGAGTTATGTCAGAGTTTTTCTCACCTCATTTTAATTTATGGGTTTGTCCAGCTTCAAACTTTTTAAAGGTTACTTCTTATTGCATTTGATACTGTTTTCAAATATATTTTTTTAAAAAAATATATTTTTTTAAATATTAAATTTATATTTTTTATTTTTTAAAAAATATATTTTAAAATATCAATCAAAAAAATTATTTAAAAAATAACTTCACATTACCATCACAAATACATGCTAAAACTAGTATTGATGAATGAAGAGAGAATCAAGCAATTTTTTTTTTCATTTTCTTTACTTTTTGACATGACCAAATCTTGAAAACACTTGTCATTTAAGTTTAATTCAAGCTGTCAATTTCATTTATTTTATTTAAATTGATCGATATATTTCTTTTTAATTTAAAAATTAAAATAGATTTTATTATTTTTCATAATTTTGATTCATTTCATAAATTCTGCTCAAATTATAGCGGGAATGTTACAGCTAAATAATATATATATTTTTTAATATTATATAATTTTATAATATTAATTATATTTCTCAATCTAACCATTAGATTAGACTGATATTTTACGAGTAATCTCAAGTTAAAATTTTAGTACAATTAAAATATAGAAAAGTCTTGTGAGAATGTCGATGATATTTTTAGAATTTTGTTTAAATTTATAATTTTTTTTTGAAAGGTTAATTTTTTGTGTTTTTTTTTTTAGATTGAATTTTCTCTAATTTCATCATTCAACAATAAGTTTATTAAAAATTAAGTTTCGTAATTTATTTTGATTTATATTATTTGAGTTTATTATGGTCTCATGACTTGGGTCATGAATTTAGAAGGCTGACCCAAGACGATTCAATGTGTTATTGTCTCGATATTTTTTTTAAAAAATATGTCATCTTAATTTTTTTTAATTTAAATTATATTTTTATCAATTATACATGTGTTCTTTGAACTCATCGAGTTGATTAGGTCATATCAATCCAACTCTTTTTTTTTTACTTGTATTTGAAATTTAAATTGCATGATTTCAAATTAATTTATCTTTGAATTTGAGTTGAAATTATTTTTATTGAATTAATATTTATATTACAACTTTTAAATGACATGCCAAAACGCTTCGAAATCAAAATAGACTGTTCCAATTGAAAAAATAGAATGAAAACTAGAACGGAATTGACACCCTTAGTCTAGTTATTTTTTATTAAAATAATATTTGTTTTTTTAATTATTTCTTAACATTAACCTACCTAAGTTTGGATTATTAACTAATGATTAATATTTGATAAATTTTACACAATCTCAATCAGTTTCTATAAAACCAGAAGTGGTTATTATTAGGCTAGGATTATTTAAAAAAAAAAAGAGGTTGTTTTTTTTTTGTCTAAGAAAATAAGAGAATGAAAAAAAAAAATGGAGAAAAAAAAAAGATTAGTAAGATTAGAGACTCTATCCAAAAGCACAATAATATATATATATATATATATATATATATATATATATATATATACCACTTCTCATGATAGTACTAAGTATTAAATATTTGGTAATGTATAATATTTTTATAAAAGTTTTTTTAATTAAAAATATATTAAGATAATTTTTATTTTTATTTTTGATATCAATATTTTTTGAAATCAGTATAGAAAAATCATAAAAAAAATTTAAAATATTAATTTAATTATTTTTTAAGTAAAAAATATTTTAAAAAGTGAATTTAACCATAAATATGCTCTGAAATAAAGGATTATAGAATATGCTCTGAAATAAAGGACTATAAAATTAAAGTGGATGCGACAACATAGAATTGTTGAATAAAGAGGGACTAAGTTACAACCATGCTATGAAAACAGGGACTAAAGAATAATATAATAGCATCCTCTTGTGCTTTTGTATGAGCAGGTTATTAAATTGATTTGTTTTTTTAAAAAGAAATTCATTGCCCTCTGTTCACAAAATAACATTTTTTTTTTTTTTTTAAAAAAAACAACAACAAAGAGGGATCCAAAATCCCACAAAGCTTTTGTACTGTGAAAAACTGAACAAAAACCCTAAACCCCAAATTTCAATAACTTGATTCCCCAACTCACTGAGTCAACCGCCCTTGCTTCCTCCCAAAACCATGCCTTCCTTTCCCCTGCAAGGCTCAGTCACCATCTGCGAAATCAATCGAACCCTAAGTACTCTCTCCCACCCTCTTAAAGCATACATTTTTGGTTTGTTTTTTTCAAAGGTTGAATCCTTATAAATTTGTACATTGCAGTTGTAGCTGATGCCATCTCTGATGATCGAGCCAAGGATGCTTATGGAAAAATTCTAGTAAACTGCTTTCTTTTTTGTGTTTAGAAAAATGGGTTTCTTTTATTTTATGCTCTTTTCTTATTGAAAGTCTTGATCTTTTTTAGAATTGAACCAATGGAAAGATTCAGATTCTTTATTTTCTTTCAATAAATTGATTTTATTTTGTGTTAATAAAAAAATGTTTTGGTTTTATGTTCTGTTTTGATATTGAAAGTTTTGATTTTTTGGATTTAATGATGCTTAGGGAATGGTGTTCAGTCCAGTTCCGTTTCAACCAGAGCAGTTGGGATCGACCGGCGAAAATCAGGAATCTGAACACCAGGAAAGAAACAATGGAGAGAGTGTTGAGAGGAAAGGTTTGATGAAATCATTGCAATACCTTGTTAATGACTCGATCAAGCGCATGTTTTATCCTAATTGTGTAAGCTAATAATAACACCTTAATCTTTTACTTTTGTTTTGATTGTGTAATTAGTAGTGGAACATAGTGCAAATGGGAAATTAGGCAATGATATGTAACAGTTTTTAGAAGTTTTTGAATGAGAAGTAGTGAGGGAGAGGGTTGATATGTTGTAGTTCTGCATTCTCAAGTAGTAAGTGGTATAGGTACACTTGTTACCGGAGATTGATCTTCAAGGAGTGAGCTGGCACCAGCATAGACATATTATTGCATTTATTTCAGGTCCGAACCAGGTTATAGTTCGTGATTATGAAGATTCAGGTAAGTTTATGGTACAAGATTTTAATGATTTAAAGGAGCAGTCATGTTAAGGGGTAAGGCCTTTTTGCAGAGTTTGAGAGATATTATGTTGATTTTTTTTCAACAGAAGGGAAGGATGCCTGTGTTTTAAGCAATGGGGCTCAACAAGATATTAGGGCTCTTGAGTGGAGACCAAATGGTGGAAAGTCACTTTCTGTAGCGTGCAAGCAAGTATCAAAATTGAAATTTCTGTCATTGTATTGTGATAGTCAATTTTATGCATTTCTTTTACAAGGCATTAAGTCTGTGTATTTTCTCGGTTGTTGGACTGGACTCCAGGGGTGGAATCTGCATATGGGCTGCTTCTTATCCAGGTAATCCAGCCACTGTGAGGTCTGGTGCTGCTTCCTCCTTGGGAACTCTTACTAGAGGCTCTGGAGGTCGATGGACTCTAGTGGATTTTCTTCGTAGTCACAGTGATGAGCAAACAAGTGCAATATCATGGAGTCCTGATGGAAGATATCCTGATCAATTTAAATTTGAAGTTTGAAAGTGTTTTTTTTTTAAAAAAAAATAATCAGAAAAATTTGCATTCAAGACCAAAATCATAGCAGATCTTGTAGCCTTGAAGCTTTTTACACTGGCACATGATTTTATCATATGTTTTACATGTTAGCTATTTTGTCAACTAATTTGCAAGCTTTACTTCTCTGAGACTAGTCTTAAGATCCTTGATATTTTCTACAATTTGTCAGCTCTGACATTTCGTATCTATTTGGTATGTCTTTTCATCATTTCAGATTAGTTTCTGTTTTTAAAGGAGATTAAATTTCCTTGACTTAGCTTCACATATTTGGCATCTGCATCATGCGAGAGCTCTTCGTTCACCATATGGGATGTCTCACAAGGTATGTGGACAATGTTGACCTCTTAAATTTTCATGGTTAACACCAATTAGTTTTTAAGGAGGCTATTTGAAATCTCTAGCTGAAAGACAATAGTATGATATTTTTCCTGATGTTTGGCTTCATACATATACCCCTGACATGGATATATTATCATGTGTGTGCAACTAACGTGATTACATTATGCATTCAGTGGTGTTTTATGGACGTTCTTGTGCCCTCATACGTGTCCCCCATGCAGTTTAAAGTTGCTTTTAAATAATTACAAACTCATGACATATGATGAGGTGAAAATCCAATGGTTAGCCATTTGGGGGTTTTAGGTCCTGCGTGCTTGGGTATTTAAAGACTAAGTTGAGTTTATTTGGCCAAATTTTCATGACAAAAATCAATGACATTAAAAGATCGAGCAATTTTGACTACTATTGAAAGGATTGGTCAACTCTTTTGGATGCTTATATTCCTTGAGCCCTGTGTATCACAACAATTACAACTAAGCTTCAATCTCAGATTAGTTGGGATAGGCTTATGTATTATTGAGCTTGATATTGCTTCACCAAGATTTTTGGTCTCTAAAACCTCTCTCAATCTGTCTTGTTTTGTTGCAATTTATAGGTCTGGGGACACCCATACGACGTGGATTAGGAGGCATTTCGTTACTAAAATGGTCACCTACTGGAGATTACTTTTTTGCTGCAAAATTGTATGGCCATAACTCAAGTTAATATATATATATATTGCATTTGGATAGAACTCTGATCCACTTCATGAGCTGTTGCTTATCATTTTCTTTCATCTAGTGATGGAACATTTTATCTCTGGGAGACAAACACATGGACATCTGAACCTTGGTCTTCGACTAGTGGCTTTGTCACGGTATGTATATGATGACGCTTGCATCATTCATAAATGACTTCTAACCTCTTGGTTATGAATTGCAAAATATTGAGATCATTCAAGTTTTGAATTTCAGTGGCTGTAATCCCTTATCAAGTTAGCTTGCCCAATTTCTTTAAGTTTCAAGTTTTACTCATCCTAGTATAAGTTTATATAAAAGTCTATCAAAGTGGTCAATGTTCCATCTTATCCCTTTTTTTCTTTCTGTTTTTCGAAGTTCTGATGCAATTTTTATTAAAATGATTCTCTAACTCAAAGTGAATGAAATGCCCCATCCGTATTTGGCTGAAGAGGTATAATTGGAGAATTGGTTTGGATAATTACAGAAACTCAATTATTTCATTATCTTGGATGCTATTCATCATGCAATGCAATGGAAGAATTTTTATTGGCTTCAGATATCAATCATGTCTTCTTTTGTCAGGGAGCAACATGGGATCCTGATGGGCATATAATATTGATTGCTTTCTCTGGATCTTTAACATTGGGTTCCATTCATTTTTCATCAAAGCCTCCATCTTTAGGTATGCAGGCTGGAGCCTTTAAATATTTTTCTTTAATCATATCAATGAGAATCATAAAAGGCTTGCAACATAGAAAACTATAAGGTTATGTATTATTTGAAATTATACTCCAGGTTAGATGCACTTTAAAATCTTATTCGATTAGTATTAAGTTCTGTTTGTAATTATATTAGTTTACTATTTTCTAGGTTTTCAGTAATTGTACGAGTCAAGGCATATTCTGTTAGTTTTCTGTATGGCTGAATATCTTTTGCTGGATCCCAAGTCAGGTCTGATTTTTTTTTGGTTTACTCGGTTTCAATCCATTTAGCAGTCCAAAATGTGTAGTTTTCTATTTCATGGGCTAATTATTGGAGTTTAGGATTACTATGATTACTTAATTATGCATGTAATCTTTGAAATGAGTGTATTGTTCAAGTTTCTAAAAATTCAGAAGCTTTTAACTCCTTTTTTTTGGGTTATGTTATTTAGCTTTTCGGTCATAGGTCAAATTGTTAACTTTGATGATAGTATCTATCTCTTACTAGGCAGAGTCTTCCAACAGGTGTCTTTTGGGAGAAGGAAGGATCACAGGATTTTGTGGAAATTTACTAGTTTTGCATTCATGTGGTTTGTGTTGATGGAGCAGAATCTTTTAGTTTTACAAGGAATTTTAGAGGCTTACAACTTTATTGGAACCAGGTTACTTTTTGGGGCTCATTTGTGGTGTAATGTCTCCGGGGCTTTTCATGTTGCTTTTTTAAGCTGATATTCAATCTGAATTCTGATTGACCTGGTTTTCTCTTGCTTATGCACTCTATATAGATGCAGGAACTGTCCTCTACAAATTCAGTTGATTTCTTATCTGGTGAATTTATTAAATGAATAAGGTCTTTATATGGTTATTTCACCTTTAACATATCATTATTGTTCTGCTGCAGATGCACATCTGTTACCAGTTGATTTACTAGAGATAACAACCATGACGGGCAGGTATAGAGAAAATTTCTCTTAAATTTGTACAGAATGTTTTTAGCTTCTTTCTTATGGTTTGAATTATTATGAATGAACTGATTCTTGAGAATGAAAGGAGTAAAAATATATGAATGTATGGTGAATTGTGTATTTAGTTATTGTTATTCTCTTACCTCCAGATAGATATACCTGTGTTTTGAATGCCTTTCTGAAATGCTCTTATTTTCATGTACTGTTCAATGCTGATGAACATTAATCTACCCAATCCCTTCTCAATAATATGGTGAAATTTGAAAGCTATTATTATAAAGTCTTATTTTTCGAGTATGATTAAAAAGATTTTAGCTTTCTGATTAAGGTCAGAAACAGAAAGTGACGAAGTTTACATGACATGAGCACTCATTTTTTAAATCTTTTGTTTCAGGCCTTGGCTTGATATTCTTAATTGTGGGTTGTAAGGTAATTGTTTGATAGCATAAAGACACTATGCCAACTAATTTTATTTTTTCATGTTTTATCATGCAGTGAGGGAATTGAGAAGATAGCTTGGGATGCTTCTGGTGAAAGACTGGCTGTATCTTATAAAGGAGGGGATGATAATTACAAAGGTCTTGTTGCCATATATGATGTTAGAAGGACTCCCCTGATTTCTGCATCACTGGTGTGAGTTGTTTATCATTATCATCCTAATCCTCATTTCACTATAATCTGTTTGCAGTATTTTTTTTCTCTCCCAATTAATAGTTCTTTCTTTTAGAGATAAATAAAATGATATTTTAATTCGAATGACTAAATAGCATCATTACTCTCTATATATTTATGAGCTGCCTTGATATGAATCCAGTGGATTTATTAGAGGGCCTGGAGAAAATCCAAAGCCAATTGCATTTTCGTTTCATGACAAGTTCAAACAGGGACCGTTGCTTTCTGTGGTAAGTCCTCTTAAATTTCTTGACCTTTGTACACAATTCACTACAAATCTGTGCAATTTCAGTGCTTCAATGGATAACAATTAGCTTTAACAAACAATTCATGCAATTGCTCTAATGTGCAGTGTTGGAGCAGTGGATTTTGCTGTACCTATCCTCTAATATTTCACTCCCATAGTCTTCCATAACTAAGGTATGTCTTTAATTTCCAAACACATAGTACTCAAACCCTTTCCCAAACTCGCTGATTTTCTGTCATGACTAAAGAAACAGCCTCCTGCAATTGGATAAATGCTAGTTGAATAAATTGCTGTTGTTATGATTAAGATGCTAGCAGGTCCTAGGACCAATTTGTTATCAGTTGTTATTTGAGTAAAATCTATAGAAAAGGAGAAATATATGCTTAGATTATTGGTTCCAATTAATAAGTACCACACCAACTTTATTGTAGCATGCAACTTCTGCCCTCTGCCCTCTCAAAAGTCATGGGGACATTCTTGGCTTGATAATGGAGTTTTGTTTTTGTTTTTATTTTTATTTTTATTTTGTTGCTGATGTTGTCCATTGATCCAGCTTTGATAGATTTTATTTTGATGATGTTTTTGTTTCATGAAGCATGTGAAAGAGTGCTGTTTTTTGTTTGATGAGAAGTCATATAGCAAAGATGATTGTTGGTTCGAACCTCCAGGAGAGATGCAGCAAACTAATCCATGACACTCACTGATGCAGAGAGCATATAAATGTATATTGTTGATGTGGAAGCCTCATGAGTAGGCGCAATTACAGCTGCATCTCAAGATGTTAGGCATGCATCATGTCATGGCAAGATTTAAATGTTTGTGTAACACCTTATGAAAAATTGAAGAACACGAACATAGGGTTTGCGCTTAAATTCATGCCTTGCCTCCTTTGTTGTCAAAACGTATTCATATTCTAATTCCAGTTTTTCTGTTTACTGCCAAACGAGGAGAATTGTTATGGAAGCTTTCTCAGTTTGAATGTTTTCATATTTGCAAAACAGAATGGTTCATCAGCCATTAGGTCTTTTGATGAACACTACGACTTCTACTTTTTTTTTTTTTTTTTGAAGCCTAAACATTTACCTTGTTGTTTTTCACATTACTTGTACTCAACCTCCCAAAACAGGATGAAGTGGTCATGTAACTCTCTGCAGATGGATTCTTTTTCTGCAATTGCTGGCCTGAATCTAAAATATAAAAAAATGGGTTTTAATTTAAATATTGATGGAAAAAATTGGCTTTAAAGAAAATTAACGCTATCATATCTCCAACTTGTTAAGAAAATATAAAAATCGGAACAGGATGGTTATTGGTTGATGCTGGAATAGAGTGCAGAATATCTTTCTCGAAACCAAGTCATCTGTCTGCTCAAGAAAAGTGGTCATCGTCTTAAAAACACGATACCACAAAAGGAGAGGATGGAATCAAAAGTTGTTCGATGCTTTAAGTCTGAACCTATGATGCCGTAAACAGAAGATGGGGTTTGGAGTTTTCTCTGTTGAAGGTGCTTCGGACAATGGTGATGCGGTAGAAGTTACTGAAATAGAGGACGGTAGGGAGGTTTGCAATGCCGGAGCTGGAGATGTTTGCGCCATGCAGCAGCAGCAACAAACTTTACTGATCTGGATGCCAATTCGCGTCCTGTTGCTGTGGTAGGGGATGGTAAAATCAGGTTACAGGTGCTTTTAACAATGCGGAATGCAGTACAGGTTACAGGCACTGAATTGGCTGAAGGCTTGGTGTCATGGGGTCAATTTTTCGCTCTCGAAAACAGACCTCGCATGGCAGTCTAGTTTCGCTAGACTCAGCTTTTCCCTCACTGATTTGCTCGTGCTTTGTTTACGACTAGTTTGTCCCACAAATCCAAGAGATCCTCACACTCTTTCAATGTCACAAGCAAGCAGAATAACACTAATAAATATGAACAGAATAAACAACACAACGGATTAAAGAAACAAGTCCCAACCTTTTCATTAACACAACTAAAGGATTACACAAAGTCCTTCTTGTGTGCTATGTCCATTTTCGTTTTGCATGCTACACATTTTACAGCCTATCTAAAACTGCCTCTAATTTCCTGTACAACTAGAGCACCCATTATCCCATGTTCTGGCCACTTTCTTCCTCATATAAGAAACTGCCGCAACTGTCGATAATTGCTCCTAGAACTGCTGCAACTGTATTGGCATGTTCTCCCACAAGCCAACTGCCCACTGCCAACACACATGCTGCCAGCGTAATTGTCTTGCATGCCTTTGACCATTCGCTATCCAAGTTATCATCAGCCTCAATTGCCGATTTTGTCGACACTGCTGATCTTATTAGTGCTGCCGAATTCCCCACCGTTCCATTGTGTCATCTCAGCACTGTTTCGTCAAGCCTTGGACAATCCTCGCCCAAGTCTCAACTCTCGCCAGCAAACTACTGCGTTAGCTGTTGTGTGCGGCAGCCGATTTTCACTACTGTCACACGAGCTGCCACCCCGTAGCTACTATTCAGCAATGCTCTTCGCTAGCCTACACCTTGACGGATTTTAACCCTATGACACTTGGCTTCTGATCCATTGTCTGCTGACATTGGAGGTGACAGTTATCCCACCAATTATTAGCCAGAGACTTTTCTTAAGATGATGTTGCAAGGAATTCCAGAGAAGTCTCTTCAAGAAAATGAGGTTGAGATGATTCCTAATCCGTTCTACTTAAAGAAAATGAACTAGTGATGATGGACACGTTTTTCTTTTCAGATTAGGAACATGATTAGTTGCTATAGAGTTTAGAGTTTATTTCCAAGGATAATTAACATGTCAGTGTCAAAATAAATCTAAAATTCCAATAAATAATTTATATTATTTTTTAATAGTAAAAAAGTGTAGTAAAATACAACTTACATGTATTCATGATACAATATCCAGGATGTTATACTTGAATACTTCAATACTACATCAATTTATCTTTATGAAATGTCTTTTTTCTTCCTTTTCTTTTGGACCATTATTTTTGATATAGCTGAGTTAATCGAAACTAAAGATTCTAAGTAGTCGGATAAAGATCTGCTATAATTAAATAGGAATCCGCCTCAAATAAACGATGTATATAGTCTAGTACATGTTTTTATAGATTAATGGAATGAGGTTATATCCAAGAAAATGACTAATCTTGCTAGTCAAGTATAATGACTAAAAAAACCATATTTGAGCTCAAATATTTACATGAAATTCATGAAGCCTAGTTTTCTGAGTAACCCACGTAGATTTTCTGAAGTTAGGCTTGGAACGTCATGTTTTGCCAATTTTCTTTGATTTCCTGGATTTCTTATATTATTTTAGATTTTATGTTACTGTCCTTTATATTTTAGGATTATGATATTATTACCTATCAGTTATTCTAGCCTGTACTAAAAGACTTTGTAAACCGTTTTAAAATACAAATATCATTAGATTTTATATCAGAATAATAAATTGCCAATTTAGGTTAAGCTTGCAGCTAATCTAATGTCTTTTCTGTGATTGCTTTACCGGCTTTGTGCTTCCACCCGTGTCAAATTATTTGCCATATACGATCTGCTTCAGAGGAATCTATGGATTGTCAGCCAGTGAAATGGAGTGTAATCTTCTGACTTAAATGCATCGAAGTCAGCTGGGTTCGCTTGTTAATTGCATCGAGTACTTATTATTATTATTAGAAAATAATAAAAATTATATTTTAAAAATTTATCTAATAATTTAAGTTTTTGGGTTGAATTAATTTTTTAACATGATATCAGAGCTTTAATAACCAACCGGTCACGAGTTCGAATTTCACCATTCTTATTTATTTGATAAAATTAAGCACAAAATAATGTGGATCTATACAAGTTTCAAGCTCAAAAAACTTTCACTTAAGAGAATATGTTAAAAAATAATATAAATTATATCTTGAAACCTCATCCGACAGTTTAAACTTTTAGGTTGAATTGATTTTTTAACACTTACTACTTAAAAAGTGCTCTCATTCTTTCAATTCATCTTCAGTTCTTGCATGGTCAACATCATTATAAGTTTCATCATCAACCAAGTCCATTGTTGTTTATCAACTCTCTCCGATCAATCTCCAAGATTAGGTCACACATGCATCAAAAAAATAATACTTCGTAGAAAAAAAAGATTAAACAGGGGATTTGATGAAGAAAATTCAAAATGCTCTATCAGTTTTTAGCAGAGCCATTTTAATGGTTTCAGGAATGTAATGTTTCTTGGATAGTGTTCTAATGTTGGATTTATTATACAGTTACAATGGAATCTGTCCTGATTAAAGCATATACAGAGTTACCTTGGCAAAGCTGGTCCGAACTCCGAAGTCTTCTTCTCAACTACTTTTTTTTTAAAAAAAAAATCTTCAAACCTTTGATTGCATATTGTCGATCATTCAAATGGTTTACATAAGAAGCAAGAAGAGGAAAAACAAACTCAGGAACTCTATCTGCTGGCAGAGTTCATCCAGCGATGTACTTTGTAAATTCGAGAGCGATCTGTTTCCAAAGCATATCCCATGTCTATGGTATATATAAATGGATTGCCAAATGTCTTTCATCAACCGTGAGTAGTACTAGCTAGTGAGTAGACGAAGAAGAGACCTCCTCGAGCCTGCCCTTTTTCCACTACCTGTTACCCGCTACCTGCATATACTTAGATTCTCAAACACCACAAAAGCCTCTCTCTCTCTCACTCGCTCTCTCTAGCCTAAAGAAAGTCACAAGAAACAAGAAAGAGCTGATCTATCTTTCTTTCATTTTCTCTAGTGGAAGAAGAAGAAGAATTTCAAGAAGACCAAATAAGCCTTTACATCAATCTTGATTAGTAACTAGTGAGTAGACTAAAGAGAAACCAGCTTCTATACTTTCTCTCCCCAAACCCGCCGCTTTTGCACTCCAATATTTCCCAAGTTTCTATCCATTCAAGACTAAAGAAAGAAACAGCTTTCATTTTCTCTAATGGAAGAAGAATTTAAAGAAGACCTGGGAAGCCTTTGCAATCTTGATGCTCGGAAAGATTCTTCTTCCTCTTCACCACAAACCCTCCTCAATGGAACCTCCATTGTTGGTTATGTTATGGCCAGTATTGTAGTGAGTCTTAGATATCGTTTACTATTCTTCACTGACCGTGAATCAGTTCGACTTGAACTTGAACCAAGAAAGCCTGATGATCAAAATGCTGCTATAAAGGTTATGAATGCTGATTATCTTGATGTGGGTTACATTAATAGGTCAGTTGCAACTGTTTTATATCCTTTGATTGAAAATAAAATGATTAATGTTGAAGGTGTGGTGCCTAGAGCTAGTAGCGACGGGTTTCCTTGTGAAATTCGTATCTCTTCAAGGTTAGACGTCTTTGAAACTGTTAAAACTGCGATTTCGCAAGGTGGTCTGGTTTTATTTTCTCAACCTGGTTCAAGTCTTGCATCATCTCAGGCTATGGTGGCCAAACAAGGTAGAGTTGATGGGAAAGTGTACAGGCGTAGGAGAATCGTAGTCAACTCGGAACCTGTCATTTTGTACACTCAAGAACCGAAGATTATTGAACGTGGATTTTTCCCTACATCACATACTTCAATGAATAAACCAGAAAGAATCACTGATAGACCTGCCGTGCAAGTTGAGCCTGAGAAACTGACTTTCATCCACCTTGGCCCAGCAAGGCATGATGCGCAAGCCGTCCGGGAAGTTATGGACACTGAGTTGACCGAAGGCTTGGCTTCTCGTCCGTTATCTGCTGATTTTGAAGAACTTGAAGGTAACGACTATCCCACCGATTATTGGTCAGAGACATTTCCTAAGATGCTGTTGCAAGGAGTTCCAGAGCAATCCCTGCAAGAAAATGAGATTGAGATGATTCCTAATCGATTCTACTCTGACTGTTTACTCTAAATATGGAAATTAGCATATCAGTTAGGATTTATTTGCCTTGATCGTTAGTTCGTCAGAAAGTTGCACAATGCAAGGTGTGATGCTGTTTTACTGCATAATTGATAAAAGAAAATAAAAAAACAGACAACGTTTCCAATTTTTCCTAGAAGTAAATCTGAGGCAGTACAAAATCTTCACGGACAAAATATGATAAATTTCCGATCAATAATATCTATTTTTTTAAAAAAAAAAATTAAGATAAATATAGATATAATCATGTTTATCTAGTTAATTTATTTTATTCCACAACAGATTTCACTCGTACTAATAAATTTGTCTATATATATAACGCAACCCTGGCAGCAGATTATATTAACTCACCTTTGTTTCTTTCCCTGCTCACTAGCTACTTTCTTTCTAGATCATTCAAGCTCAAAACCCTCGATTTCCTTGTCTTGAACAATGCAAAACACTACTCTTTCTCTCTTACATCCCGGAAACAAGTTCCGCCCCGCTGACCAAGATTTGATCGGCTTCTATCTAGCCATGGAGGTTTATCATTCCAGGAAGCCACTGTTACCCAGGACTACAATCTTTTTAATGAAGAAGAGCCCTGGGAAGTTGGAGGCAACAAGTTACATGATAATGGCCTCTATTTTTTCACATCAACATGTAAAAAAAAGTAAATGGTGCTAAAAACATGAATAGAGAGGTTGATACTACTGGTGGCAAGTGGCATGGTTCTGATAAGGGAATTCCTGTGAAAATAGCCTCTGGCCAAAAATCCTTGAACAATCCAGCATTCAACAACATGCATCTTTCTCTTTCTAACAAATTCATGTTCATCCCTACTCCTTATGTTGAGGTGTATGGCTAACCATCTTGTGTCTAACATCACTTCTTCTTTAAAGAACTCATCAAACTTCTATGAATAAGAATCCAGATCATTGTTTGTCTTGAGCCACTTCACCACTTTCTCCTTTTGTTTCTCATTTATAATTTTCCATTGCTTAAAATTCTTATAACACTTCATGTTTGTGCTTAAGAAAGTTAACTCAAGTCTTTTGGAGTAATCATCAATGAAAGTAAACATAAGGTCACGGTTGAAGGTGCTTCTAACAATGCAGTACTAGTACTGAGCGCAGAATCGGTTGTGGGAACTGAATTGATTGAACTTGGCTTCTGATCCATTATCTTCTGATACAGAAGGTGACAATTATCCCCAGAGACTTTTTATAAGATGTTATTACAAGGAATTCCAAAGAAGTCTCTTCCAAAAAATTAAAGCTGAGATGATTCCTAATCGCTTCTACTTTGATTATTTACATGGAAGGTATGTAAACCGAATCCGATTTTTTTTCTTTAAAATAGTTTGGTTTTTTTGGAATGCTCGCAATAATTTAATTTTCAAAGAGGTGGAAACCAGCTGGAACGATATATATTACTCACTTCTCAATTGAGTTGCAACATGGGCGAAATGTTGTGATGAGACTCCCGTGAGAGCTTCTGCTATATATACTGGGATAGACTTACTAAGATCATCAAATGATATTCTTATGTGGATAAACAAGTCAAAAGTGCATAGTGAATCATCATGGATTCCTCCTCCTCAAGGAGAAAAGTGAGAGATTTAATCTAACAAGATGTTCACTCAGATTCTCTCAATGGCTCATGTATTAGCCATTCTAAATTAACAGTGGGCTGGCTACCTGGTTTGTAGAGAGTATTTTTTCAGTTATCTGGGCAAGTTGAATTATTAGTTGAACCAGCCAAACCTTTAACCTGGAGAAATCCATAGGACCTGTCCGAGTTATGTGAGTAACTAGTGAGTAGAGATACCTTTACCTTGTGGATCAAACAATATAACGGCATTACCGGCATATACTATCTAACCTCATACATGCTTAGATTCTCAAACACCAAAAATCCCTCCCTCTCTCCGTTCATAGACAAAGGAAAGAAACAAGAAGCAAGAAAATAACTGGTCAATCGTTCTTTCATTTTCTATAATGGAAGAAGAAGGATTTCAAGAAGACCTAGTGAGCCTTTACAATCTTGATGATTGGGACGATTCTTCTTCTTTCGATGATTGTGATTATTCTCCACCACAACAAGTTCTCCTCAATGAAACCTCCAATGTTGGTTTTGCTATGGCCAGTATTATAGTGAGTCGCAGATATGGTATAGTATTCTTCAATGAGCGTGAATCAGTTCGACTTGTGCTTCATCCAAGAAAGCCTGATGATCAGAATCCTGCTATAAAGGTTCTGAATGCTGATAATCTTGAAGTGGGTTACCTTGACAGGTCAGTTTCTACTGTTTTATCTCCTTTTATTGATGATAAAACGATTAATGCTGAAGGTGTGATTCTTGGATCTAGAACTATTAGTAATAAGTTGGTTGCTTGTGAAGTGTGTATCTCTGCAAAGTCAGATGATTTTGGAACTGTTAAAACTGCGATTTCACAAGCTGGGTTGGATTTAGTTTCTCAACCTGGTTCAAGTTTTGCATCATCTCAGGAGGCTATGGTGGTTAAAGGAAAGATTAGTAAAGGTGGAGACAGGAGTGTCAATGAGAAATTTAGGTCGGTTGAGGGGGATCCAAAGAAGAGAGGACGAAAGCGGTTCAGCAACTATGAACCCCTCGTTTTGCACACTCAACGACCGGCCATTATTGAAAACCGGAATGGAGTTAGCCTTGCTGAAAGTACTTTTGAGAATGAACCAGAAAACATCAATCTTAAACATGCCTTGAAAGTGGAGCCTGCGCAATTAAAGTTCATCCCCACTGTCAGAGTAGGGAATGATAAGGTCAGTGTTAAAGGTGCTTCTGCTAATGGAGTACTTGCAGCGAGTGCAGTCCAGCCTGTTTACGGCAGTGACTTGAACGAATGCTTGGATTCGGATTCATTGTTCGCTAAGTCTGATGAAGTTGAAGGTGACAACTATCCCACCAACTATTGGTTCGAGACGTTTCCTAAGATGTTGTTGCAAGGAGTTCCGGAGAACTCGTTCAAGAAAATGAGGTTCAGATGATCCCTAATCACTTCTACTCAGATTGTTTGCTCTGAAGATGGAAAATAGCACATTGCAATCTGTAATGATGATATACATGAATACTTCAACAATCTCTCTTTCACTGTGTATGATCGGTTAATAAAGGCATGTTATGCTATGTGCAGGTGCTCTCTGTTAGACCAATTTTTTTTTTAAGATAAACGTGGGTGTTAGAGGCAGCTTGTATGCACCTTCACTAATCTCACGGGTCCTGAAATTAACAATTATGTAAGTTTCCAGTGACCCTGAGATTTGTGGGACTCGAACTAATATCTTCTGGAGAGTAAACCCAGGACATAATTAGTTGTTAACTACACCCCTCAGGATTCTGTTAGATCATTTTTAGAGGTTACAGGACAGTTTTGCTCGCATAATCTGCTAATTTTGGCTTAATTATACAGTTCATGAGAAATTTGTTTAAACCCCATCTTTTTATATGTGAAATAACCTTCGATTATTAGTTGAATTCTCAACTGACTTCTACTAAAAATAAAAATAAATCCAATACCAACTCTTGTGCCAAAGGACATTTTAGTTTCTAGGTTCTGCTTTTATGTGAAGCTTGCTACGATGAGCCCTTTAGAAAAAATTAGTTGACAGAAGTTCTTAATATTTCAAGTCCATACAAAAAAAGAAAAAGAAAACAAGAAATCTATTGCTGTTTTATCTTCAGATATAGGCATGTTTATGTCAACCCTTTCTTTTATTCCAAAATGGATTTGGTTTTCCTAATTGATTACTTGCCTATATAAATGCGGCTGATCTCTCCTTATCAAGCAAAAAACCCGTAGCATCATATTAAAAAACAATCTTTCTTTTTAAGCTAACTTGCCGCACTTCTTTCTCATTGATCAAGATCATAACCCTATTCTTGTGTTGCACAATGCAAAATGAATGCAAAGTTCTTGAAGTTGCTGAAGATGAGAATTTATTCAAAGATCATTCAAAGCATTACCACTCTTACAGTGATCAACTCTGAATCTATAAGGCCACCAGCTCAAGAACCCCAGCAGATCATCCATAATCAGGACATGTGGCTTGAGGCTGCAACGGTTTCAATGGACGGAGGTCGATCTACTGAAGATACTTTCGATAATATTTAGAAAATAGAGCTTGGGATATTGGCAATCAGTCGACTCAGGGTCTAAACTGTCATAATCTCAAGAAACGCAGCAGATTACTGAAGATCAGAGGAGATATGGCTTGAGGCTGCTGCTGCAATGGAAGATGATGGAGGTTTCTCTACTGAAGATTCTTTTGATAAAGAAATATAATTCGACAACATTGAACCTGTGGTGCAATTGGAGTCTGACCAAGCTTACTTCATTCAAGAACCAATGATTACTCAAAATCAGGAGACGGAGCTTGAGGCAGCCATTGTTCAAATAGAGAATGGAGTTCAAGCTACTGAAGATATTTTATACGATGAGACGGTAATTGTCAACATTGAACCTGCCTTGCAAGTGGAGCCTGATCATCAGCAATTAAACTTCATTCAAGAACCAATGATTTGCGAAAATCAACTGATGGTGCTTGCAAGATTCAGTGATGATCACGTTATAGGAATTATTGCGGGTGAGGATGATGAGTTGGCGAATTATCAATCAGAATATGTTTTTCAGATTCCCAGTGAGGATCCGATCATCAGCTTTGAATCACTGACGACTCACACAATATTATCCAAAATCAGGAGATGGGGCTTGGAGTTTAAATTTAAATTTGCCAATCGCCCGCTGTTGTACAGGTGATTAGCAATCAATGATCCATGCTTACAAATTATAATTGCAAGCCTTCACGAAAATAAGTTAATACACTAATTTATTACCATACAAACGAATGAATAAACTACATGAAGCAGTGACGACCGAGTAAAAGCATACATCATCTTGTTTAGGTCTCGACATCATCCATTTGTGATCGACAATTTTCAATTTGCCTAATAAATTCTCTCAGCTGTCGATACTGGGCGCAGGAAGACAACAATGACCGTGATGTTGTCTTTGCTGCCTCGTTCTGCAGCTTCTGTTGCCAATCTCTTGGAGCACATACCAGGTTCTTTGACGGTGTCTTTGATTATGCTTATGACATCTGCACTACTCATGACATCCCAAAGCCCATCGCTGCCCATCACCTAGAAATTGAAAACATTGCTTTCATTTACATCCAATGGAACATCAGAAAATGTGTTCATTTGTAATCATTTTGGCAGTTCTAACATTTACCAACAGATCATTGCGTATGCCATTCTTTTTTAATCAAACTCATTCCGATCAATACAACGACAAAAGCATATAAAAGGTGTCAATAAACAATGGGAAGCAGTTATAACAAGGCAGCATATCCATTTTCCAGCACTGACTTTTTCTTTTAGAACCACACTGTTCCCCTCTAGAAAGAAAGCTGAAGCAATAAGGAACTCAGTGCACATGAAACTGCTTGCCATAGCAAGAACTAGTCAAAGCAGGGGTCCTTACCAGGAATTCATCTTCCGCTGACAGTACAGTTTCGGTTATCTCAGGCTCTGCAGTTACAGCAGGCTTCAGATCATCATCACCGATGGATCGAGTGACCTGTTAAAAGAAATTAATTAATTGAACTCTCTAACAGGAGAGATGGTGGTGGAGGAAGAATGGCTATAAACATTTCCCAGTCACTGTTTGTAAAACTTCCCCAGTTAACAAAGATGAAACATAGTAGGAGAGCAAAAGATTCACAAAACCAAGATTAATTTTTTCTCGGATTTGAAACCTAAAATAGACCCGAAGCCTAAATATATTTTGAGAAGATACAATTATAAATGTCAGTCTGAAGGCCAATATTTGAAATCAGAAGCAATTACTGGGCATGGGTCCAATCGAAGTGTTCACCTGATATGCATCAGATATATAAATGGGTAACCTACTATAATATTTTTATAGCATCTCCAGGGATACATTGACACATGCAATCAAGATCTGTTTCAGATGCATTTGGGTTTAAAATGTTTCTTCCAGTAAAATATTGGATTTAAATCATACATAAATGCTGATATATAATGGGAATATTTTTCCAATTAAATGACTTCTTCTCTAAATTCTAGTTTGTAAGTTGATCCAAGGTTCATCACTCAGCCTTCAATTAAACATGCAGCTATCTGGATATGAATCATATAAATAAAGGACTTGTTTAGAAACAAACACTACTTGCCTGGAGTGCAGCCTGTCCAACCCTCCAAGTATCAATTTGCCATTTTACTTGTCCCCCAGCACTAAGCACACGCTCCCTCTCCTCAATACAGCTTGCGACATGATCCTGATTTTTCAAAGTCTAACCAGTTTCAGAAAAAAAAAACTCACAACAAGCCACGGAACTGAATAACAGTTTGTGTAAATGAATGCAGCTGACCTTACTTAGAGGAAAGGCTTTGCCAGCCCGGCATAAAATTGTCTTGCAATCACCAGCATTTGCAACAAAAAGCTTGTTTGTAACTATTAAAGCAACAATGGCAGTGCAGCCAGGATGCCAGTCTTTCTGAACAACTCTCCTAGATTTACGATGAGTATCCAGTTCATTTCTGAATGCAGCATCTGTACTAACAAATGCTTCAACTAATGCATTTCTGGGGCTGCACTCATGTAAAGGGTTTAATTACTTTAAGAACGGGCCTATTGTGGTTTAAAATGTTTTTGAAAGGAGAAACCATCCAAAAGTTGCTACCTGCTGGCAGAACCAGTATTGTGCAGAAATCCAGGTAATGCTCGAGCTGAAAACTCAGCAGCTGCTGCACCTGAAGATGAACCGGTAAACATGTATTATTAATTGAAACAAGAAAAAAAAATTGAAAAAATAAAAATAAAACGAAATGAATTTTTGAATGTTCTCCTAAACAAAGAAAGTGATTTTTTTTATTTTTTTCTTTCTTTTTTTTTTTAAAAAAAAAAACCTGAACTTAAGAGATAAAACAGATAGCCCCCTGAAATTAAGAGAGTATTTTGTTGTACTTTCAAAAAAAGAAAACAAAAATTGAAGTGCTACAAATTAATGTAGAGGGCTTGGACTGAGGAAGAATGATTTTAACCTACTAATGTCTTAGAAATGTGGTGATTAGTTGACTGCTATGCTCTAAAGGTGATTTGAATTTATTCTTCCTCAAATTCACGGCCATAGTATGATTTCTATTGAAAGTGAGCATACCTCTATGACCATCAAAGATACCAAAAGCATGAATATCCTTTTCGTTGCACATTTGGGGCATAAGGAAGTGGGTATCTTCCATAGTCTCCCTTTTACCGCATGTGGCAAAGGATCCCCATGAAAGTATTGGACGATAAGCCAAACCAACATTTGAACAATCAAGCCAAATTCTTAAACTGGAATCTACTGCAGGAGGAGCCTTTGATAGAATTTCTCCCTGAGTGGACCAGTTAATAATCTCCTGGTACGTTGTAAGATTCTTGGCACTATCTGCTGGCTGATCTCCATGTGAAATAGAATATTTGTCAAGGGAAAAATCTTTTCCAATTGATTTCTTTCTGCTCTCCAAGATTGGATCAACTTCCAATATTATATCAGTAAAAGAAGGTCTATTTTGAGGATTGTCATCCCAACATCTCTGTATTAATGTAAGTATGCTTGCTGAAGCACCTGAACCCAGACCAGCAAGAGCAGGTCGTAATTTACCAGACACCACAGATGCTGTAAGTTGCTGTTCAGTATAGTTCATCTCCAGTACAGTGTGGGCCTGCCAGCATTTATGGAACCAAAACCAAAAAAATCTAATTATTCATGTTAAGTGGAAAGCAGAACATGCCAGACATAGTTTTGAGTGTCCACAAGAATGTAATAAACAGAACTTTGCGTTCTCAAATTCTGCAAACTGGCTCAGCCTAATCACATAACTAGAACTTTTATGATCTGCTCCACGTGTGTTTTAGATATGACTGTATGTGCATACTTTATCAAACAATGTAAATAAATCAATGGAACAAAAGATGTGACATTTAGTATGTGCATGTTTTAATAAACAGATTAAGAACTTCTTTCTAGCTAACACATACATTTAGATGTTAGGAAGTTATTCTGGTTATCAATTGTTCCTATTACAGGACACCAGTAAATAGCAGCAGACAAAAAACATCAAATGAACTAGAAATCAGAGAAGCTACCAACTAGATAGATAACATAGCAAAAAAATGGTTTGCATCAGAACACAAGAGAAACTCAAAACAGATGGCTATAGTTCAGGAAATACAAAACAAAAATGAAAATGAAAGAGGATATAAATAACAAACCAAACAAAAGAAAGACTGACCTGAGCTTCTGCACGGAGATCAGTATATGGGACGACACCAGTAAGAAGCTCACTGCAATAGAATAGAAATGAGTTTTCTTTTCCATAGGGGAGAAAACCATATGAATAATTTTAATATGCGACTTAAAGAGAATAAAAAGCGTGCCTGGGTATATGAGAAAAAAAACAAGGAATATAAACCTTACTTAATGAATAGGTAAGGACTTCAGTCTAAGCATGTAAAGCAGCATAACTAATCAAGCTCCACCTAAACTGATATATCTAGCTCTTAACACTCTCAACTAGCAAAGCCTGACTCATTATAAGACTTTTTTTTTTCTCATTCTACTGTTTAGGCCAAATTTTCTTTATGAATCCTTCAATAACTATTCATGGGTAAAATTAATTGCAAAACATATTGTATCACTTCTTGTCGCAGCAACAGGTACATGGCTGATCAAGGAACTACATAGACAATTTACCATGTGTCAATATAGAGACCACAAGAGGATTTGTCTTTCCATTGCTCGGCCAAGGTTAAAAATTATTTAATTGAATCATAATCAATGGCCTGAGTATTTAAGAAACTATGTAGGCTTCCAAAAACTTCTCATTTGAACTACCCAATTACAATTTAAATGCTCAAGTAAAAACATGCGAATAAATTCTTCTCCTGGCTAAATATAACAGAAGCTTTGCAAGTTAGAAACATTCTGAAAGTCTTACTTGATGGATATTCCGAAACTATAGACATCTGATTTTTCAGTATGTATCTCCTTCCTCAATATTTCTGGAGCCATATAAATGAGTGTGCCAACCATATTCTTTTTATGGAAACCACCAGTTGGCTTTCCGGATGATCTCCAGTTCTCAAGAGAAACTCCCTTAAGATTTTTCTGGTATTCTGCCAAACCAAAATCTGCTAAGTGTGGACAAAGGTTTTCATCAAGCTGCATCATATGGAAAAAAAATCTCAAAATTGTGTTTCAACAATTTCCAATACCAAAAAGAAAACCATGGATTGACTAGAAGCTTATGGAAGATAATTACAAGAATATTTGCTGGTTTCACATCCCTATGTACAATCTCGTGGTTATGCAGATATTGCAAAGCCTTTGCTGGAAGAAGAAAACAGTGAAAAAGAAAAACAACGTAACATCACCCTATAATGTCCTTACAAAAAAATCTTCTAATTAACCAAATCAATAAAAATATACAATTTAGTGAAATAATTCAGTTGCATCCAACACCACCACAGAACATGACTTTAAAAATTTTAATCTTGAAGAAAAAAATATAAAAGATAAACTTTTCAAGTTAAAACAAGCCATACCCAGCTGGACTGTGATCATGAGCACCTGATCCATATTTGGACTCCATTCTTCCACATGTAATTTCTCAGAAAGATTACCAGATTCATAGAATTCAAAAAAGAACATATAATTTGGAGGCTTTGCATGAGCTGCAACCAGCTTGGCAATTCCAGGATGATCTAGCTTGCTTCATTATTCCACAAAAACCAATAGGAAGAAAAAAAAATAAAAAAATAGAATAAACATAACCCAATATGTTAATGCAACAAAATCCCTTCTTTTGTTTCCAACTACAAATTGCAATGGGATTTGAGTTTCAAAAGAACCCATTAAAATAAAAAATTATTGCAAACCACATATCCCCATTAACAAAAACAAGTTAAAGGCATAGATACCATAGGAGTTGAAGCTCCTTATGGAACTTATCAATGTCCTCAGAAGTAGACAAGATTGGTTTTTTAACAGCAACTTTTCTCCCATCCAAAACAGCTCCATAAACCACACTCTCAGCCCCTACACACACAAAAAGAAAACATCAATCACCGAAAGAAAGAAAACCCACATTCAAAAACTTAAAAAGACTCGAACTGTCAGAGAATTTGAAGAGTGTTTTACATACCTTTGGCAATTGGAGAGAGGAGGGTGTAGGAAGAAGGAGGGAGGTGAAGGGGGATTGAATTGCTAGTACAGCATCCTCTTATGCAGGAATTTGGCTCCACATTTTCTAGCCCCATCACGTTATATTTATTTTCTTGCCCCCTTTCTCTTCTCTCTATGCTTCTCTTTCGAAGAGGGGAACAACCGATAAAAGTAGGGATCTGTGGGTTTTTTAGACAAAAGTGAAGTGAGCACCACACCACACCAGTTAGCTTAGCGGTTAATATATATTTTTTTTCCCCTCAATCTCTTCTTTGGAGGAAGTTTCCTTTCCTGGCCGTTTTCCGTTTGCATGTCCTCAAGTGTAGTGATATATATATAAAAGCATATGTTATACTTTTAATAAAAATATCATATTTAAATAGTATATATATATACTATTTTAAATGTCATAAACACTTTAAAAAATACATTGCATTTACATAGAGTAAGAACTTAAAATATTTTTCTTTGAATATCATCAATCCGAATTAAAACATATCACTTGTCAAAAAAAAAAAAATCAATGACATAAATATGTTGAAATCTTAAATCAGGCATCTTAATTAAAAATTCCATAAACCATTTAATTCCAACTTGAATGCACAAAAATTGATATATAAACAACACCTAACAAAAAAATTCTTCAAATCTTTTTTTTTTCCTACAAATTTCACCATGCTTATTAAACTTTATCTAAAATCAAACTTGGGACATGTCTCATAAATATTAATTTGAGATTGATCTAATCAATTTAATAAAAAAATATTGAGAAATGTGATAGATAATGCTTTTCAAAGTATTTTTTATTTGAAAATATATTAAAATAATATATTTTTAAAAATTATTTTTAATATGAAACACATCAAAAAAAAATTCAAAAAAACTTTAAAAATTAATTTAAAAAAAAAAAAAAAACAGGTTCACTAAACTAGCACTAAAACAACCCCAACAGACTTGGTTGAAACTCCATTTAATTTTATTTAAAATAAAATAAAATGACATTGTTAGATGGATCTGATTGGATTTTTAATCAGTATGATTTTCATATGATATCCTTCTTTGAGCAGAGTTAAAATTTGAATCCTTTGCTTAGACTCTAAGCCCATATTTGGGGTGGTTGCATTCATCTTGGATTATTTCCAAGGTCTTCGCTTTTGGGCTTAGCCCTTTGTGATTTTAAGTTCAATCCAACCCTTAAGGGAAGGAGGTGACCAACTACCTTTCAAAATCAACCACCACAAGTTAACTAAATATCTGCGAAAATTTATTCCTTAACAGGGAAGAAACAGACACAGAGAACCGAATAGATCTCTTTCTGTTTGACAAACACGACGAAGACGATGAAGAACAAATCCTCTTTAATAATCTTGAGTGTCTTGGTTTTGCTGTGTGGGTGTTATACTGAACTTGGTCTTTGTAGACAGGACAACTTCTTGAAGATGAAGCTTGGTGGTGTTCATGACTGTAAAGGTTCTCAAAATAGTGCAGAGATTGATAGCCTCGCTCGTTTTGCTGTCCAGGAGCATAACAAGAAAGAGGTTTTTTTTCTTGATCTTTTATCTTTTCTTTGTTGCAATTCTTTGAATTCATAATTTTCTTGTTTTCTTTTTCTTCTTTTTTGTTGTCGATATATGATGATGATTTGAGAGGGGTCATAGAGAGATTTGAGTGCTTATAGTTTTGAATTTTTGTTTAGATTATATATGGTTTCTGATTTTCATTTACTAGAGTTTTGTTTTTTCCCCTTTTTTTGGGTGATTTATTTGTTGATTTAGTCTTTATCTTATGGCTTGATATATTTTTCTAGTATTTCTAATATATAAAATATTTTTGTTCTTTTTTTTTTTGGTTGCTAGGAAATATTTGTCAAGAAAACAGGATGATTGAAAGTTGATTCATTATTTTAGAAATTAAGATGAAAAAAAAAATCTAATTAGTTGAAAAAAATTGTTTAATTTTTATAATAATGGGGATAATATATTTCAAATATATTTGCATATATGACTATTCTCAGTTGCTCCCTTTTTAGTATTCAAGTTTCTATGGAGTGCTCAAGCTTTTTTCTTGAGTACTTTCCAAAGTGTGCTAACTGAGTTCAACTTGATCATTAAATGAATTCAGAAAATTATAGCTAGTACAAGTATTTAATATTTGTCAATTTGATAACTTTTTTGGCAAGGTCTTAGATTTCTTAGTATTTACTTTGGATACTGTCTACAGAATGCTATTCTTGAGTTTGTGAGGGTGTTGAAGGCGAAAGAGCAGGTGGTTGCTGGTAAGCTATACCACCTTACTCTAGAGGCAACTGATGCTGGTAATAATAAGATGTATGAAGTTAAAGTCTGGGTGAAGCCGTGGATGAACTTCAAGCAGTTGCAGGAATTCAAGCATGTTGAAGGGGGTACTTCCTCTGACCTCGGTGTTAAACCAGGTAATGGATCTTTTTATATATATATAGATATAAGCAATTGATTTGTGTTTTTATTTTTTCCTGTTGATGGTTGTTTAATGAGAATGGAATTGGTGTGTGAGGTTTTCTTCTCATGTTTTCATTTTTCGGTATAATGCTATCATTTCTTATTAAATTAGCCAATTTTGCTGTCAATGGGATTGGATCTGTACAATCTTAGTTAAATGTAGATTTTGTTTGAAAGGGTGTTATTGAGTAGTAGTTTAGTCGCAAAACAGTGATTAATCAGGCACGTTATGCAAATCAGATGACCATGGATCAGGATGGCAACCAATGCCAACAAATGATCTTGAGGTCCAAGATGCAGCAAATCATGCTGTTAAGTCCATTCAGAAGAGATCCAACTCATTGTCCCCATATGAACTTGTAGAGATCCTTCTGGCGAAAGCCAAGGTTGGCATTTTTCAATGTTGGAGCTCGAAATGTTGCTTCTGTTGGGTCCCATACTTGGATTGATCTTTCCGACCTGTGAGCTTTATGGTATATGTGAATGTGGAAGTTTTCCGACTGATTTTTCCATGGTTTGATGTTGCAGGTCATTGAAGATTATGCCAAATTCAATCTGCTTCTGAAATTGAGGAGGGGAATAAAAGAAGAAAATTTCAAGGTTGAAGTAATTAAGAACATGGAAGGAAAGTTTCATGTGAATTTGATGCCATAATATGCTAAAACCATGTGTGCCTTGGTGTGCTGCTACCTGCATTATGATATAGAACAATAAACACACTACTCTGGCAACTATGCTTTATGTTTGAATCTGTATATATTGATGCTTTATGGCATAGATGTGGCTTTTATGAGTTACCTCAAATCTTATATGTGTGTATAGAAATGCTTGAGTTGACAACCTCAAATACAAAATATTGACTGCTTATTGAATGCAGCTAATGTATTTTCCTATCATTTATTCCAAACCATAGGCATACAACACATGTAGCTCTCGTTCTTTATTTCAGACTTGGTGATGGACCATCTCCAATTCAAAAACTAATAATCCAAGCACAACCATGGCAGCAAGGTGCAAATCACATATCTGAAGCCACCCGTTTGTACAAGTGTGGAGGCAGGCGAGGAGCGGCCACTGCTTCTAATGGGGTCATCATATAAGTGACAAGTCCAGGTCTTTCTGACATGTCAATGTCCTCCGGCTTGACACCATCTGTGCCTCAGTCATGACACGTTCGAACCCAACCACTCGGTCTAGCTCATCTTGAACCTTCTGTTGAACCCTTCGGTTCTTGATTAGCTCAGCCATTGCCCACTCCACTGTGATTGCTGTCGTATCCATGCCAGCACTGATCATGTCCTGCACAAAATATTAGATACAAGTTTAATTAAACCCTAATCAGTCATGGCCAGTCAACCAAAGATTCATTTGACAGCATAGAGAAACTTCTATCCACCATATTGTTTAAGATTTTAAGCGAAATGTGCATACATTTTAATAAATGTGACCTCACTGAGATCATATTTTTCTTGCAGTGTTAGCAATGCATCAACTAAATGATTCTTGGCACCACCACTTTTCTTGCGTGCATTGTTATGTTCCTCCATGATAGATCTAACCAGCTTGTCTCGACGAGCATTAAGCTTGGCAAAAGCCTCCTCCTCTAGTGGAAACATCCATTGAAGCCATGGAATGTGCTCGGCCATGGAAGGTGTTGCACCCAGCCTAACTCCATCGGAAACAATTGCCTTGAATTCTTGGCCTTGCTCATCAATTATGCCCTCTGAATTCATGAACCGCTTCCCAAATGCCAGTCTTGTAATGTTATTCCAAGCCACATCTCCCAAATATTTCCTCACCGACAAGATTTTTCCATGGTTTTCTGCGAGAGATAAATCATGATCTCAAGACCAGTCCTTTTAGATAATTTCGAATTAGGCACAACAACCATCAACTGACAGAGTTTAGTGTGATAATTGGCTTTGTGACTCGCATTTTGTTGCAAATCAAATATTTTTTTCCCAACACAATAAAATAAATATGCAGGTTTGGTTTTTCCAACATGCTTTTTGACATATAAGAAAATGCGAACTGTAAATTAAAAAGTTAATACATACATTTATAAATCAAGATTTTTTTATCTCACAACAAATTAAGATCATGTATCTAGTTGTCTAATAACTTTGTTTCTTAAAACTAATATTTTTTTAATAAAATAAAAATACAAAAACATGCTTAAAAAAGAGATCGAGTAAAACTAAAAAAACAAATTTAAATAGTGCTGCATAGAAAGAATGTCTCTTAGTATTATATAAAAAAAAAAACATTAAAATCTTATTTGTAAACTAAGTAAAAATTAAATTGTATTACATTAAAAATATCATAAAATTTTTGAAAATGTGTTGAAATTGAAAGGAAAAAATGCCAATAAAAAATCAAGAAAAACCAATGAAATTTGTAGGAAAAACGAAAAAAAAGAGGAAGAAAAGGCCAATGAATCAGTAAAAAAAAGGTCTAGGCATGAGGATTTTCAACTCAAGCCCACGATCCTGGATGAACCCTTTTTATTAAGAGGTATCCGTGCCTAAATGTTTTTGAAAAAAAAAATAAAGTTATTTATTTCTTTTTAGATTCCAGCCATTATAATTGCCAAAAACTTGAGGGTTATAAACGTTTTTTAACTATAAACTCATTTTTCAATATAATTTTTACCAAAAACATATAAAAAACACTCCATATATTTTGATAAACCCACATATTTTTTAAACTTTTTTAAATTGATGAAGACTAATTATGGGATGGGATAGTATTTCTCACAACAAACATGATCAGCCCGATGAATCTTAATATGCAAGATTAAGAGGACGACTACCACAAATATATTTCCACCATCGTATGTGTGTTCCTAATAGAAAGAAAGAAATAAAAAACGCAAAGAACAGCTAAATTGCTAAAAATACTGCGGTAAAAGTGTAAGAGAAATACTACTATACATCACATACCTAGATCGGTGCAATCCTTGAAAATGGATTCTGCCATTAAAGAAACCTCATCTTCTCTAATAGGTCTGAGTTCGTCGAGTCTCTTTGCTGAGAAAAGCTCAAGAGGAGACACTTTCCTAAGCTTCACGTAGTGAGGACCATAGTCAGCCCATATGAGGTCCTCGCCATCTCTACTGAAGCTGGCGAGAAATCTAGATCATGTTTGTTTTCTGAAAAGTAATTTTTGAAAAATTATTTTTCAAACTTTCCTATATTTGTTTGTCATTAGAAAAGTTGGTCAACGGGAAACAATTTCCAGTCAATTTCAGTCAAAGAAAAATTTGACTTGGTTTTCAGAAAAGTGTTTTCCCTTTAGCTATGTTTGTTTTCCGGAAAGTGATTTCCGGGAAATCACTTTCCAAACTTTCTTGTGTTTGTTTGCTAGTAGAAAAGTTGGTCAATAGAAAACACTTTCCAGTAAAAGGAAAATTTGGCTTGGTTTTCAGGAAAGTGTTTTTCTGAAAAATTTGGGGGGAAAACACTTTCCGGAAGTTGTGAAAAATTTAAAAATGTCATTATTTGCTGATTATATTAAATTTAATCCTCAAACTTTTGATTGCTATATATATTTTTGTTTTGAATATTTATTTTTCAATTTCATCTCTTAAAATTTTATTTTTATATTAACTTTGGTCCTTATTTTTATAATTGTTATTTGCTTTTTCCTTATCATATTTTTATTGAAATTTTTTATCTATCAAATTTGGTCCTCATTCTTTTGATTGTTACTTATTTTATTTGAAATAATTTATGAAATGTTGATTATTATTATTTTAATTTCTTCATCTTTCATTTTTTTTTTAATTTTTTAGATTTGATCTCTATTATTTTGATTATTATTTATTTTATTTGAGATAATTTATGAAATTATATTTTTTTTTTCAATTTCATTTTCATTCAACTTTTTAATTGTAAGATTTGTTTCTTATTATTTTAATAAACTTGAGAAAAATAAAATATTAATAAGTTATTTTCTAGCTCATTTTCCATGACATAACCAAACACTGAAAAGTGTTTTCCAACTCATTTTTCATTACACTACCAAACATCAAAAAATATTTTTTTAAAATTCACTTTCCTGAAATTTATTTTTTCTAGAATTCACTTTTAAAAAAAAAACTACTTTTTAACAAACAAAAGTAGCCCTAGACCTATTTCCATCAGCTAGCTGCTGGTCATTCTCTTTGAGAACTTGCCTGGCCAGGTCCGCATTACACACAACTACATTCAAAGTTGAACCACACCAAACTGAAATAATTGATCCGTAAGCCTGAGCCCACTCTGCAAAACATCTGAACATAATAGGCTTGACATCATAGAGGTTCCCAACAACCGGCCACGGCCGTGGACCGGGTGGTAGCTTGAACCTCAGCCTCTGGTACAGAATGTATGCAAGAACGAGAACAAAGATCGAAACTAATACTAACAGAGGCAGAGCCATATAGGAAAAAGAGAGATGGAGATAGGGCAAAGGTTAGCTTTTGAAGGTTCTAGCCAAAGAAATGCTACGAGAGATGTCTATATATATATATATATTGAGATGGGAGATGGTACGTAGCAGATCGGTCACCATTCGAAGGATTTTTATTTATTATTTTTGAATAATGGTGTAGAATTGATGGATTTGAAAGTGTTAATTTGTTAGAAACGTGCTTTATGTGAATATTACGAGTGAGTAATGGGCGTCATGCAAATGCAATGGCAGTTTTTCATCCAAATTGTCCGGATGATCACCTCCTTTAATTTTAATTTATCATCATCATAAATCGAATATTTTTTTTTTTTGCAAAAACAATAATGTAAAAGAAAATAAAAGCATGCATGGAGGTGTTATTGAGTGTACATAAAATTATTAAACTAGCATAACCCATGATCTATAATTCAAGGTATGACTGATGGGTTAATTAAACAGTTTAACTTTGATTTGATATTTTTAATTACGATGAGGTATTTTTTTTTTTTTTATGTCAATAATCTAGTACGGATCTAAACTAGAAATAACATGTATTTAACATAATCTCTAATGTAGAGCTAAACTCGAAAGAAAGAATGATAAATATACAAGGAAAATTGATAGATCATATTTTTTAAGAGGGTTTTCAGGAATATGATTGTTGTTACTTTTTAAAGTGTTTTTTACTCAGAAAAGCATGCTAATAATATTTTTTTATTTTTTTAAAATTATTTTTGTTATCAGCACATCAAAATAATTTGAAAACATCAAAAATATATATTAATTTAAAAAAAAATAAAAAATTTTAAATTTTTTTTAGAGGTTATTTTAAAAAGTATTCCCACGCTTAAAACAAGGACCCAAACCGTGTCCTGGCACCTCAGGCCCAGACCACGCGCCTGACACCCCTGACACCCCTGGGCTCATGCCACGTGCTTGGGCCCAGTGCCAAATAACAACAATAATATCTGACGGTCCTTAAAATCCATGAATTTAACAGTACTCTTGGATGTAAAGCGGTTTGATTTGAAGGTTGAAGTAATGAAGAACATAGAGGGAGCGTTTTATGTGAATTTGATGGCAGCACATGCTAAAACTTTTGTTTCTTGCAGTAGTGCTGCTATATACAGTATCGTATAGAGCAATAAACACACCGCCATGGCAACCATGCTTTATGTTAGAGTCTGTATATATCAGTGCTTTATGGGACTGGTGTGGCTTTTATTGTATGCAGCTAATGTTTTTTCCCATCATTTATTCAAAACCATAGGCATCCGTTTCAGACTTGGTGATGGACCATCTCCAGTTCAGAAACTAATATAATCCAAGTACAACCATGGCAGCAAGGTGCAAATCACATATCTGAAGCCACCCGTTTGTACAAGTGTGGAGGCAAGCGAGGAGTGGCCACTGCTTGTAGTGGGGTCATCATATAAGTGACAATTCCAGGTCTCTCTGACATGTCAATTTCCTCCGGCTTGACACCATCAGGGGTGGTCCAATGAAAATGGTGGAGCAGATGACCGATCATAGACGTGACCAGATTGATAGCAAGCTGCGCACCAGGGCACACCCTTCTTCCAGCTCCGAATGGGAGTAGCCTGAAATCATGACCCTTCATGTCGACATCCTCCTCAAAGAACCTCTCCGGCCGGAACTCTAAAGGGTTCTTCCACAAAGCCGGATCACGAGCTACAGCCCATACGTTCACGTGAACAACTGATCCCTTAGGGATGTCATAGCCACCGATTTTAACAGTAGTATTGGCTCGATGAGGTAGCATCAGCGGTGTTGGTGGGTGCAACCTCAGCGATTCCTTGACTACAGCTTGCAGGTAAGGGAGATTTTGGAAATCTGATTCAGTCATGACACGTTCGAACCCAACCACTCGGTCTAGCTCATCTTGAGCCTTCTGTTGAACCCTTGGGTTCTTGATTAGCTCAGCCATTGCCCACTCCACTGAGATTGCTGTGGTATCCATGCCAGCAGTAATCATGTCCTGCACAAATTATTAGATACAAGTTTAATTAAACCCTAATCAGTCATAGCTCGTCGACCGATGATTCATTTAACAGCAGAAACGAAATCACCAAATTTTTTTAAGATTTTGAGGCGAAACGTGCATTCATTCATACCCATAGGAGACCTGCAATTGTAACCTCACTGAGGTCATATTTTTCTTGCAATGTAAGCAGTGCATCAACGAAATGTTTCTTGGCACCTCCACTTTTCTTGCGTGCATCGGTGTGTTCCTCCATGATAACTCTAGTTAGCCTATCTCGACGGGCGTTATGCTTTTCAACAGCCTCTTCCTCTAGTGGAAACATCCATTGAAGCCATGGAATGTGCTCTGCCATGTTCAGTGATCCACCCAGCCTAACTCCATTGGAAACAATTGCCTTGAATTCTTGACCTTGCTCATCAATTATGCCCTCAGAATTCATGAATCGTTTCCCAAATGCTAGCCTTGTAATGTTATTGAAAGCCACATCTCCCAAATATTTCTTCACCAACAGGGTTTTTCCGTGGTTTTCTGCAAGACATGAATCTTGTTTTCAAGAGCATTTTCCTTTTACCATTCTTTAGCCAATTATGAATCAGACACAACTGAAGTAATAGCATGTATGGAATATTAAAATTGAACCCTGTTCAATCTCTTACAATAATTTAAAATTTTCTCGTGCAAAATCGACATTTCATCAAGTCCATAAATAATTTTGGATACATGAACGAGTAAACATTCAATGTAAAGAGAACCGAAAAAACCTAGGACAGTAAAGAAAAAAACTCACAAGGGTTAAATTGAAAGGATGGTCCCTTCCAATTAATTATTTTTTGGACATTCGGTGAATAATTAATTGGGTGGGACCAACGGACCATTCCCCTTCCTGGTAAGATTTGTTTTTTATTTTTCAGGGATGTGACACTTTGACAGTTCCCTGGAGAAACCAATAATATATATTAAATGACTGATTTAGAACATCTGGGACCCACATCGCCCACCAAAATTGGGAACAGAAGATGGGGCTTAAAGTGATAAGATTTTTGATGTTGTTATTTTTTAAAGTAATTTTTATTTTAAAATAATTTTTTTATTTTTTATATCAAATATTAATTTAAAAATACCAACACAAAATTAATTTAAAATTAAAATAAAATAATAATATAACTTTGACTGATCAACTTTTTTCAATTTAATATTAATTAGCTAAAAATATAATAAAACAAAAACTACACAAAAGCTAAAATGCTAAAACAAGAAAAAGTGTTAAGAGAAATTAATACTACCATATGACATACCTGGATTGGTGCAATCCTTGAAAATGGATTCTGCCATGAAAGTAACCTCATCTTCTCTAATAGGTCTGAGTTCCTCGAGTCTCTTTGCTGAGAAGAGCTCAAGAGTAGACACTCTCCTAACCTTCACATAATGAGGACCATAGTCAGCCCAGATGAGGTCCTTGCCATCTCTGCTAAACCTTGCAGCCAATCTAGACCTGTGTCGATCGGCCAGCTGCTGGTCATTCTCCTTGAGAACTTGCTTGGCCAGTTCCGCATTACACACAACTACATTCAAAGTTGAACCAAACCAAACTGAAACAACTGGTCCGTAAGCCTGAGCCCACTCTGCAAAACATCTGAACCTAATAGGCTTGATGGCATAGAGGTTCCCAACAACCGGCCACGGCCGTGGACCTGGCGGCAGCTTGAACCTCAGCCTCCGGTACAGAATGCATGAAAGAACGAGAACAAAGATCGACACTAATACTAAAAGAGGCAGACCCATATCGGAGAAAAGAATAAAAAAAGAAGAAGAAAAGGAGATGAAGACAGGACAGGGCAAAGTTTGGTTTCTCAAGGTTCACGGAAAATAATGTAAGGAGAGAAGTCTTCATATAGATTGAGATGTGGTAGGTAAGCACGTGGCAGATCATTCACCATATTTTAAAATATATTTTTACAGAAACCCACCGCTGCTTTCGGATATTTTCAATTTTTATTCTTTATTTAATTATAAGATAATTAAGGCTCCGTTTGTTTGCAGGAAAGTGGTTTTCTTTTGGAAAGTTAATTCCGGGAAAAATGAATTTCTGAAAAGTGAATTTCGAGAAAGTATTTTCCGATATTTGGCAGTGTTATGAAAAATGAACTGGAAAACACTTTTCAATGTTTGGTTGTGTTATGAAAAATAAACTGAAAAAATAATTTATTAATGAATTAATTTTTTTTTCAAGTTTATCTAATATATATAAAATATTTAATATTAAATATTTAATCACTTGCAATAAAAAAAAATGAAATCTAAAAAGTATTTATAATGATGAATTTTTTTTTATTATATCCTATATTCATACATAGCTTATTAAAATAATGAGGAACAAATCTTACAAATTAAAATGTTGAATGGGAATGAAATTGAAAAAAATATATATAATTTCATAAATTATCTCAAATAAAATAAATAATAATCAAAATAACAGAGATCAAATCTAATTTTTTTTTTTTAAAATGAAAGATGAAGAAATTAAAATAATAATAATCAACATTTCATAAATTATTTCAAATAAAATAAGTAACAATTAAAAGAATGAGGACCAAATTTGATAGATAAAATTTTTTTAATAAAAATATGATAAGGAAAAAGCAAATAGCAATTATAAAAATAAGGACCAAAGTTAATATAAAAAATAAAATTTTAAGAGATGAAATTGAAAAATAAATATTCAAAACAAAATATATATATCAATCAAAAGTTTGAGGATTAAATTTAATATAATCAGCAAATAATGACATTTCTAAATTTTTCACAACTTCCGAAAAGTGTTTTCCCTCCAAATTTTTCAGAAAAACACTTTCCTGAAAACCAAGCCAAATTTTTCTTTTACTGGAAAGTGTTTTTCATTGACCAACTTTCCTACTGGCAAACAAACACAAGAAAGTTTGGAAAGTGATTTCCCGGAAACCACTTTCCGGAAAACAAACACTGCTAAAGGGAAAACACTTTCCTGAAAACCAAGTCAAATTTTTCTTTGACTGAAATTGACTGGAAAGTGTTTTTCGTTGACTGGAAAGTGTTTTTCATTGACCAACTTTCCTAATGACAAACAAACACAAAAAAGTTTGAAAAATAATTTTTTAAAAATTATTTTTTCAAAAAACAAACATGACCTAAGATATACATCTGGAGGCCTGTTTCCCACGTTGTCACTATATTTTCAAGAAGAAGAAAAAAATCATGACTTGACATCACACAAAAAAAAAATGACTGTCAATCCTTAATAATTCAAATATATCGAAGATAAATAAATGAGAGAAAAGATAATTGTCTTAAAGGGTATTGATATTGGTTAAAATCCGTGTCAAATAATTAATTAACTTTTAAAAATGAAATTATTTTTTAAAAAAAAATATGATCATTTTAATCATTTTAATCGTTTTTTTAATTAAAGTAGATGAATATGCCGGTTTTATCACCAGAGCCTTGTGACAAATTTATATTGGGTTAGATTTAATAACTACGCATGACCCATTTAAGGCTTGCAGAGCAGTGGATGTGAAAGTAGCTGCAGAGAAATTTAATGGCCATTTAAGATTGCAAGATGAGAGATGTTTCTGGTTCATTAATTTCTCTCTGGGCTGTGATATTGAAATTTTAGGCGTGAATGTTATTGAGGTAGCGGAAAATAAATTTACAAAAAATAAATTAGTTAGATTTAGATATATATTTAATAAAAAATTGTAGTTAAAATTTTTATATAGTAAAAAATATAAAAAAAAATTAAATAAAATGTAGGTTACCTTGTTTGTTTTTGTGTTTAAAAAACGTTTTAGAAAAAAATTAATTTTTTTTAATTTTTTTTTATTTTAAATTAATTTTTTTATATATTTTCATATCATTTAGATATACTAATGTCAAAAATAATTTTTAAAAAATAAAAAAATATTTTGATACATTTCTGAGCAAAAAACACTTTAAAAATTAACCACAATCATACTCTCAAATATTTCTAAAAAATACTTACAAAATTTTATTAAAAAAACAAGTAAAAACTGCAGCTCAAATTTTTTTTTTTTTTTAGTAAGTTTTATAGCATAAAACACTGTTTTTTTTGTTTTAAAATATATTATTATGTTTGTTTACCGCTAAAATGAAAACTAGCGGAAACAAACGCAATCTTAACTATCTGTCAAGTCGAACCTAGTTTAATAACCATGGGTTTATCCTCAGAGACAACGTGTGAAGTTTAAGTTTGAGTCATGTCTTGGCCACCTTAAATTTGTCTTAAGAAAAAAAACATGTAACGACTTAATTTTACACATACCGATTATTAGGATCAATGGCTGGAGCTTTCTTTATATCTGCTTCTGCTTCAGCTTTCTCTAATTCAGATGTTTTCAAGTATGCTTGTGATCTTCTGAATAGACCTTCTCATATTTCTAAGAGGCACGCCGGAATTTTCCTGCCTTGAACAGCACATTTCCGTCGAGCTTCTTCCTTTCACTTGCTTCTAATTTTCCAGAAATGGTTATTTCTGTCCAAAACTCGGAGCTGTGAAAATTGAATGCACTCTGTGTGTCAGGAAATCGAAATTTCAATACATTTATCTGGTCTGACTGATAATTCACAGATACAAACAGAAGGGCAATTTGAAAAACAACCTTCGATAAAATCGATCAGCTCAACTTCATAATGAAGCAAGGAATTTGCGGGAAGCACCGTCACCGCCACGGAGGTATTCGGTATCCACGGTCGCTGCGGCATGTTCTCCTTTCTTCATAGTCATAATGGCTCTGTCTGAACCGTCCGTTGTTCACTTGTTCTATAATGGTAAAGACTACAGATATACTTATTTGAAAAATATGCTAGCTAGCTCTGCCTTCTCACCCTTACTCATTGTTTTCACTGCTTTGCTCAATGCAGGACATAGATTACCTAAACCCAGATCAGTATAGAAGAATTATTGATCTCACCAGAGATGAAACCCTCAAATTTCTACGACGTTACTTGAGAAAATGTTATGAACACAATGCACTTACCATCTCCTATATGAAACTCCACACCTTCCTCGGATTTGGAGACTAGGATTCCATTCTCAAGAATTATCAGATCAGACCTGATGCTGAAATGAACTGAAACAAGAAGATTCAACACCAGAAAATCTCATGTAAGCCTTCTTGTTGAAACTCTAAAACCATAGTTCTTTAAGTGATCTCAAGCTACTTCATCAAGTGACAAGCATTGAAACAAACTGACGCTTTACTTGGAAACCAAATAAAATAGACAATAATTTCTCTCTTTTTAGTACCTTCCACTTCATCTCCAGTAAACGGAGTAGTCTGCCATGAAATCCCTTCTTGACAATCTTTTTCCTTGGGCCTTGGCTTCCGATATCTTTCTCAGGCAGTCCCAAATTTTCGTTTTCGATTTCATTTTGCAAAGATGGATTCAACTACAAGTGTTCCATTTCTACATAGAGTTATGGATAGGTAGAGAGAGCCGTTGTTGGCTTCCCTCCTTTTATTGCCTACAGTTGATATTTTACTGTTAGGACAAGGAAGTGTTTGATTGAGCCGCGGAGTGGCATTTGACACCAAATCCACTTGGTCTGGGCTCGATAGACCCATTCAAATGGTTTGTTCAAGTTTTTAGCCTGTTTAAATCAATCTGAACTGAATCTAAAATTTAAGGCCTGTTGAAAATTTTGATAATTGGCCCATATTGGGTCTATTATATTGACTTTTATTAGTTTTAACTAGAATTTTTTTTTTTTTTTGCTTGAGCATGTCAATTCTTTTCTAACATAAAAAATTATATTCAAATGATGATAATTTAGGTGAATCTGGGTTAACTTGATTAACCAATAATTAAGAATAACCCTAAAGAAAGGAAAAAAAAAAGGTTAAAGGGTTAATAGGTTAATTTCAAAGGATGAAATAAAAAAAAAATTAAAGTTAAATTAAACTAATTTTTTATATCAGCAACTCTAGCTACGAGATCAAGATGATCATTTAAAATACCAAAACAAATCTTCAACAAATTACTTAATTATTAAAAATTTAAAAAGAAAACAAATAGTAATCAAAACAATGAGGATCAAACCTGGTATAAAAACTAATGAAATAAAATAATGAGGACTTCATCGAAATAAAAATAAAAAATGATAAAAAAATAGAAATTAAAAGAAAGAGAACCAAGATTTGATTAAAAAAAACAAATGAAATAAAATGTCATGCGGCAAAATTAAAAGAAAAAAACAAATTAAAAAAGGATTAAAAAAGAGCAATTAAAAAAATAAAGACTCAATCTAGAAAGAAAATGAAATGAAATAAAATGTTGAGTGAAAAAATTAAAAGAAAAAAAAACAAAAATAAAGAGAATGAATAACATAATTGATATATAAACAAAACAAAATAAAATGGAAATGGATGAAATTAAAAACAATCTAAAAAAAATCTAAAACAAAGAAAGACCAATCAAAAGAAAGAAGATCATAATTAAATTTTTTTCTCCATTTTTTTTTATCAAAATAATACCATTTTTACTTTTTAACTGAATAAAAATTTAAGCGATTAGCTAGGGGAAAATCATGTCAACACCTATTAATTTTTTTTACAATTATTTTTTTTATTAAAATAATGTTATTTTTACTTCTTGCACAACAAAAAAAATTAAATTGACCCCAGTAACCCTAATCATTCAACCTAACTCGTGACTCAAGACATGACGAAGATCGACTCTTAAGTCGAATTTTAAAAATATGATAAAAAAATAAATAAATACTAAATATGGTATGAAAGTTTAATGAAATTAAACAATGAAGGATGAAATTGCCAAAACAAAAATCAAACAAGAAAAGAACTCAAAATAAAAGGAGTTGCAATCACAAGAATAGGGATCAAATTAATATATATATATAATCAAATAATTAGGGATTAAATCAAAAAATAAAATCCAATAAAAAAAATTAAAAGCAAAATAAATAGAAATCAAAAGAATAAGGTCAAATTTGATTTAAAAAAACATAAAAAATCAAATGTCAAAAAATGAAATTGAAAAACAACTAAATCAAATTCGATACAATTAAAAGCTTGAGAATCACTTCATAATTTTGCAAGGCCAATACACCTTTTTAAGGTGGAAGGAGGAGAAAAGAGGGAAGTGAGAAAAATTATTGCCAGAGCTTCGATGTGCCTTCACGGCTAACACGCATCGGCCTATAATATAAAGGGTGACGCACCACTTTAGATGTCATCCTTAAAGGTGACAAATAGCTACTAGGAGGCCACCTATAAATTACGTGTCAATCATGTTATTATTTATTTATAAAAAAAAATCATAATATCTTTAACCCCACATGATAATTGCAATAAAACTGAGGTCAATAAACTAAAAATACTCCTTTATCTTAGGAAAAGGAAAGTTGACCCCGAAGTAAGGTAATTAGTTTTTCTCTTTTCAAGGATATATGAAGAATTATATTATCCAATAAAAATATGAAAATACAAAATTATTCATGAGTGTTATTCAACTATTTGAGATACCAGTAATTTTACTATGGATTATATTATGCACAATCCACATTAAAACACTATATCTTTTAATTTTTATTTATAATATTGCTAATTTTCTATTTTTTTTTCCTCTATAAAATTAAGCCTTATGAAAATTTTACTATTTTTCCTGGTAGATTCGTTGATATTTATTTGTGGTTCCTGAAAGAGACATGGAATGGGATCATGGCCTTAGAGTCTCTAGCTAGAGAGATTCCACGGAATCGCCTTTTTTCTTTTTCTTTTTTTGTATAATGCACTTTAAAGATCTACGAAATTTGCCCATAAACTCGAAGAACTTCACAGATTAATTAAAATTTGAAACTTTATTTGGATTGAATTTTAAAAAAATAATTTGAAAGTTGATATAGTGTGATTAAGTAAAAAACTTAGATTAATCAATGATGCGATCAAACCTATTATTGTTTTTTTTTTAAATCAAAATAATATTATTTTAATATTTTTTAAAAAATAATTAATTTAAATTAACCCAAGTTAATAAATCTAATTTATAAACCAAGTCTTGTATAAGTCAATACTTATATCGAGTCTATCTCATAACATGCTTAATAACTATAATTATTAATGTCGTATTACAAATCTCTTTATCCCATTTTCATATGATTTTTTTTAATAAAAAGAATATTTTCAGCTTATCTAATATTTTTTATTGATATTAAAACTTATGAATAATTTTAAAAATGTATTTTTCATATTGATTTGAAGCATTTAAGAAAATATTTTTCTTATATGTCAATACAATATTTAAACTAAATAAGGGAAAATAGAGAACAGATAGATCTCTTTAATAATTAAAACTACCTTATGATATATATATGAAAACATTACATTGATCCAAAGGTTTATTTAAGCATAAGATTTTTCATCACCATATTCTATTAAAACACAGGGAGAAAAATCACTAAAATCATCAAATATTTATTGCTATGGCTCGAAGGGTAGGAAAATCTAGCAGCAGGAGCAGCATCAGTGGTGGTGATAGGGGCAATTGGTCTTCAACATTTTAACATTTTGATGAGCTCCCAAATTGAAGGGCGATCATATGGGTTTGGATTAACACAAGAAAGCCCAACAAAAATCAATTGTTCCATCTCCTTCTCGTCATAACTGAGGCCTAAACGTGGATCAGCAACAGCAGAAACATTCTCTCCTCTTTCAATTTTCTCACAGACCCAATCCACCAGCTTGAGCTCAAATTTCATACCGTTTTCTTGAAACTGTTCCACAGCTGGCTTTCCACAAGCCATTTGCAAAACCACCACGCCAAAGCTGTAAATATCCGATTCCTTAGTAGCCTTCCCACTTGTTTTACACTCAGGTGCCAGGTACCCCGGCGCCCCGGTCAGAACAGTAGGGTAACCTGATTCTTGCTCATCTTCCGCAGGTCTTGCCAGGCCAAAATCACATAGTTTGGGACCGAAATTCGAGTCCAGCAAGATATTGTCTGATTTGATATCACAATGTAGAACAGATTGCTCGCGTTCTTCGTGCAAGTAAAGCAATGCTGAAGCCAAGCCCCGGGCGATGGTCTTTCTCCGACCCCATGTCAGGAGGACTGTCTCCTTGAAAAGATGATATTCCAAGGTCTTGTTTGCAACCAATTCGTAAACAATGAGAAGTTCTTTCTTGTTGCAGCTCCAGCCAACGAGGTTGACCAGATTCTCATGCTTCAGTTTAGTCAAGACCTTCACTTCCGGCAGGTATGACTCCATACCATATTTAGAACCAAATGCTATCCTCTTCACCGCTACAGAGCAGCTCAGCTCCCTCAAGAATCCCTTAAAAACTGAACCAGTTGCTCCTTCCCCGAGTTTGTCTTTCTCTGAGAAATTATTAGTGGCGCAAGCCAGTGTTTGGTATGAAAACTTTCGAGGGTTAGGGCAACTTTCATCCATGTAGAAATTACAGGGAGGGGCTTGATCTCGGAAGAAATATGGCTAGAAGAGAAAGTTTGTCGTGAAATAGATGAATGACACTTAGTGTTTACAATATACTTCCACAAAACTATGGCTTAATTAAACATGTTGCCTCTCGTTGATTAGCTTTATAAGGAGAGGCCGACGCGTAAAATTAACTAAACTTTTTAGCCACGCCTTTGCCCCACTTCACAACAGGTTGATGCAATTTTTATTTTCTTTTTGTAGTTTGGAGCTACATTGAGAATCTTTGACTACAGGAATAATCCTCTATGTGCTCACATCTATAGAGATGCATTAATTTCTGAATTCCAAGCACTCGGTACCATACTGCGATTTAGTCTCAATTAATACATAAATTTCATGCAATAATATTCTTTTATCATCTGAAAAAAAATAAACACTCTCGATTATTTTCTCAATTGTGATGTCAAGCTAGCAAAAGTTAAAAGTTCTCAACAACTAAAATTTCATGCAATAAAACTAAACCTAAGAAAATATTCGATCTTATCAAACCATTATAGTGACGATATATAAAAAATAATAACATTTGATATGATTGTTAAATTAAACTCTCTTTTTTCCAGATAATTCTACAAGTTTAGATCTATAAGAGATATAGAATGCTATAATTAGTTGAGCTCTAGATGACCTAACCTCAAAGATGTTATTTGAGGCTGTTTTTTATATATTTTTATTAATATATATATATATATATATATATATATATATATATATATAAAGTATATTTTTATGCTTCTTGTTATTTTTATTGGGGTTCCCTTGCATCAATTTCCTCCTTTGCATCAATTCTCTTGAATTCCATATATGCACTCCTCTATACGGATGGAGTATTTAAAATTGTTAAACAATATTTGATGTATAAAATTAATTATTTTTCAGAACACATGAAAGGATGTTTTGAGAGAAAAAGAAGAAGAAGAGAAGGTTATAACTTCAGAATCACATTATAATTTCAATTTCTTGATGATTTTTGTGACAAAGGGCATTAATCATGATATCGTACCATGGGAATCTTTCCGAATATACTGTAATTAATCCTCTTCCCACTCGAGAAAAACACTCATCTTGGTTCTGATTGAAAGTCAAGGAAAACCAATTTCAAAAGTCATTTACTTTTTGCTCAAGGCATGGCTCTCAAACGCACGTAGGCCAATGAGAACCGGCCAAATGATCGGCAAGAGTTCGATCGGATGGTTGTTGGGATGATGCTTTCATGACATATGACTCGTCGGGGAAGTCGTCGTTGACTCCTTAACCGAGTTCACTAAAGACCAGTCAAGACAGCTTTTTACAAAGGTTTCTTCCATTTTAAAATTCTTGAAAGCTACCTGTAGATTGTGATTTACTATTATTACTTGGTTTTAATGAGATTTTTTTTTTTTTTATAAACTATCAACATTTGATTATATATCACAATATTTTGAAGTAAAATAAATAATAAAAAATATAGAGACCAAACATGATAAATACAAAATTTTAATAAAAAAGATAATAAGAGAAAAAATAATAATAATTAAAATAATGAATACCAAAATTGATATAAAAATCAAATTTTAAAGGAAAAAATATATAGCAATCAAAAGACTAATGATCAATTTTAATATAATCAACTAAAAATAAGATATTTTAATTTTTTTGTAATTTATGAAAAATATTTTCCTCTTAAAATAAGAAAAAATAATTTCTTAGAAATGAAGCAAATTTTTTCTTTGATTGGAAAGTGTGTTCTATTGACTAGCTTTTATAATAATAAATAAACACTAGAAAGTTTGAAAAGTAATTTTTTAAAAAAACAATCTTTTATAAAAATAAATAAGATCTAAGTGTAATGACACATACATGATTTTAATATAAATTGATAAAAATATAGATTTAAACCAATATAATATAAAGAAAATATGGAGCTATAGGAATTTGAACTTGGAAAACCAAAACTATCTTATGTATGAGAACATTAATATTTTTTGAAGTGGTATTTTCTATTGAATTAAAAGAGTTGTTTTTGTCAATCCTGAAGTTCATTCATCTTTTCCTGGATCAAGTAACATCACCTCCAACCCTATTTATTGAGGGTGTAAATACTAATAAATGAGAAAAGAATGCTAAATATTATCCTTGTCGGTGCATAAAATAATAATAGTAATTTCAAAAGTGTATGACATGATGGCTTGACCACCGCAATAACATCACTTATTTATTTAATTTATGGTTGTTTTTTTTTTTTCACTTGCCTTCCTCGGTTTTTTTCTTAACATTTCTTGTTAAAAAAGGAAGCTAAAATAAAACTCGGAATGAACAACCGCGTAAAAGAGAAAAAGACCAAGTCAATAGATTATTTTTATTAAAACACTCAATAAGTTGTATTATAAAATAAATTTTTAGGTAGAATATTAATTAAAAATAATTAAATTTACTTAATATTCATATGGTGACTTTTCAAGATAGTCAAAGCACGTAGCAAGATCTAATTAAAATTTAAGATACCATATTTTTCAATTTAATTAAAAAAAATGACAAGGGAGAGCCTCCCAAGACTTAGTGGGTGAAGAGAATAAAGTTGTATTGATAGAAAGGGTTGTGTATTTTAAATGAAAGATTTGAGTTGTTTTAGTATTTTTATTTATTTTTACTCATTTCAATTAATCATAAAGTATTATTTTATATATAGGTTATATCTTAGATAAAAGAGATATCTAATATACTTTATTTAAAACCTATATTTTTCATCTCCGACTTTTATATATATATATAGACAAGAGAGTTAGTCATTAGTCATTTGGAATAATTAGTTCGAATAATACAAGTATTTTTATTATTATTTTCTTGAAATCTTTTTCTGAAAGAAATCTTAATGACAAATCTCCTTATCAATCTAGGGTGTGGAATGACTTCTGAGAATGCTGATTTCAGAATTTAAATTTAAAATAAAAATATATAAAATTAATAAGCGTACTAGCTAGCTCGATCATCAAATCAAATGAAAAATGAATTTATGGTGCAAGAACAAAGGTGGAGACCATGGACTTTGAAATAAGTTCAGTCACTCCACTCCGTGTGGGGCTCTCAAGCTAGGGTGCGATCAACGACAATACTTTACATCAAGGTGTAGATTTTTAACATTGTTTGGGCAAAGATGATGAAATTTATACAGTCAATTGACCTAGTTCATACTCATCCACCAATTTCCCTTGACTTGTATCCATGGCCTTCCATTCAAATGACTTGGAATTCATCTGAAGCCTGAACAATTAAAACAATTAAGAGAAAACCATTAGATTCATATCTTAATACTGTATACAGTGACCCCTCTTCTTCAAAATCATTCCTTAATTTTTTTATGTTTTTTTTAAGAAAAAAAACTTAACTCACACCTAATCATTAGATACCATTGATAAAACACTCTTTACTTCTTCTTTTTTTTAATTGTATTCAATTTTAAGGTGGTTGGATTCAATATTTAATATTTATTAGACTTTGTACATTATTTTTATATTAACAATAGCTAATAATACTTGTAAAAACACCGTGGACAGACTCATGGAGATTGCTCATTGGAGTGATAAAATGATGATTTTTCCTTTCTCATCGTAAAAAAATCATTGCTCTGGCTATTAGAGGCATTTAAATCTTTTATATGACACATTAGTTATTACTAAATTTATTAGGTATAAATAAAATTTTTTGACCAGTGTTAAAAAATACATTTTCACCATGAAATTTAAAACCTTAAAAAATGTGTTTCCACCTTGTAGTTGGAAAAGCCCCCACATCCTTTTACTAATTGTATGTGTAACTTATATAGGTGGTAGCGGTTTGGTTTATCGTTTGTGGAATTTTTTTATTTTTTTTATTTTCTCTTTTCTCTCTAAAAATTATAACTCGGTCCTTTTTGTTATTAGTATTTCAACTTTTCATTTCTTAGTATTCTGATTTTTAATTTTTATTCTTGGATATTTATAAAAAATTTATTTGTTTTTAATCCCATCCTCCAATCCCAATTTGCCAATTTTTTTTTTTAATTTGGTTCTCATTTTTTTTTAATTTTTAGGGCCTTTTGTTAAATAAATTTTTCTTTTTAATTTTACCCTTCAATAATGTTTTTTTATTTTTCATTTCAATTTTAATCTTTATTCATTTGATTATTTTTGGTTCTTTTTAAAATTATTTTTTCCTTTCAATCATAAATAAAATTTATTTTATATTTTATTTTTTATCTTAATTTTTTAAATTGTTATTTTTTTTAATCTTTTTATGTAATTAATATATTTTTTCCAAGTTAATCCTAGCAGTAACTTCTAAACATCTTTAATCTTCTTTCTTTAACTTCCTTCACAATTCTAATGATAGTTAATACTCGGATTCTGATTTTTCTTTTCGGCAATCCAGAATTTTAGTTTTGGGTTTCTTTTTCCAAAGAAGATTTCAAGGACAAGTCTTTGGAATTTGGATATGGAATTATTTTTTTCTCGAGCTCTATTGATAAACCAGGACAATCGATACCATTTCGATCTTGCCATGGGCTAAATATCAAGATACTTGTTGCTGAAGATTCCAGCCTGCGTGATTTTATTGATAAATACAAAAAATATTTGGAAATGTGGTTATATTTATATTTAAAAAAAAATAATTTTTTTATTAATAGTTATTTTTATATATTTTTTGAATTATTTTGATACGTCAATTTCAAAAATAATTTTAAAAAAATAATAAAAAAATATCATTTTAATATATTTCAGCACGAAAAATACTTTGAAAAACAACCACAACCATATTCTCAAACAGACTTACCTGACTTTTATTTTTAAAATTTTTTGTGTGATTTTTACTTTTTCCTAGATATTGATTTTTTTTCATGATCAGTTATAATTATAAATATCAAAATAATGATAGAAAATTCACAATTGCTTACATTTTCCAAAGGAATTGGGAAAAAGAAGATTTTTGCCAGGTTTGAATTGAATTGGAAAAGTTCTTTTGAGTTTCCTTTCCTTTCTATAGAAAAGTCTGGTTCCATCCCAACACATCCATTCTCTCTTGTGATGTTTATCTTTGATGTTTATCTTTGCGTCAGTTCTTGTCTGACAATTCGCTGGGAAACATGGACTTTGTATGCACGGATTTACTTTTTTTAATTTTATTCAATTTAAGGTGGTTTGATTCAATATTTATTAGATTACATGATTGTACATCTTTTTTTTTTTTTTTTATTTATATAGGTGTCTGGGTCAGCTTGTGCGCACCACGACTAAACTCATGACTCACTGAACATCCTGCAAACCCACTAAGCATGTAAGGCACCGCGAAAGTGACAGACGTACACGCTGAGACTTGAATCCAGAATGCAGAAACAAGAAAATCCTTGCCATCGCTGGACTATAAGCATCGGTGTGATTGTAAATCATTTTTATACTAACAAGAGCTAAGGAAAAACACTGCAGACACAGATTAATTAGAGGCTAGCTATGTGAACTAAATAATCAAAAAAATTTAAAAGAGCTCCTCAACAAAATTATATATATAAAAAAAGATGTTTTGTTTTGGTTATAAAAGAGTTTAAAAATATAAAGTCCTAGTAGCAAAATGATTCCAATTAGATGTTGGGTTACGGTGGTAGACAAGATTTAAAGTTGTTGGGTTCTGGTGGTACTAGAGCTTATTTTTTAATTTTTATATTTAATATATTAAAATAATAATAAAAAAATATTTTTTTAAAAAAATTATATTTTAAAAAAAATCAAGAAACAGTAGCACTACAATATGTAACTATCATTAATATTGGATTTTTACTTTAGAGTTTTGTTCAACAACTGACATTTAATATAAAATAATTATTTGGGTAATTTAGTTTTTTTTTTTATTATTATTACTCAAATTCATTTTTTATTTAATAAATATATTTTTATAAATACACCTGACTCTCAATAGTTGAAGGCTTGAAGGAAGTTTTATACAATTTATCTTTTTTATTTGTATGGAGATTAATTTACTTTTCCTAACATTGAAAATAAAAATAAAAATAATGATAAGCTCTAAATATGAAGAAGAAGAATTGTGCAGATTCAACTAAATTCTGAGCACCCTTTAAAATTACAAATTTGGATTTAATTAACCGTAACCAACTGATATAATCCACATCTATGGAATTTATCTTATTAATCCATGAAACCTTATATTTCAAGAAATTAAACTTTAAATTTGTTAATAACAATATAACACATGCAACATAAAAAAAAAAAAAAAAACTAAAAAATCTTACACCACTAGGCAATATCCAATTGAATTTTGAGTCATGTGCCATTAAGATCCAATTTGATTTTGAGTCTTGCACAGGTAGGACCCACAATCCCTCTAGATCCTACACCGTGCAGTACCCAACACCCAAATGAATCCTGCACTGGCAAGACCCTACACCCATATGAGTCTATACCTGGCAGGATCTAAAGGAATTTTAGGTCCTATACCAGACAGGAACCAACACCCAATTAGGTCCTGTACGGTGCTAGACTCAAAGTTAATTTGGGTCTTGCACCCTGCTAGACCCAACATCCAATTGAGTCCTTTATTTATGTATCTTATAATATATATAATTCAAAATTACTGGATAAAAAATATAAAGATAATAAAACTTTGAATCTCTTGCACTAATGCTATAAAAATAAAAAATATCTTTGTTGTTAGTATGTCAACTTCATTCCTTATTATTCTGATTTTTAATTTTTGTTTTTGGATATTTATAGAAATTTTATTTGTTTTTTTATTTCATCCTCCAATCTCAATTTGCTAAATATTATTTTTTTTTAATTTGATTCTTATTCTTTTGATTTTTTGGGGCTTTTTGTTAAATATAATTTTCTTTTCAATCTCACCCTTCAATAATTTTTTTGTTTTTCATTTCAATTTTGATCCTTATTCTTGTGAATGTTTTTTTTGGTCCTTTTTTTAATTATTTTTTCCTATAAATCACAAATAAATTTTATTTTTTATTTCAATCTTGATTTTTATTTTTTATTTTTTTATTTTCTTATATAATTGATATTTTTTTTCCCAAGTTAATCCTAGCAGTAACTTCACAATTCTATAATTATAGTTAAAACTCGGATTCTGATTTTTCTTCGAGGCAATCCCGAATTTTAGTTTTGGGCTTCTTTTTCCAAAGAAGACTTCGAGGACAAGTCTTTGGAAATTGGATTCTGATTTTTGTCCTCGAGCTCCATTGAACAATCGTTACCATTTCGATCTTGGCATGGGCTTAATATCAAGATACTTTGGGTTGCTGAAGATTCCAGCCTTCTTAGACCGAGCCGAATTGAATCTCTTAAAGCCTGCTAAAAGCTTCTATCTCATTTAGGCTTCCTTTTTGTCAACTGGCTCGACCTACTCCTGGCTTTTATTTTTTATTTTAAATTTTGTATGATTTTTACTTTTTCCTAGACAATTTTTCTTCTACATATATCGACGTAGATATTGATTTTTTTTTTCATGATCAAAGGAAATAGGAAAAAGAAGATTTTTGCCAAGCATAAAAGCCGAGCCCTTTGGTTGGAATTGAATTGGAAAAGTTCTATTGAGTTTCCTTTCCTTTCTATAGAAAATAATTGAATTGGCCTAAATATGAATTTTCTTTTAAGATGTTATCTTTGAGTCTTGTAATTAAATCCAAATCAGATGCGTCTTTTTTAATTTAAATATTAGAATTAGTCTTCATATTAAGGTTTTGTTCGATATGACTTTTGTAAAATATTGATTCAAGTTATTTTTTAAAATTTGCCTCATGGAAAAAGTTATAAATTTATTTGGTTTAGAAATAATTTTAAATTAAATTAAAACTTTGTTATAAAATTGATTAAAAAATCATTTAATTAAAAATTAAAAATTTTAATTTATAGATTCTATTTATATTATATGTCATTCTTCAAAAAAAAAAAAAAAAAAAAAAATTTTGGATAAATAAATTGTCAAAGAATCATCTCAACCCAATAGCTTAAGCTATTAGGTAAAGTTTTAGGATATGATTTATATTATTAGCTCTAACATATCCCCTCAAATAAAAGCTCTTTGAGCTTGAAACTTGAACATGTCTATATTATATTATGTTTAATTTTTATTAAACGGCCAATGTAATCCAAGCACTGCACATCCTCCAACCGTTAACTTAAAACAACACAACCGCACTTGAGGTTTTGGTCTAGCGATGGAAAGGGCTTGTTCCTTTTCTTTGCACCAGGGTTCAAATCTCATTGTACATGCTTGTCACCCCCGCGGTGCCTTATATGCTCACTGGGTTTGCAGGATGTTCAGTTGGTCGTGGGATTAGTCGTGGTGCGTGCAAGCTGGTCCGGACACCCATGTAAATAAATAAATAAAAAATTTGAACTCGTGACTATTTGGTCATCAAGCCCCTGATATCATGTTAAAGAATCATCTTCACTCAATAGTTTAAGTTGTTAGGTAAAATTCTAGGATATGATTTATATTATTCTCTAATGTAAATAACTTGAATAAATTTTATGACAAATGTTTTATCATGGATCGATAAGTGGATCTTTCACTTGCAATTATAAATATATTAATATTGGATGCTCAAGTACTCCTCTCTCAATCTTGAATATTTAGTGGCGAGTCTGCAAAATAAATTAATCTCGGGCCGGATCAAGATCTCAGTTACAATTAGGTGATGGCAGAAACCATCATATGGGAATTATTGCACTAAAGAAAAATATAAAATAAAACTTAGTGGGGATTGATATTTAATATAAGATTGATTTTGGGCCTTGTTGAGTGTCCCCTTGCTAGAGGACAAAGGGACTTAGAAGAGTGCTTAGAAACAAAACAAAAAGGGCAGATGTAGGCTACAAAAATTATGTGGAGAATCGATGTTGCATAATCATTTTCAGTGCTAGTGATTTCCATGCAACACAACAATTCTTCAAGTGGTATATATCAAAGCAGTTGTCATTATCAAATTTGGAAAATAATTGCTTCTGTTACTAATCAAAATAAATAAATAATTAAAAAGTAATAATAGATTACTGTCGAATTAAGCAGCCTTGCTTGACAATAATTATTTCGTTACTTACTATAACACACAAGCACTAATCAAATAATTTTATTTTTTTTATTAATATAAATATTTGACAATTTGTACATATCTTGATTAATTTCATAATTTTAAAATTAATAATTATTTAAGTCTTTAATAGCCTGAGATTTATGAGACTCGAACCGGTAATATTTAAAAAACAAATTTAGAATCCAACTAATTGAATTATATTTCTAAAAATTATTTTTTTATTATTTTGATTCCAAGCTAGCCGACTATGTGAGAAATATCTATGCCACGGAATAGAGATCATCACAACGCAGTTTGCTGAAAGTAATGTGATTTTACTTTAATGACGATAAATCATGAAAAAATGAAATCAATGTCTAGACAAAATCTTGAATTTAGATATATGAATAAAACCGTATATAACACGGATTTCTTAAAAAAAAAAATAGCCCAAAAGGAGAAGAATTTTACTTTCTCTTGTCATGAGTCCACCTTCCGGGCTATTTGCAAGTGAAATTATGACTAAGAATTTTTACAGGAAAAGAAAAAACTAGCCCAATAATACATCCACTTGGACGCATTGAGACCGGTGTTCTTATAATATTTCAATCTTGCAACACTACTACTAATCTCTTTCTTTCCTTGGTGGATTTTGGCATATTATAATCGGAATTTACACGTGAAAGGCTATGAACCATGTTGCTAAGGAGTGTCTAGATTAAGCTCAAACACTTTCTGTCCTTTATCATCCATTGATACCTAACCTTCCACTCAGCTTAATTTCTAATGGAGAAAGTCTAGATTAAGCTCAAGATTTTCTGTCCTTGATCATCCTTTGATACCTAATCTTCCACTCAGCTTAATTTCTAATGGAGAAACCAACAATTAGTGGCTTTTTAACCCTTTTGGAGATTTTAAAAAATAGGAAAGACTTGACCTTGGTATCTCAATTTAATTACCTTAATTTTCCTTATAATTTCTAGTTAAAACTCCCCTTGAATATGAAGTACCGTTTTTGTCTCATTGGTTAAAAAAAAACATGAAAATCTCAATGTGAGATTTCAATTAAATAATGCAAAATGCAACTTTTCAATATTATTCCACAGGTTTATAGCAAATCCTAGAGGACATATGAGCTAGCCTAGCTAGTACGTGAGAATCAACCTGGTATGCATTACATCAATCTTAGGACGGCAACAACTCGAGATTGTAAGAGGTGATGGATGCTTTAATTTTATTCGAATATATATATATATATATATATATATATATATATATATATATATATATATATATATCTGAAGTTACGGAGGAGATGATCAAAGTGGAATATGAAGGAGGTGGTGATATTATCCTAACAAGTGAGAGCACAGCAACTTTAGCACTTAATGGTACTAAATAGAAACTAGGAATCAGAACATTTGCACGTAGTATAGGCATGTCTGGTTCGAAAATGCAAACATATTTTGAGGCTATGTTCAATGGATTCCAAACTTTCAAGTCATTGTCTGCATCACTTTGTGTCTGATCATTTTGTGCAAAATTTCGACATTATATTCTCTCCCGAGTTATCCATTGGAAGAGAAATGAATTTCGAGTAAAAATATATATCCCGGATTAAATAAACAAGAATTAATGACAATCATATTTAAGGCGTGGAAGAATGATAACCCAATTCGAGTCCCCAAACAGAAAATAATTCCAAATTGGGTCCCCCGGCCCATTTATTGGACATGACCCTATTAAATTAACCCCTTGTCTTAACAATTTTGCTTTTAAAGTCACAATAATGAGGATTTATTTGTCTTAAGCTTAAGCCTCTCCCCCCCATAAATGTTGATGGAGGTTAATTGGGTGATGTTTGATAGAAGGGTTCAATTGGGAATTTGTTTTGTTTGGAGGCCCACTTGAGAATCACTTGATAGATGAGGGACAATTATGTTCTTTGCCCTTTTTTAAATCTTAAGACATTTAATTAATTTTTGAAGAGCTAATCAACACAAAATATTCATTTCTACCATTTCCATCTGGGTTATTTATCATTAGATACATACAGAAAGTGCGAGGAAACAATTTATTCTATTACTTTTCTTAATTATCCTGGAAACTTTAATTTGGCAACTGATGCTCAACGATAGTTGTATTATCTGTTGCTTGGATGAAAAGGAATCTATATAAGATTTCCTCTCTTTCTTGGTGATATGATCACTATCATTTTTGTTCAGTGCTAATCGCTTAAATACTATAGTATTTTTTTCCCTGGAATTTTTATCTGCCTTTTCATTAATCTATTTCAATATTTTTTGCTTGGATGATTATTTTCACATCATATACCAGTTGAAGGAGATTTTCTTGAACTACAGCTGCAATGGAGATTGATTGCAGCTAAAATTTGTAAATGAGGCCAATAGACAATCGTACAGCAGAGCTGGAAATTGTTCCCTAGGAAACAAAACTAGCTCCATATGGCCAAGGATATCATCTGCAGACATGTCTGGCTTTTATGGTGGTGCTTTCACTTTTACTTGAACCATTTTTGTCATGTCAGGCTAGTAAGCTTGGGAGTCCCTCTTTTGTTGAAACATATTTTTTTTCCTCTTAATTTTAATCATACCATATACTTAATGATTTCACCAAATCAAAGCAGGCAGAGAAATTAACAATGCCACGTACATATAAGCAGCAGGATTACTTGATCTGTAATCAACTATCCTCAACACACAGGTTGAAGCTTCAAAGGAATAAGATAGATGTGTGCTTCCATCACTATATACTTGATTTGTCAATGCCAGTGGGAGCAAGAGTGATCAAAGAAACGAATAGCTTGCAATGGTGAAAGTGAATTGTTAGGAACGAATGCCTCAACATTAAATGGCACGTCAGATTCCCACCCTATTCTTACATGATGGAAACTGCAAGAAAAAAGTCAGCCACATGCACACTAGTGAGTGGAATCTGCCTCGGACGTCATCGTCAATTCTACTACATGTGGAACAAAATTTCCAGGAATTTTAAATCGATTTGGAGTTTAGGCAGGACACACGATAATTATAAAATCAAAAAGGAAGATTCTGCATTCTCTCATTAGCTTTTCATCAACAGAATATCAGCTCACAGTTACATATGGAAGATTGTGAGTCCCATGATTTTATCTCCCACAAAACAAAAAAGTAAAAAACAAAGGCAAAAAAGGGGTAAAAATAGTAAGGTTGGAATTACAAAAAATATAAAAAGAAGCTTATTTTCCCTTCCCTTCCAAGCTTCTATGGCCAACCCTCTATTATTTCTGTCTTTATCATTTCTCTCCTAAGCTAATTATGTTCTTGGTGCTTCCCTGGCTATCATGGGAGCCTGTGAAGTTGGAACAGTAATAGCCACGGACGGTACAGTAACATTGTTAGATCGATTCCTTTGCTTCTCGGTGCAATTGTTAGCTTCAATGTCCTGGATCATTCCTGTTGTGTCACCATTCTCTCCATTTTCTTTAATTGATTCTGGGATAATTTCAGCTTCTTTTTCTTTTTGTTCCTTGTGCTTGCCCCATAGAACAGCATAGAGTCCAGCTACAATTAATGTAGCACCAAGAACACTGTAAATCCAAAAAGAAATTATTAGTCAGTACTGTGGTAAATCCAAATGTAAAAAACGCAGACTATTTTTTGTTTTTGTTTGCGGAGGACGTGAGAAATTACCCTCCAACATAAATATTCTCAGCCAAAATGAAAGAGCCCATGATTGCAACTATGATCATCATCAAAGGGCTAAAAGCAGTAACGAAGACAGGCCCTGTTTTTTGCATGACAAGTCCTTGAACATAGTATGAAATGCTTGATGACACAATTCCCTGTACATGAAAATTACACTTATTAGTGCCTTTACTACTGCCATTACATATTTGAACCTGTGAGTTTGTAGAGAGAGAGAGAGACTCACAGCATAGGCAGCAGCAAGAAGATTCATGTCCCAGCCAATGGTCCAAGCAGAAGGCTTGTGTTCCATCACAAAGGTGACAGCTATGGACTGTAGCGTGCCCAAAAAGCACACGAGTGCTGTAAGTGAAAGGTGAGCTGAGTACCGCGTAAGTGTCACTGTCTGTAAAATAAGTACGTAGTAGCAAAAAGTCAAGTGCTCGAACTCCTTTTTTTCAAATCCACAACTAAAGTTACACTAGTCATTCTATTATTTACCTGAAGAATGAAGAACGAAGCCCAAGCAAATGTAGCAATGATGAGAAGAATGGAACCCTTAATCCAATCCTTGTTCGTAGTTTCAGGAACAGAAGACGAATGGGTGCTGTGGACATGCTCAGACCAGATCAAATGGATGACATTACCTTTGTACAATGTCATCAACATGGCTCCAGCCACAGTTACTATAGTTCCAATCACCTTTGCTTGGCATCTAACTTTCTTTATGTCCACTATCTCCATCCTGTATATTTTTAGTACAAGCCCACCAGACAAGTACATCAGTTAGTCACTCATGATAAAGCAACGAAGAGAAGAGATACAGAGGAATCAGAGTGTTGATTATAGTACCTGCAGAGAACTGCCATGACAAATGTCATTGCAGGCAGCATGTTACTCATGGCACATGAAAAGGTAGGAGAAGTGAATTTCAACCCAGCATAGTAAAAGTTTTGATCAATCACAGGCCTGTTAGACCAATAAAAGACAAAAGAAAGAAGTTAAGATTTACTTGTCATCCTTGCTTCAATATCTTCCAAAAGTCTAAAACCATGTCATGCCAGAGAGAAAATACTAACCCAAGAAGACCCAGCACAAACATTTGCATGAAAATGGGAAATGTAATCTTTGGTCTTACTTTCCTGAACCCAAAAAAGGAAAACCAGAAAAGATTAACATTCACTACGTACCAATAAGGATTAATAAAAGCTAGCACTCTCTTGAATCATGCTACCATGTTTGTGTACCTCTCAAGAATAATGGCAAAAGGAGCAATAACAGCAGTAGCAAAGGCATGCCTATACACCACTAGAACATAATGACTCATCCCTCGATTAAGAGAAACCTTGGTGATGATGTTCATGCCAGCATAGCCAAATTGCAATGATATCATGGCTATGTAAGGCTTGCTCCTTTGAAAAAAGCTTCCAGAATAACCATTCCCCTCCATTTTTTTGTTGGGTCCTAGCTTAAGGTTTGGTAATTAATGAGAAGGAGAGGAAGAAAAAGAGATCAGGAGAACCAGACTTCAAGTTCTAGTTGCTTGTGTGTGTTTCCTAAGTAAAAATGGCTAGCAAGGCCACTATATATATATAGGCACTCGGGGTGTGAAGGCTTCTATCCAAAATAGTGATCGAGTGTGATGATGTAATATAATAGATAGTCTCAAGGCTGTGAGAATCTCACACTCTCACACGTGTATGTTGCATTTGCTCTATGGTGGATCTCGTTGAATATTCCGATTAGCTACATCCTGTTGACGTGGGCTCCACGTGGCAGAAAATGGGAAGGCTTGATTGTGATAAGTGGGGCCCCCATTGGTTTGCCTTGGTGGTAAACGAGTTTAGAGCTAAACAAAAGAGAGTTTAGTTTGGTGCGTGCTGATGCCAATGGAGGGGGAAAGGTAATAGATGGTGGTGGTGGGGTGGTGGGAAGTGGTGGCCCCTCCACGCTTGTTGGGTTCGACTTCTCGGCCGATCTACGCGGCATTGCGAAACATTCATCTTCATCAATCCATTGGAACAGTACTTGGTAATGCCTATTGTGTATGCTTAGCTAGCTGATCATTTCCAGCAACTCTTATTCAAAGTGGATAAAAAACCCAATAATTAATTTATCTTTTTTCTTATGAGCATATTTTTAGCAAAGACCTTATTGTAGAGTCATTAATTAATATGAAGGGATGCTCAATGTGCCTAACTACACTATTTAATTAACTCCACTCATAAGATGATTCCTAGTCTAGAACTGATCTGCCACTAACATGCTACCTATGGTCTAGAGCTTGTGTGGACATTAGTGCTTAATTATCTCTATTTTTCTATATATATATATATATATCATGATACTCTAATCACGATTCATGCGTGGACGATCATTTTCAAAAACTAGATCACGGTAAAGAGTATTAATTTGAGATCTCTAGTTGATTGCACACTTAGATGTAGATTAAAAAATATAAATGGTAAAATTTCAAAGAGAGAGATTTTTTTTTTTTAGTAATTGTTATCGGCGGAGGGCTCACTCGTCTATTTTGCTAGTTATACTATCTTTTATGGGTTTTATGCACAATGAAAATGTGGAAAATCATTGAATTTTATTTTTGATGATCCAATAATTCATGCAATTAACTATACTTTCACAAGTGTTTTAATTGGAACTTCAAGGGATTTCTGTTAAGTATCCACTGTCATTCGCAAGGTCCAATACTTGCTGCAGATGGTGGACACTACTCACTTTGTAAAGTTGGGTGTTTGCGTTTCTCATTGGGTAGAATAAAGAAAAAAAGTTGGCAATGCATTGTTCCTTATATTATACGTACGTAGAGTTCATATTTTATGGATTACTTGAACAAAAGAGAATGTTACGAAGATAATATGGATTTGGACACCGTCCGTTTCAGTCTTTTCATGAAACGAATCAAGAATTTTGCGTAAAGTAAACTGAGAAATTATAGAACAGTAATGTTTTAATCACTTATCATGAAACACTCCCCTTCGTTTGTTGTTCAAATTTCCAGTTATCGAAATGTACTGTCATCTAGATTTTCTTAGTTTTTCAAGTTGAATTCAAGGAAATATACATATCTTTTTTCATTAATATAAGAATCAAATTATTGAGATTTTTTTTCATGAATTAATTTCCTAATTTTGATATAATTATCTGTTCTTAACCAGGTCAAATACATGAATATAATTCAATATATAAAAAATTCATTTGGCAATATCATTGGAAGTACTGTGGAAAAATTCGGAGATCAACTTTTTAATTATAGGGAAAGCAATTATAATTGCTTAATTATTTAATTACGTACGTATGAGAAATATTATATATATATATCAACCATTCATGAGGTGTTATCATAGAATCTAGCATATATTATCGGATATTCCTTTATATGATCTAATTGAAGATTCCTTCTCCATGATATATATGTAGTGTACTGAGATAAGATGCTTGAAGCCTCGATCTATACGGAAATGGCTAAACAAATATATACTCCTACATGGGTGATATCAGCTAGGTTTTCTTTTGTTTGGGCTTTTAATTGTGATGTGAATTCTGGAACATGTGCTACGTACTATCATCATATAGATAGGGAATTTCAACCTAACATATTCCAAATAATAATAATAATTAATTTAATTTGATATTTTTTTTATATATAATATAACCACAACTTCTAATAGCCAAGTCACAAGGAATAACCCATCAATTCGCACACTTGCATGTTAGTTGAAAATATAAAAGATAGAATTTGAACACGAAACATCTCTATATTTTAATTGATTTTATTGTCTGATTATGAGTTTAAATTCTAATTTTGATATATTTTTTTTAATATTTTTATGGATGAGTTTGTTTAGAGCTTATTAAAGATTTAAAGATGGAGAATTTGAATATAACTTTTCTTTAATTCTCTGAAACCTACTTTATTAACGGTTTAATAAATATGGAATGATGATGCATGCAATTCACTCTTCCATCGCAATTGTATCTGGTCATCCATTCGCCGCACGTAAAGAGTGTGTGTCATGATTTTTGCTGATGTAACTACAACATTGATTCTTTTGTGTGTTTTCTTTTATTTATTTTATAAACTGCAGATTTTTTATTGATTTAATTCTTAATGATATTTCAGGATTCGAATCATATAGGAGATTTACTATGTTATACGTACGATCCACAAATAATTAGGAAGAAATGATTTTTTTTTAATGTAATGAGATAAAATCTTCTACAATATTCAAGTAAAAGGTCTAAATGATACCACACGCCTTATTTATACTTAAAAACGTAAATACAAAAGTTATAAAATAAAAAAAATAATGGAATATATATATATCAAATTAAAAATTATATGCAAAGATATAATTTAAACTAATGGAGCTCATTAAATAGATTATTTTATATTTTTTTATAAGTCAACCACTGGATCATATTCGAGTGTCAGCATTAATTTATATTATCAAGTATAAATGTATTTGCTTTATTTTCTTTATAACAGCATAAAAGTTTAAAAGTTGTTGTTCTTGGGACACTAAATTAATTTTCTGATTTTAATATTTTAATTTATTGTGGTCTTCTTATATTTAATCATTTTTTCTCAATATAAACCATATTTTAAATTAAGGATAAGAGTTTTGAGTATGCATATTATATGTTTAAATATATGTGTGGTATCATTTAGATATTTTAATTAAAGTAGAGATTTGAACTCAGAAAATTATTTTAAATTTTTTTTTATTTGATCAAATTTAAAATTAGCTGATTGAAATAACATATTTCTCATTTTAGTTTAGTTAGCTAAGAGAGCTAAACTCGGGTTAATTAGATTCACGGAGTAAATTGATATAACCATTTTTTTTTAATGATGTTTTAGAAACTTGAAGCAATATAATTGCAGTGAATATATAGCGACAATTCGTCTTATGGAAAAGCACCATGGCATGGCACTGATAGACGTTCCATTTCATATATATATATATATACCTCCTATAAATCCTAGAATTAACGCTATGTAAATATTCAGTAGTTCTTAAATTTGTAAGACTAAAAAACTGATGATTTTTAAAAAAGCAAACTCATGAATTAATCAGTTAAATTATACCCCTATGATTTATATTTTATTTATTATTCGTTACCTAAAAGTAATGAAAAAATTCAATTATTTGAATATATACATATATATATATATATATATATATATATATATAGACAGATTGTACCATTCACTTTTAGTCCCTTGGTGGTTTCATGGGGTCCAATCAGGGCCAAGGGAACAGAGACGACCACCATTTTGAGCAGTATCGTTTCAGTTTTGAATACCACAAAATCAAGGGCTCCTCGGGAACTATTTGCGCTACAGGTGAAATGTCAAAAATACCCCCATTACCGTCATGCAAGTCCTAGCATCCCATGAACAAAGAGGTGAGGCAATGATCAACGAGGTAAATTAAGTGGAGCACCAAATCATCTAAATGGGCATCTAATCACCTCCCAGTCATCGCAAAGACGTCCTGTCACTTCTTGCTACGTTGGACCGACAAAAACTGGTGCAAGAAAACTGCAGTGATATTCAACTGAGAATGTTCCGATGATCATCGATCATATATAATTGAGGATCGATCGAGGGGCTCTTGAAAATTGCCTGGGCAATTACAGGAAAATAACTTTGCCCGGGAGACATGGTTAGTTGGGTTTCTATTCAATGTGTCAGAGAGTGTCCTACATTAACATGGTGATCAAACGAAACCATACACTCAAGATTGTGAACTCTAAAGGTAATTAAAGCGTTTTGTGTTATTGGTTTTTCATTCACGTTTACTTCACTGAAAATGTTTTTCATTTTTTATTATTAATATAGGTATCTGAGCCAGTTTGTGTATATCTCAATTAATCTAATAATTTTTAAAATTAATAATTATATAAATTTTTAATAATTTTAAGATTTGTGAAACTCAATAATTTTAAAATTTATTTTTAATAAGGGAGAGAGAGAGAGGGGCACGCCTGTGTATAGGCGATGATGACAGAGTCGATTACTGATTCCTTAAAAGGTTTTAGATCCGAACATGCATCTTCTTTATATCGAAAAGGAAACTTCGGATAAAGTATGGATGTTAATACTGACCTATAATACAAGAAAGTCTTAGAACAGAGTGCATATTAACATGTTGAGATATGTGCACGTAGAAAAAATACGCATTAATACGTGTAACTTGGTAGTCTCGATGTCCATTCATTTGTATAGATCTGATCTCTAATAAAATATCTTATTGCTTAATCGTTTGAGTGTTTGTGTATATGTCTTATATTAAATAAATAAAAATGATATATAAAGTTGAGAATGGAACACTTTGGCTAAGTAATCAACCAAACTGTGACCGGACCGATTAAATAATGGTATGCTCGGTGCATGTAACCATCGATGCCTTAAAAAAACGATATAAATATTGTAGCTGAACCCCAGTCGATTGGTTCTTCAGTTTTCGAATCTTGTGGACAAGTTTTGTGGAGGTTTTTGTTGGTAGCTAGCTGGATTGTCGAGAGGATCCACCATGCAAGAGAAGATCTTCAACTTGGTGGTGGTGGTGGTGAGCTAGGGGTCAGTTGTAGTCTGTGAAGGGCCCTTTCTCAGGTGAAGTTGGGTTAGGTTGGAAAATATGCCATGGAATCTGAGTGACTGCTAGCAAACACAAAACAACACACCTTCAGCTCTCTTTTCCACTTTCGTGCTCGGAATAAGAAAGAAAAGAGACAAACTTTGACAGCAATATCAGCAAGTAATCTATATATTTCTTTCTACACAGGAAATAAATTAAAATTTGAGCTGAAAGAATCAGGGCACAAACACACAAAACAGGCCACACAATTTCAGCAGTATATGATTGCATTATTTGCTTGAACGCTTACACTTTTTCTTTTTTAGTGATGTCTTGCAATCTACCCTATCAACTAGTGCATTTCTTTGGTTTGGATTCAATCTTTCACTCATGATATTGAAGGAGCCGTTCTTTTGTGTAAGAGGGGGAACCGTTCTTTTCCTCTGATCACTTTCTTTTGAATGAACCTTGAAGCGAAATGCTTGCATGTATTAATCTATGAAGAGGTCCTCCAAAACCCTTAAATGCTAAACTTCACAACTAGCAACGTAAATATCATCTTATATGTTACAAATAATTTCATGAAAAAAATCTAAAAAGGAGTAATTAATATGTTTCTGCAAGTAAAAACAACAGGACAAGTCAAGATGTTTTTTTTAATATATATATATATATATATATATAATTCAACAAACATAATTCAGATTCAAGATAAATTAATTATAAATTATGTAATACAAATAATGCCAAACAAATATAATTTTAAAATTTAAAATATTTCTAAATAGTCAAGATTTAATAGATCTTTAACTTAAAGTAATTCAACTTAAACAAAATATCAAAATATTTTAAATATAAAACTAGTTCAATGTTATAAAGGCTAATGGAATCTAAAGCATCCATTGTTTTGTCAAATTTCTACAAAGTATATATAAACTTTTTTTAAAAAAAAAAACATGAATATAAACCATATATATTAGTAATAAATCTAATTTTAAAAAAATTAATATCATTGTCATTAAAAATAATAATGAAAAATAATTTTTTATACTTTAGTGGTTTAATTAATTAAATTGTACTAAGTTTAATTTGATTCAATGGCTTTTCAAGACCGAAATGGAATATGTGGAATAAAACTGGAATATTTTTGCTGGAATTTAACCGAAAAATTCAGAATGGACCAAGATTTAAAACGAAATGAAAATTATTTTGTTTTTTAAATTAGTATAAAATATTTCGATTATTCCGGATGAAACGAAACGAAATTAACAATATGAGTTTTGTATCTTGTATTCTCTTATGATCTGCTTTGAGGAAAATCGAAGCCTGTAAAAACTGGTCATTAGTCTCTTTGAGAAATGCTATAGCTTAATTAATGCATTATAGTTGTTTGCCTGGTGAAATTAATTCATGGAATATTCTTTCATAAATTAAGGTGCTTCTGTAATTGAAACTTATTCAAGTTATCAACTCTATTGTCATGCTAATTTCTCATGTTCGTATTTGCCGAAAATTTAAATCATTAGAGTTTGTGTTTATCTGACAATATTCTATTCAATCATCTCTATTTCATGTCATTTTCAATATTTTTTTTAAAGATACTTATCTATTACAATGTCTATCGTTCTTTTCAAAAAACACCAACAATACAAAGCTGCATAGTTTCTTCTTTTTTTTTATGTCACATTCCTTTCATATCCTAATTCATGACACATGAACCAAAAAAAAACCATAGATCGATCGATGTCCCCCCCCCCTCGTGGGACGTGTTCTTTAACTTAGAATGATAATCTTCCATTAACTTACGTACAAAACCATCCTATTTGAGTGGAACAAGACCTCCTATAATTGAACCGAGTGAAGTCATCCAATTCCAAGAACTTTGATAAAGAGAACTATGATTGAAAAAAAATTGAAATAATCTACTCGAAAATGTTCTAGTCAAAGTTTCATTCCTCCAAACCTTTCGGTATTAATCTTTACATTGAACAGTCAATTGAAGCCGGTGCTTTGCAGATTTTTCCTGTGATATCCATGTATTGTATCTATTAATCAACCAAAAGTATTCACCATGCAAAGACATGAATGCCTGCTTGCTTTTAGTTCAATTGAAAAAAAGAAAAGCATCCTATTTTTTAAAATCCATCACACGGTGGTTGATTGACTCTTCTGAAAGCGGGGTATTTAGCCATTGATTGTTGATCTTTTCTGCTACAATGACAAGTAGTAGAGACGTTGATGATCACTATAAAGAAATGGCTATGATAAAAAGTGATTTTCTTTTTATCATTTTGGTCGAGTGAAAAATTGTTGCGACAGACTTTCATGAAGATTATGGCCGACTAGATTAAATGATCACGACAATCTTTTTTTTTTTTTTTTTCCTTATGTGCTTTCTACACCAATGGAGTTTCTTTCCAAAAAGATGCAAGCAAGGAAAAGCTTTGTGAAGTTGGACCAAAATAGTTGATCTTTTCAATGATAAACACAACATCTATTTTGGACAGAATCGCATGCATGCCCTCTGTTGAGACGTTAAGATATTGTTAAAATCTAAAAGTGATGAAGATAATGTCAAAAGTACTATCTACTTAATCTTTACATGTTTCCAAGATTGCTAGCCAAGGAAATGATTGATTTAAACTATATGTTAAGTGGTGCATATGCATTACTTTATATATATATATATATATATCAACTTTAATTTTGAATAGGTTACGTAAAAGCTCCAATATGTAAATGTTCCAAACAAGTACATAATCGCAAAATCGACAGTTTGGCTGATAGCAGCTGAGCGTGAGTAAAGTTAGATACATTGGATTTCAAAGGGAAAGAAAAAGAAAAGCAATACATTTAAAGGGGACAGATTTGAATATGGTGGGTGCGAATATGAAAGATATACTAAATCACAAGGACTGCAATGAACTTTTTGAGAATTTTTGGGGCCGTAGCCCCCTCATCAGAGGCCGATGCGCCGCCCCAGGTGGCTGAAATGATTTTGACTTCTGAGTACAATCTACCTCCAAACTGTAGCAATGTTGCCTTTGGATGGGAGGAGAATTGTGGTTCGATATGTGGACAAACGCGTACATGAGATGGAGATTGTTGAGTGCTTTTATGAGAGCGAAAAATCTTATATTGGTAAGTAATTTCAAAAGTAATGAGGTAAATGTAAATATATCATATATTTAATATAAAATTATTATTATGATTTTATTAAATATATATAATAAAGTTTTGGATCATGATGACCACTTGACAATATAAAATAGTATAAATTATTCAAAACTAAAAGGACTAATAAAATTATATAAAAAAAATCCAGAGATTAAGCAATTATAAATTATTCTGTATATAAATTAAATCATCACACAAATCAAATATGTATTTATAAAAGTTTTAAGCTCAAAAGAACTCGTAAATGGCCTGATGATATATAAACATAATAAAAAAAAACTTCATTTAACATGTTAAATATTTAGAAGTGATTCCTGAACAATTTCGACCTTGTGAAAGATTGTAATACTGAAGTTCCCCCTATGGTGGAAATTAAAAAAAAAGAGATTAATTATTAGTATTAACTGAACCGTTTAAGAAAAAGAAAGGAAAATGATAATCATGGCTAACAAATGACACACATTAACCAAACTCAATTATCTATTGTCGCCAGAATTTCAGGGTATATTTTTGTTTTTGTTTTTTTCATGTTGATATATGAATGAAAATGAACTTTTTTTTTATCGGAAACATATTAGCATAATTTCATAGTTTCTTGATGATTAAAGGTCATTAAAAATTCAGTAGTGCAAGTAACACATTATTTATTATATTTTTTAAAAGCATTAAATGGTGGATAACTTAAAAAAAATAAAAGTTTAAATACACGAGTTGCTTTAGGCTCGGATACTTGAATTTTTTTCTTGAGGATCAAAACCCTGAACCTTTATATATTTACAAATAAATAATACTTTTAAAAATCAATTTGTATCATAATACAAAACACACATTCAAGCCAAACTTTATTTAAAAAAATTTTCTTATAATAAAAATCAATTCAAACTAATAACAAACTTGATAATAATTATATTACCAGAGGTAGGTGAATGGGAATTCACTTTGAAGGGTTCATTTTGATTCATTTTTTTAAAAATTTTTTTTTTTTTATTTGATACCTAAAGAAGTCCGGACACATGTGCTTGCCTTCTTTAATGAACTGTTCTGGACCTAGAAGTACAGATGTCGTAATATTAGATCATGCTTCACAACAGCCAGAAGAAACATAGACGTTCCTCCACATATACTATCTGGATGCTTATCCTAATTAGGCACAACTCCATTAATAGAATCATCATAATTCATTTTCTTTTAACTTTGGATTTGGTACTAATGATCAGTAATGACTTTATGCGCGTGGGGATAAAAATAAAGTGATTAATTTCTCGAAAACAATCAAGTTTTATCCAATCAGTTGGTTGATGTTTGTTGTCTAATCACCAGTCACTCCTTGATCCAATTAGCTAACAACATATTAGTATTTCATTTTTTTTTAGCTGTGTATTTATGTTTTAAAAGTTATTTTTACAAAATTATTTTTAAATTTATTTATTATTAAAAAAATTGATCAGTAAAAAATACTTTCCGATCAAAAAAAAAAATTTAACTTAGTTCTTAGAAAAGTATTTTCTTTTTATTTTGGATGAAAAATAGTTTTTGAAAATCGTGAAAAATTTAAAAATATCATAATATTTGCTGATTATATTAAATTTGATCCTCAAACTTTTGATTGTTATATATATATATATATATATATTTTTTTTTTTTTTGAATATTTATTTTTCAATTTCATCCCTTATAATATATTTTTTATATTAATTTTGGTCCTCATTTTGTAATTGTTATTTGCTTTTTTTCTTATTATTTTTTAATTGAATTTTTTATCTATCAAATTTGGTTCTCATTTTTTTTTATTGTTACTTATTTTATTTGAAATAATTTATGAAATGTTAATTATTATTATTTTAATTTTTTCATCTTTCAATTTTTTTTTTTTTAGATTTGTTCTCTATTATTTTGATTATTATTTATTTTATTTGAGATAATTTATGAAATTATATTTTTTTTTCAATTTCATTCTCATTCAACTTTTTAATTTGTAAGAGTTGTTTCTTATTATTTTAATAAATTTGAAAAAAATAAAATATTAATAAGTTATTTTCTAGATTATTTTCTATTACATAACCAAATACTGAAATTGTTTTCCAATTTATTTTTTTATTACAATACTAAACATCAAGAAAATAATTCACTTTAAAAAAAAATTACTTTTTAGCAAACAAACAAGAACATAATTCAATTGATGAGTCCTATTCTACTTGAGAAAAAAAAATTAAAGATTAACTTCATTTATCCAATCAGATCAAAAGCAAATTATCCATATTAATTATGATTTAAAAACTTGTTATAGGTTTCTGGTTAGATACTAGTATAAAATTTTTAATTTTGGTGACCAATAAGAAAAACATGTTCCATAAAAAAGTGCTTGCTCTGATGGACTAGACATCATAATTTTTATTTTATGAAGTTGTTTGATATACAGACAATATAAAAATTAATTTTTGTTATGTCCAGTGTTGTCCTATCCAATGTTGTGCTGTTTTAAGGATGATATTTTTTTCCTCTACTAAAAAAAATATATAATAAGCTTGTGTAATTATATATACAATAATTAACTCATGTAGATTCAAGTCAATATAAAAATAAAAATAATTATTATTATAGTTTTTAAATCCAACTTATGAGTCAATTTAAAATTAAGATTCATATCACAAGTCGAATTGACTATTAATCTGAATTAATATAAAAGTAAAAACAGTTATCATAATTTTAAAATCTAATTCGAGAGTTAACTCATGACAAGGTTCAAGTTACGAGTTTGATTGACCATTGACTCAGGTTAATATAGAGATAAAAATAATTATTAGTATAGTTTTAAAATTCAATTAACGTGTTTTGAACAAAAATGTTATATATAAACACACAATACAACAATATTTGGTTTGGATAAAATTTTAATTCATTGAAGTTAACTTGGCTAAGTCTCATTCAAATTTGACCGGCTCTAATATAATCATTTAAATTTAATTAGATTAACATGTAATTCGGTTTAAAATAAAATTTAACCTGGATTAGACTCCTTGCCGACAGATTACTGAGTTTGCCTGCCAGAAAAAAGTTCAACAACGATACTAAAGCATGCGGATATTGACCCAAAATCTCTTAAATAAGATATTGTCGTGTCTGTTTCTTTTTTTTTAGTTAAATTTATGTGGATTGGAGGATCACCTCTAGACTGCAAATGAAGGAATGGTTACGTATGTTAGCTTGAGAATGTAAGTTGAGGACAGCATAATCACCAATTGACCGTCTATTTTTTCACGTTTTATAAAATAACTTGTTTTTCAAAGTTCAAAGAGGTGTTTTTGCATGATTGACAATTACATAAGTCATTTCACGGATTACTTACGACAGAAAAAAGTCAATTTAACAAGGGTAAAAAAAAAAAAAAAGTACGGTATAAAGATATCATATAATCATTTTAATTTAGTTTTCAGATGAGATTTTAAAATATAATTTATATTATTTTTAATATATCTTTTTAAATGAATGCCCTTTAAATTTAAAATTTATACATATTTATATTTTTTTATACTTAATTTTTATCAAATAAATAAAAATAGTGAAAATTGAACTCGTAATCGCTTTGATTATCAAAGCTCTAATACTATATTAAAAAATTAATTCAACCTAAAAGTTTAAACTATTAAATAAAATTTTAAAATATAATTTGTATAATTCTTTAAAAATAAAAATTAAACGAAGATGCACCAACAACCCAATAAGTTGTGAACCGACCGATAACTAGAATTCCTTCACGGTAAGAGGCAAGATTAGCAAGAGGTTAAGGAAAAGATAGTGGAATCCATTCACAGAACCATAACATTAAAGCAAATACAGCTTATTCCTTAGTGATGTTAGTCATTGGCACAACAAAGGTCATTGACAAAGAAATAATGTGTATAATATGTTTATTATGCATAGAATTTGTACAAGTCAATGCAAGTAGACAACATCTTTAGAAGTTGAAAAATATTTATGGCATGCAATTAATCCTCTTTTCTTCAGCTTTTTTATGGGACAAGTACTAGTGCATATATACTCTTTTTTCTTCCCCCCCCCCCCCCCATAGATTTGTAGAGAAAACCATCTTTGCTTAAAGCAAACGGCAACATTTTTCCACATATCCACCTTTTGTTGTCCAAATTATTGCATCACATAAATTTTAAAAATCCAAGTTGTGCAGCTTCTACGCAGATACCCACGTCACATTAGCAAAAATTCATTGAATTAATAAGACAAATAGTGAAGGATCCTCGAAGCTTTAAGCAGATCAAAAAGATCTGAAATGAAAAGAGAAAAATATATGTATAATATGTGAATGTGTATGCAACTATGCATCATGGAATTCATAAAGATATTATGTTATTTGAGAGAGAGAGAGAGAGATTTCTTTCTTTCTCTCTTGCTCATTTCTTTATCCGAGCAAGACTCTATCTCTATCGAAAAAACTTTTCTAGTAAATATGCTAGTTCATAGAAATGGAGCTATGGAACTGATGGGAGCTAACCTTGAACTCTACTTAAAGGTACTGTTTAAGAATATAGTGCAAATATATCATGTTTTTAAAAATTTTATTTGTTTTGTTTTACTAAAAACTAATTTTGTTTGTGTTTTAGATCGTTTTGATGCGTTGATTTAAAAAATAAAAAAAAATTATTTTGATACATTTCGGCAATAAAAATATTTTGAAAAGTAACCACAACAACACTCCAAATCAAACCAAAGTTTAATAGGCACCAAGGCTTGTAGCCCAGCGGTCCTGACAAGGGTTTTCTTGTTTCTGCATCCTGGGTTCAAGTCTTAGCGTGCAAGCCTGTCACCACTACGGTGCCTTACCTGTCTACTGGGCTTGCAAGATGTTCAGTGAGTTCGAGGATTAGTCGTGATGCGCGTAAACTGGCCCAAATATCCTGGGTTATATAAAAAAAAAAAACCAAAGTTTAATAGGTTTATATATATAACATTTTGACGTTTTTAATGCAAAATTGGCCTCTTCGAAATGAAATTTACTCGGCACCTTTTAGAAATACAACTTTAAAATATATACTCATATTTTATATGTGAACAAGTTTTAGAGATCAACAAGTTCAGCCCACCAAGAAATGGAGTAGAACCACAGTAGTGAAATATAAAAATCCCATTTTCTAAAATGCTCTTGAATCTAAATGATAATCTTTAATCAGCTAGATAAACAATTTTATGATTTTATCTGCGTATGGATTTTAGAGGCGATTTGTTTTTTTGGTCAAAATTGAGTTTAGATGTATTTCAAAAAATGCGTTTAATGTTAAAAGACCATTAAATTTGTAGTTTTTAGTATTTTTTTATATAATTTTAATATATTGGTTTTAAAAATTAAAAAAAATTACTTAAAATATCTTTGAATAAAAAAATACTTTTAAGAATTACTGTACATGACAATACTAAATCATGCAATAAAAAAAACAGGACAAAGGAACTCTTAGAGCAGTGCGCAATAAAAAGAAGGCCTGGAGAATCAAGGACTGCTTAAAGGGCAACATAATTGGACCATCAAAAAGGAATGGGACGAAGTCTTCTTATGGCTGCTAGTAATATGTCACACCAACCATGATATTTAGAGCATAATAATATTTTAAGAGAGAGGTGCCTTTTGATGGTGTATTGGACTTTATTCCAGTTAAAAATTAAAATATTATGTGATGTTGATCTTACATCTCTAAGTCATCGAATTAATAGAATTTACAGCCAATGCCTTTAAAAGTATGGTTTGGTATTGATTGATTTTTAAAATATTTTTTTATTTAAAAATATATTAAAAAAAATATATTTATTTTTAAAATTTATTTTTAATATCAATACATCAAAATATTTAAACATAAAAAATTTAATTTTAAGCTAAAAAAATTATGAAACGTTGTTTGGGCCGCGTTCCGAAATGACATCTAAATATATAGAAAAGTGTGATGTTATATCGACTTTTTTTATATATATAATAACTTTATATTATGATACATGGAAAAAAATTATGGTGCTCAGAATAATTAGTGATATCCTATTAATTACTCATTTGAACCCACCTTGAAGAAGAAGACAAAAATCATAAAAATATCTCTACCTAAGATTATTTTTTTTCTAGTTATATCTATTTTTTAAAAATATTATTTACTCCATAATAATTTTTTTTGATATATGCTTGTCGCTAAACTTATTGAAAATTTACATCAATTTAGATGACTGTTTGGAAAGATGGTTAAAACCGCGTTCCCTGATATTTTTTTTAAAAAATTGTTAATATTTTTTTTTATAATTTTACATCGTTTTAATATGCTAATTTTAAAAATTAAAAAATTATTATCTTAATAAATTTTTAAATTATAAATACTATCACAATTTCAGACATGCGCTTAATCCAGAGCGGTTGTGACGAGGTATAGTTTGTTCTGTTGAGGACTTAGAGGGTGTTTGGGAGTGTGGTAGCGGTTGCTTTTCAAATAGCTTTTCGTGTCGAAAAGCATGCCAATAATATTTTTTTATTTTTTTAAAAATTATTTTTGACATCAGCACATCAAAACGATCCAAAAAAAATACAAACCGCACTCAATTTTAGCAAAAAAAAAAAAAAAAATTTTGAATTTTAGTGAAAAGCCGGTTTGGCCGCAATGCCAAACGGGCTCTTAAAGGAGAGGGCTGGAAAGGCTTATTCTCAACGGACAATAATCCCTGCCATTTAATTGTAGACTATCCTTCCTTGTCGCTTGCGTCTGGCCCAAACAGCTGGCAACCATGTCTTTCGTTTAAAGGCAAGTTATACATCCTTATTTTTTGGGCCAGGCCCAATCGATAAGCAAGTTATGCATGCTGTTTAGCTGCAAGTTATCCATTCCATGAATGTACAGCTATGTATATTTCTTGGGCTTGGGCCAAACGGGGGCTATCCATCACTGCCTTTAGGCTTGGCCCAAACGGGGGCTATCCATCACTGCCTTTAGGCTTGGCCCAAATGACAAGAAGGCTTTTTTTTGTTTTTGTTTTTGGTATCATTTAACAGGATCCGAAGATAGATGTGATTCTCATTTATATTCCGATATATTGTTTTTTATTTGTTAAACGAATTAAATCATATTTATTTTAATAAGTTTATCAATTAATATATGTGATTTAATTAATTTAAATGAATAAAGTATGAAGCAAGTGGGATTCATAACCTCTCTCATGCACCATCGTGCTTATTAAACCTAAATCATTGAATCTAAAATAAACTAAAAAATAGAAATAACTTTATCTAGCTTTTAGTCTTTTTACTTTCACTAATTCCTAAAATTAACTAGGGCTTAAGAAATTGATATAAAACTTAATCTACATTGAGTTTTAATCTAAATTACAAAGACTATTAATTTGTTAATTGATCCGATAAAGTAACCAAATCAAATTTGATAAGTGAATACCAATAATTAAAATAAATAAATAAAATTATTTTGATAAAAAATAATTAAACTAGGTTAATCCACAGATAGAATAATCCAATAACCCAAGCTATATTTTCTAGGTTAGATATTGAATCAACTCTAATAAAATTATAGACTAATTATTACACAAATGTAAGAAGCATTATGTTTTCTCTCTCTCTCTTTTTTCAAGTCAAACAAAACGTTTTTCGTATCCATGCATGCTTGAAAGTGAAAATCGAAAAATAAATTATCTCTGCAATTAAGACTCGGCTATTTCACCAAAAAGCCAATGAACGTTCTTTTTGTTAGAGCTTTTGATTTGCTTAAATACTAAACTCTGATATCACATAAAAAAATAATTTTTTTTAAGAAAAAGTCATAATAATTAACAATTGAATATGATAATACTTAATTAGGATTTTTTTTTTCTTCTTGCTCAATCAAATATTTGAATAAGAAATCATTTAGTAACATAATAACAATTATTTTTAAAATTATTTTTTGTTTCTAAATTTATTAAAATAACATTTAAAAAAAAAATTATTTTTAATATTAGCATAATTTAAAAACATAAAAAAATAATTTAAAATAAAAATAAAACATTTCATTTAAAAAAAATATTTTCAAGTCATAAAAATAAACAGCTCGCAGTCATTAAGAAATAAAAAACACAACACCACTCGAGAAATTAAGGCATTATTTGGAAACGCGGTTGAAAATCGTGTTTTTAAAAAAATTCAAAATTTTTTTGTTAAAATTTAATACGGTTTATATATTTTGAATTATTTTAATATATTAATGTTAAAAAATAATTTTTAAAAAATAAAAAAATATCTTTAACATGTATTCAGTATCAAAAGTTATTTGCCGTTAAACATGCTGTAATACGGTTCACGATGCCACCTACAAAGCTTGTCCTTCAAGAGGGCCGGGGATTTCTTTGTTATATCCGTCTAGTGGGCTCCACAAAGTTAACGTTTGTGTAACACCAAACACAGTTTTGGCTTAGAGTGGGTTGGCATGTGGTGTGGAGACACTCTCATATTTTTGCATTAAGCTCTGTTTTATAATTCATTATAAAAATTACATCTTTTTGATTTTATTTTAAGAAACTGACAGAATTTGAATGCTTATTGTATCCATAGTTGATCGAAAACCAAACTAATTAAAAAAAGAGTTGAATTATTACATGAATTGTTTCACTAATCTGAATTAAAAAATTAGTGTTCATCTTAACATGTTAGAATTAAATTTACTTAAATAAATTAAATAATTAAAAATTCACCAATTAAATATTATCAAGTCAATAATTATCCGGTTTTATTAGAATATCAACCCATATAAAATTATGTATTTCAAGTTTTCGACTAAACTCACTAGGGCATACCGAATTTAACAAATATAATTATACCAATAATAATATTGTATCTCACACCTATATACACGCATAACAATCTTGATGTTAATTATTAGAAGAGCACATTGGTACCAGATTTATCCCTTTTAAAATTAAAATGCATAATGATTTAAAACATTTAAAGTTAGATTATGATGAATTAAGTCTATCGAGAAATCATGGTGAGAGTGGTTGACCGGCAAGTAGAAAACCAGCCCACTCCCCTTATAAAGGACACATCCATCCTACGCTACCAGCCATAACGATTCCGATAACAACATTCGGAAAGGAAGCTGTCCTAGCCATGGCTTCCAACAAGAAAATTGTCGATGAAGTTCCTGGTTGGATTCGAGTTTTCGAGGATGGAACTGTGGACCGAACTTGGACGGGTACACCAGAGATGGAGCCCTTGTTGAAACCAGTCTCACCCCACGAAGAATTCATAAATGGGGTGGCTGTTCGTGATCAAATTATCGATCCAAAAACAGGCCTTGCAGTCCGAATTTATGTCCCAGAAATGAAAAGCAATGTCCAGACCAAAGCTAAGATACCCTTGATCCTTCATCTTCACGGCGGCGGCTATTGCATATGCCAGCCTGACTGGAGCTTATACTACCACTTCTGTACACGACTGGTGAGCTCGGTTCAAGCTGTCTTGGTCTCCGTCTACTTCAGGCTGGCCCCCGAACATCGGCTCCCAGTTGCCGTCGAGGATTCTTATGCTGCGTTGCTCTGGCTCCGTGCCAATGCTCGCGGCGAATTATCCGATCAATGGCTCACGAGCTATGCTGATTTTAATCGAGTGTTTCTGGTCGGGGATAGCTCCGGTGGGAATTTAGTGCATCAAGTTGCAGCTCAAGCAGGGTTCGATGATATTGAGCCTTTAAAGCTAGGAGGCGGGATAGCCATACAACCTGGCTTCATATCGGACAAGCCGTGTAAGTCATATTTGGAAATACCTGAAAATCCATTATCAACAAGAGAAATGATGAAGAAGTTCACGTCATTGGCCGTGCCTATTGGTAGCACTGGGGAGCACCCGATTGTGTGGCCAATAGGTCCTCAAGCACCACCACTAACCACTCTGAAACTTCCACCTATGCTCGTTATGGTGGCGGAGATGGATTTGCTTCGAGACTATGAATTGGAATATTGCGAGGAGATGAAGAAAGCTGGCAAAGAAGTAGAGGTTTTTATGAATTATGGAATGAGTCACAGCTTCCAGTTTAATAAGCTTGCCATTGACATGGATCCAGAGATAGCTACCCAAACTAATAAGATGATTGAGGTGATTGTAAGTTTTATCAATAGGAGCTGATCAGGGTATTGATCATATGATGTTTTCGCTTCCAATTTCATTGCTACATGGTCATTTTGCCATGTTACTAGTTGCAAAAATGCCTAGCAACTCCATCTTTTTAGTATTGCTGCTTGATCTTTTCCTGTTTTTGAATTGAAAATCATTCAACATGTTATTTGATGAATTTATTTTTGGCAAGTGAATATTATAGGATAATTGGCGATTTTTCGTGAAATACAATTTACATTATTTTATTTTTTTTGAAAAAAAAAGCCTATTGCAATATTATCCTCATAATTTCTTAATTCTAACCTAACAATCTCTTACTTCATGGCTCCAAAGGCCAATATATATATATATATATAGATTCGATCCCACTCTGTTCCTATTTAAACGATTTTGTTTAATTAAGCCTTCAAGGTAACACTACAGCAAGGAATTAATTGTTTAGGATCTTTAGTGCAGTGGAGATAAAAATGTTGGGAAATTTGCTTATTACCCTTCATCGAATATACTACAGTTTAGCAGCAGGAGGCTGTCTCAGAAGATGCTTTCTCACACCAGGAATGTGAACGCTTTTTGATGTAATGCTCCCAATTTATGCTTTCTATATCGAAATTGAACTTCTTCCTCTCTTCACTGGACATGTCTTCAATCAATCTCTTCGTGTTTGTAACATCGAACCTGACGAGAAACCATAGATTAATTCCCATACTTTGGCTAGCTTTTAACATCAAATCAAAACAAAAGCCTCGTTCTGTTTTGCTAATAAGTTCAGCATTTTCTTTCAAACTTTTAAAAGTAGAACGGTTCTGTAAGAAACTTGTTTTAAATATGCTCATGTGAAGTCCCATGACAGGATTAATCTTGACATTAGTATATGATTAAGTGAAAGTAAAGCCCTTACCTTCCTTTATAAAACATATAGGCCCTGTATAAATTAGCAATCCGCATAAATCTATGCACCGTCTCGAAACATGCCACTTGCATTCGAAGATACCGCTTGGGATCCGACATGTACACATTATCATCAGGTGTAAGTCCACTTCGTTGCGCTACTTCATTCCTTATGAAATCGGTAAAGGTATCCATCGAGACCAAAAACTTCATGGGACGGATAGCAATCTTCTTCCCTTTTGAGTCTAACAATGGTGAGGAAGAGAAATAATCATATGCGTAGTTGAAGGCATCTTTAAACGAATGCGGATTTGCCACGGATGTCGCGACGTGGTAAACATGTAGTTCTGGTTTTCCATCAATCCCATGCTTTGCTAAGGCTGTCAAAGTTGCATTCACTACCATGTCCATAGGAACCTACAATCAATATTGTTATCAAAATACGAAAAAGAACAAAAAACTAACCTGGGTTGGAGAACACACACACACACACACACACACACTTACAGTATCTGCAATTGTATCAGGGTCTCCGACAAAACCTGGCAGCTGACACTGTCCATAAGCTGCTAAGATTGGCACCCTGTTGTTTTCTCGTTACAAATCAAGAAATTGACTCATGGAGCACTTAAGAACTGATTAGAAATACACAAGTGGAGTAATATTACTTAGGGACAACAGAATGTCAAAAAATGGAAGCATACTTGTATCCTTGGATCCATCCGGGAAAAGGTTCTCTGTAGGTGCTCTCGATCAAGCTTGGACGGATGATGACAGTAGGTATGCTTGATCTCATGCTATCTATTAGCATCTCTCCCATTGCCTTGGTCATTTCATAAGTGCTGCACCATCCATGGATTCTCGCCCTATATGAACAACCAGTAGTGACTTAAGAACAGTCCTATATGTTTTATTCATGTTTTTGTAAGAAAATTCATGATCTGATATTATCTGTCATGTAAGAACTTCTTAGTTATGACTCTATATGGATGCATGAGGTCCTAAAAATGATTCCTTTTTTACTTTCTTCAATGGTCATGTATATCAAGTTGCAAACCTTCTACATGCTTTAAGTACTTGTGTGCTCTGCATTGCAGGGGTTAATCTTCTACGTATTTTAAATAGTTGTATGCCCAGCATTGCGGGATGATATAATTTTAGTCATTCGATTATTCGTATACAATTAATTATTTAGTAATTCCACTATATGGCTATACTTTTTTTTTTTTTATGTGTTATTATAGTTGTTATAATTATGTATATTTGAATAAAATTATTAACAAATCACTTACCCATAAAAAATATTTAACCTTAATTTAATATATATTTTTTATTTTTTTCCCCAACTTGGTATAATTTTTAAAAAAATTAATTGAGATTAAATTTAGAAAATTTTTATTCCGAAACTAATATCAATTTTCGAATAGTCTAATCTTATACGTACTTTAATGTTCTTCAATATTAATTGATTTACCTTTTCAAGTTGAGGACTATCAATTTTCACATGTCTTCATCCAATTAAAGGACTCAGTATTATAGTCCTCATTTTAGTGACAGTTAACAGATAAATATTATATTGCATCTCAGTGGGGTTTAATGGAGAAATTGAATGTCTAACTGGGCTCATCCACTGCCTAAATCTAATGAATATAGGGTTGGATTGATGGATTTTGCGTCACTGGGGCTCGACTGCCAATTTGACACAAACATAAGTAGGTGCTCAAAGGGATTAAATCAATACCTTTCCATTCCCAAATCTCTCATGATTCGATCTGCATTTCTGTCAATAGATTCGACTGCAACAGAAGCCAACTTGATTTCAGCATCGATATCCAGAAAGGGGACGGAGATTTCTTGAGCTTTTGAGGTGATTGTGTCTCTCCTTGCAGTCCTTGGTTCCAAGCAGAAAGGCTTCTCAAAGAATACTCCTTGTCTTGTCCCATTAACATAAGCTGTGTAATAGACAATATGGTATTTACCCCCTTGATCCAGCTATTAATAAGATTATAAGAATAATCAAATGAGGCTGTTGATCTCCATTTGTACGCACCAGATGATACATGCAAGAAAAGTCCGAGTTTCTTGCATTTCTTCCCAAATTCCAGGACACGAGCAGGCCCTTTCGTGTTTATGTTGATAGCAACATCGTACCTACGTATTCATGTTCATGTAAGTATATCAAAGTTAAACTAAATTTGCTACAGTAACATGTGAAATTAAAAAGAAAAAAAAAATAGTGAACAACTTGGATGGCTTGGAAGATAAGGCCATACTTTACATGGTACTCAATTTCTTAATTACACTTTACTAGACACAAAATTAAGAAAACTTTACCTTGTATCCCAAGTTGTCTTGGCTGCTGAGTTGATAATCACATCAATTTCTTTGGCAATTTCATTAGTTGTGTCAGCATCAATCCCTAGATTTGCTGAGCAAACATCCCCACACACTGGAACCAGCTTGCTCATCATAAAGGCTTCGTATGAACTTCCATGAATTGCTTTAAGGATCTTGAAAACTTCTGCATTTATGATCTAACTAAAATAGAGCAAGTCAAGAGTACTTCTATTGGAAATAAATCAAGAGTTTGGGGATTGAAAGTTTAATTTGGTTAAACAAGAAATTAATGGTATACAAAACATACTTCACTTTTCAATCTCTTCATTGTAGCTTCCTTGTCTTTCCCCTTGATCAAGAGAAACAACTTTCCCACATCAGGAATTCCTCTCAACATCTTTTCAACCAAAGCTAAAAAGAGAGAGAGAGAGAGAGATTGAAAACACTTATCAAGAGAGCATATAAAATTAAGAGATTAAAAAACGAGGGGGAGAAAATGATTAATGCTAGGTCCATTAATTACCTTTTCCAAGAAACCCAGTTGCCCCTGTGATGAAATAGTTCTTTCCTTGAAGAAACTCGACAATGCCAATACCATCACATGGTGGTGGTGATCCTTGATCCATGGAGTGATTTGTCCTCTTGGATTCTTAGCAACAAGGCGATGCTATTGCGTTAGTGTTTTTGAAGCTTGGCTGAGAAAAATGTGCCTCGAACTTACAGCAGGTTTGGAGGAGGATGGATTGCACTCAATACATTATGTTTAGATTAATTAGTAAATTCCCATTGGTTTGCAGAATTAATTCCTAAAGTTCCAATATGAAAACAACAAAATTGTACCAAACGAATAGGTGTGATTTCAGAATCCTTTCGCCGGTGCTGGTGGGGTCTTTACTTTAATAATTATTCCTTTACTTTAATAATTGAACATCAAATCTATCTCATATCATGTGTCGAATACATGACCAAAATATAAATCAGTTGTTTTGTTTTTTTATTGACTTAGATAGTTTTTGACAGTGCCAAGAGTGTATTTCACATAAAAAAACATTTAATTAATTTATATTTTTAAATACTTTTTATAGTATTGATATGCCGAAAATAAAAATATTATTTTAATATATTTTTAAATAATAAATAATTTTAAAAAAAATATTTGCTTTACAATATTAAATACAAAATATTACCTTAGATCTAAAAACCAGACCATTAGTGTAAACTTATTGATATTAAAATTAATTATTTTTATAGATATGGAGTCAAAGAAGATAATTGATGAGATTATAGATTTTATGAATAGGCATTAATCGAGGGAAGTTTTGCAAATATTATGGATTATTAGATCAAATAATTAAGAGGATGTGCTTCTGCTTCTAATATTTCTAAGAGGTTGTGTGCTTTATTTAGATACTGTTTTGGAACGGGTTTGAAACCGTATTCCTAAAAGATTTTTAATTTTTTTATTAAAATTTAATATGATTTATATGTTTTGAATCGTTTTGATGTGCTGGTGTTAAAAATAATTTTTTACAAATAAAAAAAATATCAATAATATATATTTTAGTACAAAAAAATTATTTAAAAAATAATTGTTATCATACTACCAATCATATAAATATAATGGGTATTTGCGTTGTTACACTACAAGATAAGAATTATCTTGTCAATAATTACTTATAGCGACATCAAACACAAAGAAAAAAAGATAAGCAATTAGATAGAAAAATTTTTAAAAAAATTAAGTGTCTTTTCGTATTGGTTGCAATTCATCCGCATCCCTATGCAGTATTGTCAACTTCAATTGTGAGAAAAGACAATTAAAATATTAAGGAAACACAAATTAAAAAAAATATATATATATATATATATATATATATATATATATATATATATATATATATATATATATATATATATATATGCGCGGGCATGACGGTTCTCCATCGGGGTATTTTTCTTTATGTTATTGTTTTCGTGGCTAGATTTAAATCGTTTGAGTATGATGTCTGTCAGTAAATGATACAATGCCTTAGATCTGGTATGGTTTCAGATGTAAATTGCTTAGATCAGCTGAATTTAACAAAAAAATAAATATATTAGAAAACGAGTCGCCTCATCATACTTAGGCTTAATTTTATAAATTTTGGTAAATTCATTCAAGTTAATTTAAGTATTTTTTTTCACACCAGTGTCAAATTTAGATTCTAGGTTATTTTTTTTTCTTTTTAATTTTATTATTTAATATTAAATTTATTTTTAAAATCATTAAACCAACTAAATCATACCAAATTATTAAAATAGTTACATGTCAAATATATTAAAATAAAATTGACTCTTTTAAATAAATTTTTAATACTAAAGTGCATATAAATAAATAAAAACTTTTTATTACCATTGGACCTTTTTAAAACAGTATCTAGCATTGAAGATGCTTTAATATAACACTGGGAGATACTCTTATAAAGCCTAACATAAAACACGTATCTTCAAGTTGCCAGTAAGCGACCACCCACCACAACTCATATGTCTTCTTGAAAATCTATTGCTGCCGCGTTCACTCTCACGTTTCTAACCATGGAAGTCTTGTCGCTTCAAATTCTTCTGATACTCTTCTTTCTTTCCCTCTACGCTCTCTTCCCTTCAAAGAAGAAACCTGCCAACAAGGGCTTCAAGGTTTATCCCATGGTAGGGGCCTTACTGGATTTCTTAAGAAATCGACACCGGTTCCTTGAGTGGACTACATAAACACTCAGTCATTGCCCCACCAACACTGCTGTCTTTCACCGTCCTGGAAAAGTCCATTACATCATCACTGCAAACCCTTTGAATGTTGAGTATATTCTCAAGACGAACTTTGAGAACTACCCGAAAGGAGACCGGTTTATCAACCTTCTTGGAGACTTCCTCGGTAGAGGAATCTTTCACTCGGATGGAGAGCTATGGAGAGTCCAGAGGAAAACTGCAAGCTATGCGTTCAATACAAACTCACTCCAAAATTTTGTCATGGATAATGTTGAGGTTGAAATTTCGACAAGGTTATTGAAGATAAATCTGATTCTGTTGAAGATAAATCTGATTCTAAGATCCACTCGGTCAAACCATGTTAACTATCCCTATTATCTTGCAGCAACAACTCAGCAACAGTGGCGGAGCCACGTGGGGACAAAAAGGGCCAATTGCCCCCTTAATTTTTTTTTTTTTTTTTAATAATATATTAGTTTAGGGAATTCACTGCAGGGAAGGAAAAAGGAAACGTACCTGCATTGTTTATAATTGTAGATTTGTAGGCTTCTAATATAATATAATATAATATAATATATATATAAACAGCTCTTAAAAAACGTACCTGCACAATTTTTTTCCTTTTTTCCTTTTGTTTCCATATTAAATTGATGGTACCATCTTTAAAATATGGAATACCTAGCTATCAAAGAGTATTTTTTGTTCCTTGCTTTTGCCGCGTTGTTTTTTTCATGAGCTGTTGTTCTTTGCCTCTCTCGTATATAAAATTTCTTATCAAGTATAGGTAAGTAATTAATCTTTTTTGCCTTTTACTTTATATTTTAGGTAAATTTTCTTTATTTATTTCATTGTTTAATTTTAATTTTATTCTTTTATAATTAGCTATTAAAAATATTAGGGTTCATGATAATTTATGGGTTTTGATATAAATATGTTCAAAATAAATGTTTAAATCTACTAATTTAATCAATTAAATATTTCTTTTCTTATTATAAAGGAATAAATTAATATTCATGCAAAACCATTATTCTTGACATCTCTTGCATTGACAGAGTAGTTTATTGAAATTTAATATTTTCATATGACTTGTTTGTAAGTAAAATATCAAGTAGAAAGCATGTTTTTCAAGAATTGTTTCTCTTACACATACACTAGGCATTGCTTTTCAATTAAATATCTAGAAATAATTAAGTATAATTTAATCAACATACTTATTATATTTATATAGATATGAATTGAAATAGGTTTTGATTTTGATGAATTAATGTGTATTTTGATATGAATTTCATATGAAAGATTTAGAATTATTGTGTAACTCAACTGATTTTTATTTAACAGTGAATTATTATGTAGTTGTGTTAATTATTATGTAGACACTAATGATGATAAAAAAATAATCCACGTGGTGATGATGATACGTATATTATGGTACTTGGTGACCAACTTGATACGTATATTATTGATCTACGTGGTGATGATGAGTTCTCTGGTATTGAAGGTATTGCTAGTCTTACAGAGAAAATGGTAAAAACAAAGAAGAATTTGATATTTCCATTAGTATATATGCTTATCAAATTATCATTACTTCTACCAGTTGCAACTGCTACAGTTGAGAGAGTTTTTTCTGCTATGCATATTGTTAAGAGTAGATTACGGAATAGAAAGGGAGATAAGTGGATGAATGATAGTTTGGTTGTATACATTGAGAAAGATATCTTCGATAAGATTGATAATGAAGCTATTATGAAGCGATTTCAAAATATAAAAACTCGAAGAGAACAATTATAATGTAAGTTTTTTATTTTAAAAGTATTTTTAAATTAATTTTACTTGATATGAATTAGTATATATGCTTTGAATTGATTTCTAATGTATATCTATATAATTTAGTATTTGTTAATAATTTGCCCCCTCATTGAAAAAACTCTGGCTCCGCCACTGCTCAGCAACAACTCTGTTACAACTGTGATTGTATTTTTGAGTTTTGAATAGCTAAAGTATAGGATACAGTTATAAACGTTTGTGCTTAAATAGACAATCATTGTACATACTGAAGATTAAGGAAAACAAAGGATTATTGTTCATTCATCTGTATCTCTCTCTGTTTTGATTTAAGTTTGAGATTCTTCATGGTATCAGAGCTTTTTTAAAGACTCACGTCTAAATCCTTCTTCAAAAATGTCTGTCTCTCAAACCTCTTCAGCTTCTCCTAATACTGCAAATCATCTTCCCATCTTTAATCCATCTTCTCTCATTCACCTTACCAAACTCACACGGTTGAATTATCCTACCTGGAAAGCTACCATGTTACCATACCTCAAAGGTCAAAAAGTATATTGTTATGTTGATGGCACTATTTAGGAACCTTTAAAGACCATCACTCTCTCTGATGGCTCTACCATTTCCAATCCGGCTTATGATATTTGGGAAACTCAAGATAATCTTATTCTTAGCTGCATCAATTCTTCTCTCTCTGATGAAGTGCTTGCTCAAGTTGCTCATTGTAGCACCTCTGCTGCTGTTCGGCTATCTTTTAGTTCTGCTTTTGCATCACAATCCCGTGCTCAAGCAGTTCATGTTCGCTCCCAACTTTCCACTCTACGGAAAGGAAATCAATCAGCAACTGAATACTTTATAACTATCAAACGTCTTACTAATGACTTAGCAATTGTTGTTCAATCGTTGAACTGTGATGACATTATCACTTATTTGCTTGCTGGTCTTGGTCCTGAATATGATACTCTTATTTCAATGATCTCTCACCGAGATAATTCTCTAACTTTGGACGAGCTTTTCTCTATGCTCCTCACATGTGAAGCTCGCATTCAGCATCACAATCAGACCTTATCTATTCCCATGGCTTCAGCCAATATTGCAAGTCGCCAACAATATTATTCTGGAGGCAAGAACCGAAACAAATTCTCTGCTCCTCAAGGCAGGGGGCGTCCTCAATTTATTGCTCCTCGTGGCAATTACCGTGGTAATAATCCTATTTTATGTCAATTATGTGACACCCCTGGTCACATAGCTTCTCGTTGCTGGAAGTGTTTTGATCCAAACTTCCAAACCCCACCACCACGTTCACGTCCTCAAGCCAATCTTGCCTCTCACAGGTCTCAGCAGCAATTATATGAACAAGAGTGGCATCCTGACACTAGCGCGACTCACCATCTGACTAACAATATGAGTAATCTGAATATCCAAAGTACTGATTTTTCTAGCAATGATCAAATTTGCATTGGAGATGGTTCAGGTTTGAAAATCACTCATACTGGAACTGTATCTTTATCTACCTCTTCTTCTTCTTTTGTTCTTAATAACATTCTTGTCGTACCACAAATTACCAAAAATCTTTTATCTGTTCAAAAATTTGCTCAAGACAATAATGTTTATTTTGAGTTTCATAGTTTGTTTTTTTTATTAAGGATTACTCGGGGAACGTCCTACATAAAGGCTTTATGTCTGATGGTCTCTATTCGTTCTCTTCACCACTTCAACACAGCCTTCCATCTGCATTTCTTGGTGTTCGGATCTCTATCCAACATTGGCATCGCCGTCTTGGTCATGCCTCCTATGGTACTATTAAACATGTTCTGCACAATAATAATTTACCTGTTAGCTCTACTATGAGACATAATATTTGTCCTGAGTGTGCAATGGCTAAAAGCCATAATTTACCCTTTTCTGCTTCTATTTCAACTGTTTTAAGGCCTCTTGAATTAATTTATTCTGATGTATGGGGGCCTAGCTCGGTCATTTCTACTTATGGATCTCGATATTATGTTTGTTTTTTGGATGCTTTCACCAAATTTATTTGGATATTTCCTTTAAAATTAAAATCAGATGTTGAACCTATCTTTATTCAATTTCAAAAATATGTTGAATGACATTTTGATTTAAAAATTAAAGCAATTCAAACGGATTGGAGGGGCGAGTATCGAAGTTTAAATAATTATTTCAAATCATGTGGGATTCAACATCGTATATCATGTCCTTATACACATGAACAAATGGGTTCTGTTGAACGTCGACATCGTCAAATTGTTGAAATGGGCTTAGCCTTACTAGCTCACTCAAATTTACCTCAACCATATTGGGAAGACGCCTTTTTAACTGCAACGTATTTAATCAATCGTCTTCCCTCTAAAGTCATTAACAACAAATCACCTTTTGAAATGGCTTATCATAAAAAACTCAACTATTTGTTTCTACGTGTTTTTGGATGTGCATGCTGGCCGAACTTGCGTCCTTATAACAAACATAAAATTGATTTTCGTTCAAAAACTTATATTTTTCTTGGATACAGTCTTTCACACCAGGGCTATAAATGTCTCGATTTAGCTTCAGGTAAATTATATGTTTCCCGTCATGTTATTTTTTACGAGTCTTTGTTTCCTTATCAAAAAGACTCCTCACCATCTACTCTTTCCACACACACTTCTCATTTACCCCCCTCCTTAAATCAAACGAGTATTCCTAACAATTAATCAGGATCCAATTCATGTTCCATTACTCCACCAATCACTCATCTCATTCCACTGCATCAGGGTCCTTTGAATATTCCGAATACTCTAACTTGTTCAGATGGTCATCCTGCGCCAGTAAGGGACACTTCTCCGCGCTTCAATGTTATTGCAGAATCTCCACTTTCCAGTGACAATCTGTTGCCACGCCGGATGATTACTAGATCCCAAACACAATCACTCAAGCCAAAGACCCCTTATGTTGGTATAACACGGTACCCACTCCATCACTGTTTCTTAACTAATCATGTTTCCTCTGATGCAGAACCTTCTTGCTTCTCAGAAGCTAACAAACATCGCCACTGGCGTGATGCAATGAACCTTGAGTTCAACGCCCTTATAACCAATGGCACATGGGATCTTGTCTCTCCTACACAAGGTATAAACATTATTGGAAGTAAATAGGTGTTTCGTGTCAAACGCAATGCTGACGGCAGTATTGAGCGTTTCAAAGCGCGACTAGTAGCCAAAGGTTACCATCAACAACCAGGTCTGGAATTCACGGAAACTTTTAGTCCAGTGGTTAAAGCAAATACTATACGCTTAGTATTATCTTTAGCAATTACACGTCAATGGACCATTCGTCAAATCAATATACAAAATGCATTCTTACATGGCCACCTTCAGGAGGAAGTTTATATGCAACAACCTCCAGGCTATGTTCATCCTGACTTTCCTCATCATGTGTGTCGTCTTAAGAAGAGCTTATATGGTCTTAAACAAGCACCGCGAGCCTGGTTTTCTCGCCTAACAGAAATATTGCAGCAGCTGGGATTTGTTGGTTCTAAAGCAGATACATCTTTATTCACACTTCATCAACCCACCTTCTATATCTTCATCCTTATATATGTTGATGATATAATCATCACTGGATCCTCTTCAACTTAAATTAATATCTTTATTCAGCGGCTTGGTGATGTATTTCCTGTCAAAGACTTAGGCATTCTGTCATATTTTCTTGGTGTGGAGGCACTGTTTGAGGGACCTAATCTCTTTCTCACTCAACGTAAGTATGTTGCCAACTTGTTACAGAAAGTTGATATGCATGAAGCCAAGCCATGTACAACTCCTATGAGTACAATGTGCAACATATCCAAGTTTGAAGGTGCTGATTTTTCTGATCCACAACTTTACAGAAGCACCTTGGTGCTTTACATTACTTGGGTTTCACTTGCTCGGATATTGCTTTCGCAGTCCACCGTGTCAGCAAATTCATGCATCAACCTAAAGATCCACATTGGCAAGTTGTTAAAAGAATTCTTAGGTATCTCAAACATACGGTGGCTTATGGTCTTCATTTCACAAGTGTATCAGACCATTCTCTTCATGCATACAGTATTTTTCATGGATCTAATCTTATCAGTTGGAGTTGTAAACAACAACAAACTGTTGCTCGCAGCAGTACAGAATCCGAATACAAATCTTTGTCCAACACAGCGGCTGAATTAAATTGGATACAATCCATTCTGCATGATCTACGGTTCCCTCTGCCAACCAGTCCACAGTTATGGTGTGATAATATTGGTGCAACATATTTGTCCTCTAATCCCCTCTTCTATGCAAGAACTAAACATATTGAAATTGATTTTCACTATGTACTGGATCAAGTCTTGGCAAATAAACTTCAGGTCTCATTTCTCTCTACAAAGCATCAACTTGCTGATTTATTAACAAAGCCATTGTCCTCTGCTCGTTTCCAGCTTCTACGTGCCAACCTTCATGTTCAAGATTTGCCCATTCGGTTGAGGGGGCGTATTGAAGATAAATCTGATTTTGTTGAAGATAAATCTGATCCTAAGATACACTCGGTCAAACCATGATAACTATCCCTATTATCTTGCAGCAACAACTCTGTTACAACTGTGATTGTATTTTTGAGTTTTGAATAGCTAAAGTATAGGATACAGTATAGGATACAGTTATAAACGTTTGTGCTTAAATAGACAATCATTGTACATACCGAAGATTAAGGAAAACAAAGGATTATTGTTCATTCATCTGTATCTCTCTTTGTTTTGATTTAAGTTTGAGATTCTTCAAAGGTTAGTTCCCATTCTTGCCAAAGCTTCGAAAACAAAGCAGGTGTTGGATTTGCAAGACATATTGGAAAGGTTTGCATTTGATAATATATGTAAAGTGGCGTTTAATGTTGATCCTGCTTGTCTTGGCGGTGATGGGACCAGTGGTGGTGAGTTTATGCGTGCGTTTGAAGATGCTGCCACACTTAGCTCTGGGAGATTCATGTATGTTCTTCCAATTTTTTGGAAAATTAACAGATTTTTCAATGTTGGGACAGAGAAAACATTGAGAGAATCAGTTAAAATTGTCCATGAATTTGCGGACGAGATGATACGGTCTAGAATGGAGCAAAAAAACAGAAAAGAATGATGAAGATTTCCTATCACGGTTTATAGAGAAGGATGGGAATTCAACTGAATTTCTCAGAGATATTGTCATAAGCTTTATTCTGGCAGGCCGGGACACCACATCCTCTGCTTTGAGTTGGTTCTTTTGGCTACTATCATTAAACCCGGATGTAGAGCGGAACATATTAAAGGAGCTTGAAACGATTCGGTCAAGCAACGGAAAAAATCTTGGTGATACTTACAGTTTTGAAGAGCTCCGAGACATGCATTATTTGCAGGCAGCTATTTCAGAGACACTGATTGTATCCACCATTGCCAGTGGATACAAATTAAAGCTTGCCAAAGTGATGATGTACTGCCATGTTAGAGAATAATATAAATCATATCCTGAAACCTCACTTAACAGCTTAAGCTATTGGGTTGAGATGGTTCTTTGACATGGTATCAGATCCTTGATGACCTAGTGGTCACGAGTTCGAATCTCACCATCCCTATTTATTTGATAAAATTAAGCACAAGGTAATATGGACCTGTGCAAGTTTCAAGCTCAAAAGGCTTTCACTTGAGGGGGTGTGTTAGAGAATAATATAAATCATATCCTGGAGCCTCACTTAACAGCTTAAGCTATTGGGTTGAGATGGTTATTTGACATGTCAGACGGTACATTTGTGGGAAAGAAATGGTTTGTAACATATCACACGTATGCCATGGGAAGGATGGAGAGTATCTGGGGCAAGAATTGCCGCGATTTTGTTCCTGAAAGATGGCTAGAGAACGGAATGTACAGGCAAGAGAGTCCATTCAAGTTTCCTGTATTCCATGATGGGCCAAGAATGTGTCTGGGGAAAGACATGGATGAAATCCATTGCAGCATCAGTGATTGAGCGATTTGAGATTGATGTGCAGAACAAGGAAAACTGCCCGGAGCATTTGTTGTCCTTGACACTAAGGATGAAAGGTGGATTGCAGGTTAAGGTGACGGGAAGATGAGTGGAAATGAGGTTGAGCTCCACAAAATCTCTCCATGCATGATTAATAATATTAACTAGCTTCATGGCAAGCTGCTATTTGGGTCAATTGCACTGGCAGCTAGTCCCATGTTCGTTTGTTTTCTCTTTCATGGTGTTTATGCTTAATACCCATACAAATTTGCTGAATTTATATTTATTGCTGGATGTTTTTATATGATATGTAAACTCACTCCATGTTGGACTCATGAAACAAGAAGAGGGCTGCATGTAATTATCACTAATGTAATTCTCTTTAAAAATATCTCAAGATTTAACGTCTACTCGAGAAACAAATAAACAAACAAAAATCAAATCATGTCCACTGCCACTAGCCAAGGCCATGTTTTTTTTAAAAAAAATAAATCAAAATTTTGTTTTATCCAATAAGTTAAATTCACGATACAGTGTCCTTATTAAAACTTAATTTAACTTAAAAAAAAATTCAAACCAAACTTAAATTTTATTGATGCGTAAACATTTTATATATCATCGTTATATCACCCTTTTAAATTGCATCCATTTTAATAATTTTACATTAGAAAAAAAAATTATAATATAAAGAAAGAAAGTGAATAAGATATCTACTTAATTTTAATTAATTCAAGAAAAATAGTATAGTTTCACATAGAATTTTAATTTTGGTTAAAGGAAGCTACCAGAAAAGATCCCAAGTTAACCAAACCAACACAGATTTTAGTTTTAGTTAAAGGGAGTTGTCAAAAAAGATTTCAGGTTGACCGAGCTGCACACCGACTTTGGTTCTGGTTAAAGAAGATCGCTAAATGGGATCTCATGTTAACTCAACCACACAAAGATTTTAGTTTAGTTTTAAGGGAATATCCAAATGGGATTTCAAGTTAACTCAACCACATATAGACTTTGGTTCTAGTTAACGGAGGTCGTCACAAGGGATTGTAGGTCAACCCAACCACACATAGAATTTTGGTTCCGATTAAAGGAGGTCGCTAGAAGGGATCTCAGGTTAACTCAACCATACATGAAATTTAGCTTTGGTTAAAGGGAGTCGTCAGAAGAAATTTCAGGTTAATCGAGCTACACACAAATAGACTTTAGTTAAAGAAGATTGTCAGATGAGATATTGGTTAACCCAACTATAACACAAATTTGATCTTTCGTCAAAGCGAATCGCTAGATGAGATTTCAGGTTGACCGAGCTGCACATAAAATTTTAGTTCTGGTTAAAGAAGATCGCTAGATGGGATCTCAAGTTAACTCAACCATACATTAAATTTAGCTTTTGTTAAAGAGAGAGTCATCAGATGAGATTTTAAGTTGATCAAGCTAAAAACCAACTTTGGTTCTGGTTAAAAGAGATCACCAGATGGGATCTCAAGTTGACCGAACTACTAACATTATCTTAACATTGGAAGAAAAATGAGAAAAACCCTACCATTAGAAAATTCTCAAAAGAAAAAAAGAAGAAGAAAGTTCAAACCTTGCCATTAGAAAGAACAGTTTTAGGTTCTAGTTAAAGGGAATCGCTAAATGGGATTCTAGGTTAACCCAACCAAAGACATAATTTAGAAGACTGCTAGATTGGGATCTCAAAATAACAAAGTTGTATAGTTTTTTATTATTAGTTCCTGGTTGAAGAGAATTGCTATAAAGATAGAGTTTCAGATCAATCAAGTTATGAGAAAGTCAGTTTTGAAAGTTCAGTTCTGTTTATTTTTATAAAACTTACAATGCAGCTTACCTTAGGTAGACCATATTTGAAGTGCTAATACCTTCTTTTTATGCAACTAGACCTCGTACCTGATCCCTAAGACCAGTTAGGGTTACTGAGAAGAACTTTTCTAAAACCTTTGTCAGACTAACAACTAGAAAACACAATAAGACCTTAGTTTTATTAGATAATTAAACAATGCAATTTACCTTAGGTAGAGCATATGTGAGGTGCTAATACCTTCCCTTTACGCAACCAGACCTCGTACTTGATCCGTAAGACCAGTTAGGATTTCTAATGACTAAAATACTAGATGGTGACTCCCATTCCCACTTTTCGCGGATAAAAGACGAGAATTCCCTGTCTACCCTATTTTCCTGATTACCCAACATATACCTGAAAGTGGACAATCACTGCGACGCCGCACACGTGCGATAATTATATTAATAATATTAATTATAATCAAAATAATGATATTTTTTTATTTTTCTTCTCTATAAGGTATGCAGACCCAGCCGCACAGGTCTGGAACCTCTCAGGGGGTCTATAGACCCAATACGCAGGTTAGAAGAGGCCTAGGCATGTGGGTCTACATCCAGCACGCAGGTCTGTAGACCTGGGTATGCGTGCTTGCAAACCCGCTCGCATGGGTTTGTATCTAGGTGTGCGGGTCTAGCCCTAGCGCCCAGAGCATAGCAACCTTAGCACCAAGTGTCTGCAGCCTCATTATGCCCATCAAAATTTGAACTAATTGTTTTTTCTCAAACCATCATTTCAATATCAAATGGATCCCAATGAGAAAATAACTCCACCCTCCCCCTGCCATCTTTGCAATTCTTTGTTGCAAGAGCAGCTTTGTCGAAAAAATAACTCTACCCTCCCTCTGCCATCTTTGCAACTCTCGGTGATGAGAGCAGTTCTGTCATTACAGTGCTCCAATCCACAGTGCTTTATGTCTAGGGTAAACAGTAATAGGAGCACCGATCTTTTTTAGTATATTGTATATTTTTAATATTAATACTTTTAATTATAATAAAATAAATAATATTTAGAATACAAATAATAATATTTATCATATTAATAATAATATTAAACTTTTATTATTATTTATAGTAATAATTTTTTAAAAAACATTATTAATGATAATAATAACAATAATAATTATATTTTTTATTTTATTTATTTTATTTTATTTCTTTGTAAGGTCTGTAGACCCAGCAGCACGGGTTTGCAATTCCTCAGAGGTTTTGTAGACCCTAGGCATAGGTCAGAAGAGACCTAGGTGTAAGGGTCTACATCCAATGTGTGGTTTTGTAGTTCCTAGGTGCACAGACATGCATACCCAGGCACGCAGGCTTGCAGACCTACTCGCCTAGTTCTGCAGTTAGATGCGCGGGTCTGGCTTTAGCGCCCAAGGCATGACAACCCTAATGCCAGGTGTCTACAGCAGTCGGATGGATATCTCATTTTATATTATGAAATATCTTGATCTTGCTTGTATAGGCTTTTCAATTTACACTTTAGTTTTTTATGCAAAAAAGCACATTGAAGCAACTAGTATATCTAATGTTTTTTTAAAAATAAATTATAACCCGTAGCTAAGCGCATGTTAAATGACTAGTAACTTACACTAAAATACAAAGGCAAATATTTGTAGATGGGATAATTGGGTAGTTAACACAAAAAAATAAAAATAAATGGTGAAATAGTATATGATGAAATTATTTTGACAAAACAATACAGTTTAAGAATATTGCGATTCTCAAACATGAAATGAATTAACCAGATATTTCAGAAAGCAACAGACATTTACTAAATGAAAGCACGATAACTTTAAAATGTTCTATTTCAAAAAATAAAAATAAAAATTGAAACAGTTACGTTGGCTGTGTTAAAAAAAAAAAAAAAAAAAAAAAAAACACTTTGGCGGTGGCCTCTAAATAAAGTGTATTATGCAGACAGGCATCTTGAAAGTGAGTGCTATTTCTTTAATAATTGAACATGAAATGAAATCTATCTCATATCATGTGTCGAATACATGACAAAAAATATAAATTTGTTGTTTTGTTGTTTTGTTTTTTTTTTTATTGATTTAGATAGTTTTTAGAGTGTAGAAAGTGTATTTCATATAAGAAAAAGGATTTAATTAGTTGATATTTTTAAAATATTTTTTTATATATAGTTTTGATATGTTAAAAATTAAAAAAAATATTTTAATATATTTTTAAATAAAAAATACTTTACAAAAAACACTATATATCACAATACTAAATACAAGATCTAAAAAATGGAGTGTTGGTGTATTTGTATCGGAATAAGACATAGGGTTTGGCAGAGATTGAAGCAACTTGTGTTTAGCATCAAGTTAAATTACAAGCCAACAATCTCAAAACTTGCATCTAATTATTGACATGTCCTTTACCTTCAGTGAGGGCTTTATTTCCCTGAATTTGTACTATAACATATGGCCATCCCTAATTTAATTTCCAGGCCCATGTCTATCAATTTTCTTATGGCAATTGAATATTATAGGATAATAGTCCATTTTACATAGAAAAATGATTATGATATTTAATAAATAATGATGTGAAGATTAACTAATATATTAAAAGAGAATTAATGTGATTTTACAGTTAATGTTCCAGTCATTGTTGATTGTATTAATGTTCACACACATTACACTGTTTATTGAGCACGGTTCATACAAAAACATAGCCCTGTTCATTCGGTAGTAATTTTGTTGTTTTTTTACTTTTAAGGACTAAATAGTAACTTTATTTTACGATGTTTTCAGTCTTTGTTTTAGTCCTCCTATTTTATATTTGTTGCCTTTTAGTCCCTCATTTTTTTCCAAGAGCGGTGAAAGTGAAACTGAGGAGAGAGAGACAGTGAATAAGGCTATATAAATAAATATCACAAATGAGATTGCACGATTATTATTAGATTTGATCTATAGCCATGAAAAGCTCATATAGGGTAAGAAGATGCAGCTTGAAATTGAGATTCTAAAAAACCTATTAAACTCCAAAACACCATAAAATCTGTCAAAGAAAAAAAATAAAAATAAAAAAACACCATAAGTTGTCATCACTAGAGATAGAATGTAGAAAATTATTTATCATGTTTTTTTTTTTTTTTTCTTTTGGAAACAAGCAGATGAATCCAAAAACTTTAAGCTCCATATAAAGTGAGACTATGCATGAAAATTAACACGAATATCGACACCAGAAGAGCCATACAAGACATATGAATACAGCCAACCCTACTTCTCAGAAAAGGAAAAACTCAGAAAGAACAAAGAGAAAAGTTGGAAAAAAAACAATAAGGCATCTACTTTCACGAAAACGGCAGAACCTTAAGCGCCGGCTCGGTACTTCCGACGCTCGGTGAAGCATACTTACAAACTGGTGGTGCGCGTCGGCCCAAGTCTTTAGGAAGTTGTTCACAGCTTTCACACCTTCTTTAGGAATTTTTTATTTTAACTCTTTCTTGATGCACCTACCATGTTGTTATAGACGTGAGCTGTTTTTTAGCTATTTTAGTTAGTTATTTGTGTAAGGTTATGTAATAGCCATTGTTATTTAATAAAGAATGAGATTATTTAATCCAGTCCTGCGTTTGAGTTCTTTATTTTCTTGTTCTCATTCTCAACAGATCTGCTCAAGGATGTCAGAGATCCATGATCGAGCGGCTTGTACATCTAAAAATTGTTTGTGGTAGAGGAGAGTGTTTTATTGATATCTGAACTTGATGATGATGAGTTTTTTTCAATCTAAGAAAAAATTATTTAAGTTTTTTGGGGAAAAAAATCTTTTAGTTATTTTTAGTTTAGAAAATTTATTTTTCAAATATTTTTATTTTTCTATTTAATATTATTAGCTTTTTCTGGTTTTTTTATTTGAAGGATATAATTTCTTTCTATTTTTTATTTTTCTATTCAGTAGTATTAATAGAACTTTATATTTTTTTTTCTATATAAAAAATTGTAATTGTTTTTTGATAAGTATAAATAATAATAAAATATTTTAAATATCTCTTAATAATTATGATATTTTTAATATTGATGATTTTGAGTTTTAATAAACTCTCTTCCGACTGCATTACTTCTCTAGCATAAAATCACAAATAAATCGCATCACGTCAGTTTTTAAGGATATAGCAAGCGATTCATTTGCAATTTGCTTGCAATTCAAGTATTTTGGATAGCAAAATCTTTACCATTTATAAAGGGATTTTAATTATAATCATGCATGCATGTTTGTAATTATATATTATTACGGAAAGACTGAAACTTGATAGTCTATATGAAATATAAACTCAAAATTAAGATACTAGCTAATATATGTTATTATCTACTATTAAAGAATAATATAAATCATATTTTAAGATCTGATCTAATAATTTAAGTTATTGAGTTAAGATGATTATTTAATATAGTATTAGAGCTTTGATAACCAAATCGTCATGAGTTTGAATCTCATCATCTTCATTTATTTGATAAAAAATTATATCATATTAAATATTGTGACCTCATTTAATAGCTTAAGCTATTTGATTGAGATGATTTTTTGATATTTATATCAAATCTTAACAAGTTTCTTATTTTTATTAAAAAAAAATAATGTAAATTATATTCTGAAACTTTATCTAGCAGTTTTATTTTTATTTTTAGGTTTAAATAATTATTTGATATGATATCAAAAGACTTGTTAACTAGATGATTATGAATTTAAATTTCACCGTAATATAAGTAATGTAGTGTGAATCTATATAAATTTCAAGTTAAAAAAAATTATATTTTAAAAAAATATATTAAAAAAATAATATAAAATATATAAAATAGGAGCAACAAATTAAAATAGTGGATTGAGATTTGGTTTTTGGTTGGCAATTCATCCGCATCCCTATACAATACTGTCAACTTCAATTGTGAGAAAAGCTCAAAACCTGGAAACACACGTGCTGAACAACAAATGGTGGTTTCCAAAGCTAAATCGATAGAAAACTCTTACGAAATAAATTTAAGGACACACAAATGGAAGCATACCTCTTTCCTTTCGTGTCCACTAACCATCCATATATATCTTGCTTCTTTGATATTTTCATAGGTTGGTGTCGATTCTTGATATATATATATATATATATATATATATATATATATATAACCACATCTAAGGAAGCACAATTCCTAGTGTGAAAGCTTCAAAACTTTATATCTTATGACCTGTATTAGTTTCATTTAAATTGACATGAGTCTTTTTTGTTTTTTAAATTAATTAATTTTTTATTTTATTTTTAATATTAAATTGATGGAGAATTATTTGAATTATTTATAAACTTATTAAGTCAATTAGATTATATCATGTTTTTAAAATAGTTAAGTATCAAATATATTAAAATATAAGTAACTTTCCTAGATAACTTTTTTACAATTAGAATGTATATAAATAAATAAAAACTATATCTACACTTTAAAAAAAATTATATTACCAATTTAGATTTTCCAAATAGTATCTCGATCGAGATGCTTTAATAAAGCCTATCATCGAGCACATATCTTCAAGTTGCTAGTAAGCGACCACCCACCACAACTCATACGTCTTCTTGAAAATCTGTTGCTGCCGCATTCACTCTCCCTTTTCTAACCATGGAAGCCTTGTCACTTCAAATTCTGCTGATACTGTTCTTTCTTTCGCTCTATTTTTACCTCTACGCTCTATTCCCTTCAAAGAAGAAACCTGCCAACAAGGGCTTCAAGGCTTATCCCATAGTAGGGGCCTTACCGGAATTCTTAAGAAATCGACACCGTTTCCTTGAGTGGACTACAGAAACACTCAGTCATTGCCCCACCAACACTGCTGTCTTTCACCGTCCTGGCAAAGTCCATGGCATCATCACTGCAAACCCTTTGAATGTTGAGTATATTCTCAAGACGAACTTTGAGAACTTCCCGAAAGGAGACTGGTTTATCAACCTTCTTGAAGACTTCCTCGGTAGAGGAATCTTTAACTCGGATGGAGAGCTATGGAGAGTCCAGAGGAAAACTGCTAGCTATGAGTTCAATACAAAGTCACTCCGAAATTTTGTCATGGAGAATGTTGAGGTTGAAATTTCGACAAGGTTAGTTCCCATTCTTGCCAAAGCTTCGAAAACAAAGCAGGTGTTGGATTTGCAAGACATATTGGAAAGGTTTGCATTTGATAATATATGTAAAGTGGCTTTTAATGTTGATCCTGCTTGTCTTGGCGGTGATGGGACCAGTGGTGGTGAGTTTATGCGTGCGTTTGAAGATGCTGCCACACTTAGCTCTGGGAGATTCATGTATGTTCTTCCAGTTTTTTGGAAAATTAACAGATTTTTCAATGTTGGGACAGAGAAAACATTGAGAGAATCAGTTAAAATTGTCCATGAATTTGCGGATGAGATGATACGGTCTAGAATTGAGCAAAAAAACGAAAAGAATGAAGAAGATTTGCTATCACGGTTTATAGGGAAGGATGAGGATTCAACTGAATTTCTCAGAGATATTGTCATAAGCTTTATTCTGGCAGGCCGGGACACGACATCCTCTGCTTTGAGTTGGTTCTTTTGGCTACTATCGGTAAACCCGGATGTAGAACGGAACATATTAAAGGAGCTTGAAACGATTCGGTCAAGCAACGGAAAAAACCTCGGTGATACTTACAGTTTTGAAGAGCTCCGAGACATGCATTATTTGCAGGCAGCTATTTCAGAGACACTAAGATTGTATCCACCAGTGCCGGTGGATACAAAAGCTTGCCAAAGTGATGATGTACTGCCAGACGGTACATTTGTGGGAAAGAAATGGTTTGTAACATATCACACGTATGCCATGGGAAGGATGGAGAGTATCTGGGGCAAGAACTGCCGCGATTTTGTTCCTGAAAGATGGCTAGAGAATGGAAGATACAGGCAAGAGAGTCCATTCAAGTTTCCTGTATTCCATGCTGGGCCAAGAATGTGTCTGGGGAAAGACATGGCCTATATCCAGATGAAATCCATTGCAGCATCAGTGATTGAGCGATTTGAGATTGATGTGCAGAACAAGGAAAAGTGCCCGGAGCATTTGTTGTCCTTGACACTGAGGATGAAAGGTGGATTGCAGGTTAAGGTGACGGGAAGATGAGTGGAAATGAGGTTGGGCTCGACAAAATCTCTCCATGCATGATTAATAATGTTAACTAGCTAGCTTCACGGCAAGCTGGTATTTGGGTCAATTGCACTGGCAGCTAGTCCTATGGTCGTTTGTTTTCTGTTTCATGGTGTTTATGCTTTATACCCATACAAATTTGCTGAATTTATATTTATTGCTGGATGTTTTTATATGATATGGAAACTCACTCCATGTTGGACTCATGCAACAAGAGGAGGTTGCATGTAATTATCATTAATGTAATTCTCTTTAAAAAGATCTCAAGATTTAACGTCTACTTGAGAAACAAATGAACAAACAAAAATCAAATCATGTCCACTACCACTAGCCAAGAAGGCCATGTTTTTTTTATAAAAAAAAATTAAATCATTTTTTTTTTTATCCAATAAGTTAAATTCCCAATACAGTATCCTTACTAAAACTTAATTTAACTTTAAAAAAAGGACATTATAATTATAATACACTTGATATATATAAAGAAAGAAAGTGAATAAGATATCTACTTAATTTTAATTAATTCAAGAAAAATATTATAGTTTCACATGGAATTTTGATTTTGATTAAATGAGGTAGCCAGAATGGTTCTCAAGTTAACCAAACCAACACAGATTTCAATTTTGGTTAAAGAGAGTCACTAGAAGAGATTTCATGTTGATCGAGTTGCACACCAACTTTGGTTCTGGTTAAAGAAGGTTGCCACAAGAGATCGCAGGTCAACCCAACCACACATAGAATTTTGGTTCCGGTTAAAGGAGATCACTAGAAGGGATCTCATGTTAACTCAACCATACATGAAATTCAGCTTTGGTTAAAGGAAATCGCCAGAAAAGATTTAAGGTTAACCGAGCTACACACAAATAGACTTTGGTTAAAGAAGATTGTCAGATGGGATATTGGTTAACCCAACTACAACACAAATTTGAGCTTTCGTCAAAGTGAATTGCCAGATGGGATTTTAGATTGACCGAGCTGCACATAAAATTTTGATTCTGATTAAAGAAGATCGCTAGATGGGATCTCAGGTTAACTCAACCATACATGGAATTTAGCTTTTGTTAAAGGGAGTCATTAGATGAGATTTTAGGTTGATCAAGTTACACACCGACTTTGGTTCTGGTTAAAGGAGATCGTCAGATGAGATCTCAAGTTGATTGAACTACTAACATTATCTTAACATTGAAAGAAAAATGAGAAAAACCCTACCATTAAAAAATTCTTAAAAGAAAAAAAGAAGAAGAAAGTTCAAACCTTGCAATTAGGAGGAACAATTTTAGTTTTTGGTTAAAGGGAATCGCTATATGAGATTCCAGGTTAACCCAACCAAAGACATAATTTAGAAGACTGCTAGATCGGAATCTCAAAATAACAAAGTTGTATAGTTTTTTTATTATTAGTTCCTGGTTGAAGAGAATTGTTGTAAAAACAGAGTTTCAGATCAACCAAGTTCTGAGAAAGTCAATTTTGAAAGTTCAGTGCTATTTATTTTTATAAAACTTACTATGCAACTTATCTTAGATAAAGCATATTTGAGGTGCTAATACATTCCATTTACGTCACCAGACCGTGTACCCGATCCCTGAGACTAGTTAGGGTTTCTAATGACTAAAATAGTAGATGGCGACTCGCATTCCCACTTTTCACGAATAAAAGACAAGAATTCCTTATCTACCCTATTTCCCTGATTACCCAACATATACATGAGAGTGGACGATCACCGCGATGCTGCACAAATGCGACAATTATATTAATAATATTAATTATAATCAATATAATAATATTTTTTTTTTCATTTTTCTTCTTTATAAGGTATGTAAACCCAACCGCACGGGTCTACGTTTGCAACCTCTTGGGGGGTCTGTAGACCCCAGACACATATTAGAAGAGACCCAAACGTGTGGGTTTGCATTTAGCACGCAGGTCTGCAGACCCGGGCATGCGGGCTTGCAAACCTGCTCGTATGGGTCTATAGCCAGGCGCGCGAGGCTAGCCCTAACGCCCAGGGCATGGCAGCCTCAGTGCCAGGTGTCTGCAGCCTCATCATGCCCTACCAAAATTTGCACTGACTGTTTTTTCTCAAACCATCATTTCAATGTCAAATGAATTCCAATGAGAAAATAACTCTACCCTCGCCCTACCGTCTTTGCAACTCTTTATAGCAAGAGTAGCTCTGTCGAAAAAATAACTCTACTCCACCCTCCTTCTGCCATCTTTGCAACTCTCTGTGGCAAGAGCAGCTCTATCATTACACTGCTACAATCCACAGTGCTTTGTGTCTAGGTAAATAATAAAAGAGGCACTGAGCTCTTTTAGCATATTACATATTTTTAATATTAATACTTTTAATTATAATAAAAATAATACTATTTAGAATACAAATCATAATATTAAAATTTTATGATTATTTATATAGTAATAATTTTTTAAAAAAAAAATTATTAATGATAATAATAACAATAACAATAATATATATATATATATATATATATATTCCTTCTTTGTAAGGAGGTTTGTAAGCCAGCGGCACGGGTCTGCAATTCCTCAGAGGTTTTGTAGACCCTAGGTACAGGTCAGAAGAGACCCAGGCGTGTGGGTCTGCATCCAGTGTGTGGTTCTGTAGGCCTTAGGTGCGTGGGCCTGCAACCCAGGCGCGCAGGCTTGCAGACTCGCTCGCCTAGTTCTGCAGCTAGATACGCGGGTCTGGCCTGAGCACTCAAGGTATGATAGCCCCAATGCCAAGGTTTGCCGCTGTTGGATGGATATCTCATTTTTATATTATGAAATATCTTGATCTTGCTTGTATAGGCTTTTCAATTTATGCTTTAGTTTTTTATGCAAAAAAACATATTGAAGCAACCAACATATTTAGTGTATTTTTTTTAATTATAACCCGTAGCTAAGCGCAGGTTAAATGACTAGTAACTTACACTAAAATACAAAGGCAAATATTTGTAGATGGGATAATTGGGTAGATAACACAAAAAAAAATAAAAATAAATGGTGAAATAATATATGATGAAATTTGTCGCACCCGACATAGCGGCGGCCTTAAAAATTCTCTAGATTATGGAAAAAGAACGGATTTCTAGCATCTGGTTCTTATAGGAGAAATGTTTTGTTTAAGGAGTCGCCACCTAGTATTATGGTCACTAGAAACCCTAACTGGTCAATAGAGATTCTATGGTACGGGACTGGTTACGTAAAAAGGAAGATATTATCACTCATTTTACGTTCTGTCTGAGGCAGACTGCATTGCTTGTTTTGTCTTAAATTGCTAAATATTTATTGGTTTATGCTCTAATGGTTTTCTTGCAATATTCCTATATCTGGCGCTAGTGAATATTCAACTACGGATAATTCTAACTCTGGCGTTGGTAAATATCACATAGCTATAAAATAAATTAGATCCATATTTTTGTATTTTCGACTCTAATGCCAGTGAATAAATAAATTTATTTTTACGCATGCACATATTTTTTTTTCTACCCAAATAAAATAAAATACAATGAATAAAAATGATATAAATTTAAACCGGTATTTTTATTCTCGACTTTGACATCAGTGAATAAACCAATAAATTTACAATATTTTTTATTCATGCATGCACATTTTTTAATTTTTAATTTTTCTGTGTTTTATTTTTCTATTTATTTATTTATATTTTTTTCGGCTGGGCTGTGTCCAACCCAGCCCAGCATATATTTTTTGGGGCTGGGCTGCAGGCACGCGTGGTTCAAACCACGCGTGCGCTGCACAGGGCGAAGGTAATTAAATTACCTTCGCCCCTGTTTTTTTCTTACAATCGAAATGCAGAAACGAAGATATATGGAAAGCCTTACCTGGCGATTCGAAGATGCAGGCGACAGCAACAATTCGAGCACTCCCGGAGAACTCTCCCTTCCTACTCCTCTCAGTCTCTTCCCCCTCTGTTCTTGTTTTTCTGTTTGCTGGTTTTTTTACTTACTCTCTACTCTCCTCTGCTTTCCTCTTCTGTTCATGTTCTCTGCTGCTGTGTCCGCTGTTCTCTCTTCTTCTCAGTTCTTGAGGAAGGTAATGGAGATGCCAGCTTTCTCTGAGTTTTTTATTACTGACTTCGGGTTCTTCTTCTTCTGCAGGGACGAGGACAATAACAAGGCTGACTCTTCTCTGTGTTGCTCCTCCCTTTTCTCCTTCTCTCTGTGAATTTGTGCCCTTTTTTACTATGTATTTATGCTTTGTTTGTTAGCTCTGGACTTCTTCCAGTCCCTTCTTTGTTGCTAAGGTCTTTCTCCGGTTTCTTCTGCTCGTTCCCCCTTTTTGTGAGGCCTTTCTCTGGCTTTTATAAAGCCATAGAAGGTCTTGGGTTCCTGCTTCCAGCCATGGCGGATATCGTGGAGGCGAGTGATTGTGGGTGGCATCGTGGGTATCGTGGCCTTGATTTGCTGGATTTCTCTGTTGAACTGGTTTTCGTCCGCGCAAAACGTAACGATGAACAATGCTTCCCAAAACGACGCCGTTGTGTCCTCGGGGATGGCTGTTTTTCAATTTGGTCCCTAAACAGTTTAAACTTAACAATTAGGATCTTAATCAGTAATAATTGATTTCTAATTATGCCCTTTGATTAAATTCAATTGAATCTCTGAGTTATAGCACCATTTACATAACAGTCCTAAGTTTCTGGACTATTCAATTCGGTCCTTGAACTTTAATTTTCTAGCAATTTTTCTTTGTATGAGCTCCAAACTTTGGTGTTTCTTCAATTGAACCCCTGATTCCTTTAATTAATTAAATCAAAGTTTAATTAAGTCTTCAAACTCATCAATTATTTAATTAAGCTCATGATTTCATTAATTAAACTAATCTAAATTTTAATTAAATTCTTAAAGTTAATTAATTCTTCAATTTCTGACCAATTGACTCTTAAATTTTAAAAATTTCAACCTTGAACTTTGAATTTGTGTTGTCTTAACCCAATTCTCAACTAAATTTATTTTTTTAATATTTATGCAAAAATTAGGTTATGACAAAATTATTTTTGACAAAACAATACAGTTTAATTTTCGGGCCCATGTCTATCAATTTTCTTATAACAATTGAATATCATAGGATAATAGTCCATTTTACATAAAAAAAAAATGTTTATGATATTTGATAAATAATGATGTGAAGATTAACTAATATATTAAAAGAGAATGTGAATTTACAGTTAATGTTCCGGTCATTGTTTTTTTTTTTTAGTTTAACGTGGATGTTCAGGCCAACTTGCGTGCATATCGACTAATCCCACGAGCCCTGAAGTTAACGACCATGTAAGCCTCCAATAGCCATCATATGAGCAACCACAGAGCTCAAACCTGAGACTAAAAATGGAGCAAATCTTTTAGTCTCAAATTCTAACCACTGAGCCACCACCTAGATGGTTATTTTTTTTTTTTTTTTGAGTTTAACGTGGATGTTCAGGCCAGCTTGCGTGCATATCGACTAATCCCACGAGCCTTGAAGTTAACAACCATGTAAGCCTCCAATAGCCATCATATGAGCAACCACAGGGCTCAAACCTGAGACTAAAAATGGAGCAAATCTTTTGGTCTCAAATTCTAACCACTGAGCCACCACCTAGATGGTTATTGTTTTTTTTTTTTTTTAGTTTAACGTGGATATTCAGGCCAGCTTGCGTGCATATCGACTAATCCCACGAGCTCTGAAGTTAACGACCATGTAAGTCTTCAATAGCCATCATATGAGCAACCACATGGCTCAAACCTGAGACTAAAAAGGGAGCAAATCTTTTGGTCTCAAATTCTAACCACTGAGCCACCACCTAGATGGTTATGTTCCAGTCATTATTGATTATATTAATGTTCACACACACTACACTGTTTATTGAGCACGGTTCATACAAAAACATAGCCATGTTCATTCGATAGTAATTTTGTTGTTTTTTTACTTTTAAGGACTAAATAGTAACTTTATTTTATGATGTTTTCAGTCTTTGTTTTAGTCCTCCAATTGTATATTTGTTGCCTTTTAGTCCCTCATTTTTTTCCAAGAGGGGTGAAACTGAGGAGAAAGAGAGACAGTGAATAAGGCTATATAAATAAATATCAGAAATGAGATTGCACGATTATTATTAGACTTGATCTATAGCCATGAAAAGCTCATATAGGGTAAGAAGATGCAGCTTGAAATTGAGATTCTAGAAAACCTATTAAACTCCAAAACACCATAAAATCCGTCAAAGAAAAAAATAATCAAAAAACACCATAAGTTGTCATCACCAGAGATAGAATGTAGAAAATTATTTATCATGTTTTTTTTTTTTTTTAATCTTTGGAAACAAGCAGATGAATCCAAAAACTTTAAGCTCCATATAAGTGAGAGTATGCATGAAAATTAACACGAATATCGACACCAGAAGAGCCATACAAGACATATGAATACAGCTAACCCTACTTCTCAGAAAAGGAAAAACTCAGAAAGAACAAAAAGTAAAAGTTGAAAAAAAAAAACGACAGAACCTTAAGCGCCGGCTCAGTACTTCCGAAGCTCGGTGAAGCATACTTACAAACTGGTGGTGCGCGTCGGCCCTCGTCTTTAGGAAGTTATTCACAGCTTTCACACCTTCTTTAGGAATTTTTTATTTTAACTCTTTCTTGATGCACCTACCATGTTGTTATAGACGTGAGCTGTTTTTTAGCTATTTTAGTTAGTTATTCGTGTAAGGCTATGTAATAGCCATTGTTATTTAATAAAGAATGAGATTATTCAATCCAGTCTTGTGTTTGAGTTCTTTATTTTCTTGTTCTCATTCTCAACAGATCTTCTCAAGGATATCAGAGATCCATGATCGAAGCGGCTTGTACATCAAAAAATTGTTTATGGTAGAGGAGAGTTTTTAATTGATATCTGAACTCGATAACGAGTTTTTTTTAATTTAAAAATTTAAAATTTTTTGGGGAAAAAATATTTTAGTTATTTTTAGCTTACAAATTTTATTTTTCAAATGTTTTTATTTTTCTATTTAATATTATTAGGTTTTTCTGGTTTTTTATTTGAAGGATATAATTTCTTTCTATTTTTATTTTTCTATTCAGTATTAATAGAACTTTATATTTTTTTTTCTATATAAAAAATTGTAATAGTTTTTGATAAGTATAAAATAAAAATAAAATATTTTAAATATCTCTCAATAATTATGATATTTTTAATATTGATGATTTTGAGTTTTTAATAAACTCTCTTCCGACTGCATTACTTCTCTAGCATAAAATCACGAATAAATCGCATCTCGTCAGTTTTTAAGGATATAGCAAGCGATTCATTTTGCGATTTGCTTGCAATTCAAGTCTTTTAAGGTATTTTGGATAGCAAAATCTTTACCATTTATAAAGGGATTTTAATTATAATCATGCATGCATGTTTGTAATTATATATTATTACGAAAAGACTGAAACTTGATAGTCTATATGAAATATAAACTTAAAATTAAGACACTAATATATGTTATTGTGTTAGAAAATAATATAAATTATATTTTAGGATTTTATCTAATAGTTTAAGATATTAAGTTAATACGGTTCTTTGACATGGTATTACAGCTTTGATGATAAAACTATCATGAGTTTAAATCTCATCATTTCTATTTATTTGATAAAAAATTATATCATATCAAATCTTGAGACCTCATCTAATAGTTTAAGAGATGGTTCTTTGACATTCATATCAAATCTTAACAAGTTCCTTTATTTTTATTTAAAAAATAATATATATTATATTCTGAAACTTCATCTAGCAGTTTATATTTTTATTTTTAAGTTCAAATAATTATTTGATTTGATATCGAAAGCTTTGTTAACTAGATGGCTATGAATTCAAATTTCATCATAATGTAGTGTGAATCTATATAAATTTTAAGTTAAAAAATTTATATATAAAAAAATATAAAATATATAAAAATATGAGCAACAAATTAAAATAGTGGATTGAGATTTGATTTTTGGTTGGCAATTCATCCGCATCCTTGTACAATTACTGTCAACTTCAATTGTGAGAAAAGTTCAAACCTGGAACACACGTGCTGAACAACAAATGGTGGTTTCAAAAGTTAAATCGATAGAAATAAATTAAGGACACACAATTGGAAGCATACCTCTTTCCTTTCGTGTCCACTAACCATCCATATATATCTTGCTTCTTTGATATTTTCATAGGTTGATGTTGATTCTTGATAAGATATATATATATATATATATAATATATATATTCAAAACCACATCTAAGGAAGCACAATTACTATTGTGAAAGCTTCGAAACTTTATATCTTATGACTAGTATCATAGATTTAGTAAGTTTATTTAAATTGACATGAGTCTTTTTTGTTTTTTATTTATTTAATTAATTTAATTTAATTTATTTTTTAATATTAAATTGATTGAGAATTATTGAGATTATTTATAAATTTATTAAGTCAATTAAATTATATCATGTTTTTAAAAATAGTTAAATATCAAAATATATTTAAAATATAACTAACTTTCCTAAATAACTTTTTTACAATTAGAATGTATATAAATAAATAAAAACTATATCTACGCTTTAAAAAAAATTTATATTACCAATTTAGATTTTCCAAATAGTATCTCGAGATGCTTTAATAAAGCCTATCATCGAGCACTTATCTTCAAGTTGGTAGTAAGCGACCACCCACCACAACTCATACGTCTTCTTGAAAATCTGTTGCTGCCGCATTCACTCTCCCTTTTTCTAACCATGGAAGCCTTGTCACTTCAAATTCTGCTGATACTTTTCTTTCTTTCGCTCTATTGTTACCTCTACGCTCTATTCCCTTCAAAGAAGAAACCTGCCAACAAGGGCTTCAAGGCTTATCCCATAGTAGGGGCCTTACCGGAATTCTTAAGAAATCGACACCGGTTCCTTGAGTGGACTACAGAAACACTCAGTCATTGCCCCACCAACTCTGCTGTCTTTCACCGTCCTGGCAAAGTCCATGGCATCATCACTGCAAACCCTTTGAATGTTGAGTATATTCTCAAGACGAACTTTGAGAACTACCCGAAAGGAGACCGGTTTATCAACCTTCTTGAAGACTTCCTCGGTAGAGGAATCTTTAACTCGGATGGAGAGCTATGGAGAGTCCAGAGGAAAACTGCTAGCTATGAGTTCAATACAAAGTCACTCCGAAATTTTGTCATGGAGAATGTTGAGGTTGAAATTTCGACAAGGTTAGTTCCCATTCTTGCCAAAGCTTCGAAAACAAAGCAGGTGTTGGATTTGCAAGACATATTGGAAAGGTTTGCATTGATAATATATGTAAAGTGGCTTTTAATGTTGATCCTGCTTGTCTTGGCGGTGATGGGACCAGTGGTGGTGAGTTTATGCGTGCGTTGAAGATGCTGCCACACTTAGCTCTGGGAGATTCATGTATGTTCTTCCAGTTTTTTGGAAAATTAACAGATTTTTCAATGTTGGGACAGAGAAAACATTGAGAGAATCAGTTAAAAATTGTCCATGAATTTGCGGACGAGATGATACGGTCTAGAATTGAGCAAAAAAAAAGAAAAGAATGATGAAGATTTGCTATCACGGTTTATAGGAAGGATGAGGATTCAACTGAATTTCTCAGAGATATTGTCATAAGCTTTATTCTGGCAGGCCGGGACACGACATCCTCTGCTTTGAGTTGGTTCTTTTGGCTACTATCATTAAACCCGGATGTAGAACGGAACATATTAAAGGAGCTTGAAACGATTCGGTCAAGCAACGGAAAAAAATCTCGGTGATACTTACAGTTTTGAAGAGCTCCGAGACATGCATTATTTTGCAGGCAGCTATTTCAGAGGCATTAAGATTGTATCCACCAGTGCCAGTGGGATACAAAAGCTTGCCAAAGTGATGATGATGTACTGCCAGACGGTACATTTGTGGGAAAGAAATGGTTTTGTAACATATCACACGTACGCCATGGGAAGGATGGAGAGTATCTGGGGCAAGAATTGCCGCGATTTTGTTCCTGAAAGATGGCTAGAGAATGGAATATACAGGCAAGAGAGTCCATTCAAGTTTCCTGTATTCCATGCTGGGCCAAGAATGTGTCTAGGGAAAGACATGGCCTATATCCAGATGAAATCCATTGCTGCATCAGTGATGAGCGATTTGAGATTGAATGTGCAGAACAAGGAAAAGTGCCCGGAGCATTTGTTGTCCTTGACACTAAGGATGAAAGGTGGATTGCAGGTTAAGGTGACGGGAAAGATGAGTGGAAATGAGGTTGAGCTCAACAAAATCTCTCCATGCATGATTAATAATCTTAACCAGCTTCATGGCAAGCTAGTATTTGGGTCAATTTGCACTGGCAGCGAGTCCTATGCTCGTTTGTTTTCCCTTTCATGGTGTTTATGCTTTAATTATAACCCATACAAATCTGATGAATTTATATTTGTTGTTGGATGTTTTTATATGATATCTAAACTCACTCCATGTTGGACTCATGCAACAAGAGGAGGGCTGCGGCTGCTAATGAACGATAATGTAATTATCATTAATGTAATTCTCTTTGAAAAGATCTCAAGATTTAAAGTCTACTTGAGAAACAAATAAAAAAACAAAAACTAGTCACCCATCATGATGTCCACTAGCCAAGGCCATGCTTTTTTAGAAAAAATCAAACCAAATTTGAATTTTTTTAGATCCAATAAGTCAAAATTCACGATTTTGATATCCTTATAAAACTTGATTTAACTTGAAAAAAAAAATTTCAAAAACAATATTATTTTAACTGTTTTACATTTTTTTTTTTAAATGACTTTGATAAATTCTTCCAACCCTCATGAAACTTAGATGTTTAATAACTTTGCCTCACACAGTTAAGTGTCAACTATACTTTCCTCATCGATTAATCATATCATTTGTTAATAACAATGCAATCGTCTATAGCGAAATTAAATGGGTAAAAAATCCTTCACAGATGGGTCTTAATCAAAGATGCGTGTTTTAACTTTGATACTGCAGATATCGGTTCTATAGCGTCAATGATTCCATTTCTTAAATGGCACAGCAAAATGTCATTGTTGAACAGGTTATTGATATGATACATCATGGATGATTAAAGATGATGATAACGAGATCATTTATATCTTCCTTTTGGAACCAAACTATTTGCAAGCTTCGGATGACAAATGACTCATACCTGCCCATAACAAGTTACTCAACAACACACTTCAAATACTTTCTTTCAGATTCCCATTTCCAGATTCATGATTTGAGGTTAGTTTTGTTTTTCTCTTATTTTCTTCGCAAACATTTGCATACAAATTCTACTTGAGCAATCTACCCTTAAAAAGTGATGAACGTTCAAGTTGAGGATTCATCTCTGTAGATGAGGTTTTCCAATTCGAATGTGAATTTATGCAACAAAATCATAAAGCTCCATGAAAAATCGTAAGTTAAGAGGATTCGGTAGATATAAATAACCATCGAAAAAAACAAGCAGACAATGCATGATAATATTGCAGCCTTAACTTTTTACACAAACCTGTCTTGATGAACACTTTAAGAAACAAGACAGGTTTGGCGAGAATAGCAGAAATTATAGCAGCTAAATCAGACATCCTCGGAATGAAAGAGAACGTCCGGGTACTTTTCCCCCCACAATGACAGGGTGTATGCTAACTGTTTTCTACAGAAAAATCGAGTTGTCCTAGACCTATTTTTGCGACCTTTTAATTAGTCTACAAAACTGAAGTCCAGAAAGCTTGGTGATATACATAACTATCAATTGTTGGGTGCCCTTACCTTCAGAACCAGCAAGGACATCTCCCGTTTAGAGTTAGCTTTGCCACTTGGTGCACTTCAATGCCTCCATGACCAGTATTTGTGTTAAACACAGAATAAAGCCTAGGAATCTGCAATACCCATCATGATCAGAAAATTTCTATATTAAACTGAAACAGCTTTAACTGTTAACACAAAATTCATTGTTAAGGACAAGAGTATAAATAAATACATGATGGGTATGAAGCAGTGGATGTGGGAATCCAAGTAAAAAAAACAACTGAGTAGTGGATCCACCCAAATGATCTCAAAAGATAATTTTGTAACCCATAGAGATTCAGATTATGGACTGCTGGTGATTCAACAAATATGGAGATGACCAAAAAATAAGTTATAGATACAAAATTTCAAGTTCTAGCTTTTTATGATTAGAATCCCATTAACCCCGAGTGCCTTTGTCAAAAAATGGAAATCCAGGTTTTATGTCTCCTTAGGTGTTGACATCAAGCATAGTTTACCTAGCATGCTATAGTTTTATAGCAATTGCCCTAAGTGTTGCATGGTAAAACACTAAGTGACTTATTATTACCCCTGATTATTCTTAAAACCTAGAAAATGTCATAGTTTAAAACTTTGAGAATGCCATGTTGACCTTCTAATTCTATTTATCCCTTCTTGGTCCTCCCCTTGTTTCTGTTTCAGAGTTATTTTGGTTGAAAATGAGATAAGATATTTCATCCACTGGCAATTCACTTTTAAAAGTCGAATTGTGCTTCAGTATAGACTGAAAAGGAAAGCCCCCATTCGCTCAAAAAAAAATAATAAAATAAAGGCCAGTGCCATCCTGGGTGTTATTAACTAGAAACGGCAAACATTCTCTACTTCTCATCCATCTGAGACAGTAGTAAGTTCAGGGCCCACCTCAAACAAAATATCTGATTGCAGTGGATTCAGTGGGTATGGGGGGGTAATAAGCCATTTAAATGAATTTAGTTGCCCACCTTCAGCTCCTTGTCTAGTAAGCAAAGCACTCTCAGTATCAGGATCGTCCTTAATCAACTTCACCCACATATTAGGTACTATTGCTTACCTACATGATCACATTGAGCAATGACTTGATATTTTTCCAATGGAAGATACCATTTAAGAACTTCAAAAACTTTAGAATGTCTATCTAAAAATATGGGAATTCAATTACAAAAGGCGTGCTTTAAGTTGTATTTTGCACCCAAACCACATAAACCATTGTTATGACCAGTATTAGAATTTTCTCCATTGCTAATGGCATCACCTGTCTTCACCCTTCGATAAAAGAGAACATACGCAGCAGCTGACTTCACATCTTCTTCATTTATTGGTGATATGTGAGCGTCATCAAAGTTGTACCACCTGTTCTCATCCAGAAGCTGCACAACACAGGTATAAACTAAGTTCAAGAAATGAACCAATCTATGGATAGCCCACTGCCCCAATATCAGATCTAGAAGCTAAAATTGAACATATAGTAATGTTCAACAAGCTGTAGCTTCTAAACCTGCTATCACAAAAAATAAAGACAAGAACAGACTTAACTTATCAAACACATGAATGAGTTGTAGAAAGGTTCTCAATGCCCAAACATTTTATTTAACTCCAAACAATTGAGTAACCAACTATTCAAACCTTTCTTTAGCTTTAACGAAGAATAATTTACTGGGAACCACCTATATACATGGTCATGTATATAGTTATCCATGCAAAAATCCAAAAATGTCCATCAACTGTCAATACTAGCCAATAATATGAGCTGCACACCAATCTTCTAAACTATGCACCTATTGTCAGTTCCTTCTATGCTCACCTTATATGTGCAGTGTAGTGCCCACTTCCCATGCCACCATAATGGTTGGTCAATGCGTTATAGCTCATAGAGTTGAACGTTGAGTGTTGTTCTTGTTGGCTATGTAATTTGTCAAATCAAAGTCACGGATAGGAAAGTTGACCAAAGTTTCTAGTTTATGCTTCATTGATCTGCTATAGGAAAACCTCTTCAAATGGATGACTAACACTTCTGTGAAGCCTCCATAAGTCAAGCTTTTTACTTGCTTGCCTCCGCTCCTTACATTTTGGGCAGTACCTGTGTCAGATTTATTCACACTAATCTTTTAGCGCAACTCCTTTCCCTTCAACATTGAAGGGTAAATAATTCTATGACATCCAAATGCACAAGGAAAATGCCAGCCAAAGATATTATCCACTAAGGATTGGCCTGCATTGGAATTAAAAATTGTATGTTAGGGAAGAATAGACACTAACCACATATCTTCAGGCACCAAAGGCTCTTCACCGCAGAAAACCTTCTAGACAGGTGTACAAGGAGAGAGGTTCAAGTACGAGCTTTCTTATTCACAGGTCCATACTTGAACACTTCAGGCAAGTTTTCCAAATAATGAATGTCATACTTTTCTAAGAGCTCCTGTGACCAATCAACATATTACCAACATTGATGTTGATGTTGAGATAATTTAATTGTTTGTCTTCTCCCACGGACAGATCAATGCATGCATTACTTTCCTCAACCAACTGAAGCGGTAGTTTGAATAATGTTACTGCCCTGGAACCGCTACTATCCTTGTTCATTGAATCTGATACAGGGTTGGTACATGCTTCATCAGAGCTGCTGTTGTGGCACATATCTGATGCCGCCAATGACGAGCAAGGCTCAGGAATGTCAGCTTGTTCTCAAACTTTCAGATCTCAACAAAGGTGAGAGCATAGTGTGAACCTACTTTCTGTATATCACCTTCTTGTAATTACATCATCATGTAAGATCAAAGAGACAAGAGGCGTTCCAAAGGGTTTCAAACTTCTGTGCAGCCTTTGTATCACCTGTTTCCCTGTCAGCCAAAAATAAATAAGAGATCCGACATACAGAATAAGTACAGGTGCATGTACAAAACAGATAAAATATAAAGCTATGTAATGTAACAGTTGCATTCCAAACTAACAAAGGCAATAATTGGTGCAAAAGGTATGAATACCCAAATAAGATAATACATACTGTTCTTGCACAGCGATGAATCAACCTAAGCAGAAGTTGTTTTCTTTAGCGACTTCGCTATCTTGTAGGCAGCTAGGTGGTCATCATCTTTAATCGTGGAGAGAAGGGATATTAAGGGGTCATCTAGAACCTTTGAAATAAATGGTTCCTACCTGTGAACAACATGTTCAAATAGGTCAAGCCAAGGAATTGCACATCCATAAGTTTATGAACATGAGTGACAACAGTCAATGTCATAACCTCAGCAAGTTTAAGCTCTTCGCTATTCTTCAAGGAACAAGCACAGCTAAGTGCATTGATCAAGTCCCTGCATCGTCCCTGTTTTCGGAACAGTCACTGTGCAAGCAAATGGCAAGGCACTTCCATCACATGTAAAAACCGTAACTGTCATATAGAACGTGTAGTGGTGGAATTGAAGTGGCAAAGAGAGGTACATGAAAGGATCAAATGTAAACAGAGATTTTATTGCACTGGGCAAACCAAAGTCGACTTGTATTGGCCCTGTGAACAGTGAAATAGTCAACAATTTTAGCACAAATACAGAACTACAAAAACAGTGGAATGACAGCACTTTTGGGTTAATGTGTCAACAATATAAGCATAAACAATCAGCACATCCTTAATATGAAGCAAGAATATCAAGTTTCATGTCAAAGAATTCCACAAATTTAATAAAGGTTGGATCTTGTGGATTTTGGAATGACACCATATGCAATAACTCTTCTGCACCAGTGCATCCTCATATGGCCTGTCTTAACCTATTTCAATGAGGGTTGCCTTGGCATATTATCTAATATTCTCACTCTTCCTACAAATTGCAATCACCTCTTAGTTGACCATTTCAAACATTCATCTTGATATTTCCTGCTTGTATATTTCATAACAAATTGCTTCTTCACCATGAAGCATTACATTACCATATCAAGAATCAAGCTACAGGCCTCACCACAATGATACAGAAAACACCTTTCAACCAACCAGGATCCATGCTTGCATAATACACCCATTATATCCGTAATGTTTCTTCATTTCACCACACTGAAGCACCTCTTACTTAAATCAAGCTAACACCAGAAATCCATTCATGTTGTTTGCTAGGATTACAAGACATGCAGTCCATTTTAGTCATGTTTAAATAAAAACCTTTGTACTCTAAAGTACTTTCCATAACTCCTAATCACTAGTTTTCCCAACTTTGGTTTCAGGGTTATCAAAACTATTTCATAATGAAAAAACATGCACTGTTTTTTGGAGTGCCTGAGTGGTGGGCGGTAGGCAAGTGTGTTTTTAGTTTTGCAACCATCCAACATCATTTTTCCTAAATATGTCTGAAGTCAGTTCATCATCCAAGACCCAAAAAATGAAGATTTGATTGTAAGCAAGCTTGAATGATCATTTATAATCTGCGCACCTGGCACACACGATTCAACATATATAGAATCATTACGAGCAATATGACTTGCCCAATATTCATCAGCAACTTCTTCATCTGGGCGACCATCAGCCCATTCTTTTTGACTTTTTATATGGCTTATGTTTAACACGATTCAGATCTTCATGAAGACCATCATAAAGAACTTAAAAGCTCCTGCAATCAATACAGACCACTTAGCTTATACAAACTGCACATATTCCATACAAAATGCAACAGCACAGGACCATTAGTGAAAAGTTTGTTGCCCTTGAGAACCTGAGAATCGCGCTGATTATAGCCACTAAATTGAGGTGCAAATCGAGCCAACTTCATTTTAAATTGTCGAGGAGCAATTGCTGTTCGCCCAGGTGCCCATAGCCTTCGAACACAGTAACCTCACCAAATGCAAGAGCAAGCTCACCCCTACCAAAATTGCTAAACTCAATTCAACAGAATATAAACAGAAAAGTTGAAACAATGACTGTACAATACTTAATATAGCCTCAAATGAAACTTCCATCAGTTTTAAAATCACTCCAAATATGATCCATCTGTTATAATATTTTTCATTCAGTCATTCTTAGTGATAGATGAACTTCACATCTCAAGATTCGGTCCTAGAGTCTATTGATTGGCCTGCAACTCATTTCCAAGGTAAGGCCAGCAGCCATATCAACATGTAAAGGAATGTGCTCTCTCCAGGTTCATTTCCAATGTGTAGAAAAGGCCAAGAAAAAAAGAATTCAATCCAGGGTGAATCCTTACAGCTTTAAAATCGCCTTTTATATTATCATTGATGTGCAAATATCTTCAGCAAGCCAGAAAAGTGTTACTGGACAATCAAAAAACAAGGACTCAGAACATCAAAATTTATGCAAATAAAAATACTGCTCAAACACTAAGATCTTGGCTGGACAAAGAACTTCAAACCTTATTCTTGTAGATGCAGTGCACATACACGTACAAAATTTTGAGTGAAAACATATGATTTCCCTTCATAATGCCGTTAAGTAATTTAAAGAGTAGTTTGTATGCTTAAAAACATTCTATGTTTGCTGCAACTGATCAAGTTGAAAGGGGCTTGAAGTAATTTCATTCAAGAATTCTGCAATTTAAATTAATAACATATAATGAATTCAAAAATCCTAGTGTGAGATCTTTTGAAACCCAATTAAGAAATGACACCTAACAACAGCTTGACCTGATCATCAGCATCAATTACAAGCTCTACTTGTGAACAGGTAACCAAATGAAAGGTTTTATCAGTTTTATACCTGACATAAACTACCAAAACTACAAATCCAGTGCCACAAAAGATCTGATTATACAAACTCAAGAAAGAATAATAAATGTAAAACAAGACCTGAGAAAGAAAAAATAAATTGTACTTCCAAAAAAAAGACAGTTATATCGATCTCAAACAAAAAATTGTCCCTCAATCAACATCTGAAGTTAGAATCTTCCATGCATTGAAAGAAACTGAATATTTGTCAACAAAAGACACTTCCAAGACCAAAAATCATTGTAGATGAAATCGAATAAGCTCAAAACCCAAGAGAATTTTAGCTATATCCAGTGTACCTTTTCATCAGCAAGTGTTTCAAAATCATACTTGAAAAAAATACAGCATAATTATATATTGTTCAATCAATAATCAAACTTACCACCATACCCAGTGGTTTTCCAATTATATCTCTTTGATGATAATCTCCTCTCAGGAAAATATTCGGCAAACTCTGATGTGTGAACAAGAACATTGTAATTGCACATTCATAAAGCATGTGTTCCCTAGGATTCTGCAACCCAATCAAGCCACCCAGAAAGACCCCCTTTAGTACGTGTAGTAAACAGCTTACTGGTCCCATATTGCATTTATCCAGCTCGCCTACCCATGATATATCAGATTTTGACCCTGGGATGTCAGATTTGGACTTGAGCATAGCTCTGCACTGCCAGCCTCTAGAAGCACCCTTGCTTGCAGATAAAACTCGCTCCTGGTCAAACTCCTTGATAAGCGCTTGACTTAGAAGGCTTCTAAATGAAAAGGAAACTAGCGTCCTTCACCAGTTGGTCCATTGATCCTGAGCAGATCTTATAAAACGACTCAATGCAGTTACCAATTGGCAATGTCATGAAACCTCCACCAGAATCTGTTTTTTTATACCATTATAAAACAAAAGAAAATTCAAATTTAAAACAAGAAAGTAACATGCATTTACACACCATGGCACAGTACAAAAAGACTTACATTTCCTATCCATCTGTAATTGGCATCGATCAATCAAGTGTTTTATCCATGTCATTCATCAGAGCATGTTCTACGTGTGCCATAGTAATCCCACAATGCTACCTGTAAAAAAATTACTAAATTGATAAGAAAAACTTGAATCATGAGGAATGTGCCTTCAACGTATTTTAAACTAAAACTTTCAATCTATATTCAAAAATATAAAAATAAATACTGAGGTATATTTTCAAGCCTTGCCTGCTCTAAGTTCAGATAAAAAATATCTCACAAGCTCTTTTGTGAAGCTCTCCAACTGTCACTCCTGCAAAAATGATTCAGTTTTTTATGAGCAAAACACAAGATATACTTTGGAGAACATTTCATAAAATGGAAACTTACAGTTGAAACTTTAATACTATCACCACTCAAATTGTAGTATTCAGATTCTAAAACACCATTTTAGAGCTGATACAGCGGCCCCTGTTACTGGTTAGTTTTAATAACTCGTGGTTGAAACTGCAATTTATTGGTGAACAAGAGATGCAATTTCACACTTTCAGATTTATGCCAATTATGGCTGCAAAAATCAGCATGGTAGCTGTTGAGGTTGTGTCATTGATGATAATTGATGGAGAGAGCGCAATTTTGTTGGCAGATTTTAGGAGCAGTGTTAGGGAAGTGTAATGATTAGCTTATTTTCTCAAACACACTCAATACTGATTGCGAAAAATTCTCAAGTTACTAAGAGGTTAAAGAGTTTGAGATTTTATTTAAGTCAATGCTAAAAATTGAGGTCATCAAACCATGTCCCTGGCGTCAAAAGTTACAACAAAATAAGCTGCTCAATAAAGTAGCAATTCATGACAGATTCAATTATACCTTCTTGCTAAATTCTTACTGCCAATGATCACCCTCGGCAAACCGAGTAGCTGAAGACGGAGAGGATATAACCTTCTACAGCAAACTCTGTTTGAAGAAAGGACCTTGAACTTGATTACTTCCGTGACAATGCTGGACCACCTCCATACCTGTACCCAACAATACCATCCACTTTTATAAGAGCCATTCCCCCATTCAAAGATTATAATTTTAGCAATCCCTTATTGTCCTTGTGAAAGACGAGAAGGCACAATAAAGGAAAAACTCCTACCTATGTCTCTATATCATGTTGGAAGTAGCTATTGAATATTGGTATTGAGCATAAAAACCTACCAAAATTTAAGATTATTAACCACCGTCCTTGTGTAAAAAATGCAAAAAAGAAAAGCTAAATAATTGAGAAAGTAACGTCATAAATTCTATTCTTCCACCAGTTTCATAAAACAACTCACCATGAATACAACTGGTTCCAAAACCTTCTTCGGAAGCAATACATAATCACGCCTTCTAATAAAGTATCATGAATCTCAATGCCAACATTAGACTCCTACCGAATTCACATCATATATCAAATCAGAATTACAATACTAGCAGCCTTTTTGAGAGCCTAACTGTTATGAACAATTCTCTAACATAGATACCCCATCATTAGTAACATTTGTCTGGTCTTGGTTCACATAATCAATCCAATGTTGCCACCACTCTATTATTAAACCAGCAAAAAAAAAATATTCAAACCCAAAATTATTATTTAAAATTTTAACAGCTCATTCTCAAATAAGAAATAATAATAATAATAATAACTTCCATTCTCTACCACACACACATCAATGAACAGAAATTGCTTGAGATAAATTACCTTAGTCCCACTTGAACTGAACAATAATTGTCTCTTAATTCTAGGAAACAAGAATTGAGATTTGCAATTTCTTAAAGATTTCAAGACAACTAAAAAACCTTTCTTAACCAGTAGAAAAAATCAAAACTAAAACAAACCCACTTTGCATTTTTACTATTAAAAACTTGTTAACACTCTAAAAAATCAGACCATGAGAGCAAAAGAAAAGGAAAAACCTCAAATAGACTTCAACTTTCACTCTAAAAACAAAAACTTTGAATTTTTGAGTCACGAACCTTTCGACCACGAAAAACCCACACAGAGGAAAAGAAAAAAATAAAGAAGAAATTAATGGTTACCGTATTGAGCTGATTAAATAAAAGCTATCGCCTTCTTTACTCTTAGATTCTGAAGTAATCGCAATGTCTCTAATCAAAACCCTCTCTTCTTCTGGTGTCACGTGCACCGCCGCTACTGTTTTGCACGCCACCCTCACCTCCGTCATCAGAGAAGAAGAGAAGTGATTCTTTTCCTGATCTACAGATTTTGTTGAAATTTTCTCTTTTGTTTTGGTTTTCCTGAATTTTGTTTGGTGTTTTCTCGGAAACCAAACAGGGATGGAGAAAAAAATCAGGTGGTTTTAGTGTAATATCTCAGCTAAACCCTTGATAATTCATTTTTTAAGGTTGTTAGAAAACTTGTTTGGATATCTAAATGGTTTTAGTTTTGTTCTAAATGGGTCGTTTTTTAGAGTGGATGGTTTACGAGCAGTATTTTACACCCGATCAAATGCAGCTGACATCGTTTTGATTCATGTGAAAAGCCAGCATTTAGGGATGGACGATGAAGAGGTTTCGATTTTATTAGAACCTTGTTATAAAACTCATTCGAAATCGACTAGTTTCAAAAAATGGTACCAATGAACCTAAGTATGTTAAAAAAAAAAAAACCACTTAAAACAAAATCATAAAAAAAAAATAGAGTTTTTCTAATATCTTGAATTAATGAGTAATGATCATTGAGCTAAATTTCAAATTAATAAATGAATTTATAGAATAAGTTTGAATGAGTGGAGGGTAAAATTTTATATTTTAAAATTTAATCCTGAAAATATTAAAAATATTAATTTAATAAAAAAAATAAAAAATAATAACTTTTTTTAAAACTAAAAATAAAAACATGGAAAACTTAGCCATGTTTGTTTCCCGGAAAGTAATTTTCCGAAAAACCATTTCCAAACTTTCTTGTGTTGTTTGTCATTAGAAAAGTTGCGTCAACGGAAAACACTTTTCTAGTCAACGGAAATACTTTCCGGTCAATAGAATATATTTTCCAGTCAATTTCAGTCAAAGAAAAATTTGACTTGGTTTTCAGAAAAGTGTTTTCCCTTTAGTTGTGTTTGTTTTTCCGAAAAGTGGTTTCCAGGAAATCACTTTTCCAAACTTTCTTGTGTTTGTTTGCCAGTAAGAAAGTTGGTCAATGGAAAACACTTTCCAATAAAAGAAAAATTTAGCTTGGTTTTCAGGAAAGGGTTTTCCTGAAAAATTTGGGGGAAACACTTTCCGGAAAGTTATGAAAAATTTAGAAATGTCATTATTTGCTTATTATATATAAATTTAATCCTCAAACTTTTGATTGCTATATATATTTTGTTTTAAATATTTATTTCAATTTCATCTCTTAAAATTTTATTTTTATATTAACTTTGGTCTTTATTTTTATAATTGTTATTTGCTTTTCCTTATCATATTTTTATTGAAATTTTTTATCTATCAAATTTGGTCCTCATTCTTTTGATGTTACTTATTTATTTGAAATAATTTATGAAATGTTGATTATTATTATTTAATTTCTTCATCTTTCATTTTTTTTTTAATTTTATATTATCTCTATTATTTTTGATTATTATTTATTTTATTTGAGGATAAATTTATGAAATTATATATTTTTTCAATTTCATTCTTAATTCAACTTTTTAATTTGTAAGATTTGTTCCTCATTATTTTAATAAACTTCTGAGAGAAAAATAAAAATTAATAAGTTATTTTCCAGCCTATTTTTCATGACATAACCAAACACTGGAAATGTTCCAACTCATTTTCATTACACTACCAAATATCAAAAAATACTTACTGTAATTTACTTTTTCCAGAATTTATTTTCTAAAAAAAACTACTTTTCAGCAAACAAAGAAGCCAGGATACACCATAATTTAAACCATTAAGGGAGGTTTCGGATGTCTAAATGGGTTTTCAAATTTGAATGGTAACTCTAAATGAACCTCTTAGTTTTTTATGAAAGTTTGATAAAAAGCCCAACATATAGTATTGCTAAAAAATATATCCATTAGGCCCAATATAAAAACACCCCTATTGAGCCCAAATGCGTAACATTTAAGAAAATTAAACCACAAAAGAGTACCAAGAAATTTGAAAAGAAGATTGATTATTTTATTTTCATTCTCATTTTTTCTTAACTGAAAACTGAATCTTCTTCCATGACCTCTTCCAAGGGCTTGCAAGTGTAACACCAAGCACAAACCACAAAATACACAAAAATTTACAGCTTGGATACCAGTTACAAGCCAATAATAATAGTCCAGCTTTCCTTTGTTCAGGTTCCTGTCAGGTAACCAATTGTTCTTGTGTCCTGTGTGCTCATGAATCAGTGACACCATCAATGTGCCCAAGTAATCTCCAACAGAACTTGCTATCCAAAACAATCCCAAGGCAATACTTCTCATGCTTTCTGGTGATTGATCATATAGAAATTCTAACTGTCCAACAGCCATGAAGACTTCTGACATTCCATGGAGGAAAGCTGAGGAACCAGCCAGAATACACTTATAGGAACGGTGGCTTTAGGTTATCCACTAAGTTATGATTTTCTGCAACTGTTCTTCTCTTTTTCTCAACCAATGCAGCAACAACGGAAAAGAGAATGTTGAAGAGTAGCCCTATGCCCATTCTTTGTAGGTATGTGATGCCTGCAGAATTTCTTGTGAATCTACGCACAAGGCACGAAGAGGCTTCGTAAAGAACAAGCCCTATGATCACGTCATGATGCCAAAGAAGGACATACTAGCAGGAGGAATTTGGGAAGGAATTCGACAGCCGACGATCCATGGTGCGAGCCTGTTGTGTATTGAAGCTGCTACTGTGTGAATTTGCAGTGACAAGTAAAATCCCAGCTGCCCAAACTGGAAGCAATCTGAGAAAGGATTTTAGCTCCTCTACTCGATGGCACGGTAGCTAGCTTCCACAGATTTGGTGCACTGGAATCTGTTGCCTCACCATACTTCTCTACTGCTGCTTTATCAAGCCACCTGCAAAGTGAAAAGGCCAGTTTAAAATTCTTCTGCAGCTTACTTTGTTATCCTACGTCGTGAATTTTTGTTTTAAAACATAGCTTACTTGAACTGAGTGGTGTGTGTAAAAGCCTTCCGTGGACAGATATAGCAGCATCAAGCTCTTGGTTTTGGTACAGGAGGCTTGATCTTCTGGCGCCACAGCTTTTCTCTTCCTTATAGCAGCAACAATCACTTGAATTACTCTGACCAATGGGCTTCCTCCTGGTTTCACTTTCTTATAAAGTGGAGAACCAGATAGAAAGACCATGAAAGCTACAGCCATGGCAATAGTTGGTATTCCAAGACCCCAGCCCCAGCTCACATTATCTTGTATGTAGACCACAATAGTCACTGCAGCTAATCTTGCTAATCCCAAGATAACAGTAGTAACAATTGAAAAAGTTCCAGCTTCGGGACTCGACACATGATTGCTCATGTCCAATTGGTCTGCAGCATAGGCCATGACACAAGGCCTGGTGCCACCCAAGCCAATAGCTAAGAGGAATAGAGACAAGTTAGAGGGTGCTTAGTTGAAACTTGAAGCCTCTTTTGCAGTCCACTAGCGATGGACATGGTGGAGGATGCAGTGATTTCAGTAGTGCTGTTGTGGTGATGCTAATCAATCCCTGCGAGAACAGATGTGAATCAATCGCAGTTGTCGAATTAATTTTCAGCTCCCAGGACTAACTGGTTTGGACTTTTGTGTCATATAAAAAGCCTCTCTCGAGTCCGTATTTGAACTAGTGCATTCAAAAGCTAATTTTTCTTTCTTGAAGACTCCTTAAATTCAAACCCGAGAGATGACCGATGTCGAGAACAAAACCACATCTATATATCGACACATTCGAGGAAGATTCTATTCTGAAGATTGTATTGAAAGCCACAGGATATGCATGTTAATTACAGATGCATTAGAACCCTAATATCATCTGGACCTTGAGATACGAAATCTGTACTGCAACATCATAGAAAATAAATATGCCGAGAGAGTGAGAGGATGAACCAGTTCATAGATGATGGAACCAACGATGATGGTCCAGAATCGGCCAGCAAATGAGTCGGCGATCAAAGCACCGATCAAGGGTGTTAAGCTGGCGGTTCCGTTAAGTTGGAGACAATATTAGAGGCCTTTACAAGAGGCAAGTTCAGCTGCTGAGTAAGGTATGTTATCATGTTGGCGTGAAAACCAATGGTGGAAAATCTGTCACAAACTTCAGTTACTGCCAAAAACATGAAGGTTAATGAACAGACAGTTCAGCACTTAAGGTAATGTAAACATCTGCAGTCCAAAACAAACTCACCAAGGATGAAGGGAATTGTCTTCATGCCTCCAAGATTTTTTCTTCTCTTATCATATTCCTTGATCTTCACCTCCTCCGGCTTCTCAGCTTCATGAGATTTGTTGTTGTCCTGAAACTCCATTTCTGGTCCAATTCCCTGTCAAGAATCCAACCAAGAAAATGGATGTGTGGGCAGGCTACTGTAGTGGAGACTCTACTGTAGTGGAGACTACTTATGGGTGAGGCGAGGCGAGGCTTTATATATTGTATAGTTTTTTTTTACTATTTTTGTCTGTATTCATTATTTCTTAGGGATTCCTCATATTATCTAATCCTCCACTTGAGAATTTATTTCCATATCTTATCTTAAAACTCGTGTATTACTAGGTTGATAAGCAGTCGCATTTATGGCTTTTTTTATTATTTTTTAATATTTTTATTTTTCAATACATATAAAAAGCATAGGGAAGGTTTGCGTGACATAAAAATTAAACAAAAAGCTAATGAAGAAATGATAAGTTACTGTAGCTACAAGACCAAATCATTATTTATTGAAAATAGTGATTTTAAAAAATTGTTCTTTATACTATATATTGAGAATAGTGATTTAAAGAAATATTGATTTAAAAATTATTTTTTTTCTCCAACATTAAATTATTTGATAATTGAGTTTTATAATTTTATTCCATTTATTTTTAAACCTAGTTACTCTAGTATCATATTTGGATAAAAAAAATTTGCATCTTAACTCGGGTGAACTTGAATCAAGTTTTTTTATCTTTTTTTAATTATATTTTTTTTCTTGATTTTTGACCTACAATATTATTTATTTTTTTTGCTAAAGATTAACTTTCAAACTATTTTATTTTCATTTTGTTTTTATGGAAGCTATTATATATTTTCATTTGATTTTATTAGGAACTCATCTTTTGATCTTTTTTTTTCTTATTTTTCTTTCAATGAGATTATCTCAATCTTCTACTAATAGTCACCAAGTGATGTGGTAACCTAATTTAATTGGGTTTTTTTTTATTATTTTATTAGTTTTTTCAATTTCACTCTTAATATTAGATTTTTCTTATACTCCAAATGAACTAATATTGAAATTTTTTATAGATATCAAACATGATCCACCAACTACCTTACTAAGAATAAATGGATCCTTGTGAAATTAACAAATATAAACGATACCAACTTAGCCCACAAACCCATATGATAAACTCGGAATTCATTAGGTATGATCTTCCTTCTAATTTTATTAGATTTTCCCAAATTGATATTACACGTTGTATATCATAATTGGATTGAAATAAATAAATATTTTTTTGTAAATTTGTGATAGTTTCTTGTTAGTATTTTATATATATTTTTTAAGTGATTACGTTTTCTTTATCATCTTGTTTTTCACGTAAACATGAAAGAAATGCTTGAAAAAACTAATAAAACAAAATCTAATAACCTACATATTTTGAAACTCTGATTCTACACTTGAGGTTATATTTCTTATTCAAATTTTAGTTTATGTTTGGTTAGTGTCCTGAAATTTAAAATATATATATATAAAAGTGATAAAAACATGCTTTATTAGAAGATCAAAGATAAATATATAAAATAAATATATTTTATAATAATTTTAGAATGAATTTTTTCTCCTTTAAAACAGGAAGAACAAGGAAATATATTATCCACGTCCCAAACTGTTTTCATTTCTTTAACATCTCCAGCAAGATATATAAAATGCATTAATGCCAAAATAGAACTGATAAAGACATCGATGAGACTCCGTTGAACAGTCCGATGAGCCAAAAAAAAAATGGCATTATCGCCAAAAAAATGGAATCCTTCTGGATGTTAGGACCTTATCGTGCTTTCTTTTTTCCAATTCTTGATGAGTAGCTGCCATGGAAGTCTTGATCCACAGCCACAATGGAGGTCACAACCATGGCCACTTGGTTCTTGAAATTGACAGAGACATCAACTTCTATACATGCTTGGCTCAGCCTTTCCCTTTTCAATTTATCAACTTTTACATCGTCAGCTGCGCCACTTTGTAGGGCTCATTTGTTTTTGGGATTTTTTGTGGCCCATTATCATTTCGGTGATTTTTTTTTTTTGAAATAATTAAATATGTTTTGTTGATATTTTTATAACGGTACTAGTGATGTGATGTTGTAATTAAAATAGCAATGCGTTTTCTTTTCTTTTAACTCTCTCCTTTTTTTTATTAAATATTGTGTCCAATAATTTTATAATTTAAAAGAGTCATAAATAATATATATGATTGGTGAATGAATATTATTTATGATTTTCAAATTTATACTATTTTTCTAAATATTTTTTTTTATTGTTATTTTTATCATTATTTTTTCCTACATTAGCATCCATAAAAAAAAATATATCCAAAAGACAACAAATCTGATGACATGTAGCCACTTGGATAATGGATAACTGCAGTAGCTGAGGGTAAAAAACATGCACCTCAGGAGCGACATATTAAATTATTAAAACTATATTTATTAATTAGGATACAGAATTTGTACAATAAACTAGTTTATTAATTAGGATACAGAATTTGTACAATAAACTAGTTTATTCACATGCGTTCCATAAAAGATCAATATTAAATTTTATAAAATATAAAAGAAATATTAAGAGTATATAAAATATTTTAATAATGTTATTAAACCTAATTAAATGGGTTAATTTTTAAAACTTCATTCAACTATTTGCCAGATTTATGATATGTAAGTCTGGTAACTATGTCAAACTCAAGTATCTAGGTCCAGCAATCGCTCCAAGCCCCTATGTTTTTTTTAAAAAATATAGGAATTTCGATTATAATTGTTCTAAAAATATATTTATTTTGTATTTTCATTTGTTTTTTAAACCAAAATATATTTTTTATTTTTTCTATATTTCTTTTTTATTTTGAGATATTGACTACACACATCCCCCTAAAATTCACTTAATTTTTGTTTATTAATCTTTAATTTATTAAAAAAATCATCTACAAAATCACGCAGAAGTCTTGATCCACAGTCACAGTGGAGGTCACAAGCATGGCCACTTGGTTCTTAAATTGACAGAGACATCCATTTCCCTGAAACAACAGTAGTATGCTTTTTCATTCATCAACTTCTATATTGTCGTAATTAAAATTTCGATATGCTTTCTTTTCTCTTTACTCTCTCATCTTTTTTTTTTATTAAGTATTGTATCAATAATTTTATAATTTGAGAGAGTCATAAATAATATATGTGACTTGTGAATTGCAAATATTATTTGTAATTCTCTCAATTATGTTATTTTTTAAAATATTTTTTATTTATTGTTATTTTATCAAAAAAAAATTACTACGTTAGCATCCATTAAAAGAAAACCTCTCCAAAAAGACAGCAAATCTGATGACATGTAACAACATGGATAACTGCAGTAGACATGTATTTCAGTAAAAAAATACCAAAATACTACCAAAGACAAAAGCTTTTTATTTTTTTTAATTTTTTATGAAGCTAAAAGTATTATTTGATTGTTCTTGAAAATTTAAAAAACTTGAATACTCTTATGAAAGAAAGTTAAGGAAATGTTTATCCACTTGTGAAAAGATGAGAAATTAAAAGTAAAACTATATTATTACAATTAATAGTAAAAAGCTCTCTTGATTTATAGTGATTTCCCCCACATATTTTTAGCTCTTGTTATAATTAAGTAATTACATATTTATAAAAATCAAACACAAATTTTTTTTATTATTATTCTAAACATCTTTAGAACCATATTGTATAATGTTTGATGATACATGAAAAAACTACACAATAATATTAATTATTAGACCAAATTCAATCAGGCCTATATGATGTTTTTATACAGGGTACACATCTCCATAAATATCTTTATAAATATTTAAGATATTTATCTTTATAAAGTCTATATAAACCGATATTTTTAGAAGCATAAAAAAAGATTAAAGAAAAACATCTTAACCAATCTGTATGCCAAGACAATCTTAAAAAGAAAGAAAAAATCTTGTCCTATTATTCATCATCCTCTTAGGCAATTCTTATGATTGTTTTTCAAAACTTAACCAAAGAGTTCAAATTATTAGGTGAAGATCAGATTAGACTTCTCTCAAATAAAAAAAATTAATGCACTCCTTCAAGTTGTTTTCGGTCCAATACAAGGAGTGACAGGACTTCTAAGGCTTTCCTCCTTCATAGACCATAGTTCATAAAAGAATTTCGTGCATAACCGGGTCAGTTAAATTGATATAAAAACAATGTTGATTTTATTTTTTAAAAATAAATTTTAATTTTGATCAAATCATTCTGAATCCACCTTTTTTTTATTTTTTTAAAATTTAGCCCAAATCAAATCTTAAATTAACCTGCCAAGTTAGTCAATGTTATGCAGGGAGAGATTCTCCACCTTCCCCTTTCTTAAATCCCTGCTCCGTTTTCTATCAACATTCAAACTTGAACTTCAAAGTGAAAACATTCTTTTTTAGTCTGCTTAGTAAATTTTTAATACATGCCTCACATGTAATAATTACAATGAACTCTTTAAATAAAAAACATTCAAAAAAAAATTATAATTATAATATTATTATATTAAAGTTGATGGAGCTCTAAATAAAATTTTTTATTCACATCATATACTTTATATATTTGTATTATATAAGAGAAGTTTTTAACAATAAAATCTATTAAAAAATAATTCATAAATATTATAATATAATATTATTTTGGGTAAAGAAAGCTAATTTAATTTTATAACATTAGTATACTAGATTCAATGTTTTATTTTTTTTAGATTATTTTTCAATAGCTTTGAATTATATATATTATTAAATACATAAATAATCAAAATAAGATATAAGAAAATTTTAGATTATGATTTATCAGAATTTTTACTGATATTTGATTATGTTTACGCTCATCTCTAATTTTTTTTACTCTTATCATCTTCCTCGATCTTCACCGCCTCTTGCTTCTCAGCTTCATGAGATATGTTGTTGCCCTAAAACCTCATTTTCTGGTCCCATATATTGATTATGTCAGGAATCCAACCAAGAAAATGGAATTGTGGGCAGGCTACTGTAGTGGAGACTACAAGGGGCTAGTTATAGGTGAGGTGGATCCCATATATTGATTTCAATTATAGGATATTTATACTATCAATGTCTGTATTTATATTTGTACGGATTTTGAGGTATTATTGCCTAGGGATAGCATCTCACTTCCTCAGATTATCTCATCATACACTTGAGAATTTAATGTTGTCTCATAATTTGTGAGTTATTAGTTTGATAAGCAGTCACATTTATGGCTTTTTTTCAATATTTGTCATTTCAATACATATGAAAAGCTGAGGGAAGGGTTGTGTCACATTTATGATTGTTGTTGTCCTGAAACTCCATTTTTTTTTAATTATTTACTTTTGTTGCAAAAAAAAAAATATATATGAAGATCTCTTTCTTTTTCTCCTTTTCTTTTTTGTTTTCGAGAAAGATACAAATCTTTTTAATAACAAGATCATAGGAAGAATATTGAATTAATTTTAACTAAGATCAAAATTTTTATGAATCAAGATTTTTGTGTCAGTTTTTCATAGTTTTCGTAGTTCATAAACAATGTTTTAGGACATAAAAATGATGTTGCCTGTTATTATTACAGAGCTATCTGGATTGCAAACTCTGGGGGATTCCTCTGATAACTATGGATCAGGCACTGTCTGCGCTCGAATAAAACGAGCATACCTTCAATGAGAAACAGAGAAAAAGTGGTGAGCAGAAGATCTTTCAGTATCGTAAAGGCCCTGAGAAGATCCATGTTGAAGTATGGGCAGCTGCGGCACCAACAGAACACATGTTCTTCAGAAGATTTTTTGCAAACTCCCTTTAGCATGCAAACCACTCATGCATTGTTTCTTAAGCTTTCTACCTAAGAAAAATCAAATCCAGCAATTCTGCAACAAAATACAGCGATAGGAGTAAAAACAAATGTAATGAAGGGTTAGAATGACACACAAGAAGCTCGTACCGTAGATATAATCTGGAAATACTTACGTAGAGATCTCTGATTAATTGATGAAGAGCCAAGCAAATGCAACACATCGCAGGGTAAGAAGGCAAACCTGAAGAATTCAGAATGTGGAATTGCAAATGCAGAACGCTCTGGTGCTTCTCAAAACAATTGACTCTATTTTGTTTCATTTTTGTTTCAACAAGGAAATAATATAAATAAGACATGGATGCAACATTGTGTTAACAAGTATAGACATCCTCGCTCACAAGGTCAAAGGTAAATATAGAAGCTTTATTATAAGAATTTAATCAGTACAAAATTAAAGAATCCATTTCATTCTAAACACAACAATGAGAAAGAAAAAAAAAAAAAAAAGAGGGAAAAAAGAAGAAGAAAGAAGAGAACGTGTAATTCGAAGGAGATAGGCTAGAAAATTAACATAGAGAAGCTACTTCTAATGCAGATAGACCCTGAAGCCTTCTCAATTGAAGTCCTTCAATCTTTTCTTCAGCACGTCCATTGATTTCTTCCGTGCACTTTGCTTTGTATTTCTGGTTGAAAGGCTACCAAAGATTCCATCAGGGGAATCCTTGAATTTCTCACAGATGCTGCCCACCTTCTTATAATCCAAAGCATCATAGTTTTTCTGCCTTATCACAGGATTCATGAAGTTCTCTGGCTGGCTGCTTGACAAAAGGTTAATCAACTGTCGTGCTTCTATCAAGCAGCCTCTAAAGCTACCTTCCTTGTGTATTTCACTCAGCCCAGTGCTATGAAATCTGTCGTCAGCAAAATCCTCTAACAACTTCAAATCATTGTTGAGAGATAGGACTGCATTAGCATTGAACCTCTTTACACTATCACTAAGAAATGCCCCAACAATGGAATTGGAAATGTGCTCAAGGGCACCACTCCCAACTTTGTGTAGGGCATCCAAGGGCAGAATTTGTTGTGCTGTTGACAAAATGGTGTCCAGGTAATTAACCACCTCATTAATATAGTCATTCCCATTTTGTGGCGTTTCCTCTGAGGTCCAATTGATATTTTCAGTAAGTGCCATCAATCCATCTAATTTCTTGTTCACCAGATCCAGCAGAGCAATATAAGCTTCATCCCTTGAAGTTTTTAGGACCACCTTGGCAGTCATACTAGCTTGAGGCCTTTCAACTGATCGGATAGGGATTCCACATAGTTGGGCTGCATGTCGAAGAAAAAAAATCACAAGCTCTCTCAAGAACAGATATGTTGGCGGCAATCTGCATGGCTTGAGACACACCAATTGCACCACCGTGGATTGTGCTAAGTATAACTTCATTTAACACATCAATCAAGAGCTTGTCCAAATATTTTCTCACAACATCATAAATATTAGTATGCACCCCATATGACAAGTAATCAACAGAACCTTTGATGAAAGATCTAATGATGCGGCAAGTATCAGGTACCATGGAGGAGAATGGTGCAATATATGGGAAAGCAGGCATTATATCGGAGGTCTGAAGATGAAATGAGAGGACATTATTCTCATAATCAGTATCCTTTTTCATTACCATCTGCTCATAGGTGTCATTTCCAAGAGCATTAACAATTTGCTCCCGACATTCTCCCAAAAGAAGCTCATGATACTTATCTCGACTACTATCAAGAACCTCAAGAATTTGGCCAACTTCATACCCATATTGTCTAAGAGTTGCTCCGAGAAGAGTGACATAATCCTTCACCAGCAGAAGATGAGTTGCAGAATCCATATGGGAAAACTGTTCATCCAGAACAGATGTCATTTTAGCTACAGTCGTTTCCCACATTGTCTCAACCTGATTTGCTGACAAAAGATCCCTAGCAGTTCTTACAACCCGATCCTCCACTATGAAGTAACCAGCGATTTGAGCCAAATATGTTTGATAATATTCAACAAATGGTTGAGTAGTAGAGATTTGCAAATCTGAATTGAGTTGCAATAACCTATTCTTATAGTAGTATTGACGGAACTGCTCTTGGATTCCAAGGCAAGCATGAATATGATAAACCCGAAAAACAGGAGTAAGATCAAACTTCACAATAGAATCTTCATCAGTTTCCGCAACGTCCAGAGTATATACAAAATCTCCTAACCCTCGAATGTTCTGTTCCTCAGCTTTTCTCTGACGTTCCAGCATTTCCTCATCTCTTTGACGGGCTGATGAAGTATGACCTATTGCTGTTTGTCCAATATCTTTAGCAGAACTCCTTATTTGAACTAGCCATTCATTAAACTGACTAGTAACTTTCTTCTCGATATGCAATTTTATTACTGGAATTGTCTTCTCTATGGCCATTTTAAGTGCCTTCATAGGGATGTTGTGCAAGTAAGTCCTCTCAATCAGATCCACTGTTTTCAATGCTGGGTAAAACTGGCTTTCCAACATGTGGTTGTTACACTTGACACAGAGTTCCAGAACTTGAATGCATACCTTTGACATTTTAATAGCTTCAGCCACATTCTTCTTAATCGAATAAGATTCAAGGAGTTCCTCGAGTTTGATCAAAAGACCACTCCCAACTTCTTGCAATCTAAAATTCTCACTTGCAAGCTCACTTTTCAACTCTTCAGCATCAACCAATACACCACGAAGTTCATCAACCGCAAGAATGAATTCCTCGTAATGGCTTTTGCACAGCTCCTCAATTTCAACTTCCTTCTTCCTCACAACAGACTTGAGCTGATGAAACAGCGATTCAGGCCGCCCCATTTCAAATGCATGCCTGACAATCGGACCCAAATCCTCCCCATTTCCAATCAAAGTCGCAAGCACTAAGTCCTCTCCTCCATCCCCATTCTCTACATAAGTTCTCCTCTTAGGTTTCGCATCCATTGCTTTTATTAAACCCTGAAACAATCAAAACAAAAACACAAACACAAAAAAGACACCCACAAAGGTCCTTATCAACCATCTTAGACAAACAAGAAAAAAAAAACTACAATAAATCATATCTAACAAAAATTTATGCTAATTATCCAAATGCTTCCTTCAATAAACATTCTTGTATAAAAGATTCAAACAGAAATAAATATTCAAAGACAGCAAACCATGCAAAACATCTAAAGAATTGTAAAACCAATCTATGATTAATCAAATATAATAAACTATAACCAAATAAATCCACTAAACACAGATTTCTTCAATTCATAAACACAACGAAGATAAAAAAACAAACCCACATTTCAAATTTAGCTAAATTCACAACTAATCAACCAGATACAAAAATGTGATCAAAACAAACAAATAAAAAAGACCCAGATAGCAAAAACGAAAACCCAGATAAAAAAATCAAAAAAATTTCAAAACTTGATACTTACAAGGAGTTACAGAGAGGCCTTCCTTTCGGGTCAAAATTGCTCTCTTTCAGCAATGTTATACAAGAAATGAAATGGGTTTTCCTTGGATTCTCCACTCCTTGAGCTGAAACTGTTGTTTTCAATGTAATTTGTGATCAATTAAAGTACTTTTATTGTTAGTTACAATTCGTGTTAGAAAATTATGTCTTGTCTCCTTTCTTTCGCCGTCTGTCCTTTGTTCTATAGGGAATTGATATTTCCACTCCTTGGTTTGTTTTGATTCTTCCACGAAATGGGGTGTGATAATTTGTTTTGGTGTGCATTACTACTCTCATGCACCTTCTTTTTTATTGGCTTAATTATTGAATTGGTGACGTGGCCGTATAATGTTGATTAGAGTTTTATCAAGGACGTAATTATGGGAACGTAAATGATCCTAATTCTTTAAATTTAAAAAAGAATTTTTAGAGTACTTAAAATATTTACTTCATTAAAAAAAGGATAGAAACTAGAGAAGAGATAATTATGAGAGACAAATAAAAATAATTATTGAGTTTGAGTGTAAATATTTTTATCATGATTTTCTCTATGTTTGCTTCTTTTTTTTTTTTTTAAAAAGCGAGTTATGAAATAATTATTGATAGTTATGAACTATCTAAAATATTTTAATTTCAAATATTTTTTAAAGGATAAAAAATTAAAATATTTAAAATTAAAATCAAAATAATTATATTTTTTTTAATATTGTTTTATCATGTCCCTGGTCTGATAATCAAATGATTTTTATTCTTTTCGATATTTATTAAGCAAACCATGCAATATTCTATTTTAATTTTTAAATTAATTTTCTAATTAAATATTTGTATATAAGGGTTTAAGGTGATGTTTTTCTTTTTATCTAGAGAAAAAATTGTATGATTAATTAAATAATTTGTATTTTTTTTTATTGGATCTTGTATATAATTATATTTTAAAATTTGATTTTATAAAATTTAAAATAACTTATGTTTTATTCATTAAAATTTATGTTTTATTTCATTTCACTTCTATTTTAACCAATATATATTTTTTAAAAATCTATTTTTTTAATAAAAAAAATACAACCGTACAATCTACCACCACCTGTGTTGGTTTTTGGTGCCATCACTGTTCTTCAAAAACAATCAAAGTACCTAATCGGTCACCAGCATTCCCTTTCAAGGCAATAATCATATTTGCTTAGCTACTCAAACTCTTGGCTGCATCTTCATGTTTCTCATGCAAGATTAAAACAATATGCTGTCAGTTGCTGCTTTCTTCATATTTCTTTCTTTACAAGAAAGTTATTCAGTGCACTCAATGTATTGTTTTTTCCTTACATCAATGTATAAAGATTTAGACATTAAAACTTACTTAAATATATTTAAATAACTATCTCAACCCAAAAGTTTAACTTTTTAGATGCAATTTCAAAATATAATTTATATTATTATCTAATAATATGAATATTCATGTCCAAGATTTGAATCGGATTTTCATTGGATCAGAGTTAAACCAATTTTTTTTGTATATAGATTTTTTTCTGAACTTATCCATAAAAATGTATGTAAGTTGAACAATTAACACTCTTAGAATTAACAGCCAAATGCAAGTTGTACAGCAGTTAACAGAACAGGAACAATAAGAAATTCACAGATATATGCACAGATAAAAGCAACTTTTTTCTTTTCTTTTTTTCCTATTCAGCACTGCAATTTACATTTTTCTTTATCTATTTATTTTTCAACTTTTGGACCATAGCCCAGTATTGGTATATATTTACACGATAAATATTTGCAGAATCAAACTCATTACAGCACTGAACAGGGGTGTGTGTAGAATCAATCTCAACACATTTCGTATATGCATATCTATTCAGAATCGAAGTGACTATTGTATTGTTAATCCTGGGCAGACGACTGTTATATTATGCAGAATTCGGAAAAATCAATAACATCAAAAGTATTATGCAGAGAGAGTGTTGTTGCAATGCTGACACGCACATGTAAAAGGAGGATCGGTGTCATAAAGACAACGGCCGTCAAGAACAGATTGATGAAGGATATTAAATAAAAGGCAATACTGTAACATTCTATTTCACAAATACAAGGAGATGGATATTATTTGGTAGCTTTTGCCTTGTTTTACTAACTCGATTCTGTCAAGACTGCTTGGTTCATGCAATAGGGTGGCAGATAGTTTTAAACAACTACTGGTTCTTCTGTACAGAAAAATCAATTCAGTTTTAGAGTTCTTGACTGTCTCATGTTTTCCTCGAATCTTTAATTTGTAAATTTTGCTTGTGTAGCAGTTTATTAATGAAACAATTCATAAAATTTTAGTCAACTGGGGTTGCTTGAACTAGTTTCTTGTGTTGGAAGATCCAATGTTCGATGTAAGTTTTCATAGAAGCTATGGAATGAGGGTTTTTTCTTGATGTTGGTCAGAGGGTATCTAAAGAAGAGAGATCCAGCATCTAATGATTATGCCTCTACTCTCGCTCAATTTAATTCAAAACCCAATCCAATTTGAAGATTGAATTTAAAAAAGTTTCTCACTGTACTAACTAGTTATAATCCAGTGAACGTGAGCATACATGATTAAACTTGTTTGTTGCCCTTAGAACCATATTTCTCTTTTCTGATAAAAAATTTAAGACAAATAGTCCATGCTACACCAGATTATTCTTTTTTTGCACTTAATGAAACAAAGTAGAGATCCATTTTCTTTTCTTCTTATTGTCATAAATTTCAGGTGGTCAAATACTTGTTATGTAGAAGGATCTTGATTTATTACAGATTGTTGCTGACGTTAGAAGCTAGAACACACAGACACTTGGACATGTACATCTTTGCTCATTGGGTTGCTTTCATTACCAAGAATATCCTTGTAGGCACAACATACAAGTAACTAATCTATTCTTTCAAGCATGAAGTTTGGAAAAGAATGTGACTTGATCTCGGCTTACAACACTTCAGCTCACAACGGACGCCAAAGACATCAAGTTTGGCACCTGCACTACTACTGTTTCTGCTACGTCTTTTTAATCAAGAATTGAATCCATTCATTCATTGTTTGAAAGGGAGATTTGGAAGTTTTTCTAACTTCACCAACACCATATTCTAAAATAGTGGAACCAAATTTCTCAAGGAAGTTCAAGGCTGTCGAACACGAGACCTCTGTTAAGAATAAGAACAAAAGTGCGCAATTCTGAATTGAATGAAAGTGGCTAATAAATAGCCTTACAGGAATAACAAGATAACTAGAAAGTAGCTCACGTTCATAGTAACATAGCACATACAATAACGAAAAATAAGCAACTGAAATCCTTAACTTATGCTTGATCATGAATGCCTTCCTGAAGACCAGGGACTCGTGGACTTATTCAAATACTAAAATAAACCCCTTCATTCCTTCCCTTAAACTTACTGCGGTATGCAGTTAGTTTACATCAGTAATTTCTTGGACTCCCAGCAGTGTTCTTAGTTTCAGAAATGCATCAAGCTTTAAAGGCTTGGTCATTAAATCTGCCACATGATCCTGACTTCCACAATGAACTAATGCAATTGTACCTTCTTTAGTAAGATTTCTCAGAAAATGATATCTCACATCAATATGCTTACTGCGTCCATGCATCACCGGATTTTTAGACAATTTAATAGTTGAGTTGTTATCACATTTCACTTGTGTGCACTCTTCATTGGAATGTCCCAATTCCTTCAAGACTCTTTTTATCCAAAGAGCTTGACATACACACATTGCGGCTGCTACAAATTCTACTTTAGTTGTTGAAAGAGTCACTATTGGTTGCTTCTTCGAACTCCATGAGATTGCTCCCGAGCTTAACAAAAAAACATATCCACTTGTACTCTTTCTATCCTCTATATCTCCGGCATAATCACTATCCGTAAATGAGAGTAGTTCACTACTTCCCCCTTTCTTGTAATGAATTCCAAAATTTATCGTCCCTCTCAGATATCTAAGTTCCCTTTTTGCTATTTGTAGATGAAGTTCCGTAGGTTTAGCCATGTATCTGCTGATGAGACAGGTAACAAACATCATGTCTGGTCTTGTTGCTGTGAGATACATTAAGATGCCCACTAACTGCTTATAATATGTTTCATCTACTTTAACTCCATCTTCATCTTAATTGACTCTGCATCCGGGAACTATTGGATTATTCACTGCATTGCACTCCATCATACCAAACCTCTTCAACACCTCTAGTGCATATTTCTTTTGACATGTAAGTGCCACCTGAATTCTGTAATACTTCGATTCCCAAAAAATACCGCATCTTCCCCAAATCTGACATGTCAAACTCTCTCATCATGGAACTTTTGAATTCGGACAACATATGTGCATCATCTCCAGCAAATATTAAATCATCAACGTAAACACTTACAATGATAATCTTTCCTTCCCTGCTTCTCTTGGTGAATAACGTTTGCTCATTTTCACACCTTAGAAAACATTCATTGATGAAGTGAGTCTCGATTCGGCTGAACCAAGCTCTTGGAGCTTGTTTTAATCTGTGCAACGCTTTATGCAACTTGTAAACTAGATGTTCGCTACCCCTCTTTTCATACCCTTTTGGTTGGTCAACGTAAACATCTTCATGCAACTCCCCATGAAGAAAAGCCGATTTGACATCCAATTGATAAATAGTCCAGTTTTTTTGAGCTGCGAGAGCAATAATCATCCTTACTGTATCCATTCTTGTCACTGGTGCAAAGACTTCTGTATAGTCTATTCCGTGTTGTTGTGAGTACCCTTTGGCAACTAGCCTTGCCTTGTATTTGTCAATATCCCCATGCTCGTTGTATTTTGTTTTGTAGACCCATTTGACTCTAATTTTTTTGGCTCCCTCCGGCAACTCGTTGAGCGTCCAGGTATTGTTCTTCTCGATGGCATTAATTTCACTGTCCATAGCAAGTCTCCAATGTTTAATTTTCACAGCATCTTCAAAATGAATGGGATCAGAGGACATAATTAATCTCATATTTGACTCATATTCAGATAAGTCTTCCCCTGTAACATAATCTTGCATCCACACCGGAGGACCCCTTTCTCTTCTTCCACTTGTCAGCAGACCACTCTCCCTGTCTGTCATCATTTGTGTCGTTGGATTGATTCCACCTGTCTGTAGATTTTTGCCTAATTAGTACTTAAAAGTGCATACTTATCAAGGTTTTATATCATCATTTTGCATTTAAAGTATCAATAACTCCTTAACTAAAGCATGTTTTATAATAACAAGTCTAATACTATAAAATACCCTAATATATGGTAAATTTTCATCTTAAATGCAGGTCTATCACATAAATCAAAGTATTGATTGATGAATTCAACTACTGAAATTTGTGAAGATAAAGAGAGGGTGAAACTTGGAAAAGAGATGGTGGTGCAGTCCAAACTAGAACACTGTTCGGTAATTGGGTCATATCTCGAGTTCTAGATGTCCAAATGACCTCAAATTTTTACACAAATTCAGTAAGACATAGGTCTACAACTTTCATTTGGACATTAAGATCTAAGAAGGCCGTTTTCAAGTCCAAATTATAGCAACAACGGAGAAGTCTGAATCTGTCCTGCAGCCCAGACACTGTTCAGTGTTCAGCCTATATCTTGAGTTTTAGAAGTCCAAATGATCTCATCGTTTTTTTCCTGGAAAGCTAAGAGAATTTCCTAGAACTTTCATTTGGACATCTGGACCCAATTCTGATACTAGCATTTTCGTTTTATTAATACAAGAAGATAAGGATTCTCACCAAGTCAAAAGTTGGTCACCCACTCAACAATTAGTCATCAAATCAATAATTCCGAATTTTGGCCTATAAAAGGAGGCATTTGCCATGTATTTAGGGGCTTGGTTATTTAGATCAAGTTCATGCTCTTTATTTCTCTCTTTATATTTTTTTTGTAATTCTTAAGTTTTGCTTTCATTAATATCTTGTTTATGCTTTTCATTTCCTTTCCTTTCCTTAGTTAACTTGTATCTTATTTATGTTGCTGTTTTATTTATTTATGTTTCTCTTCTTCATTATGTTTGGCTAAGTTTATTATGTCAAGGTGAAAAGGTTACACTAATGGTGTAAGAACAAGTATGGTATAAACTCAACATGAACCTTAATGTTTAATATTAACATGTCTTATCTTTTTATCTTACTAATTCTTAATACCTTGCTTGTTAAATGGTTAATCTAGATTTGTGTTGTATAATACTCGGTACAACAAATGCTTGGCACTCTCATAGTTCAACCGTATGGTATTACCTACACCTAGGCTATGAAAGGTACTTGATTTGTTGTTAACATCAATTAACATCATGAATTCCTGATAATATTTTAAAGTTTGGTGTTATGTAAATGAGATAATTAATATGATCATGTTAATAATTTATAATGAGCTATTAATGACAAATCGGCCAATTGGAACCTCCTTTGTGTGGTTTCCGGTTGAATAATAAGAGTTTATACTATACTTGTTTGAAATATCATTAGTGGATCCTCTAACCTTGACATTTATTTTTATCATTGTTTAATCCTTACATTAATCTTCCATCTCAAAGTTCTCATTAATTTTTTCCTCCTCTTTTTATTGTTATTATTATTATTATTATTATTATTATTATTATTTACATTCTGTTTATATTATATAATATATCTCTTTCATCTTTTCATAAACTCAGTATATAGGCTGGAAACCTGTGACCTGATCTTTTAGATTATTCTCAGGTATAACAACGCCACATACTGAGTATTATTATTAATATTATTATTTTTGTTGTTATTATTGTTGTTTTTGTTGTTGTATTATTGTTATTTATAATTTGTACAATTAACCTCTATGTGGTTCGACCTCGGTCTTGCCGGGTTATTTATTACTTCGACACTCCTGCACTTGGAAGAAGACATCAATCTTTTGGTCGTGTCATTGCCACCTGTCAGATGATCACTCTCCCTGTCTGGTAGCATTCTCGTCGTTGGATTAACATCCATTTCGCCACCTGTCATCTCCATTTCTCCACCTAGCCGTGTCCGTGCCATAGGATCAGCATGTTCACCTACTCTTCCAGCTGGCAGCATACACACCGTAGGATCACCTACATTTCTTCCTATCTCAGTTAATTCTCCCTTTCTCTGTTTATTGTAATCATCTTCATCCCTACCAATTCTCTCTTCACAGACATTGTGTCTGTCTCTTTCTTCCCTACAGAACTCAACATCACTCTCACCACTCTCACCCCCATGATCATCGTCACCCTCACCACCATCCTCACTTATTCCTTCTCTGTCATTCACACCCCAAACTAAATCTGTCAAGATTTGTTCCTCATACGTAACATCCCAGTCCCACTGTTTGTCTTCCACAAAGATGACATCTTTACTAACCACAATTTTTTTGTTTAGAGGATCAAACAACCCGTACCCCTTTGACTCCTCACTTATACCCAACAACACATAAACAAAGCTTTTGTTATCAAGCTTGCTCCGTTTCACATCTGGAACGTGGACATGAGCTAAGCACCCAAATACCCTGAAATGGTCTACTGATGGTTTAATTCCGCTCCATGCCTCATGAGGAGTAAGGTCTGTCAAGGCATAAGTTGGACACCAATTCAGAACATAGAAGGCCCAGTTCACTGCCTCTAGCCAGAAGGTTTTTAGAATCCCTTTACCAGAGAGGATTGAACAGACTATGTTCATCACGATTTGATTTTTCCTCTCTACGACCCTATTTTGCTGTGGAGTGTACGCCGTGGTAAGCTGTCGTTTGATACCTTGTTGGCTGCAGAACTCGTTGAAGTCATTTGAGGTAAATTCTCCTCCCCTGTCAGTCCTTAGACACTTTACATGTAATAAAGTTTCTTTTTCCACCATAGCTTTGAATTGCTTAAAGTAAATGAAAGCTTCGGACTTTGTAGCTAAAAGAAATACTCATGATTTTCGACTGAAATCATCAATGAAACATAATATATACCTTTTACCACTGTTGGATTCGGGGGAAATAGGACCGCAGATATCAGCATGAATTAATTCCAATTTCTGATTTGCTTTCCATATGCTGTGTTTTGGCATGACTTCTCTGTGTTGCTTGCCATTAAGGCAATCTGTGCAGGTAATGGTGGGAGCCGAGAAGGTGGGAAGTCCATGTACCATGTGCCTCCATTGTAATGTTCTTAAGCCTTTGTAGCTTAAGTGACCGAAATGTCTGTGCCATAGATAGGAGGGATTTTGAGAACTAGTGTGAAGGCAATTTTCATGATTCTGAGTATGTGCATGTATTGGAGCTTGAGTCTGTACCAGTAGGATGAACATCCTGTTTGCACTCATTTGAGTTTGAATGATCAAACCTTTCTCAGGATGGTAAATCTTACAAATTCCATTCTTAATTAAAATTGCTAAACCCCTCTCTTGAAGTTGGCCTATGCTCAAAAGATTATTTTTAAGCTCCGGAACATAATAGACATCATTAACAACATGCTTAACACCATTTATCAGTAACTTCACTCTGCCTTTGCCAACTACTGTCATTCTACTATTGTTTCCGAGCTTAACTGAATGTTGAAAATTGTCATCCAAATAGGAAAACATACCTCTGTAACCACACATATGATTAAAGCATCCTGAATCCAGGAACCATCCATCATTCCGTGTTGTCTTATGTAATGTAACATAGGACATTAGCAGTATCTCATCCTCTTCATCTAGCTCCATATAATTAGCTGCCTTTCATGGTTGGACACTCATATTGAAAGTGTCCAAGTTTGTGACATCTGAAATATTCCAACATGTCTCTATTGAATACTTGTGTTCTGCCTTCACGGCCCCTTCCTCTATAATTGCTTCTGCCACGACCTCTACCACTGAATCTGTCATCATAGATTCTCAGAGCATGATCATTTGTGTCATGCCTTTTGAATTTTTGTTCATGGACAAGTAATGAACTCTGCAGCTCATCAACTTAAAGATGATTAATATCTTTAGACTCCTCAATGGAACACACTATGTAATTGTATTTCTCAGTAAGTGTGCGTAGAATCTTCTCTACAATCTTCTCATCAGGTATGTTTTCTCCCAGATTTCGCATGTCATTTGCCACCAGCATTACTCTTCCAAAATAATGTGTGACAGATTCTCCCTGTTTCATCTCCAGCACCTTAAAATTCCTGCGAAAGATTTGAAGTTGAGCACGTTGAACCCTTGTATTTCCTTGGTATTTGATCTTCATGGAATCCTATAACTGCTTTGCTGTGTCCTTTTGAGTAATGGTCTTCAGAATGGATTTGTCAATGGACTGAAAAAAGTAATTTTTAACCTTTAAATCTTTCAGCTTTGTCTCCTCCAATGTCTTTTTCTGTGCATTATTCAAAATTCCCCTGATGCAGGCTCGACATACCCTGTCTCAATAACACTCTAATACTCTTTGGAACGCAAGAGATTCTCCATTAGCATGTTCCAATGTTCATAGTCTCCATCAAATTTCGGGATGTAAGGTGATGCAAAATTGCTGGACTTTGCTACCATTTGTTGAATATTGACCCTCAAGAACTCACTTTGCCACTCTGTGTTTAAAATCACTCAAGAACTCACTCACTGAAGTCACTCAAGAACTCACTCACTCTGTGTTTGAAATCACTCAAAAATTGTGTTCTCCCTTTTATTTCTATTTCTTCATCACAAGCCAGTGTAGGCTCTGATACCAATTGTTAAGAATAAGAACAAAAGTGCACAATTCTGAATTGAATGAAAGTGGCTAATAAATAGCCTTACAGTAATAACAAGATAACTGGAAAGTAGCTCACGTTCATAGTAACATGGCACATACAATAACAAAAAATAAGCAACTGAAATCCTTAACTTATGCTTGACCATGAATGCCTTCCTGAAGACCAGGGACTCATGGACTTATTCAAATACTAAAATAAACCCCTTCAACATCATCTAACAAAATTCCTCCTACTGTAAATGTACCATAGAAATTCCTCGTGTAAATTTCTGGTTTTGGCTGCGAGAGGAAGGAAATACCACAAAACTGTTGGTGAAGTAAGAAGGGTGAGAGTCGATGAGTGGGATTATGTGTGTGTCTCATGTCGCTTTTGGTAATTAAGTTGCAGTTAAGAACAAGAAAGTTCTCACGCGGAAACGAACCATAGACTTGCAGGGTTGACTTAAAAGCTTAGAGCAGAATATTGATTAACTGATACAGAACATCAGCAGCCACAACTCAAGAGATAAGGGAAAGTGAAACTTGCTGGTACTCTCTCTTCTCTCTTTCATTTCCTGCTCCTTCTCTTCTTGTAAATGCGTTGTAACAGGTGCCGATAAAATATGTACAAATGTTTCTCTGAAAGGGCCTGGGGGAGTTGATTTGCTGGGAAATAACTTGAAAAATATTATAAAGAACAACGTTAATCCTGCAACTTTTTTTTCTCATTTTTTCAGATCTTTGAAAAGTTTTTGCTTTGCTGGAATCGAATTGGCCACTGGGAAATATCAAGAATCCTCATCTTCACAGTTTTCTCGTTGTAAATATCATCTCCCCCTATGAGGGGCTATGATATCATTTGCAACTTATGGAAAATTCATATATAAGAAACATAAATTTTGAACATCTCAGGATTAAACAATAATGAAGAATATAACCATCTAGTAATCACAGTCAAACTCACTAATTGTAGCTGCCAATGCACATGTGATCGCAAAGAACAGTGAGACTAGGAGCAGGCTTTTATCCCTTTATAGTTCCGTGATCTGTATATATAACACCAGAATCCATTGAAGTTATAACAGGGCAGATAACCTTGGTTGTATGCTTAGGATTGCCTATTCCAGCTCAATTTTCTTTTGAATAATCACACCGAATTGGCAACAAAACTTCATTTCTGAAAAATTCTTGAATTTCCAAACATGCATATGAAATGAATACAAGTTTAATTTTGTTTTCCCATTTTTAATATTTTGAACAAGTAAGCACGTCAAGAATTCAAGTGGTCAATACAGTTTGTCTTTGAATAACCAGATTCCACACTCTTCAGGTGTATGCATATACAAACACCGAAGAAACCAACACCAAAGAGCAAAGAAACATGAAAAATTACCTGAAAAGAAAGCAGCCTTTGTGGAAGAGCTCTTCACCAAATCCTTGAAACAATCGATCTTTATCCTTGAAGCAAGAAAGTCCTCATGCGGAAACGTGCCATAGACTTGAAAGGTTAGCACAAAAGCTTAGAGAAGAATATTGATTAGCTGACACAGAGCATCATTCAAAACTTAGAGAAAACGGAAAGTGAAATTTGCAGGTACTCTCTATGTCTCTCTTTCTGAACTTGTGGCTTGTGGATCATATTATATTATGGACTGGAATGGAATGTAACTGTGCTGTAAATGATGTTTACTTTAGTTCCAACTTTTTGTCTTGTTTTCTTTGTTGAGGATCACATGAATTAAACTACAGTTAGTGACTACTTATTGATCATCTCATCTCATCATGCCACTCCAAAAAAAGGGTTACGAATTGGTTCAGCATAGAGATTGATCCCAAAAGTTATAAACTAACAAATTCAGTTTCTTGGGCCATGTCAGAATTGCACGATTTATTTTTTGTAAAAAAATTAAGCTTTTATAAATAAAAATTATATATTATTTTAATATATTTTAAAATTAAAAAATACTTTTAAAAATAATTACTACCACACAACACATACAAAGTAATTATAAATTATGTGGATGTCATTTAATTAACAAGTCGCTAAAACAAAGAAGGCACGTGAAAATGTACTATAGGGTTGACTTAAAAGCTTGGAGCTGAGTATGGATTAACTGGTACAGAACATCAGCCACAAATTAGACAAAAGGGATGGGGAAACTTGCGGGTACTCTTTCTTCTCTCTTTCATTTCCTGCTCCTTTTGTTCTTGCTGGTACTCTTGTCAAGAAAAATAAATGAAAGTCTATTGAGAATGGAAATTTTAAAAAAAATATGCAATAGTATTTTCTAAATTTACTTTTGATTTCTAGTTTTTTTTTTATCTCTATATTTTTTTATTGTTAAATTAGCTCCTATCAACACCTCTTTTTTTTTTAAGTTGGTACAAAGATATCTTATATGTCTGATAAAATAATGAAATATTTTACTTGAATACTTTAATAAGTATATATGTTAGCTGATTTTCAGATTTAATAAGTTTTTACTTGATGAAATATTTATCTACTTCCATGTATTTAATATAGTCATGTTAAATTGGGTTGTTGGCTATGACAATTGTAGCTTTGTTGTCACAATACATTTTAATTTCAATATCTATAGGATATCTCAGCTCCTTAAGTAACCCCTTTATCCATTGTACTTCACATAATTCTTTAGTCATTCAACACTAGATAGAGCAACTACATTTTGCTTCTAATTTTTTTCAGGTTACCAAGTTTCCCCCAACAAAAGTAAAGTGTCATGAAGTAGATTTTTGTTAGTGAGATTTCCAGTCTAGTCTGTATCTGTATAACCAACGATATTAAAGTTATCATTCTTTAAGAAGAGATTCCTCTTCTCGAAAAAGACTTTAAGTAGCTAAGCACTTTCAATGTTGCCTCCATGTGTACTTTACTTGGGTTGTGTATGAATTGACTTACTAGACTTATTGCATATGCGATATCAGAACATGTATGTGATAGGTAAATGAGTTTTTCCACTAATTTTTTATATCATTTTTTATTTATAAGAACCTGATTAGGATGTTCACCTAAACGATGATTTTGTACGATTAGTGTATCTACGGGTTTGTCATCCAACATACATGTCTCAACTAATAGATCCAATACATACTTTTTTTGTGATAGGAATGTGTCTTGTCTTAATCTATAGACTTCAATGCCTAAAAAATACTTCAACCAATCAAGATCCTTTATTTCAAATTCACTTGCTAGATACTTTTGTAATTCTAAAATTCCTTCTTCACATTACCTGTGACTATCATGTCATAAACATAGATAATCAAAGCCATAGTTTTCCCTTCATTTTGTTTTAGAAATAGTGTATGGTTTGAGTTGTTTCGGCTAAATTCATGTTTTTGCATTGCTATACTAAAACTTCTAAACCATGCTCTAGGGGACTGTTTCAGTTCATAAAGTGATTTTTTAAGCCTGCACACCACATTTTCTGCTTTTCTTTCGGTAAAACTAGGGGGGCATCCATGTAGACTTTCTCCTATAAATCTCAATAAAGAAATGTAATATTCACATCAAATTGATGTAAAGGCCAATCCAAATTTGCTGTTGGTGATAGGAGTATTCGGATTGTGTTCAATTTGCCTACTAATGAGAAAATTTCCTGATAGTCCACATATGTATACGTGTATCCTTTAGCCATTAATCTCACTTTGTATCGCTTTATTGTCCCATTTACTTTATACCTCACAGTAACACCTATTTACATTCAACTATCTTTTTCCCAGTTGACAATGTAGTTAGCTCTCAAGTATTGTTATCTTGGAGAGCCTTCGTTTCATCATAAATAGCCATCTTATAGTGTTCATCTACCATGGCTTCTTCAATGTTTTGTAGGACCTATTCTGAAGATACTTTTCCCATAAAGACTTTTATTGCATCAGATATATTAGAGGTTGAGATAAAAATTGCAATGAAATATTTGAACTTCCTTTATTTTGTTTCTAATGAGTACCAACTCGGGGGTATCCCCTAATTATTCCTGTGAGGTAAATTGCACTTTATACGATTAGGTAAAATAAGATAGTTATGAGATGTTACCTCATTTATAGTGTCAAGAATGTCCTTGTGACTTTGATCCTGGTTGTATTGTATATTAGAGAGGGGGTTATTTAATGTGGTCAAAGTATGTAAGTTGGTGTGGTTGGTCTGCTTAGTAATATCTAGTTTTGTTTGAGTGTGACCTTCAGTATGGTTAGTATGAACCCAATCTCATATTTGCTGTTCATTTATATTCTCCCTCTAAAGAATAGAAGGGGATGGTTTGTCGAAAAACTATTCAGTCTCAAGAAAGGTTACATCCATAGTAACACAGAGTTTGCATGAGATAGGATCATAGCACCGATATACTTTTGCCTCCATGATCAAACCAAAGAGTTTTAATGCTCATAGAAAATTGAGTTTGTACAAGGGTGAAAAACTTCTGAAAAACTAGTAGGACATCTATCTTATGTCTTAACCCATAAAACTAAGTGACCCTTTAAAACCAACAATAGTAGTAACAAATACATGACCCTATAAATTAGAGTGAATAATCTTAAAAGGTGCATTGCATTTATTATAATTGATAGGGTAAGTTGTTTGATAATTTTTACCTATTATACAGTCCTTGCATTTGAAACTAGACGGCAGTTCATTTGTAAATAAAGTAAGGAGTAAATATTGTAAATAACTGAATAATGGATGTCTTAACCGATAATGTCATAATCAAATGTCTCATCCTTGCTGCTGTGATAATTAAGCAAAATGAACTTTACCAAGGTCCAAATCATCCATGTAATATAACACTTCTCTCTTAATACCATGACCAAATATCCTATTCATGAGAACATCCTAAAACAAACAAAATAAGGAGTATATTAGCACGCAAGGATTTAAATCTTTTGTTACTTGACTCACTGGTAACAATTTAGTGGAGAGTGAAAGGACAAAAAGAATATCGTGGAGAGTGAACATGGTTGATAATTTCATTGTTCCTCCCCCTATTACCAGATAGATATCACCATTAGCATTAGATATAGCTTGTCATTAAGGAACTGACTTGGTTTTGAAATCATTAGGATCATAGATTATGTGGTTTATTGCCTGTGAATCAATAATCCAATCATTTATATGGTCATCATTGGATACTAAATTTATGGAACAAATTGTACCTAGGTCTCGGGTGGTAAAAGGAGGCTGACCGTCTAGTGGCACAAGCGTGTTTGGGTCTATATTAATGACACATGTTGCTTAGCCATCCTGTTTTTCTTTTTCTTTTTTCCTTTGAGTTCATACCACCACTCTAGATACTCATACAGCTGAAAACAAATATTTTTGGTGTGCTTATTTCCTCCACAATAAGTGCACCCAACCCATGGGCTTTTGTTCTAGCAAAAGATGACCTGTTGGAATTTAGCTCATGTGGACCAAGCCTGGGCGGATGGTTTGTTTATTAAACCATGATGGATCAAAAGTCTTATATTTTATTGTATAGAACATATGTTTATAAATGTAGAATGATAGTCCTTTTAAGGATGGAAATTCTAAAAAAGGACTTTAGTAAATTTATTCACGATTTCTAGGTTTTCTAATATGTAATTTTCTGATTGATAATTTTACTCCTGTCAACAACTCTCTTTTGTCTCTCTTTCGTATCTTTTGTACGTTGTATATATTGTATTATGGAATGTGACTCTGATGTAGATGATGTTTACTTTAGTTCCAACTGTCTTGTTTTCTTTCTTGAGAATCACATGAATTAAACCACAGTTAGGGACTGTTTATTGATCATTTGATCTCATCATGCCACTCCAAAAAAAAATGTTTTGAATTGATTCGGATTCAGCGTAGGGATTGATCACAAGTTATAAACTAACAAATTCACTTTCGTGGGCCTAACATTACAAGATGTGCTTTTATAAATAATTTAGGCATGTATAGCGACATAGGCGTCCTTATGTGAAATGTGCTTGTAAATGCATGGTATCAAATACTGATAAAACATGTACAGATGTTTATCGGAAAGGGCGTGGGGGGAGTTGATTGCTGGGAAATAACTTCTTTTTTCTCATTTGTTTCAGATCTTTGAAATTTTTTTGCTTTGCTGGATTCGAAATGGCTTCTGGGAAATATCAAGAATCCTCATCCTCACGGTTTTCTCGTTGTAAATATCAAGTATTCTTGAGTTTTAGAGGTGAAGACACCCGCAAGAACTTTACCGATCACCTCTATACAGCTCTAGTTCAAGCAAAGATTCGCACATTTAGAGAAGATAATGAAATCCGGGGAGGAGAAAATATCGATTTGGAGCTCCAACAGGCAATACAACAATCAAAAATAGCTATAATCGTGTTCTCCAAAAACTATGCTTCATCAAGATGGTGCCTTGATGAACTTGTAATGATCATGGAGCGAGTGAGGACTGGTAGCTGCATAGTTTTTCCAGTATTCTATGATGTGGATCCATCCCAAGTCAGAAAGCAGACAGGGAGCTTTGCTGCAGCATTTGTGGAACATCAAAAGCATTTCAAGGAGCAGATGGACCGGGTGAATGGGTGGAGGATTGCTTTGAAGAAAGTTGCAGATGTAGGAGGAATGGTTTTAGGAGATGGGTAAGTTGTATCTTCTGATGAAACTACACATAGCATAACAATAGAATGCTGGTTGTGAACTCTTAATTTGTTTACTTTTTGGAGTTAAGCATTTAGAGGATGCCTGATAATACCACTCTCAATTTAGAGAAACTATACCCCTCCCCCAACTCAAGAGAGCATAGAAGAAAAATAAAATAAAAATACTTTTTTGTCTCGTTTCCTTCTTAAATACTTGAAAAGGTAATGTTTTATATATACATTATTCCTTCTTTTTTTCCATTCATGATTTGGTTTTAATAGGTGGTGATAACGAAACTATAAAATTAGCCATCAATCATTGACACGCAGCCTGGTTTAATTTCTTTTGTCCAAGATAATTATTTTTTAGCCAAATGTTGTTTATTTTTATACTTTAAAGAGAGACTACTAATTATCATATACTGTATTTTTCTTTCTGTTGTAGATATGAGGCACAATTTGTCCAATCTATTGTGGAGAAGGTCTCAATGAAATTGGATCGAAAAATATTTCAGGTCCCCCTTCATTTCATTGGAAGAGATCTTCTAATAAATTGTATCAACTCATGGTTGCAAAATGGCTCTGATGGTGCTGCCATTGCTATACTCTGTGGAATTGGTGGGGTTGGGAAGACAGCCATAGCAAAGAGTGTTTATAACCAAAACTTTCATAAATTTGAAGGCACGAGCTTTCTATCAAATGTTAGAGAAAGGTCAAAAGAATCCAATGGTGTAGTTTGCTTACAGAGGCAACTTCTTTCTGATATCCTAAACAAGACTGTTGATGAGATACATGATGTTGATGAAGGGATTATAAAAATTAAAGATGCATTATATTGCAGAAAAACTTTTATTACTCTCGATGATGTAGACAAAAGGGAGCAATTCAATGCAATAGTTGACATGCAAAACTGGTTTTGTCAAGGAAGTAAAATCATTGTAACAACTAGAAATAAGAGTTGGATTGTGGCTGATGATGAGTTTGTCGAGTTCAAAGTTAAACCTCTAGATGACGAAAAATCACTTGAGCTTTTCAGTTGGCACACCTTTGGACAAGCTCACCCTGTTGAGGATTTTACTGATCTTTCTTGGAGAATAGTAAATCATTGTAATGGACTTCCATTAGCCCATCGTGTTATTGGTTCTTCATTATCTAGAAAAAGAAGACAAGTATGGGAAAGCATATTACAAGAAATGGAAGTGATTCCTAACTGTGAAGTTCAAAAGGTTCTTAGAATAAGTTATGACTCTCTCGATGATGATTATCAGAAGGACTTATTCCTTGATATTGCATGTTTCTTCAATGGCATGGATGAGGATTATGTATCTACGATACTAGACGGGCTTGGTGTAGGTGCAACGTATAGGGTTGACAATCTCATCGATAGATGTCTTCTGGAAATAGACCAAAAGAAAAGGTTGTATATGCATCAACTCATAAGAGACATGGGACGGCAAATTGCCCGCCAAGAATCACCCAAATGTCAAAGAATATGGCATCACACAGAAGCTTTTACAATATTGAAAGAAACAATTGTAAGTACCTTGTTTTGTTGGTATGTCTACATGATATTTAGGCATCTTAACATGTTGGTCATTCTTTTACTTTCATTTTTATTCTACTTTTACTATTTTTGAAGCAGGATGCTGAGAAATTGCGTGGCCTTATCCTAGATATGAATGCATTAAAGAAAGATAATTGCACAGAAGTTATTTGTACTGATTCAATGGTTCGCCACAAGCATGACTTGTTTCAACACTGTCCTCTACCTACATTCCTCTCTTCAGAATGGATTTCCGAATTTTTCTGTAGGGAACAAGTACAAGTTGGCCAAACAAGTTTATTTCCCATCCCCAGCACGGATGTTTTCAGAAAGATACAAAATGTAAAATTCCTCCAACTAAATTACATGAAATTCTATGGAAGTTATGAACACTTCCCCAAGAACTTGATATGGTTATGTTGGCATGGATTCTCTTTGAGATCCATGCCAAGGCACTTTTGCTTAGAGAAGCTTGTGGTTCTTGATCTATCCAAAAGCAGTCTAGTTGATGCTTGGAAAGGCAAACTGGTATGTATATCACCTCTCTCTCTCCCTACATCTTTCTCTCCTATTTTCAATTGATAATAACTAAATTCAAGTGTTTTTGCAGTCTCTTCCAAAATTAAAAATTCTTGATCTCCGTTACTCGCGTGATCTCATTACAACCCCAAATTTCTCGGGTCTCCCAGTCCTTGAAAAGCTAATACTTGAAGGGTGTGTCCATTTAGTTCAGATTCATGAATCTATTGGAGATTTACATTGTCTGGTGATCTTAAATCTGAAGAACTGTAAGAGTCTTTTAGAGCTACCAGAAGAAATAAGCCGTTTGAGTTCACTTCAATTGCTTCATTTAGATGGTTGCTCAAATCTTGATGGCTTGAATATGGGGTTAGATCATCATCAGGGGCGTAGGTTGCTTCAAAGTGATGGAATTGTTGCAAGTACATCATACATTGCATCTCTTCTGTTGAAGCTATTCGTTCCCTCTATGTTTTCAGCAAGGAAAAAATCGAGATTTACCTCCTTTCCATTGCCACCATCCTTGGTGTCACTAAATTTAAGTGATACTCCACTTCGTTTTCTTCCAGAAAACATTAAGGACCTCAGTACACTCAGATTCCTGGTTTTAGAAAGATGCAATATGCTTCAGATCCTCCCAGAGCTTCCATCCAACTTGGTTGTTTTAGATGTGTCCTATTGTTATTCACTGCAAGCACTTGTAAAACAAATCCCTTTTACCAGAGCACGTGATTGTGATCAATTAGTTCAATTCCAAGATTTGATTAAACTGGAATTGATCCAGAAGGCTGACACACACATTTTCAGAATAATGGAAATGGTCAGCGTTGAAATGCAGCCAAGGCTTTTTAAGGTCCTCCCTCACCCGTTTTATTGTATTTCAACTCTACATTTTTCTACTTGAATATCTAGAAAGTTTTTGCCTTTTTTCTTTCTATAAATTTTGTTTTGATGGAACAGATACAGCTTCGGAACAACATATTCCACGTTCTCATTTACAATGAAGGAAATGAGATGTTAAGGTTTTATGAGGAAGGAGAGGAGTGGCTGATCCAGAATGAGTTTGGAGAGCACTTGTCATTCAAAGTATCCACTCCTGCTGCGCACCGGATATGTGGCTTCAATATATTCACATGGTTTTCTTCCACGTCAGAATTAAATATCGTAACTGATCCTTTTAGTCTTGTAATAAAAAACAAAACCAAGGGAAGAAGCATGGTTTTTGACTGCTTTGGTTTTCTCCTAGATTTATGGGTTGAAAAAGGATGGCTATGGATAAGCCACTGTAAAAGCGCGGTCGATGATCTTGGGTTTGATGATGGTGATGAATTCAGTGTTTCAGTGTTGATGGATGATCCACGTGTTCAAATAAAGAGGATTGGTGTACGAATACTGCATGAACAGGAAGGATCAAGGAATGATTATAATATTATCCAATCATACAATGAAGCCCATAGCAGCAGTTGCAGCAGCTCATCAGACAGTAAGGCTATCACAGCAAACAGTAGGAGCTCCTCCTGGGACAATCGAACTCTCGGTGATGGATATGTAGCAAAAGCAGGAATAGCTTCTCAACTTTTTAGACATTATTTTTTGCTTTACCCGTTGTAATTATGATTTTATTAAACGTATATGCGTGTTTTTTTGAAAAGAAATAAATGGGGGAGGGAAGAGAGTAATGATAGGGTGGAATTGAACAACTAGAGATTTGGTATTATTATATATCTTCAAGCTTTTTTAAGCAATAAGAGTTTTAGAGATTTTAATTTCTCTTTTCTTCAATTAGCTCTAGTAGTGAGACTGTCTTTGGTTTGCATCTTTTTTTTGCAATTAAGCACGCCGATTTGGTTCTTCACTAAGCTTTTGACTCGGTGGTCAGCTCGATTCTTGTAACAACCCGGTTTTTCCAAGCCCAACACAAACAGTAATTTTTTTTTTTTATATATATATATATATATTAATCAACATGGTGCCGGAAATCAAAGAACTTGAATTCTCACATCATCAAAATACAATCCATACAATCACCATTTCATTTAAGAGCGAATCTTACACAAGCACATAATATTAAGTTGCATGATTTGAAGTTCGTATTAAAATATATACATGGACATGAGTTTGCATTCTTATCCTACTAATAGTCATCACAATTTTAAACAAAAAGGATCTAATAAAAGTTATACATTTAGTACATTAATCCATACAAAATACATTGTGATTTAAGATACATCTACATAGTTCCTTGCAAAAGTAGGTTCCCGTGTATCGGGTTTCCTAGACATCTCGTTGGTGTGAAGTCCCTGCAGCAGTACAAACATTTAAGAGAATGCAAATATTTAATAATAATAAGAATGGTAACTCACGGTTTGGCAATTAAATAAAACATTAACAATTATAATTTCTTCATGTATTTGCTACAACAACTAGTAGTACATATAGATACACAAGTTTTCGGATGCCATTCGCCAAAACTAGTCATTCATTTGTGTCGGCCATCCATGGCGAAAGCTGCGTCGCTGCCGATCCAGAATCGGCAGCGGAATCTGCGTCGCTGCCGATTTCTGTATCGGCAGTGGAATCTGCGTCGCTGCCGATTTCTGTATCGGCAGCAGAATCACTCTTTTATCCCGGCCATCCATCCGTTTGGATGCCATTAGCCGAAGCTAATCAGTCCTTCATCTCGGCCATCCATTCGGACGCCATTAGCCAAAGCTAATCATTCTTTGTCCTGGCCATCCGTTTGGATGCCATTAGCCGAAGCTAATCACTCCTTTGTCCCGGCCATCCTTTCGGATGCCATTAGCCGAAGCTAATCATTCTTTTGTCCCGGCCATCCCTTCGGACGCCATTAGCCGAAGCTAATCATTTTTTGTCCCGGCCATCCGTTTGGATGCCATTAGCCGAAGCTAATCACTCTTTTGTCCCGACCATCCCTTCGGACGCCATTAGCCGAAGCTAATCATTCTTTGTCCCGGCCATCCGTTTGGATGCCATTAGCCGAAGCTAATCACTCTTTTGTCCCGGCCATCCATTCGGATGCCATTAGCCGAAGCTAATCAATCTTTAATCAACATTTAAGTGTTCATCAATCTAATATCGGTTCTAACAATATGATAGTACTCAAGTTAAAATATTTCAAGATTCAACGTAAGAAAAAGGAAGGTGCAAGTCACCTACCTGCTCCACCTGTGGGTCGATCCTGTCTTGATGATGGTCCAATCCCGACCGCACCACCTAAGACATCAATAGTCACAAATCAGCACAGTTGCATTTATTTTATTTTTGAATCATACTCATCATCACACTTATTTCAAGAGTTCATATGTTCACATTCAAGTGTTCCATATTTTACACTATCATAACATGAGATTGTTACTAGCATTTAAGTCATTCCTGCCTAGGAGGCTTATTGTAGGAATTCGGCAGCGAGAACTGGTTCGCTGCGGGCTGCCAGTTCGGCAGCGACCACTGTTTCGCTGGCGGCAGCCAGTTCGGCAGCGAAAACTGCATCGCTGCTGGTGCCGCAGTTTCGCTGCACAACGCACAACTTGGCAGCGAATATCAATTCGCTGCAGGAAGTTCAGTCGCGGCAGCGAAACATAATTTCGCTGCGCCACACACAAATCGGCAGCGAATATCAATTCGCTGCAGTAAGTTCCGTTGCAGCAGCGAAACAGAATTTCGCTGCGCAACACACAAATCGGCAGCGAATATCAATTCGCTGCAGCAGGTTCAGTTGCGGCAGCGAAACAGAATTTCGTTGCGCAACACACAAATCGGCAGCGAATATCAATTCGCTGCAGCAGGTTCAGTTGCGGCAGCGAAACAGAATTTCGCTGCGCAACACACAAATCGGCAGCGAATATCAATTCGCTGCAGGAGGTTCCGTTGCGGCAGCGAAACAGAATTTCGCAACTCGGAACCATCAATTTCAGCACATAGTTCTTCAACAAAATTCCAGCAATAACATCACAGCAGAACACATTAAATTCCAGCACTAACATCACAGCAGAACACATTAAATTCCAGCAAGAACTTCACAGCAGAACACATTAAATTCCAGCACTAACATCACAGCAGAACACATTAAATTCCAGCAAGAACATCACAGCAGAACACATTAATTGCAGCAACAATCATCACAACAGAACACATTAATTCCAGCAGCAACATCTCAACAGAACACATTTAATTTCAGCACCAACATCACAGCAGAAACACATTCATTCCAGCAGAACACACACACATGCATGCTGGCTTACCCCATAGTTAAAGCCAGCTTCTACCATAATTGTTAGATGTTCTGAAATTGACTTTATTTCACTTCTGTTTGCTAGATCTCCTAGTTAATTTCAGTTTCCCCCATAGTTGGCTTAAGTCTTAGATTAATTTTTCTTAGGGCTTTTCTTCTTCATTTTCGTTTTTGATCTTAAGGGGGAGAGGAAAGGGAGTTCCATGACCCATACCTTCTGATTTTAACCAAGTTTGAGGAAGGTTTGACACTATTCTTTTCTCTTCAGCTGTTGGTTCTCCTCCTTCTTCTTCCTCTCACGTTTTCCAGCTCTCTTTTTCCTCTCCTCTATGCAGCTGCCCACTCCTCTCTCAAGTTCTCATCTCTCCCTCACAAGCTCACAAGACACTCTACTAGTTTGATTCACGTTTTTGATGTGAAAGGGGAAGGGAAGAATGACATGCAGCTGCTGGTTTGGGAAGAAGATGGGTCCTTCTCTCTCCCCTCTTTGTATTTATACTACCCATCAAATGAATTGGGTTGTTTGGGGGTGGGTTTAGGTGTGTCCTTATCCTTGTTTGGTTTATCTAAAACCAGTTTTTACCCCTCCCTCCCGGCTGTGCATCACTGTTGATTGAGAATTCGGCAGCCCAAAACTGCGTCGCTGCCCAATCCAGAATCGGCAGCGAAAACTGCGTCGCTGCCAAAACCAGAATCGGCAGCGAAAACTGCGTCGCTGCCGATTTCTGCATCGGCAGCGAAAACTGCGTCGCTGCCCAATCCAGAATCGGCAGCGAAAACTGCGTTCATCATCATCTTTCTCTCTCTCTTTCTCTTTATATATATATATATATATATATATATAGACATATATATATTTTCGTTTGGGTGTTTACAATTCTTGACTTGGTCTACCGAATTGCTAAGATGATTACCAGGTTGAGGAAGAGGAGGATAGGCAGCGACTTGGGATTGTCCAGGCAGTGGGAGACGAAGAGCCAAGGTTATTCAAAAATCATTTTTTATGGAAAATAGGTCACTATTGAAATCCCTTTACCCGTATTGTTTTTATTTATATTTAATTAAATAAAAAAATATCATAAAATAAGTAGTTCATGTTTGTATTTAAATAATTAATTAAATTAAATTAAAAGAACAAAATATCTTGAAAAAAAAAAACTAGGTTTAACAAAGAAGGACAAATAAAAAGTCCTGGCATAACCGAGGTTATTTTCAAAATCCTATAAGAAACAAATAAAAAAAATAACAAAGTCCAATCTTTAATTAAATAAATGTTGAATGATAAAAGTAAAAAAACTTGAGTTTAAAAAAAGGAGAAAAAAACAAGGAAACTTGGGTGAACTTTCTAAACCTGGGTTAATTTTTCAAAATCACAACCCGTGAAATTCTAGACCCTAACTCAATCAAAAAAATCCAATTTCCAACCAATTTAGTGTAGAGAAATGAAACTTGAAAAAAAATCAATTTAAAAAATTACCCTAGGCAAAAACAAAATAACAATCAAAAGAATGAGAGTCAAATTTGATAGGAAAAAAAATTAAAGGATGAAGTCATAAAATAAATTCAATTACAAAAATTATCTCAAACAAAATGAATAGCAATTAAAAGAATGGAGACCACATATGACAAATAAAAAAAAATAAAAGAGGGTGAAATTAAAAAAAAAATTATAAATCATTTCAAATAAAATAAATAGTAATCAAAAGATCATTAACCAAATATGAAGGAAAAACAAAATGAATGGCTGCTTTGAAATTTAGCAAGGTAAGTTGCAAAAATCAAGGAGAGAGAGAGAGGGAATGCTTGTCGACACCAAATTGAAGGTCAGTAAGCCACAAGCACAATAAAAAGGCCACCAAAACGATTTGAATGTCACCTAGAAGCCACCATTTGTCTACCCCCTCCACACAATGCTCGAAGGGAGCAGGAGCAGCCCACGAGCTGTCACTTGCATTGCACACAACATTATCTTTTTAAAAAATAATATTATACTTCTAAAATTACTAAGGCGCTCCTATATCAACATGATTATATATATATATAAAACCATAATGAGAATACTAAAATGCCCTTGACTACCAGTGAATGAGATTTTACTTTTTAGAAGTAGCTTAGTTATTTTACTATGTATAAAAATTAAAAATACAAAAATACCCTAGGCATAAGTTTTAAAATTTTTTACTTTAAAGGTAATATAGTCATTTTACTATGCATCAGAAATGCAAAAAGACCAATTTATCCCCCTATCAATATGATTATGACTTTAAAGGTAATGTAGTCATTTTACTAGTCATCTTTTTCCATTATTCATAGCATATTAAAATTAAAAAAACAAACAAACAAACTGATTGAGGTGGTAAATTTACTATGCATCTAAATGTAGTACATTGGACATTGCGTGCAAGAATAGTATAATGACTATTTTGTACTTCCAAAAAAAATTCAGTTGCTTAGCTTTTGGGGTAGTATTGTCACTATCAAAAAATTAATAAATACAAACGGAAATACTAACGAAAATATTATGTTAATAAATTGCAATGAATTTTACCAATAGAAATATTTTCTAGGTATATACCGAGAAAATCATAGTGGGAAAAAATTAAAACAAAGCCAAAAAATATGATGACATGTCATTTATGGAAACAGAATTACCGACGTAATTTATTTTGGCGGTAAAATCATTGGTAAATTATTAACATTGTTCATCATGTCAATTATAAATGGAATCACCAACGGAAAATTCCATCAATATTTTCCAGAGAGCTCTAAAACTGTTCACTTTCCAATTGCACGATTAATTATTGTTCTTTATAGCAAATATCACTGATGAATTGAAAAGTCGTTAGTATTATTTGGCAAGTTTCTGAAAAATTTTGATTAAATTGAAGTTTTAAATTAAATATTACAGATGAAATCACCAACAGATTGAAAAGTCGTCGGTGATATTAGGTTGTTTGTGAAAAAAAATTATGAAATTAAAATTTTAAATTAAATATTACAGAAAGAATCACCAACGGAATGATTAAACATATTAATATTTAATTATCCTCGATAAAACGTCCCAATAAAAAGCCTAGAATCTCTAATTTCACAACAGATAGACCTCCCTTCTTCTTCTTCTTTTTCTTCTTCTTCTTCTTCTTCTTCCTCATATGTAAAAAAAAATTAGCATCCCTTCTTCTCTCTTCAACTCCTTCTCTTCCCCTTCATGCTCAAGTATATCTTCTTCTCATTTCTTCTTTCCTCTTCTCAGTTTCTTTTAATTAATATACTTTACAAATTTTTTTTTCTCTTCTCAACTTCACTTACAACTACATTAAAGTAAGATTTTTCTTTTTTTAGTGTTTTTTTCACTATATTTGTTTTTTATTTTATTTTTATATTTTTTTTTGTTCTTAATAATTGTATGAATGTTGTTGTAGGATATTTTTTTCATATAAGATCAATTTTTAGTTGATTTATTTTTAGCAATCGCAACTTCATTTTTTTTCATATGAATTTTTTTTAGTTGAATTTATTTTTTTGTGTTATTTATTTGTTGCAAATTTGTTTGAGTTGATTTTCTTCTCTTTTTTTTTTCCAAGCAACTCAGTTTTGAGTATTATAGAGTGTTGATTTATATTAATTTAATTATTTTATAGTTTTGTAAAATGGATTTGTTTTTAAAATATTTTTAAATAATCACCGATGGAATTACATGTGGTATTTTCCCTAAGGAAATACCGACGGAATGAAGCGAGTAATTTTATTTTTTTTGCACCCATCAGTAAATCCATTGGTAATAATATATTTTTTTATTACTGATGGACTTACCGACAAACAAAAAATTACCAACAAAAGATTCACTGATGGAGCATTTTTTGTTGTGATTTTGTCGATAAATTAATTACCAACAAAATGATAGTACAAATACTGATGGAAAATTTCATCGATAAATATAAAGATTGTGGTAATGTGTAATTGCACAAGAACCAATTAGTCATTATAATATTTATTGAGGTCAAATAAGTCTGTTTACTTTTTAATTACATAGTGTAATGGCTATATTACCCTTGAAATCAAAATAAATCTACCTTTGATAAAGGGGCGAATTCATCTTTTTGTTTAAAATGCAATGTCAATTCACTTGATTTCTCCCTTAATTAGAAATTTTTAAACTTGGGTCTAATGACTTATTTGTCTTTTCAATGTGGTCGTTTTGTAATTAGGGGATAAATATAGGGGCAAATATGTATTTTAAAAAGAATAATTGATATTTTAGAAATAAATGCACAGTGAATTTACTTGGTTAACTCTAGAATCATAAATTTTTAAACTTAGGTCTAGGGGCTTATTTGTTTTTTCATTGTGGTATTTCATAATTATAGGGTTAGGATAGGGGCAATTTCATGTTTTAAACGTAAGGATTAATGTTTTTGAAAGAAAAGTTGTTGGCGCATAGAAACCGCTTCGTACGCTTTAAGTGGAGTGTGCAACAACATTAAAAGGTTGAAATTATGCAATCAGAGCGGTGTTTGAAAGCTCTCGGCATTCATGTTTAGATGAGGTGGCACATGCAGCAATTTGGCTCCAATGACTTTTTCTTTCATTCTTTTCCTTTTCGCTCTCTTCGTCTCGAAAAATGCACTGCCCAATCAAAAAATTCATGTTGTCCTCTATTTTTTTAAATATATATATATATATATATATATATATATATATTTGATTCAATCCTCTTTGTATTTGTTGTATGATTTTCATCTTGATTCCTTTTGTGAACTTTAAATTTGTTTTTTAAGCTCTCCCTATATTGAAATGTTATTTTTCCTCATTTTTTGTTTTGGTTTCAGATTTGATCCCTTTTCTTTTGATTTTAAGATTTTTGTTTTGATTTCTTTTGTAAAATGTTTGGATATTTTCAATTTCACCCTTGAATCAACGAATGTTATTTTCCCGCTTTTTTTTTTTTTGTTTAGTATTTGGTCCTTATTCTCTCCTCTTTTTTCTTTTTTCTATTTTTAGGCTTTTTGTCAAATTGAATTTTTTTTTTCAATGTCATCCTCTAACATTGAAATGTTATTTTTCCTCTTATTTTGTTTAAGTTTCAAATTTGATTCTCTCTTTTGATTTTGACTTTTTTTGTAAAATATTTGATTTTTTTATTTCACCTTTAAATCAATGTTATTTCCCCCTTTATTTTTTGTTTAACATTCGGTCCTCATTCTTTTATATCAATATTGTTTTTGGTCTTTTGTTAGATTTTTTTTTAATTTAATCCTCTAATATTGAGTTGGTTAGGAATTGAGGGTTGTGGTCTTCTCCGATTGGGTTACACCAAACTCATGACTAAAGTAATAAGTTTGAAATGTTAAGCCGGGTGATATTGCCATTTTTATCCTTTTTTAAAATTGATTTTTTTTTTATTCTATCCTTCGATACTTTACATTCTATCTTCTTTTTTTCCAGTTTTTTTAAAACTTATCACAACCTCATGCATGGGTTGTGTGTCGGCAAGCGCATTCAGGTTCACTTCGATCATTTCTTTCCCTTTTACTTTTTATTTTCTTTGTGATGCTCTTGGTTAGAATGAAATGTATCTTCATTGATTTGTTTTTTCAATAATTTTTTTTTATCATAATCACTTTTTTTTTCTTAGTTTGATGCATCTTATGTCTTTATATAAGACAAACTTATTCGACCCCAATTGTTATTTTAAAATACAATTACAGTCTTTTGACTTTCTCTTTTAAAGCTTTTTGTTTTTCAGCTCGCAACATAGCGTGCATGGGTCATGGGACTAGCAGTTGCTAATGTTAGAAGCTACACCGCATAGCAACAATGAATGTTGTTAGGATTACCTGTTAGCACCATTGTTAGGATCACATATATTAGCAATGTCTTAAAAATTTTATGTGTTATTTTTTTTCAAATATTTTCATCATTAACAAATGACATCTATGAAAATGAATAAATTTCCTCCAACCTAAAAAGGAGGAAATTTTCGTCCGTCATTGAAAACCAAGCCGCCATTCTTGCGATTTCTGTGAAGCAAAATGGGAATGACTAAAAGTGGAGTTGTCCCACTACATTGCAATACAGTTTGAATTATGACGAGAAAAAAAACCGTGTTCATTGAACCGCGTTTGATCTAAAAAAAAATTAATTTTTTTAAAAATTATATTTTATTCAAAAAACTATTATTTAATATTATTTAATAATACTATATAAATTGGAAGGAAATTGCATGATGACGTAATATTTATGGAATTTAATTGCAATTCCAATTTTGTTTCTGATGATATTTTACCTGATTTTGTTGCACGCTCAAAAAACCATTAAAATTATAGTCCTTATCGGATGAATTTCATACGTGATGAAATTATAGATAAGTTAATGGAATAATTAAAAATATTTGATATAAAATATGATTTATTTAATGATGTAATTGTGGTAGTTAAATCTACAATATTTAAATTAAAAACCATCAATATATATATATATATAACCTCAATTTGAAAAGTATTTTTTTTAACCAAACACATTAAACTACTTTTTGTTCAACCTCAATTTTAACCACAGTTTTAACCAAACATATATTTTTTCCAAATCAACCTCAATTAAAAGTATTTTTTATAAAACAATTTTTTTCAAACCACAACCACAACAACTATCACAATATCAAAAACACTTTATACCAGCAGAAGAGATGGCAAGCAATCAAAGGCAATTCGAGAATGACCAAATCAGGAAGAAATCTTTGTGGAAGGAGATGAACGCAGAACAAGAGCACAAATCAGTGGATCCTATGGAATATTGTGGCCATTGTTGCTTGTAACCCAACATTCATACAAGATGTAATTCTTTTGTACAGACAATTTATTCCTAGTTTATTTTAGTTACTAGCTGCTGATGTAATTGAATTTCAGTGATTTGTTTTTGGATAAATCAATTATTCGTTCATCAATATAGTTTAATTACATAACTTTGTCAGTTTAGAGTCTTTAGACAAGCTTAATTAACTTGTGGGGTTTTGATTCTTTGTAGTTCTCAAAATGTTGACAAGCCAGGTTATTTTTGAACCAGACTGTAACCAGACACTCTCTTGCCCTAAAAGTTTGGCTAAGCGATCGTAATTTTATCCTCAAGATATAAAAGTTTGTCCAACTTGGTAACGCTGCCTAGAGCATTTCACATTCTAGTCCCTTGATTGCCTTCCATTAAATGGCATATAAACAAAACATACATCCAAGTCACAAACCATTTGAAGGTATTATAAGGATTGAGGATCGGATTCTCGACCATATATGAGAACAGTACAGTTATGGCAAGGAAATGTTAAGGATGATAAATAAGTTTTTGAGAGTACATGAGGTTAGAGTGGCTACTGATACTGTTATTCTCCTATATACAAAACTGGGTGCTGAAGTGGGGTAAGTTTACAGTAAACCCAACTTCTTGCCATCCTCAAGTTGTAACTAGGTGAGGACCAATGCTAGGAAGCACGCACGAATAAGTTACATATTTGATGCTGTCTACGAGCACGACTACAAAAATCCGAGAAAGTGACTTTGGGGTGATTACGCCATCAACATCACTGTCGCCAGCCTCTCTAGGATCAACAAGGACAGAGACAACCATTGGAGAAACCGATTTATTACCCTGAAAGCTCTCCTTATGAGTGTTCCTTCCCGCGTGTTCTCCAGTGATATTGAGATCCGATCCCGCGAGAGGAATTGGAAGGCCACGGAGGATCCTTCTATTCCTCCCCTTGTTGAGGCGAGTAGAATTGTTCTTCTGGTGCTTTGCTGTCACATTGGCAACTGAGGAAGCAGGAACTATGGCTCCTGGTGTTGGTGAGACATCAAACTGGAACACTTCAGTGCACATACCCGAACTCAACAATGGCCCTGAGAAGAAAATTAAGCAATCACGCGCTGTTAATAAGTAGCATAAAACCAAAAAAATGGAGTTACAAACTCCAGTTTCTTTAGTCCTGCAAGGTGCAAATAAATAATGTCCAGAGAATTGTCAAAAAGGAAATAAACAATCTTAAATCAATAAGCTGTGATTTGAAGGCAGAGCAAAGGTGCAGTAACTAAACACTCAAGTCCAACAATCCAAATTTTCAGTCAATCAGTCAACGGAATTGCAAATACATTTCCTTTAGAGCTCCCAAGTTTCCAGGATTCCCATGCAGCCGTTCTCACATTCTTTGTTTTCTATTCAACTCATCATCTGCCATTACTACAGCCGAAACTCTAATAACATCCATTTTCATTTTTTTGACTTCTTTTTGATGAGTGAGAATCTATTGGTATCTTTGAACTTAAGAGGCCGTAAAAGCATAAATGATTTTGAATGTCCATAAACCACCAAAATTAGGTTTGATCCATTGTTTACTAAGTGAACAATGACAAGAAACATACATTAACCAGAATGCCGCTGAAAAAAACAAAATTTTAAATTTCAATGGACAGTTTATATTAAAAACGTAAAAAATAGCAATTTTACTGGCAGCCTATATGCATACATGAAGGGAATAAAATGAGTGACAGGCATAATAATTACCTGCAAGGCCTTCACGGAACCACTGCTGCAGTTTGCCTTTAGCTGCAGAGGACTTCACATTGTCCTTCGAAGTGTCAGCAGATCCAGAAGCAAGGGCCTTCTGTCGCTCAGCATGAGTTCGGTACACATGAGAATGCCTCCCTCTATTGTTACCAACATCAGGAATAGCCAGTGCTGTCTGCTTAGAGATATTCACTTCAGGACTTTCATGAGAGGCCATAGCTCTCTCGCTTGCCAGAATAGAATGAATTATCAAGTTTCCATCTATCTTCACAAGCTTATCGTTTCTTGGCACATATAAAGATGCAACGAGCTGTTCACTAGCATTACCAAACTGACCAAATTCATCTGATCCAGGTACATGCTCAGCAGCCCCTTTATTTGCAGAATCATGCTCTGGACACCCTGTACGACCTCTCAAACAATGTATTTTATCATTAGACAACCCAACACCGACATTTTCTTGCGACCCATTTGAGTGCCCATCAACAATCAAAACCCTTCCCTTATGCTGATCCAAAAACCTCTCACTACCAAAACCAAACCCACTAATTCCACTCTCTCTAACTCCTCCAAACTTAACATCCACCATAGGAGCCAGCCCACCAAACAACAAAATAAAAAATACCAAACCAATCAAACTAACACTAGCAACTTTCTTAGTTTTACCCTCGCCTTTCTTACTCTCAACCTTCTTAGTCTTTGCCATAGGAAAAACAGCTTGTTGCGGTTTCCAATCTAGGAATCGGAACCAATGGCACTTGAGACCCTTGAGGCTTGACAACATAAGGCGCACACGGCACCCATGGATAAGGCGCCATGGGTGCGTACATTGGTGGCGGGCACGCACTGTTCCCATTCAATTGTTGTCGCAAAGTAGCATTTTCAGCCATAAAATAGGAAACTTTACCATTCAAATCAGCTATAGTCGAATGCATTGCTCTCACCTTATCTTCTAATTCCTCAACATAATGCTTCTTCCTTTGCCTAGACAAATGCGCACTCTCCCGATTCCTCACCAACCTCGCCCTCCTCTTCTCCTCTTCTTCACTCGAAACCACACCCCCACTAACATCAACACTCACATCTTCACCCTCAGCTTTCCGGGACTTCAAGTTCCGCATAACGTCTCCATTTTCTCCATCACCCATTTCTTTTTTCCTCTTAGTCAACGCAATCTTATCATTTTTCAAGTTTCTGGCACTTTCAGTTTCAGTTTTCACAACTTT